>NC_083322.1:56882924-57507913 GCF_963455315.2 Globicephala melas
GCGGGCTCTAGAGCACAGGCTCAGTAGTTGTGGTGTACGGGCTTAGTTGCTCTGTGGCATGTGGGATCTACCTGGACCAGGGCTCGAACCCGCCTCCCCTGCATTGTCAGGTGGATTCTTAACCACTGTACCACCAGGGAAGCCCTAAAAACTATTTTTAACCTTATACCGAATTTATATATGCATACATATGTGTTGTGTGTGTGCGTGTGTGTGTGTATTTACAAAATTTTGACTCACCAAAACGTTGTCACCAATAGGTACCAAACTATGGATGAGTGTTATGGAAGTAGATTTTAAAGATTTCTAAAAGGTTGTGTGTTTTTCATCAGTAGATATGTGTTTTTTAAAATCAGTTTCCTCTAAAAAATTAGTTTTTTAACAATATCATAGTTCATTGGGTGTTGTCAACATTTTTTTGTTATAAAATATCACACTGTAAAGTTAATACGGTGCTCTATGGGAATAATTCTAGTTCTAGTGCAGATGCTAAGAACTCCCTAGATATTTCTAATTTCATGCAGAGATCATTTCATACAGATATAATTCTTTTTTTTTTTTTTTTTGGTGGTACGCGGGCCTCTCACTGTTGTGGCTTCTCCCGTTGCGGAGCACAGGCTCCGGACGCGCAGGCTCAGCGGCCATGGCTCACGGGCCCAGCTGCTCCGCGGCATGTGGGATCTTCCCAGACCGAGGCACGAACCCGTGTTCCCTGCATCGGCAGGAGGACTCTCAACCACTGCGCCACCAGGGAAGCCCCGTACAGATATAATTCTTAATGATCTATCTCCTAGTATTTTTATAGGCCAGTTATATGCTGCTAGGGTTATACACAGGTTTTATAGGTGAGCTTTACCTCATATATAAAAATACAATTCATGCTCTGTATTCTGGATGTATAGTTTCCATAGCAGTGGCCTTCTAGTCTTGTCAAAGAGTTGTCATTGAAAATAGATCATAATAAAAGAAAAAAAGTCAAAGGGAAATTATGCAAATTCAGCCATATTAAAAAAAAAATCTTAGTCTTTGTTTTGGTCTTCTATATTCACTCATAGTCTGAAACTACAGCTGACCACAGAACAACTCTGATAAGCATGGAAGCGAGGTTTCACAAAACAAAGATGAAAATACGTTGTTAGCTTTCAAAAGCTAATAGGACCTGTAAAGTATATTTAAGAATGTAAATTGAGAATTTCCAGGTACTAAGATAAAGTTCTAAGAATTATTTCTTTACACACAGGGTTCAAAAATTTCATAATTTAATGGTAAGATAAAATAGGATACATTATTTGAAATTCAAAATATTGAGCTAATGGACTCCCCTCAGTTCACATCACAGAATAGCTAATAAGATTCTAAACACCCTGACTGAGATTAAAACTGGATATATTTGACTCTTTAACTATATCCCTGAAACTTATTTCCATTTCTACAGAAAGAAAACCAGACAGTTTTGTACATTCACTTCGATGTTCAGAAAAAAAAAATCCTCTGCAACTGATCTGATGTCAGAAAAACAGCATCAAATGTATTTTAAATCAGTATTGGCTGTGACTTTGTCAAGCCTATGTCAAAGATGTTTATTCTCTAATAGGTCAAAAGAGGCAGTTACTGTTAATAGAAGGGCCAAGAGGCAGCTAGATATTTAACATTTTTTCTTTTCCTTTTAAGACTAAAACATTAATATATTGTTTTAATATATCAATAGAACAAAAATGAGTAGACATATATCAATAGAACAAAAATGAGTAGACATTTCCTAAATCTCTTAAAGTTTAAATAGCAAGCCAGGATATTGCATGCTGAATCTATTAGTCAGATTTTTTCTTCCATAGCACTTATCATTCTCTGACATATATATTTACTAGATATTTTATTTATTTATCTATTTCTTTGTTCCTTCCACTAAAAGTTAATCGTTCTTCAATGAGGGCAGATGCTTTATTAACTACTATATCTTCAGAATTTAGAATAGTAGTGGACACATGGTAGCCACTTAATTATTTGTTAAATAAATAAACTGATCTTTAGGTTGTCTTCAGTTTACTAAAAGCTGATTTTTAAACTGTGTCATGGGCAAGAAAAGGCAGCGTGAGCCTGGTTGTTTTACATGATGACAAATTTACTTTTGGGTTTCTACCTTATTTCTGTTGCTGTGTTCAAAGTTAGCTTTTTGAAGACTTTCCTGTATCTAAACCTAGTTGGAAATG
Source organism: Globicephala melas (assembly GCF_963455315.2). Taxonomy (NCBI): domain Eukaryota; kingdom Metazoa; phylum Chordata; class Mammalia; order Artiodactyla; family Delphinidae; genus Globicephala; species Globicephala melas. Next base: position 56,885,135 of record NC_083322.1, read on the forward strand.
ATATTAACAGCCAGTCAGTTCAACAAGACATGCCAGGAGCTGCAGGTATTGGTATTACTTCTGGTCTCTAGGAGCCTAAATGTTGAGCAATATACTTTGAGGAATTTCAGATTTGGAAAGGACAATTCCGGAAACTGCCGTAATTTGTGAAGAATAGAAAAAGTATGATGCTGACAATGATACTGCTTTTTCTAGACTAGACTCAATAAATTAGGATGAGTTAGTATTCACTATTTTATGGATGCCAGCTTCCAAAGAGGAATATGTAAGTGATTTTAATGGTGATAAGTAATATGAGAAGGACGACCACTATGGTCTAGAACTGTGACTACTGTGACTGTCAACCCACTTAGGATGAATTAGAAGAAAAGTGTTCCCAATCTATGAATACCCATTGTAATGTGGAATAAATAAGCACAGAAGGCTCCTTAAGAGATTATGAAGATGGGGTGGCAATAGATAGCATTCCAGAAGTTGCTGTATGGTTTTAGAATGCAGGTACTTCCACAACTGTATGAATGATTCTTTTTACTAAGTATCAAAAATCGTTACTATAGAAGGAACAGCTGCTATAGTGGAAGGGCAGCAAATGAGTAATACTATCCATCCTTGAAGCTTCCTAATTCGTAGGTACATTTTTGGAACATGTTTGGAAATCATATATTTAGGATAATGAGAGACATGTCAGTTCATAGATGCTTTTGAATAAAATAGAAGAACCAATATTAGGTGGCACACATATAACTCAAAGTCCAGAGTTAGAGAAGTTCCAGGGCTGTTTGATTCAGTGGTTCTAGGATGCCACCAAAGATCCAAATTCTTTCCACATTGTCAAACTGACAACCCCATCGGGTTGATTCACCCCCTACCCATGCCAGACCACTATACCCTTAAGATGGCTGCGCAAGCTAATCATGACATTCCCACAGGATGTTAAAGAACTAGAAGATAGTCTATTCTCCCACCCCACCTCCACTCCCAAAAAGGAACTCTCCCAGGTGCCTTTATCAGATTTTCATGTTACCTTGGCCAGAATTGCATCATATGCTTATTTCTAAATTAAGCACTGGAAAAAAGACATGGTGCAACCTTAATCTGACCTTAGGAATCAAGATTTGCAGGTGGAGAAGGATTCAAGTTACTCTGAAGCACAGGGCTATCTGAGACTTGTACACAAGGTTCTGAGAGTAAGGCAGAGGGAGGAGGAATGGCTATAGGGTTGACACCCCACAGTCTGTCACTAGGCTATATATGGGATGGGCCCCTGATAGTAATGGTAAGAATTTATTGAGAGTTTACTTTGGGCCAGGCATTGTGCTAAACACTTTGCAGCTATCTGTTTGGATGGCCAAAAGGTGTTTTACTGCTTGGACAGTTGAGAAGTCCCATTCTCTCAACTCCTTTCACTTGGGACAAGTCAATCCATTCTTCATAACAGAGGAGGAGGCTCTTTAGAAATATGAGAATCAGATCAGTAATTTTAGCCATTCTAGGTAGTTTAACCAACTTCTCAAGTTCAATGGCGAACATTAATACTATTCCTTTGGCTATTTTGACCATGTTCAATTTTTTTTTTTTTTTTTTTTTTTGCTGTACGCGGGCCTCTCACTGTTGTGGCCTCTCCTGTTGCGGAGCACAGGCCCCGGATGCGCAGGCTCAGTGGCCATGGCTCACGGGCCCAGCCGCTGCGCGGCATGTGGGATCTTCCCGGACCTTGGCACGAACCCGTGTCCCCTGCATTGGCAGGAGGACTCTCAACCACTGCACCACCAGGGAAACCCCATGTTCACTTTCTAAAAAATATTTTAGTAGTGGCTTAGCAAGCCAGGGTGGTGAGAGTAGTCCACCCCAGATGCAGGCAATAAGAATAGGCACCATCTCATCCGGAAGTTGAATGGGTTCTGGAAATCTAATGTACAGTGCAGTGATTATAATCAACAGTACTGTATTACATACTTCAAAGTTGCTGGGAGACTGCATCTTAAATGTCCTCAACACAAAAGAGAAATGATAATTATGTGATGTGATGGAGGTGTTAGCTAACTGTATGATGGTAATCATACTGCAGTGTATAAATGTATCAAGTCAGCATGTACACCTTGAACTTATAAAATGCTACGTGTCAATTATATCTCAATTTAAAAAAAATTAGGCACGATGTAAAACAATTTAAAACAATAATAAAATCAAGTAAAGATCCATCTTATTTTTAATAATACCATCCACCTGCAGTGTTTTAAACGTCAGTGATAAAGTACCCCTCCTAGAAAAGAACCTTGTTGATCTAATTTCTAAATTGCTTTTTTACTGTTGGGTTTCAATAATATATTAAGGGCTTCCCTGGTGACTCAGTGGTTAAGAATCCGCCTGCCAACGCAGGGGACATGGGTTTGAGCCCAGATCAGGGAAGATGTCACATGCTGCGGAGCAACTAAGCCCGTGTGCCACAACTACTGAAGCCTGTGCACCTAGAGCCATGCTCCGCAACAAAAGAAGCCACCGCAGTGAGAAGCTCACGCACTGCAACAAAGAGTAGCCCCTGCTGGCCATAACTAGAGAAAGCCCGCACACAGCAACGAAGACCCAACACAGCCAAAAATAAATAAATTAAATAATAATAATATATTAAAAGCATATATTAAAAATATGCATTAATATATTAAAGCATATATTAAAAATATGCTCAAATTAGCATATTTTTATTATCTTTTGATAAGTATTGTATTTTACACAAAAGTAAGTTCAGAGAACTCCCAGATAGTCAATCCCAACACCCACAGACTCAGGGATACACACTCTATTCGAGAATCTGTTTGCGATAGTTCAAAATTATTGAATTATTCAAACTTGCTTTGGGTACCAGTTATATCTCCAACCTCCCCAATTCCTGCTTTTAAGCAGTAGATTAGAAATAAACAAGGATATTATATTTATAAAATGCTGATATTATAAATTTTATGTACTATAAATATATAGCATATAAAATTTATATTAAATATAAACATAATATTTTACTATCAATAAGTAGATGAATTATAATTATATAGATTATATCATTATAAAGATGAAGAGGGACTTCCCTGGTGGTCCAGTGGTTAAGACTCTGTGCTCCCAATGCAGGCAACATGGGTTTGAACTCTGGTCAGGGAACTAAGATCCCACATGCTGCACGGTGTGGCCAAAAAAACAAAAAGGATGAAGAAACAGAACTTGAATTAATTCAATTCTGTTACTCTATGTGACAATTTGGGGGTTTTATTTGTGTTTAAAATTTAAAACAGTGAAAGGTTATAAACCAGAGATGTCATGGGGTTTATTTTTGTAAATGTAAATTTTAGTTCACACATGAAATACTTTACTTAATTTGAATAATATTTAAATAGAACCTTTAAAAGTTATCTATGTGGATATAACTACTCTATCATGTCAGTAACTAAGTAGCATTCCATTATAAGTGTATACCATATTGTATTTAACTACCTCACTATTGAGAAACACTTGGCCTAAGTCCACCAACTTTACTTTAGCTGTGAAATTCCTGCATGGCATGTTGGCTCAATTCTCACAGATCTAAGAGTTAATGAGACTGGAAGGAAATACTTAGAATATGTAAATGACAGATTTTGACTTTATAATTGTTAAGAAACTAAAACTAGATTTTATATCTATTTTTAAAAGCTGAATTGAATGTTGCATTATAAAATCTATTAATAACTCAAATTTTCCATTCGTTTACAAATCTTTAACCATTTCTAATAAATTCTCTTGCATTACAGCACAAAAATGCTGTGCTACTCATAGATGATTAAGAACTGCATTATTCTAGTTTAGTGTTTCCATTCCACAGAAGTTATCACATAAACCACCAGAAAGAATAGAATCCAGTTCTATTTGTGACATCTCTGCAAAATTATCACAATATTCCATGAGTATTTGAAAAAACAAAGTAATAATAGGCATTTCTATTGAGAGTTTCTTTGCCCATGAAGGACATAACCAAATTTACTTCTAGCAGAAACTCATTTGACACATACTGACCAGAATATATTAACAGAGAATTGTTTGCATTGTGTGGAACATTAAAATGATATTCCATTTGACCTTTTTATTTCAGTAACACAATAATGAACATATTTAATTCTTACATATTTCAGTTTAGTGGTGAACCATTTCCTCCATATTACTCCTGCCGCCTCCACTTCAAATTTATCATAATTACTCTCTTGGTGGTTCATCAAATCTACAAATATGGTAAACATGACCAACCAAATATGATTTTTTGACTTTATTGAGATATATTTGACAAATAAAAATGGTACATATTGAAGGTGTACAACTTGATGTTTTGATAAACATCACTTTTTTGTGTTTTTGTTTTTTGGTGGTGAGAACACTTAAGATCTACCCTCTTAGCAAATTTCAAGTATCCAATACCATATTGCTAATTATAGTCACCATCTTCTACATTAGATCTCTTGAACTTATTCATCTTCCATAACTGAAACTTTGTACCTTTTGTCATAAGCCTTCAATTATTCTTAAAAACAATTAACTGCAAATGTGCTGGCATAATTTTACAAAATACATCTAATTTGAAAAGCAGATTATTCCTAATTTACCAGACTGAAATATTCAAACACTAAAAATATACAAATATTCCATAACCATACATATAAAAGTAGTATGTGTTCAGTAGTGGCTCTCAAGACAGGGCAGCCAGAGCTTAATATTCATTGTCATTTGACATTCTTGACAATGTGCAGAAAATCATGCTATGTACAGAACTCAGAAGAGATAACAAATGCCTTTTGTGGGGAAAAAATATGAGTGTCAATGTGTCTAAAGCACATTCAATAGACATGTGCTTTATTATTTGTATGCCCCATGATAATCCTAGAAGTTAGGCCCATTTAATAGATAAGGAGATAGAGCTTCAGAAGGGTTCATAAATTAGCCAAGGTCATACACCTGGTAAATGGCAGAACTGGAATTTTCACCCAGCTGTCTGGGAACTTAAAACCCATATGCTTTTGCAGTACCATACTGTCTTCGTTTTGGAATTTATAACATATAATTGGGGAAGGATGACACACATGTGAAACATCTAAGTAACAATGAAAGTCAAATATGATTTTGTACCAGAATGAGTGGTCCAGAGTGTGTGTGTGTGTGTGTGTGTGTGTGTAGCTAGAGAGAGTAATACAACTTAGAGAAGTGTAGTTGAAGAGGTTTTTGTCTCCTATTGCTCAAGTTTAGAGGGTCTGCATTTTTTTTCTCAACCTCTGTAAAGTTGAGAGATTTAACATATATTATTTTAAACTAACTTTAGGTAAGTGATAATTACCCAAATATTTACTAATTTGATGAATTTCTACAAGTCCTTTTTTCTGTCTTCACAGAGAGAGTATAAATTACTAATCATTCTCAGTCAGTGGTTCCTTGTAAATGAAATATCTAAATTCATAATCGATCTGTTATATGAAATTGCTGTTATACAAGAGCATTTCCAGTAAAGATATTTCCCTCCAAAATGAAATTTTATACAATCTAACATTCGTGAAAGAGGTAAATAAATGGGTTTTGCAAAGACTGTTCATCAGGACCTTTTTTTAATAGAGGGAAAAAAAAGAAATAATTAAATACTAGTGGAAAATGGTGTTTCCCCTTTGGGAAATGCACTCATTTAGGCTGACAGCCCCCCGAACATTCAGTAAATACCTCCTCTTGTCTGCATAGAGTGCCAGTGTGTGGAGAAGCTAATGAATGCATGTCCAAATTGAACCTCTTTGGTTGGCAGATTTTCCTCCATCTCTATCAGCTCTTGAGAAGAAAACACTTCTCTTGACCTTTTAAATAGCTAGACTTCAAAATAATTTTAGAATTTGCATATTTTTTTCTGAACCCTGGGCACATACAATACAAATATAATCTTTACCCTATTTACCTTTTTCTAAATAACAAAAACGAGATAGTGATCCCCTTGAGACAGGACACATGTCTTATTCACTTTGTCATCCTCACAATGATAATCGTGCTCAGCACATAGAAAATAGTTCAAAAATACTACTTGGGTTATAAAATAAATGTCATACAAAAAAGAAGAGGAAAACAAATTTCCAAATGCAGCTGGGGATAAAAGTGTTAAATATTAGATAAAAGTGTTAAATATTATATAGTATCTGACTTTTGACAAAAAAAATACTAATCAGGGTTTTCAAAATTCAGTCACTCACTTTTTTCTTTAAACCTTTTAGTGTCTCCAGTAATGTACTAGCTGGAAGGTATACCTAAATGTTGTGAATTTTCAAAGTGAACGTAGAAAGCTTGAAAAAGGCAGGACATACATAGAATAAACAGGCCTTGTCTGAGCCCTGAAAAGGGCGAGATGCCATTATCACAGCCTTTTAAATATCTGTGAGTTAGTTATAATAACAATTACTGTGGATATTTATGTTATTAAGAAAATTACTTGGCAGAAAGAACACTGCACAATATTAGCTCAACTCCCAGTGCACCTAACTGATAAATCTAATAGACTCAAATATATACTGCATACACTGTAATATTTAAACAGAAATATCTATACAATCTAATATATACAGAGGTAGTTCTGTTTCTCTGCAAGCTTTATCTGAAAGCCCAGATTTGTCTTTTAACCATTTATCCTCAGACCTGTAGAAAATGTGTCCCTTTGGCGGGGGGAGTGGGGGGGTACCATACAATGAGGTTCAAATTTAATAATCACAAAATTAACATGCTGTCTCTAAGGCAGCAGCAAACACTAAATCAAAGTCCAGAACATCAATACAGGAAATCTATTCCTCCTTTGAAATTTGGGAACAATTTAGGTATACAGAGTTTTTCTTAATGCTACGGTTAATGCTAAAATTTAAATTACATGCAAATCTTCCAATTCAGGGGGAAAAAGAATCATAAAACGCTTCTGCTGAATCTAAACAGCCTACTCCCTTCTGCAGGACCCTCATGCACCAGTTCTCTTAGACACCAGTGATCAGGCTAGTCAGTCTTTCTGGAAAGTTAGAGTGAACTTCTGTCCAGGTTTTCCCAAGACTATCGCTAAACATGCTTTATGGTCCCAGTGTAATTATTAATGAAGCCCACTGTCACTCCCCAGTGTCTCAGTCTGGATAATAAATTATAGAGTTACCCTATTTTAGGTTAAGGCAACAAATAGGAAATTTTATTAATGATATGGGTTGGTTGCTAATGAGATTTAACTAAGAAAGCTTTATTTATATAGTAACTTTCCATGAAGTAAGCTTTCTTTTAAAGAAGCAGGAAAATACTTTATTAAATAAAATTTTTAAAGAGATTTTGCAGCCCTTTTTAGCAGCTGCAAAAATTTTTCTTAGAGTCCAATTGGAATTAAAAAAAAAAAAAAGAAAAGCAGTCTTGAGAAAATTCCTGAAAGAGGCTTCGCTTTTCTTAAAATAGGGCTTTATTTGAGGCACCAGCCTATGGTTGTATTTCTTCCTACCCAGAGAACGACAGACACTCAACATCAAGTCTTTGGCCATAATTCTGCTGTAGACATTAGTGTATCATCCTGTCCATATGTGATTGAGTGTGAACTGTTAGCTCTAGAATGTGAGCTCCCATCTGTCAGAGACGAAGTTTGTTTCTCCTGTGTTATAATGTCCACGACAATGCCTAAGTAGACAGGCAACAAAACCAATATACACAAAGTGCTATCACCGGTGTTGGCTTAAAGGCAGAACATGTTGGCCCAAGGTTGTTTTCTAATTCAATTAGTATTTATAGAAAGCCTATTATGTGCCAGGCCTTTCAACACAAATTTTTTATTTGATCCTAATAACAACCTGTGAGGTATGTGTTACTTTACAGGTGGGGAAATAGAGAGCCAGAAAGATTAAGTGACTTCCGTGAAGTCACTTAGCTGGTAATTGATGGATGGTTGATTCAAATCCAGGCTGATTGATTCACATGTGTGCTCTTTCTGCCCCACCTCTGCTTACATCTCTGGCTCCAATCTTTGATGGTCTGGCTGAGAAGAGTTTTCAGATGGGTAGAAAACCACTTCCTGCTACACTGAAATAATCCCTGCGTGGAGGTTAAATTGAATATTCCTATTTTACTTGAAAAATCTTCAACTCTTGCCTTAGAAAAAAAGTGGCATCAGACGGCATCATCCTTATCTTTTTTCCTTCTCCCATCTGCCCTTGACCATTTTATGAAGACAATTGTATATTTCAGTGGGAAGACTATTATTGTACTGCCTCAAGACGGCCTTATCTTCTCCATTTCATTTATTTTTTGATGATGTAAATGGGCTAAGTTCTTCAGCCTTTTCAACTTCAAAAATGAAAAGTTGGCTCTAAAATTAAATAGTATCAAGAGCCCACAAAAGAGTGGGAAAATTTGAGATTCTTTTCATTCCGCTTTCAAGGATCATTGAATCATTTGGTTACAGAGATATCTGAAATATAGTTAACAGATATCAAAAAAAAAAAAAAAGTCCTGGGCTACTTGCAGTTATGGATGCCATAGATGTCAAAACGTCACATGTGGGATGAAAGATGGTCCATACTATGGAAGAAGAGAATCCAGTACCTCTTCCAAAATATAAATTACAAAGGAGAAGATAGTAACTGTAGAATGGAGAAACTTGGCAGACACCAGTTTTACAAAGTGATCAAGGTTAACATAACCTATGATATGTTGACATCATATATTCCCTGATATGATACATGGAGAGGGACACATCACATCTCCAGTATTCTCACCAAAAATACATAACCTCAATCTAATCATGAGAAAACATCAAACAAAACCAAACTGATGGACACTCTACAAAATAACTGACAAGGCCACTTCAGAAGTCAATTTCATCACATGTCAGAGACATGACAACTAAATGCAACACGAGCTCCTAAGCAGGATCCTAGAAACAGTAAAAGGACATTAATAAACAAAAACTGGAGAAGTTTTAATGAAGTCTGTGACTTAGGTAATAGTATTATACCAATGCTGATTTCTTAGTTTTGGTAATTGTACTACAGTTATGCAAGGAATTAACATTAAGGGAAGCTGTGTGAAGAAAATAAGTTAACTCTCTGTGCTGTATTTACAACTTTTCTATCCTTCTAAAATTTTTTCTAAAAAAGTTTTTAAAACTGAAACAAAATGTATCAGAATATTAAGAGCAGTGATCTTTGGATAGTGAAAATATAGATGATTTTTATTTTCTCCTTCATACTTTTCCATTTTCTAAAATTTCTACAATGAGTATGTATATTCAGAGAAAGACATGTTTTTATCTTTATTTTTAGTCAGGAAATTCCTTATGTGTGGCTTTGGTTGTGAAAAATTAACACATTTTTATTTTAAAAAGATATGCAAAAAATTTTATACTGTATGTTAGAAAATATCTGAAAACTTTAACAGCAAAGATTTGGCTTTTGATAGGAGAGATCCCCTGCCAGTTAATGTTGTCTTTGTATAGGAACTTAAATTGGCATTGAGTCATCCTTTATGTTCTAATTACAAGCAGACTCACCATTTTTGAAAACTAAAACGATCCCTGATATAATGAGTATATGTGGAAAATGCTGCTTTCTCTCAAATAGTTGAAGAATGTCATGATACCATCTTTCAATCTCATGCTCAACTATAACTCCAGATATTGTTTTCAATTTTCAAAGTATTAGGAGTCCACAAAATATATTTGTTTTAAAAAAAACTTACCTCTTTCTTGGATGTTTTGGGAGGCACTGTAGGATTTCACAGTGTCTCCAAGCCATTATTTTGACATATTATTTCCTAATATGTAGCTGTGGTAGATGGGACTGAAAGGAAGCCTGTTTCCTTTTAGGCTTCTGGACAAATGACAAGGAATAGATGAACCAGGCTTCCACTGTTATCATTAGTTGGAACCTGAGTGGTCCACTGTGAAAACACCTCCATCTTAGTTTCCAAGTAATTCGAACATTCTGTTTAAAGTTAAAGTAAATCTAATTTCAGGAGAGCTGCGGAAAAACTGAGCAGTGAATGAATGGAAGGCTGATGCGATAGGAAACCTAAATCATTCTTTTATCCTTCCTCTTCCCCATCCCCTCACACATCCGGAACCATTTTTCACATTGTGAAGGAAGGATGCGGTACGCGGGCCTCTCACTGCTGTGGCCTCACCCGTTGCGGAGCACAGGCTCCAGAGGCGCAGGCTCAGTGGCCATGGCTCACGGGCCCAGCTGCTCCGCTGAACGTGGGATCTTCCCAGACCGGGGCACAAACCCGTGTCCCCTGCATCTGCAGGCGGACTCTCAACCACTGCACCACCAGGGAAGCCCAGGATGTTAACATTTTTACTTTCAAAAGTAGAGCAAAGAAGATATGACAAGATTATTTTGAGAGCTTTACTAAACAGGATATATTTGAAAGGTGTCTATTTATAGTATATATACAAACATATATATGTATACATGATATATAATATTCACAGTAAGTGGTGTAATGACAATTTAAACAAATTCTTATGCTCTGACACTATCAACTCTGTCTACTAGGGGAGATGAATGCAGGCAGGATCTCTGAACAATAACTTTTGGGGGAAATATAAAAGAAAAAAATTTTATTATACTTTAGAAAATAGGAATTTAGCTTAGTATTATAGCGCTTTAGTGCGTTTCACATTTTATCCCATCATGATTATTCGTGGTTAATAAAAGTGTCATCATTTAATGATGGGCACTTGGATACTCGAGTTTGGTCTCCTCTAGATCTTTCAAGGATTCATAACATGGAATTAAGATTTGTCCATTGTTCACAGGGCTTTCAGCTCAAAGGTGAAGGGACAATTCTGCTTGACAGTGACTTAGAATTTGCTTTAATCTAAACACTAGGATAGTAGTTGGAATATGTCTTGTCTTTAATACATGTTTTTTCTCATAAGTTTGAATTTTAGGTGGGTGGAGTCAGGAGACAGTTGCCTGGTAATTGACAGGAATACATGATCAAAGTGTTAGATGGAGCTTAGTGGTGGAGCTTTGTCATTGCATCTTTCAAAGACAGTTTTCTTTGGATGGTCTGTTTCATTTGGCTGGCCTGTTTTCCTCAGAGCAAGTTTTTCAGTAAAGGTAACGAGACATGAAAAATACACAAACACCTCAAGGGGCATTCAGATGAAAACTGTTATAAGCAAGATATTTGTTCAGCTCATCCTAGATAATTTAGCAACTTTGGCTACCACCCTCTGAGATCAAGTAACTGAATTTGAATGTTATTTAGACTAAAAGGAATATATTGTTAGAATATTTATTTTGCTATAAATTTAATACAGTACAATTAACCTATTAATTAAATTGTAGAAAGGAAAACATCAACTTGTTTTTATTTGAGTATTTTAGAATTGGTGACCTATTGTAAGATTACACATGCCTAAGAAACTCTATTCAAAATTACTTTTTTTCTCCTCTGAAAATATCTTAGGCAACTATACTTAAATTATTACATTAATACTAATAATGAATTTTTCCAGAGCCTTTTATTGGTTGCTATTTTACTCACTAGATTTCCTGCCGTTGAAACTCACTGCAACTGTTACCACACGTCCAATCAAGTGTTTGTCTGCAAAGCAGAGTGACTACAAGAGTGTAAGTAGGTGGCAGTGGGTAGGGAAATGGTGATGCAGAAGTGTGAGATGTTCTGTGGGTGCTTTTTATGCACCATCTCTTTGAGTCAGCCTCCCACCACTGCAATTCTATGTCCACTGTCCTGCCAGCCTTAACCCCAAGCTCTTTGCTAGGTTGTCTCATCTCATCCTCCCAACCCCAGAGAGACCTTTCTCTGACCATCCCCTCTAAAGTGGCCTCCCCAGTAAGTCTCACTCTGATTACCCTACTTACTTACTTCTTTATCAATATATGCTTATTTTTATTATCCCTGGATTTAGCTTCTCTCTTGCCTGCTTTGTGCTTAATTTATTCCTAATGCCCAGCAAAGTGGGTGGCCTGTGGAGCAGCTTATTAAATATTTTGCTTAACAAATGAATGAAGGATCCTTTAAACAGTCCTGTGACGGAGATAAAGGTATCCCCAGTTCACAGAAAAGGAAACAGTGCCGGAGAGATTACATGACTTACTACACAGCTAAAAATGGAAAGGCTAAAATTTAAACCTAAGTGTTTCTTTTTTTTTTGAATTTTATTTTATTTATTTTTTATACAGCAGGTTCTTATTAGTTATCTATTTTATACATATTAGTGTATATATGTCCATCCCAATATAAAACCAAGTGTTTCTGACTCAAAATTTTTCCTGCCCCATCAAAGCTTCAATTAGTTGGCTTTTAAGACTTTGGGTAAATTACATTCTTAAAATTGTCATAACATTTTTATTCTTTGTGCAGGCAACTGTTCTCCTATATTAACCCTGTATAAGCTGCACAGCACCTGAAAAAAAAAGTAAATGCTTAAATGAGCTAACATAGCACATACAGTTTAAGCAATGCAGGAGCATTTTATTTGCCTTCTAACTTTCTTTCCCCTAAAAACATTTAGTGTTTTTAATGATATTCCCATTCAGATGTTTAGATCTTCTCTACACCAAGGCTATTTCATTCTTTCTCTAGGTACTTCCCTCAAACCATGGTGATTTTTCAATAAAACAGAAAAAATACCTATGGCATAAATTTTCTGCCCTACTTCATTATTAAACTGGGTAAAACTGAATTGAGGGGAAAGGTAGCATATGTCTGTAAAGTGTCTAATAAATAAATAAGTGTATTTCTGAAGAAATTGAATCTTCAAATCATAGTTTTTTTAATTCAACATTTTTATTTTATTTAAAAAATTTTTTTATTGGATGATAGTTGATTTACAATATTGTGTTAGTTTCTGCTGTACAGCAAAGTTAATCTGATATACACACACACATATATATATATATATATATATATATATCCACTCTTTTTTAGATTCTTTTCCCATATAGGTCATTACAGAGTATTGAGTAGAGTTCCCAGTGCTATACAGTAGGTCCTTATTAGTTATCTATTTTACATATGGTAGTGTGTATATGTCAATCCCAATCTCCCAATTTATCCCTCCACTCCCTTTCCCCCCTGGTAACCATGTTTGTTTTTTACATCTATGACTGTGTTTCTGTTTTGCAAATAAGTTGTACCATTTTTAAAGATCCCACATATAAGCAATATCATATGATATTTGTCTTTCTCTGTCTGACTTACTTCATTCAGTATGACAATCTCTAGGTCCATCCATTGTTGCGGTAAATGGCATTATTTCGTTCTTTTTTATGGCTGAGTAATAGTCCATTGTATATATGTGCCACATCTTCTTTATCCATGCCTCTGTCGACGGACATTTAGGTTGCTTCCATGTCCTGGCTATTGTAAATAGAGCTGCAATGAACGTTTTGGTACATGACTCTTTTTGAATTATGGTTTCTCAGGAGATACGTCCAGTAGTGGGATTGCTGGGTCATACGGTAATTCTATTTTTAATTTTTTGAGGAAACTCCATACTGTTCTCCATAGTGGTTGTACCAATTTACATTCCCACCAACAGTGCAAGAGGGTTCCCTTTTCTGCACACCCTCTCCAGCATTTATTGTCTGTAGACTTTTTGATGATGGCCATTCTGACTGGTGTGAGGTGATATCTCATTGTAGTTTTGATTTGCATTTCTCTAATTAGTGATGTTGAGCATCTTTTCTTGTGCTTCTTGGCCATCTGCATGTCTTCTTTGGAGAAATGTCTATTTAGATCTTCCACCCATTTTTTTGATTGGGTTGTTTGTTTTTTGATATTGAGCTGCTTGAGTTGTTTGTATATTTTGGAGATTAATCCCTTGTCAGTCAATTCATTTGCAAATATTTTCTCCCATTTTGTGTTGTCTTTTGTTGTTTATGGCTTCCTTTGCTCTGCAAAACTTTTAAGTTTAATAGGTCCCATTTGTTTATTTTTGTTTTTATTTTCATTACTCTAGGAGGTGGATCCAAAAAGATAATGCTGCAATTTATGTCAGAGAGGTTCTGCCTATGTTTTCCTCTTAAGAGTTTTATAGTATCCGGCCTTACATTTAGGTCTTTAATCCATTTTGAGTTTATTTTTTGTGTATGGTGTAAGGGAGTGTTCTAATTTCATTCTTTTACATAATGGGATTTTTAAAACTGGTTTTAAATTCTAGTTTTTTTGTCTTATATGTTATCCATTTAAAAATCTGTTTAGTAGTATATTTCACAGAGCAGGTAGGTGTAATCAGATATCAAATTTCATTAGCCTTCTGTCTTCCAGTAGCATTTTTACAGATATATGAATATTCATTATTCAGTGAATGTATGATGAAGTGAATATTTTGCCTGCAAAGCTCAAAAGAATAGATAGCTGTTTTACATATATATATATATATTAGTCATTAATGCTGCTCACCAAATCACCAAATAATTTTCTCTCTTTCTAGGCACATAGGAAGGCTTCCCTTTCTGCCTTCTGATATTTGGGTGGCCGTGAGATGGGATTTGGCAGTGAAGTGTGATCATAATGTCACATGTCACTGCTGGACAAAAGCATAAAGCATAAAGCACTGTCTGCCGCATTCCAGTTTTCTTCCCTCAGTAATTATGAAGCTCAGAGATGGGACCTCCCTCAATGTAAGCACAGAGGATAACACAGAGCAGAGGTCCCTAGACAACCGACCATGGGCATGTGGCAAAGAGCAAGAAATAGACTTTGGCCTTTAAGCCACTGAGAAGTTTCTGTGGTTTGTTACGGTAGCATAAGCAAGTCTTTCTTGCCTGATGTATATATTTAGATGTTTTAAAACCAACAAAGAAACTTGCTGTCAACTCTGTTTCTTTTGAGTGACATTCACATGACAAAAGTGGTTGAAAAGCAAACACATTTGAGGGGGAGTCTAGTTGGTGATATGGACAAAACACTTGATTAAAAGGTAACCAGATCTAGCTTCAACTTTGCTACCACCGACCTCTGAGACGTTAGGCAATTCAACTCATGTGATGATCTCATAGTTTTATCACTTTTTAAATGGTGGTTTGGATCACATTGCCCCTAAAATCCATTTCACAACCATTAGCTTTAAAAAAAAAAAAAGTATTTTTACTGTTTCTTGTAATAAAAGAAGCAGGCAGGGGTCAGAAATAATAACTTAAAATTAACTACTTTAATTCTTGTAGAATAAAAATTTATGTGGCTTTTATTTTTCTTAATGACATCTTTTCTGCAGTTTATGTAGTTATAGACTTACATTTTTTAAAGGTTGATATTCTACTTATTAAACGTATTTATCCTATGAATTAAAAAGTTGTATCAATTTCCCACATATTTTATAGTTCTTAACTTTTAAGAAACAATTTATTCTAGATAATAAGCTTCACTGGATACTATTAAACTCAGAGACATTCATCTAGCCATTTAAAACATTTTAATAAAAGCTATATTCCCCCTCTATCCCAAACAGATCTTAACCAGTTATTTCTGTGTGCCTATTATTTTTTTTAGTTGTATTGTAAAATCCTTATGTGTAAGTAACATAAAATAGCTGCAAGTAAGCAGAAAGGGCAGTTGCATGGATAGGAACTGTACAGAAGTTTAATAGCTGCTGAATGGCAATTAGGGAGAGGTTGAAGGAGAGAGAGCCCCTGTGTTCTTTAGATAGAGTACCAGAGCCTGTAAACAATGAATTCTTCCTTAATTAAGGAAAAAACATTCTCTTCTCTGAAAAAAACATTCCTTAGTTAAGGAAAAAACATCCTCTTCCCTTATGAATCCCAAATTCATAAAGATGGACTGAGAATCTACTTATAAGGCATTTTTTTCTTTTTTTAAAAAACAGCAGAAGTGAAGTCATCATCTTACATTATCCAGGCTTATAGAAGACTTTACAGGTAGCACCTTCCTGTGTTCCCTCCTCTCAGAAAGAAACTATTAGACCTCATAGTTTGTGGAACAAGAAAAAGTCTTCTATATGACAAAAATCCCACTGTGTTGCCTGTAGGAATCGTGATCAATATTTTTACATTTGGAAAATAAACATTTACTTGATTGCATCTTCCTTCCATTTAAGATTGAGAAAGTTTTTATTTATTTTTTCCATTACTGAAGTTTAAATCTCTCTTGACATGATGATGTCCCTGAATGAATGAGTGAAAGGAAATTTAAGTGCAGTTGCAGGTGTACGTAGAATCAGAATGTTTTATGTAATAGAATATATACATACATGTATATAATTCTGTTTTCTTTTTTTTTCTCTCCTTCAGCAAAGTGAGACCTTTTGGAATAGCATCCAGTTTCTTCCTCTAGACCTCTATGATGATGTGAGCCTTTTAAATTACTTTAGCAAATATAAGTTGTCTGTTTTATGTTTATGTATGACCCAGAAGGATGTTCAAATGATGAATCAGATCAGCATGTCCCTAATCAGCTGCTACTTATAGCTCAAAGGAAAGTAATATCAGTGTATAGACTAAAAATATCATCAATATCATACTCCTAAGAGGTAAGTTACCTAGTTAAAAATGAAACATGCCTTTTTTTGTTTTTTTGTTTTTTTTGTGGTATGTGGGCCTCTCACTGTTGTGGCCTCTCCCGTTGTGGAGCACAGGCTCCGGATGCGCAGGCTCCGCGGCCATGGCTCACGGGCCCAGCCACTCCACGGTATGTGGGATCTTCCCGGACCAGGGCACGAACCCGTGTCCCCTGCATCGGCAGGCGGACTCTCAACCACTGCGCCACCAGGGAAGCCCTCAAGGTACTTTTTTTTCTTTAAAATGTTCTCCTCATGTTCATCTTCTTCATTCTATGTACAATTGTCCTCTTACTAAAGAAATACATTTAAGACTTCTTCATCTTTAATGTTTGCACTGTTAATATGTTGTGCCTAGCTGTGGGGCTTTGCTTCTTTTCTTTCCTTTATAACCTGTTTGCATTGTAGTGTGGCATATCGATCTGAGAACTCAGTAATTTTTTTCAATTTCTGGAGAATTTTCATTCATTATCTCTTTCAAAACTTGCCTCATTTCCATTTTCTCAATTTTCACTTTGGGAATATTAGATATATGTTGGAATTCTCATTTTACAAATCACTATAAATTCTATAATCCTGTGAACAGACCAGAAATTTTTAGCTCTGAAAATTCAAGGTAGACTTAAAGAGCAGAGTTACTAAGTTGCTAATATTTATCACTTGCCTTTCATGGATGAAAATGGACTGCCTGTTCTGAAAGATAAAAAATGAAGCTTCCATTTCCCCTGATTTACTTTTTCAGCAGATATCAAGATAACAGATGTGAAGAAAGTGATGACTATATTGTCAGTGGTAGGAAAGTGTGGGCCACCCAAGAATGCTATGCTCACTGGATGTGCATGTCTCCACTAGTATGGAACGTCCCATTCTCTGACCTTGATCTGGGTGCCAGTGAAGTTCTCTGGTAAGTGAGAAGCCACCACTTACATTAATGACTAGGTGGGTTGCACATCTTGTTGTAGCGCTTTGAGTTACATGCAAACATCTTGGCTAAGGACAGTAGTCAAGTCTAGTTAGTCAGAAACAGGAAAAAAAAATTCTTAAAACAACCTAGGTTTTCTGGAGTAGAATGCTCTACCCATCTGATCCCCTTGGGTCAGAGATGTTGATAAACCTCTTCTGTTTTTAAATGTGATTGGTGGTGGAAGAAGAGGAATATTAAATGGCTTTCCTCAACTCCTCTGCCACTTGTGCCTGATTAAGTGGTGTCTGTCCTTGACCTCTTAGGCAGAGCGTTCAATTTTAGCCCATCTTCCTTCAGCTTTAAAAAGTCAAAAACATTAGAATTTTAAATTAGCAATAATTTTGGCCCCTAATTAGCCTAACGGCTACCGTACTGTGCCTCAGATATTCAGAGAAACTCAGCTCATAACTGAACTTGGAATGTTATTTATCATGCCACACATTTTTATTAAGGGCTTTCTATGGTCTCAGCACTGGAATTTTAGTCAGAGGTAATAAAAACGACATGTTCTCTAGTAGGAAACATCAACTTATTCACCAGACACTTCTGGAGATCTACTACAGTCTAATATTGGTAGACACCCTGTCCTCGGCATTCAGGTTTTCACCAAGCCTTTGGAAGAGGTCATTTCGTGGGAATTTTGAGGATGAAACAGTATGTAATCAGTAAAAAGAATGTATACTCATTGCTCTCCTTTAAAAAGCTCTCTGTGTGAATAGAACTATTTTAGTACTAACTTTAAATTGTTCAGTCACGAGAAGTAAATGCAAAGTAAAGATAGTTTAAGGGAGCAGAATAGCATACCCCATTCAGAAATTTGCTTGTCTTTCAAGCAATAACATAGAAGAGAATCCATTAATATTGAAGGAATTTTAATCTAATAGTATGGAATTGGTGTGTGTGTGCACACGCACACAAAACAAATTCAACTTACCTTTAAAAATGTTTAAATAATGTTCAAATAATTTAAACATAAATATACATTAATGTGAGATTAAAATATTTTAAAAGACTTTTTGAAGACACTAAGCATTAAATCTGTACGTGAGCAGACTAAAGCATTCCAGTCCAATAAATTTTCTGAAATACAGGTTATCTCACATAACAATTACACTCCAGTTTTCTTGAAAGTAAGAGAGCTTAGCTTATATGCTTTAAAGCCAATGGATTATTCAATAATGCAGAAAGCTTCATAAATTATCAACTTACAGGATGATTTATTCATTAATGAGATAAAGTTGAGGAATAATTATAAATACTTATAAAATATAAATTAATGACAGCAAAGTTTTTCATTATACAATATCTGTTTTATCTGGACTTTTACTTCAGCTGTGCTATGATTTTTCTGCTCATTTCCAAATTCACTGTAGGCATGAAAGAAGTCATAAATACTGACATAAGCAGATTCAGCTGTCTGCTTTCATGTGACTCACCACGATAATGGATCTTTGAAAAAGCACAGTAAGAACAATTTTTATACAATTATGTATATAAAATTGATCCTTGTTGAAGTTGCAAAGTTGACCTATTAGTAAAAAGAAACCATTAAACATTAATTTTTCTTTTTAAGCGTTGTAAACACTTTGTAGAATACTAACATTTACAATGGATAATGTGGTTATATTTTGCATTATCCTTTACTATTAAAGTTACAGATGATTAATTAAGCTTTTGTGAATTTTCAAGTCTCACACCTAATATATGGATGATTTTTTTGGTCAAAAACATTTTATGTGTATTTCAATCTTTCTGTTCATTTTGAAGATTAGGAAAGATTATTTTAAGACCTGGACTTGGCCCTTTGCAGAGCTCTTCAGTGCATATGGTAGTCCTTTAAAGGCTCATGAAAAACTCTTCTCAAAGGACGAGCAGATGAGACCTGAACACCTCAGCTAAGGTAACATTTGTCTATAAAGAGGAAAGCTTTATAAAATATCCAGAACAATTCCTGCACTCTGTTTGAACATTTAACTGGAGGGAAAAGCATAGAGAACAACAATAATCAGCTACCTTTTAAAATATATAATTTGTACACAGTATTTGAACTACCAGAAAATGGGAGATCAATAAATGTAGCATGAGTTTACCCGTAAATATTGAGAAAAAAAGTTGACATATGACATTGAAAAAAATATTATTCTGGTTAATTTATCAATTTAAGTTCATGTTGCCTGAGTTTTTTCCTATTAAAATATAAGTGTGAGATTCTCATTTAGGAAACAAATAACTTCTACATTTTTAAAAAGAATGTTTATCATCAATGTAACCAGTGGTGTACTAGAGCCTGCTTGTACCACATTATTAGATCCAGTTGTCCGTCTGTTTTCATAACTCTGTGTTCAGTGCTGTTACATTTGGTAGCTTGAAATCAAGTATGGTGGAAATATTTATACCACAGAAATTAAAAATTACTATGAATCAATCCCCCCACCCCCAAGAGAGCTGGTTTACCAGTATATATCATTAAATATAAATATATAATGAAAAAAATGTGAAATTTGCTTGGAGTCAAAATCTAACATTCCAGTAGGGGAATGTTTTCGTTTTTTGTTTTCAGTGAAGGTTATAAAAGATTAATGTGATTCTTATCAAAATTCACTATGCTTTATTAAAATATTATCAAAGTATGTTGAAGTTCATCAGAAAGAATAAATTGAATAGATATGTGCTGGCTATTAATATGCTATGAAACTACAATAATTAAAATAGTGTGGTATTGGTGCAAGGATAAAGAAAGTGAATGGAACAAAATACATATACAAGAAAATGACCCTGTCATGTACTGTAACAACATATAAGGAGAAAAAAAAGGTGTTAATATTTACTGTGGGAATAACTGGTTGGCACTTAGTAAATTAAAAATAAAATCATTTGTGCCCCTCACCTCATACCATTAATCAATATTTCAAAATAGAAGAAAGTTAAAAATTTAACGATAGAAAAAGTAAAAAGGAAATGGAGTGTTTATAACTTTTTAGCAAGTAGAAAACTAAGCTCTCTCCCTCCAAAATTCTGCTTCCAGAAAGTTAAAAAATCTGTTGTTCTCACTCCAATAATTCAAGCCAGATACACTCAAAAGTCACAGGTTTAAAAAAAAATACCATCAGATGGCCAAGGATACAAAGAAACATAAATGAACTAAATTCCAGAAAATGATGACTCTTCCCAGAAAAGACCAACAGCTGCTTTTATCCTTGGCAGGATTTTGAGAGCGGGAGAAAGCAGCCAAAATTCTGTCTGGCTGGTGTGATTAAAATTCCCAAGTGCCCATCCACAGACCCACAAAAGCAACAGCCACCATTGAGTGCCAGGAACCCATTTGAAGTTCTTTATAAGGAATATCATTTTTTAAATCATAATAACCCTATGAGTGTATTACTGCTACCTATATACAATTTTTATTCCTGTTTTACAAATAAAGTAACTGAGGTGGAGAGGTCATCAGCCCAAAGTTATGATGTGAATGGTAGAGCCAGGATTTATGCTCAGGCAGTGTGACTGCACAGCTTTCAGTCTTAGCTACAATGCTATTCCACTTTCCAGTAAATATTGAGTCAAAGTTTATCCATCAATATGGCCTGATAAACATATTTGCTAACTGAATAAACCCAAATTATCAAGCACTTTTCCCACTTTTTCTACAAGGAAGCAAATTCAATACATACAATTAGAAATTTAAGAGCACTGAAAAATTAGGAAAACTAGTTTGGTAGAAACAGAAGCTTTTTATGGGTGCAGGTGCTAGGGTTTTCTGCTCCAGAATTCTGATGCTTCAAATGTTGCCCATTTGTTTTAGATTTGACAACGATTCTCTGGTCAAGAATTAATTTACATGCTGATTTAAATTCTATCACTATTATGTATAATTCTCCCTTTCCTCATTGTGGAAACCTATGCCTGGCATCTGTAAGGGATGGAGCAGGTAAGTTAAACTTTCTATTATTTGCAAATGTGTCAGCACACTTCCAAAGACCAACTCCTAGTGAAATGAAGTGACCAGGTATTTTTGCGGAAAAAACTTTGGACACTTGAGATTTTTCTAAAGCTGCTTTCCCATTTAAAATATAGGATTTATAGTGTGCTACCCACCACCCAACCACCTACAAATCTTACGCTGCTTGACTAAAAATTCAAAATAATGTGGATATTTTGTTCAGTTATTACAATCAACCTCCCCAACACCAATAGCAATAAAGTCCTTTTCAGATTTAGCAATGAGTTTGTAAAGGATTATGAAGAATTAGAACTTGTCCATATTTGATGTTTTCCCCAAATTTTATTTCTCGAAGTACTTTTTCCTAGGGGTCCCTAAGCAGAAGGAAGAAAGAGGTGCTGGCAGAAGGATCCCTGATAGGGCAGAGACAAACCTTTCCAGAGTTCCCTGCCTGCCAGGACTCTCAGCAAAGGCAGTAATGGGGAGGGGTGATATAAAATGCTGGTTAGGGACCTATTTTAGGCAGCTCTTAAAAAAGAATTGTAAAATATGAAATGCTGGATAATGCAGTGATGAGAATCACTTTTACATAACCCCAAACCCCCTTTCCTGAAATCCTCCCGTCCTTGATAATAGCCAACATTGAAATAGTGTTTTAATACTTTACAAAGTACTTTCTTATAATAGCCAAACCTTAATCTTGAAATCCATCCTTCTCTTGCCATCATTGCTTTTCCTGAGGCTTTGATCTCACCTATTTCCATTGTTGATTCTCTTGTTTCCATCTTCTGGTCATTTTTTTTAGCCTTCTCTTCTTCCCTTTTCTGCAATTTTAATTATTGACAATGATTTTTGAGTTTTCTCTGAGCTCTGATGTTAAATAGTTGGCAGAGGACACAGTTAAATAATTCTTGAAAAACAATCTCTAATTGTCTGATACAAATTTCCACTTGGAGGTCATATCCTCACCTCAAACTTACTGTCTTGCCCTTAAATTTACTCCCTTTTCTGACATGTCTGTTCATGATATGGAGAACTAACATTTATTGAGTCATTATCATGTCTTTCCAATATATTATCTTCTTCTCACAATAATCTTATGAAATAGATGATTAAATGAAGAAACAGGCCCGCAAACACTGAGCAAGTGAAGGAATGGAGATTTGAACCCAGGTCATCTAACCCAAACCAGTGTCCCTCACCTCACACCTCAGGCCTGTCTCTTACATGCTGTCACTTAACCCTCTCAGCTCTAGAGTTTTAACCTGTCAGGTGGAGGCCCAAATGACAACAAGCGGAGCAAGAAAAGATAGGCCTAAATTTGATAGGTTAAGTAGGGATGAGCAAAAAAGGATCGCAAACTCAGGAAAATCAAAAATAGATTTTTAAATAAAAATTTAAAGAATTAAAGAGAATTTTGAAACCAGTCATGATTTATCGCATTTGTTTGCAGCAAGTTCTGAAATAATACAAATATGTTAAGCTTTCCTGAGTTTGTTCTGAGTTTTCAGAACCACTTCTCAGTCTATGGAGGAAAAAAAAAGAGAGAGACTTGAACAAAGAAGCAACAAAGTCAATTAATGTATTTCATTAAAAATTTTATTTTTGGAGCCCATAAATGGGCAAATTCCAAAATAGTAGCAATACGGAGTATTTCACATTTTAATATCTCTTTCTATTCAACAGTCCACTTTTGTATTTTGTTTTCTATAGACAAATACACTGGATTAAAGTAACAGTGCCCTTAACTGCAAGGTCAATGCCTGAGTATTTCCAATATTTATTCTGAGCACATAATAAAGCAGAGGCAATTACTTTTCTTGAACATTTTATTTCCATTCAGAGCTTAGCAATTACTTTAGCTTCACATTATTCTGTCATAAGTGATAACCAAATGGCCTAAGTAGCTAAAATCATAAAACTATTATAAGCCAAGTCAATGGTATATATATAAAGTTAATAGAAAATGACAACTATACGGGTACACATTTGTTTTGAACCTTACTAGAAATATGCCAAAATAACAAGTTTTATTAAAGAATGAGGTCCTTGGGCAGAAACAGAAGAAGAGTCATATCATCAAAAATTATTAGGAAACCTGTAGGTAAAAAGAAATCAGCCTACAATTTTAACCAAATAAAGGAGAAAAGGAGAGTACGTCATCAGGGGTGATGACAGTTCAGGAAAATACATTTACCATCCATCACAAACTTTCTCACCACCTCAAAAGCTCAGCACAAGGCTCTCCAGGCATTGTTATTTTCCACTGTTTCTTTATGTGGAACATAAACCTACATTTATGGTAACAACAGGATATTATACTGCTATTTAACCTGACAGCAAAAACAGGAAAAAAACTTATTAGGGCCAGGCTGACCTCGGACCATCTCAATACCCCTGAAAATAGGGGCAAAAAATGAATCATTAAGAAACAGTATTCAAAGAGCACTGTATTATCTAATGTGATTTATAAAACAAGTAAAATTCAGTAATGTTCGATGGAAAATGCCATAGTGTTATTTGAAATTTAGGAATGTTTTGATGCTGATTTTTTACTGAAGTGGTACTCCAAGCCGTTAAGTTGGAACAAATTCCAAACTCAGTGACTTGCATCACCTCAGTTTAATAATCCAATAAATGACAAAAAAGACAAACAATGAAAACAGCATCATATAGCACAGCAGCTTTGTTTGGCTCCCTCTGGATAAAATCTTCAGTTTTCCCATGGTTTTACCTAGAAATCCAGTTGTAGAATCAAACTGTGAATCCTATGAGGAGAAAAGGAAAACAGAATATACTAGTTGAATTCTAATATTCTACACATGCATATTTAAGTAATTTAATATACTGTTATTAGAATACATTTTTAATGACATTTTCTATGTTTAATCAATTCAGGACTCTGTTTATAACTTAATCAGCTTGATTACTCCATGCAAAATAATTTTCTCAATAAATAAAAAGCTCTTTCATTATCCAATAAACATTCTTTCAGCTCGGGAGCAATTCAAAACCCCAAAGTATTTAGGTTTATTCCAATTATGTGGATTAAAAAATATTAATAAAGTAAGTAGTTTATCTACTATCACACAGGTTTTTTCCCACTTTTTGTTGGGGCATTGCTCTCCAAGGTCAAATGGTGGGCTGCTTCCCAGTACAGAATTCAACCAAAATTTAATATGGTTAGCAGTTAAATGTACCTTTACTTTTAAGATCCTTTTATTTACATAGTTGACTTAGAAGGTCAGCAGAGTCTATTAAAAGTTAAGAGAGTATCATGTAGAGGTGGTAAAATGTGGTACAGACTACAAATACGGATGGGGAAAGACAACCACCATGGGTGTGGAGGAAACGGAACCCTCTTGCACTGTTGACGGGAATGTAAATTAATACAGCCACTATGGACAACAGTATGGCGGTTCCTTAAAAAACTATAAGTTGAACTACCATAAGAACCAGCAATCACACTACTGGGCATATACCCTGAGAAAACCATAATTCAAAAAGAGTCATGGGGGACTTCCGGGAAGATGGCGGAAGAGTAAGACGCGGAGATCACCTTCCTCCCCACAGATACACCAGAAATACATCTACGCGTGGAACAACTCCTACGGAGCACCTACTGAACGCTGGCAGAAGACCTCAGACCGCCCTCAGACCGTGGGGGCAAGGAACCCCCCACGTACCTGGTTAGGGCAAAAGAAAAAACTAAACAGAGACAAAAGGATAGGGACGGGTCCTGCACCAGCAGGAGAGAGCTGTGAAGGAGGAAAAGTGTCCACACACTAGGAAGCCCCTTCGCGGGCGGAGACTTCGGGTGGGGGAGCTTGGGAGCCGCGGAGGAGAGCACAGCAACAGGGGTGCGGAGGGCAAAGCGGAGAGATTCCAGCACAGAGGATCGGGCCGACCGGCACTCACCAGCCGAGAGGCTTGTCTGCTCGCCCACTGGGGCGGGCGGGGCTGGGAGCTGAGGCTCCGGCTTCTGTCCGAGCGCCGGGAGAGGACTGAGGTTGGCGGCGTGAACACAGCATGCAGGGGGTTAGTGCACCGCGGCTAGCCGGGAGGGAGTCCGGGGAAAAGTCTGGACCTGCCGAAGAGGCAAGAGACTTTTTCTTTGCTCTTTGTTTCCTGGTGCACGAGGAGAGGGGATTAAGAACGCTGCTTAAGAGAGCTCCAGAGACGGGCGCGAGCCGCGGCTAAAAGTGCGGAAAACAGAGACAGACATGAGATGCTAAGGCCGCTGCTGCCGCCACCAAGAAGCCTGTGTGCAAACACAGGTCACTATCCACACCCCCTTCCGGGGAGCCTGTGCAGCCCGCCACTGCCAGGGTCCCGGGATCCAGGGACAACTCCCCCAGGAGAACGCACGGTGCGCCTCAGGCTAGCAACGTCACGCTGGCCTCTGCCGCCACAGGCCCGCCCCATACTCCGTGACCCTCCCTACCCCCCGGCCTGAGTGAGCCAGAGCCTCCGAATCAGCGGCTCCTTTAACCCCGTCCTGTCTGAGCAAAGAACAGACGCCCTCCGGTGACCTACACGCACAGGCGGGGCCAAATCCAAAGCTGAGCCCCTGGGAACTGTGAGAACAAAGAAGAGAAAGGGAAATCTCTCCCAGCAGCCTCAGAAGCAGCGGATTAAAGCTCCACAATCAACTTGATGTACCCTGCATCTGTGGAATACATGAATAGACAACGAATCATCCCAAATTAAGAAGCCCTGTGGATGAAAGGCTCTTCGTGCTGCAGCCAGGAGTCAGTGCTGTGCCTCTGAGGTGGGAGAGCCAACTTCAGGACACTGGTCCACAAGAGGCCTCCCAGCTGCACATAATATCAAACAGCGAAAATCTCCCAGAGATCTCCATCTCAACGCCAGCACCCAGCTTCACTCAACAACCAGCAAGCTACAGTGCTGGACACCCAATGCCGGACATCCTATGCCAAACAACTAGCAAGACGGGAACACAGCCCCACCCATGAGCAGAGAGGCTGACCAAAATCATAAGTCTACAGACACCCCAAAACACACCACCAGACGTGGACCTGCCCACCAGAAAAACAAGATCCAGCCTCATCCACCAGAACACAGGCACTAGTCCCCTCCACCAGGAAGCCTACACAACCCACTGAACCAACCTTAGCCACTGGGGACAGACACAAAAAACAACAAGAATTATGAACCTTCAGCCTGCAAAAAGGAGACCCCAAACACAGTAAGATAAGCAAAATGAAAAGACAGAAAAACACACAGCAGATGAAGGAGCAAGATAAAAACCCACCAGACCTAACAAACAAAGAGGAAATAGGCAGTCTACCTGAAAAAGAATTCAGAATAATGATAGTAAAGATGATCCAAAATCTTGGAAATAAAATAGACAAAATGCAAGAATCCATTAACAAGGACCTAGAAGAACTAAAGATGAAACAAACAATGATGAACATCACAATAAATGAAATGAAAAATAGATGGGATCAATAGCAGAATAACTGAGGCAGAAGAACGGATAAGTGACCTGGAAGATAAAATAGTGGAAATAACTACTGCAGACCAGAATAAAGAAAAAAGAATGAAAAGAACTGAGGACAGTCTCAGAGACCTCTGGGACAACATTAAACGCACCAACATTCGAATTATAGGGGTTCCAGAAGAAGAAGAGAAAAAGAAAGGGACTGAGAAAATACTTGAAGAGATTATAGTTGAAAACTTCCCTAATATGGGAAAGGAAATAGTTAATCAAGTCCAGGAAGCACACAGAGTCCCATACAGGATAAATCCAAGGAGAAATACGCCAAGACACATATTAATCAAACTGTCAAAAATTAAATACAAAGAAAACATATTAAAAGCAGCAAGGGAAAAACGACAAATAACACACAAGGGAATCCCCATAAGGTTAACAGCTGATCTTTCAGCAGAAACCCTGCAAGCCAGAAGGGAGTGGCAGGACATACTGAAAGTGTTGAAGGAGAAAAACCTGCAACCAAGATTACTCTACCCAGCAAGGATCTCATTCAGATTTGATGGAGAAATTAAAACCTTTACAGACAAGCAAAAGCTGAGACAGTTCAGCACCACCAAACCAGCTCTACAACAACTGCTAAAGGAACTTCTCTAGGCAAGAAACAAAAGAAGGAAAAGACCTACAATAAGGAATCCAAAACAATTAAGAAAATGGGAATGGGAACACACATATCGATATTACCGTAAATGTAAATGGACTAAATGCTCCCACCAAAAGACACAGATTGGCTGAATGGATACAAAAACAAGACCCATATATTTGCTGTCTACAAGAGACCCACTTCAGACCCAGAGACACATACAGACTGAAAGTAAGGGGATGGAAAAAGATATTCCATGCAAATGGAAACCAAAAGAAAGCTGGAGTAGCAATTCTCATATCAGACAAAATAGACTTTAAAACAAAGACTATTAGAAGAGACAAAAAAGGACACTACATAATGATCAAGGGATCGATCCAAGAAGAAGATATAACAATTGTAAATATTTATGCACCCAACATAGCAGCACCTCAATACATAAGGCAAATACTAACAGCCATAAAAGGGGAAATTGACAGTAACACATTCATAGTAGGGGACTTTAACACCCCACTTTCACCAATGGACAGATCATCCAAAATGAAAATAAATAAGGAAACACAAGCTTTAAATGATACATTAAACGAGATGGACTTAATTGATATTTATAGGACATTCCATCCAAAAACAACAGAATACACATTTTTCTCTAGTGCTCATGGAACATTCTCCAGGATAGATCATATCTTGGGTCACAAATCAAGCCTTGGTAAATTGTATCAAGTATCTTTTCCGACCACAAAGCCATGAGACTCGATATCAATTACAGGAAAAGATCTGTAAAAAATACAAACACGTGGAGGCTAAACAATACACAACTTAATAACGAAGTGATCACTGAAGAAATCAAAGAGGAAATAAAAAAATACCTAGAAACAAATGACAATGGAGACACGTTGACTCAATATCTATGGGATGCAGCAAAAGCAGTTCTAAGAGGGAAGTTTATAGCAATACAATCCTACCTTAAGAAACAGGAAACATCTCGAATAAACAAACTAACCTTGCACCTAAAGCAATTAGAGAAAGAAGAACAAAAAAACCCCAAAGTTAGCAGAAGGAAAGAAATCATAAAAATCAGATCAGAAATAAATGAAAAGGAAATGAAGGAAAAGATAGCAAAGATCAATCAAACTAAAAGGTGGTTCTTTGAAAGGATAAATAAAATTGATAAACCATTAGCCAGACGCATCAAGAAAAAAAGGGAGAAGACTCAAATCAATAGAATTAGAAATGAAAAAGAAGAAGTAACAACTGACACTGCAGAAATACAAAAGATCATGAGAGATTACTACAAGCAACTCTATGCCAATAAAATGGACAACCTGGAAGAAATGGACAAATTCTTAGAAAGGCACAACCTGCCAAGACTGAATCAGGAAGAAATAGAAAATATGAACAGACCAATGACAAGCACTGAAATTGAAACTGTGATGAAAAATCTTCCAACAAGCAAAAGCCCAGGACCAGATGGCTTCACAGGCGAATTCTATCAAACATTTAGAGAAGAGCTATCACCTATCCTTCTCAGACTCTTCCAAAATATAGCAGAGGGAGGAACACTCCCCAACTCATTCTACGAGGCCACTATCACCCTGATACCAAAACCAGACAAGGATGTCACAAAGAAAGAAAACTACAGGCCAATATCACTGATGAATATAGATGCAAAGATCCTCAACAAAATACTAGCAAACAGAATCCAACAGCACATTAAACGGATCATACACCATGATCAAGTGGGGTTTATTCCAGGTATGCAAGGATTCTTCAATATACGCAAATAAATCAACGTGATACACCATATTAACAAATTGAAGGAGAAAACCATATGATCATCTCAATAGATGCAGAGAAAGCTTTTGACAAAATTCAACACCCATTTATGATAAAAACCCTGCAGAAAGTAGGCATAGAGGGAACTTTCCTCAACATAATAAAGGCCATATATAACAAACCCACAGCCAACATCGTCCTCAATGGTGAAAGCATTTCCACTAAGATCAGGAACAAGACAAGGTTGCCCACTCTCACCACTCTTATTCAACATAGTTTTGGAAGTTTTAGCCACAGCAATCAGAGAAGAAAAGGAAATAAAAGGAATCCAAATCGGAAAAGAAGAAGTAAAGCTGTCACTGTTTGCAGATGACATGATACTATACATAGAGAATCCTAAAGATGCTACCAGAAAACTACCAGAGATAATCAACGAATTGGTAAAGTTGCAGGATACAAAATTAATGCACAGAAATCTCTGGCATTCCTATACACTAAGGATGAAAAATCTGAAAGTGAAATCAAGAAAACACTCCCATTTACCATTGCAACAAAAAGAATAAAATATCTAGGAATAAACCTACCTAAGGAGACAAAAGATCTGTATGCAGAAAATTATAAGACACTGATGAAAGAAATTAAAGATGATACAAATAGATGGAGAGATATACCATGTTCTTGGATTGGAAGAATCAACACTGTGAAAATGACTCTACTACCCAAAGCAATCTACAGATTCAATGCAATCCCTATCAAACTACCACTGGCATTTTTCACAGAACTAGAACAAAAAATTTCGCAATTTGTATGGAAACACAAAACACCCCGAATAGCCAAAGCAATCTTGAGAACGAAAAATGGAGCTGGAGGAATCAGGCTTCCTGACATCAGGCTATACTACAAAGCTACAGTAATCAAGACAGTATGGTACTGGCACCAAAACAGAAATATAGATCAATGGAACAGGATAGAAAGCCCAGAGATAAACCCACGCACCTATGGTCACCTTATCTTTGACAAAGGAGGCAGGAATGTACAGTGGAGAAAGGACAGCCTCTTCAATAAGTGGTGCTGGGAAAACTGGACAGCTACATGTAAAAGTATGAGATTAGATCACTCCCTAACACCATACACAAAAATAAGCTCAAAATGGATTAAAGACCTAAAGGTAAGACCAGAAACTATCAAACTCTTAGAGGAAAACATAGGCAGGACACTCTATGACATGAATCACAGCAAGGTCCTTTTTGACCCACCTCCTAGAGAAATGGAAATAAAAACAAAAATAAACAAATGGGACCTAATGAAACTTCAAAGCTTTTGCGCAGCAAAGGAAACCATAAAGAAGACCATAAGACAACCCTCAGAATGGGAGAAACTATTTGCAAATGAAGCAACTGACAAAGGATTAATCTCCAAAATTTATAAGCAGCTCATGCAGCTTAATAACAAAAAAGCAAACAACCCAATCCAAAAATGGGCAGAAGACCTAAATAGACATTTCTCCAAAGAAGATATAGAGTGCCAACAAACACATGAAAGAATGCTCAACATCACTAATCATTAGAGAAATGCAAATCAAAACTACAATGAGATATCATCTCACACCAGTCAGAATGGCCATCATCAAAAAATCTAGAAACAATAAATGCTGGAGAGGGTGTGGAGAAAAGGGAACCCTCTTGCACTGTTGGTGGGAATGTAAATTGATACAGCCACTGTGGAGAACAGTATAGAGTTTCCTTAAAAAGCTACAAATAGAACTACCATATGACCCAGCAATCCCAGTACTGGGCATATACCCTGAGAAAACCATAATTCAAAAAGAGTCATGTACCAAAATGTTCATTGCAGCTCTATTTACAATAGCCCAGAGATGGAAACAACCTAAGTGTCCATCATCGGATGAAAGTATAAAGAAGATGTGGCACATATATACAATGGAATATTACTCAGCCATAAAGAGAAACGAAATTGAGCTATTTGTAATGAGGTGGATAGACCTAGAGTCTGTCATACAGAGTGAAGTCAGAAAGAGAGAGACAAATGCCGTATGCTAACACATATATATGGAATTTAAGAAAAAAAAAGTCATGAAAAACCTAGGGGCAAAACAGGAATAAAGACACAGACTTACTAGAGAATGGACTTGAGGCTATGGGGAGGGGGAAGTGTAAACCGTGACTAAGCGAGAAAGAGGCATGGACATATATACACTACCAAACGTAAGGTAGATAGCTAGTGGGAAGCAGCCGCATAGCACAGGGAGATCAGCTTGGTGCTTTGTGACCGCCTGGAGGGGTGGGATAGGGAGGGTGGGAGGGAGGGAGACGCAAGCGGGAAGAGACATGGGAACATATGTATATATATAACTGATTTTGTTGTGAAGCTGAAACTAACATACCATTGTAAAGCAATTATACTCCAATAAAGATGTTAAAAAAATAAAAAAATTAAAATAAAAAAATTTAAAAAAAAAAGTCATGTACCACAATGTTCATTGCAGCTCTATTTACAATAGCCAGGACATGGAAACAACCTAAGTGCCCATCAACAGATAAATGGATAAAGAAGATGTGGCACATATATACCATGGATTATTACTAAGCCATAAAAAGAAACGAAATTGAGCTATTTGTAATGAGATGGATGGACCTAGAGTCTGTCATACAGAGTGAAGTAAGTCAGAAAGAGAAAGGCAAATACCGTATACTAACACACATATACGGGATTTAAGAAAAAAAAATGTCATGAAGAACCGAGGGGTAAGACAGGAATAAAGACACAGACCTACTAGGGAATGGACTTGAGGATATGGGGAGGAGGAAGGGTGAGCTGTGACAAAGTGAGAGAGTGGCATGGACATATATACACTACCAAACATAAAATAGATAGCTAGTGGGAAGCAGCCACATAGCACAGGGAGATCAGCTCAGTGCTCTGTGACCACCTAGAGGGGTGGGATAGGGAGGGTGGGAGTGAGACGCAAAAGGGAAGAGATATGGGAACATACGTGTATGTATAACTGATTCACTTTGTTATAAAGCAGAAACTAACACATCATTGTAAAGCAATTATACTCCAATAAAGATGTAAACAAAAAAGATGTGGCACATATATACAATGGAATATTAGCCATAAAAAACGAAACTGAGTTATTTGTAGTGAGATGGATGGACCTAGGGTCTGTCATACAGAGTGAAGTAAGTCAGAAAGAGAAAGGCAAATACCGTATACTAACACACATATACGGGATTTAAGAAAAAAAAATGTCATGAAGAACCGAGGGGTAAGACAGGAATAAAGACACAGACCTACTAGGGAATGGACTTGAGGATATGGGGAGGAGGAAGGGTGAGCTGTGACAAAGTGAGAGAGTGGCATGGACATATATACACTACCAAACATAAAATAGATAGCTAGTGGGAAGCAGCCACATAGCACAGGGAGATCAGCTCAGTGCTCTGTGACCACCTAGAGGGGTGGGATAGGGAGGGTGGGAGTGAGACGCAAAAGGGAAGAGATATGGGAACATACGTGTATGTATAACTGATTCACTTTGTTATAAAGCAGAAACTAACACATCATTGTAAAGCAATTATACTCCAATAAAGATGTAAACAAAAAAGATGTGGCACATATATACAATGGAATATTAGCCATAAAAAACGAAACTGAGTTATTTGTAGTGAGATGGATGGACCTAGGGTCTGTCATACAGAGTGAAGTAAGTCAGAAAAACAAATACCCTATGCTAACACATATATATGTAATCTAAAAAAAAAAAAAAAAAAGGGTTCTGAGGAACCTAGGGGCAGGACAGGAATAAAGACGTAGACATAGAGAATGGACTTGAGGACACAGGGAGGGGGAAGGATAAGCTGGGATGAAGTGAGAGAGTGGCATGGACATATATACACTACCAAATGTAAAATAGATAGTGGGAAGCAGCCACATAGCACAGGGAGATCAGCTCTATGCTTTGTGACCACCTAGAGATGTTGGATAGGGAGGGTGGAAGGGAGATGCAAAAGGGAGGAGATATGGGGATATATGTATACGTATAGCTGATTCACTTTTTTATACAGCAAAAACTAACACACCACTGTAAAGCAATTATATGCCAATAAAGATGTTAAAAAAAAAAACAGCTAGAAAAGTCCTTAAGATGAGAGCTAGGATTGACGAGAAGATGGCGGAAGAGTAAGACGCGGAGATCACCTTCCTCCCCACAGATACACCAGAAATACATCTACACGTGGAACAACTCCTACACCAGAAATACATCTACACGTGGAACAACTCCTACAGAACACCTACTGAACGCTGGCAGAAGACCTCAGACCTCCCAAAAGGAAACAAACCCCCCACGTACCTTGGTAGGGAAAAAGAAAAAAGAATAAACAGAGACAAAAGGATAGGGACGGGACCTGCACCAGTGGGAGGGAGATGTGAAGGAGGAAAGGTTTCCACACACTAGGAAGCCCCTTCGCGGGCGGAGACTGTGGGGGGCAGAGGGGGAAAGCTTTGGAGCCATGGAGGAGAGCACAGCAACAGGGGTGCGGGGGGCAAAACAGAGAATTTCCCGCACAGAGGATTGGTGCCGACCAGCAATCACCAGCCCGATAGGCTTGTCTGCTCCCCCGCCGGAGTGGGCGGGGGTGGGAGCTGAGACTCGGGCTTCGGTCGGAGTGCACAGAGAGGACTGTGGTTAGCGGCGTGAACACAGCCTGCAGGGGGTTAGTGCACCACGGCTGGCCAGGAGGGAGTCTGGGGAAAAGTCTGGACCTGCCGAAGAGGCAAGAGACTTTTTCTTCCCTCTTTGTTTCCTGGTGCGCGAGGGGAGGGGATTAAGAACGCTGCTTAAAGGAGCTCCAGAGACGGGTGCGAGACGCGGCTAAAAGCGCGAACCCCAGAGTCAGGCATGAGATGCTAAGGCTGCTGCTGCCACCACCAAGAAGCCTGTGTGCGAGCACAGGTCACTCTCCACACCTCCCTTCCGGGGAGCCTGTGCAGCCCGCCACTGACAGGGTCCTGTGATCCAGGGAAAACTACCCCGGGGAGAACACACGACGCGCCTCAGGCTGGTGCAACGACACGCTGGCCTCTGGCCTCTGCAGCCGCAGGCTCGCCCCGCACTCCGTGCCCCTCCCTACCGCTGGCCTGAGTGAGCCAGAGCCCCAGCATCAGCGGCTCCTTTAACCCCATCCTGTCTGAGCGAAGAACAGACGCCCTCCAGCGACCTACATGCAGAAGCGGGGCCAAATCCAAAGCTGAGCCCCTGGGAGCTGTGAGAACAAAGAAGAGAAAGGGAAATCTCTCCCAGCAACCTCAGAAGCAGCGGATTAAAGCTCCACAATCAACTTGATGTACCCTGCATCTGTGGAATACATGAATAGACAACGAATCATCCCAAATTAACCGTGTGGATGAAAGGCTCTTGGTGCTGCAGCCAGGAGTTAGTGCTGTGCCTCTGAGGTGGGAGAGCCAACTTCAGGACACTGGTCCACAAGAGACCTCCCAGCTCCACATAATATCAAACGGCGAAAATCTCCCAGAGATCTCCATCTCAACGCCAGCACCCAGCTTCACACATCGACCAGCAAGCTACAGTGCTGGACATCCTATGCCAAACAACTAGCAAGACAGGAACACAACCCCACCCATTAGCAGAGAGGCTGCCCAAAATCATAATAAGTCCACAGAAACCCCCAAACACACCACCAGATGTGGACCTGCCCACCAGAAAGACAAGATCCAGCCTCATCCACCAGAACACAGGCACTAGTCCCCTCCACCAGGAAGCCTACACAACCCACTGAACCAACCTTAGCCACTGGGGACAGACACCAAAAACAACAGGAACTACGAACCTGCAGCCTGCAAAAAGGAGACCCCAAACACAGTAAGATAAGCAAAATGAGAAGACAGAAAAACACACAGCAGATGAAGGAGTAAGATAAAAACCCACCAGACCTAACAAATGAAGAGGAAATAGGCAGTCTACCTGAAAAAGAATTCAGAAAAATGATAGTAAGGATGATCCAAAATCTTGGAAATAGAATAGACAAAATGCAAGAAACATTTAACAAGGATCTAGAAGAACTAAACATTAAACAAGCAATGATAAACAACACAATAAATGAAATGAAAAATACTCTAGATGGGATCAATAGCAGAATAACTGAGGCGGAAGAACGGATAAGTGACCTGGAAGATAAAAGTGTGGAAATAACTACTGCAGAGCAGAATACAGAAAAAAGATGAAAAGAACTGAGGACAGTCTCAGAGACCTCTGGGACAACATTAAACGCGCCAACATTCGAATTATAGGGGTCCCGAAAGAAGAGGAGAAAAAGAAAGGTACTGAGAAGATATTTGAAAAGATTGTAGTTGAAAACGTCCGTAATATGGGAAACGAAATAGTTAATCAAGTCCAGGAAGCACAGAGAGTCCCATACAGGATAAATCCAAGGAGAAACATGCCAAGACACATATTAATCAAACTGTCAAAAATTAAATACAAAGAAAACATATTAAAAGCAGCAAGGGAAAAACAACAAATAACATACAAGGGAATCCCCATAAGGTTAACAGCTGACATTTCAGCAGAAATTCTGCAAGCCAGAAGGGACTGGCAGGACATATTTAAAGTGATGAAGGAGAAAAACCTGCAACCAAGATAACTCTACCCAGCAAGGATCTCATTGAGATTTGATGGAGAAATTAAAACCTTTACAGACAAGCAAAAGCCAAGAGACTTCAGCACCACTAAACCAGCTTTACAAGAACTGCTAAAGGAACTTCTCTAGGCAAGAAACAGAGGAGAAAGAAAAGACCGACAATAACGAACCCAAAACAATTGAGACAATGGGAATAGGAACATACATATCGATAATTACCTTAAATGTAAATGGACTAAATGCTCCCAACAAAACACACAGATTAGCTGAACGGATACAAAAACAAGACCCATATATGTGCTGTCTACAAGAGACCCACTTCAGACCTAGGGACACATACAGACAGAAAGTAAGGGGATGGAAAAAGATACTACATGCAAAAGGAAAGCAAAAGAAAGCAGGAGTAGCAATACTCATATCCGACAAAATAGACTTTAAAATAAAGACTATTACAAGAGACAAAAAAGGACATTACATCATGATCAAGGGATCAATCCAAGAAGATACAACAATTGTAAATATTTATGCACCCAACATAGCAGCACCTCAATACATAAGGCAAATACTAACAGCCATAAAAGGGGAAATCGACAGTAACACATTCATAGTAGAGAACTGGAACACCCCACTTTCACAAATGGACATATCATCCAAAATGAAAATAAATAAGGAAACACAAGCTTTAAATGATACATTAAACAAGATGGACTTATTTGATAGTTATAGGACATTCCATCCAAAAACAACAGAATACACGTTTTTCTCTAGTGCTCATGGAGCATTCCCCAGGATAGATCATATCTTGGGTCACAAATCAAGCCTTGGTAAATTTAAGAAAACTGAAATTGTATCAAGTATCTTTTCCAACCACAAAGCCATGAGACCATATCAATTACAGGAAAAGATCTGTAAAAAATACAAACACATGGAGGCTAAACAATACACAACTTAATAACGAAGTGATCAGTGAAGAAATCAAAGAGGAAATAAAAAATACCTAGAAACAAATGACAATGGAGACACGATGACCCAAAATCTATGGGATGCAGCAAAAGAGTTCTAAGAGGGAAGTTTATAGCTATACAATCTTACCTTAGGAAACAGGAAACATCTCGAATAAACAACCTAACCTTGCACCTAAAGCAATCAGAGAAAGAAGAACCAAAAAAAACAAAATTAACAGAAGGAAAGAAATCATAAAAATCAGATCAGAAATAAATGAAAAAGAAATGAAGGAAACGATAGCAAAGATCAATAAAACTAAAAGGTGGTTCTTCAAGGAGATAAACAAAATTGATAAACCATTAGCCAGACTCATCAAGAAAAAGACGGAGAAGACTCAAATCAATAGAATTAGAAATGAAAAAGGAGAAGTAGCAACTGACACTGCAGAAATACAAAAGATCATGAGAGATTACTACAAGCAACTCTATGCCGATAAAATGGACAACCTGGAAGAAACGGACAAATTCTTAGAAAGGCACAACCTGCCAAGACTGAATCAGGAAGAAATAGAAAATACGAACAGACCAATCACAAGCACTGAAATTGAAACTGTGATTAAAAATCTTCCAACAAACAAAAGCCCAGGCCAGATGGCTTCACAGGCGAATTCTAGCAAACATTTAGTGAAGAGCTAACACCTATCCTTCTCAAACTGTTCCAAAATATAGCAGAGGGAGGAACACTCCCAAATTCCTTCTACGAGGCCACCATCACCTTGATACCAAAACCAGACAAGGATGTCACAAAGAAAGAAAACTACAGGCCGATATCACTGATGTACATAGCTGCAAAAATCCTCAACAAAATACTAGCAAACAGAATCCAACAGCACATTAAGAGGATCACACACCATGATCAAGTGGGGTTTATTCCGGGAATGCAAGGATTCTTCAATATACGCAAATCTATCAGTGAAATACACCATATTAACAAACTGAAGGAGAAAAACGATATGATCGTCTCAATAGATGCAGAGAAAGCTTTTGACAAAATTCAACACCCATTTATGATAAAAAGCTTGCAGAAAGTAGGCATAGAGGGAACTTTCCTCAACATAATAAAGGCATTATATGACAAGCCCACAGCCAACATCATCCTCAATGGTGAAAAACTGAAAGCATTTCCACTAAGATCAGGAACAAGACAAGGTTGCCCACTCTCACCACTCTTATTCAACATAGTTTTGGAAGTTTTAGCCACAGCAATCAGAGGAGAAAAGGAAATAAAAGGAATCCAAATCGGAAAAGAAGAAGTAAAGCTGTCACTGTTTGCAGATGACATGATACTATACATAGAGAATCCTAAAGATGCTACCAGAAAACTACCAGAGATAATCAACGAATTGGTGAAGTTGCAGGATACAAAATTAATGCACAGAAATCTCTTGCATTCCTATACACTAATGATGAAAAATCTGAAAGTGAAATCAAGAAAAAACTCCCATTTACCATTGCAACAAAAAGAATAAAATATCTAGGAATAAAACTACCTAAGGAGACAAAAGACCTGTATGCAGAAAATTATAAGACACTGATGAAAGAAATTAAAGATGATACAAATAGATGGAGAGATATACCATGTTCTTGGATTGGAAGAATCAACATTGTGAAAATGACTCTACGACCCAAAGCAATCTATAGATTCAATGCAATCCCTATCCAACTACCACTGGCATTTTTCACGGAACTAGAACGAAAAATTTCGCAATTTGTATGGAAACACAAAACACCCCGAATAGCCAAAGCAATCTTGAGAACAAAAAACGGAGCTGGAGGAATCAGGCACCCTGACTTCAGACTATACTACAAAGCTACAGTAATCAAGGCAGTATGATACTGGCACAGAAACAGAAAGATAGATCAATGGAACAGGATAGAAAGCCCAGAGATAAAACCACGCACATACGGTCACCTTATCTTTGATAAAGGAGGCAGGAATGTACAATGGAGAAAGGACAGCCTCTTCAATAAGTGGTGCTGGGAAATCTGGACAGGTACATATAAAAGTATCAGATCACTCCCTAACACCATACACAAAAATATGCTCAAAAGGGATTAAAGGCCTAAATGTAAGGCCAGAAACTATCAAATTCTTAGAG
Source organism: Globicephala melas (assembly GCF_963455315.2). Taxonomy (NCBI): domain Eukaryota; kingdom Metazoa; phylum Chordata; class Mammalia; order Artiodactyla; family Delphinidae; genus Globicephala; species Globicephala melas. The sequence goes on from NC_083322.1 coordinate 56,924,236, forward strand.
GAAAACATAAGCAGAACACTCTAAGACATAAATCACAGCAAGATCCTTTTTGACCCACCTCCTAGAGAAATGGAAATAAAAACAAAAATAAACAAATGGGACCTAACGAAACTTCAAAGCTTTTGCACAGCAAAGGAAACCATAAACAAGACCAAAAGACAACCCTCAGAATGGGAGAAAATATTTGCAAGTTAAGCAACTGACAAAGGAGTAATTTCCAAAAGTTACAAGCAGCTCATGCAGCTCAATAACAAAAAAACAAACAACCCAATCCAAAAATGGGCAGAAGCCCTAAATAGACATTTCTCCAAAGAAGATATACAGACTGCCAACAAAGACATGAAAGAATGCTCAACATCATTAATCATTAGAGAAATGCAAATCAAAACTACAATCAGATATCATCTCACACCAGTCAGAATGGCCATCATCAAAAAATCTAGAAACAATAAATGCTGGAGAGGGTGTGGAGAAAAGGGAACAGTCTTGCACTGCTGGTGGCAATGTGAATTGGTTCAGCTACTATGGAGAACAGTATGGAGGTTCCTTAAAAAAGTACAAATAGAACTACCATATGACCCAGCAATCCCACTACTGGGCACATAACCTGAGAAAACCAAAATTCAAAAAGAGTCATGTACCAAAATGTTCATAACAGCTCTATTTACAATAGCCCGGAGATGGAAACAACCTAAGGGCCCATCATCGAATGAATGGATAAAGAAGATGTGGCACATACAATGGAATATTACTCAGCCATAAAAAGAAACGAAATTGAGCTATTTGTAATGAGGTGGATAGACTTACAGTCTGTCATACAGAGTGAATTAAGTCAGAAAGAGAAAGATAAATACCGTATGCTAACACATATATATGGAACTTAAGAAAAAAAAAATGTCATGAAGAACCTAGGAGTAAGACAGGAATAAAGACACAGACCTACGGGAGAACGGACTTGAGGATATGGGGAGGGGGAAGGGTGAGCTGTGACAAAGCGAGAGAGAGGCATGGGCATACATACACTAACAAACGTAAGGTAGATAGCTAGTGGGAAGCAGCCGCATAGCACGGGGATATCAGCTCGGTGCTTTGTGACCGCTTGGAGGGGTGGGATAGGGAGGGTGGGAGGGAGGGAGACGCAAGAGGGAAGAGATATGGGAACATATGTATATGTACAAGTGATTCATTTTGTTATAAAGCAGAAATTAACACACCATTGTAAAGCAATTATACCCCAATAAACAGGTTAAAAAAAAGAAAAAAAATGTAAATGGACTAAATGCTCCCACCAAAAGACACAGATTGGCTGAATGGATACGAAAACAAGACCCATATATTTGCTGTCTACGAGACCCACTTTAGACCTAGAGACACATACAGACAGAAAGTAAGGGGATGGAAAAAGATATTCCATGCAAATGGAAACCAAAAGAAAGCTGGAGTAGCAATTCTCATATCACACAAAATAGACTTTAAAATAGAGACTATTAGAAGAGACAAAGAAGGACACTACATAACGATCAAGGGATCGATCCAAAAAGAAGATACAACAATTGTAAATATTTATGCACCCAACATAGCAGCACCTCAATACATAAGGCAAATACTAACAGCCATAAAAGGGGAAATCGACAGTAACACATTCATAGTAGGGGACTTTAACACCCCACTTTCACCAAAGGACAGATCATCCAAAATGAAAATAAAAAAGGAAACACAAGCTTTAAATGATACATTAAACAAGATGGACTTAATTGATAGTTATAGGACATTCCATCCAAAAACAACAGAATACACGTTTTTCTCTAGTGCTCATGGAGCATTCCCCAGGATAGATCATATCTTGGGTCACAAATCAAGCCTTGGTAAATTTAAGAAAACTGAAATTGTATCAAGTATCTTTTCCAACCACAAAGCCATGAGACCATATCAATTACAGGAAAAGATCTGTAAAAAATACAAACACATGGAGGCTAAACAATACACAACTTAATAACGAAGTGATCAGTGAAGAAATCAAAGAGGAAATAAAAAAATACCTAGAAACAAATGACAATGGAGACACGATGACCCAAAATCTATGGGATGCAGCAAAAGAGTTCTAAGAGGGAAGTTTATAGCTATACAATCCTACCTTAGGAAACAGGAAACATCTCGAATGAACAACCTAACCTTGCACCTAAAGCAATCAGAGAAAGAAGAACAAAAAAAAACCCAAAATTAGCAGAAGGAAAGAAATCATAAAAATCAGATCAGAAATAAATGAAAAAGAAATGAAGGAAACGATAGCAAAGATCAATAAAACTAAAAGGTGGTTCTTCAAGGAGATAAACAAAATTGATAAACCATTAGCCAGACTCATCAAGAAAAAGACGGAGAAGACTCAAATCAATAGAATTAGAAATGAAAAAGGAGAAGTAGCAACTGACACTGCAGAAATACAAAAGATCATGAGAGATTACTACAAGCAACTCTATGCCGATAAAATGGACAACCTGGAAGAAACGGACAAATTCTTAGAAAGGCACAACCTGCCAAGACTGAATCAGGAAGAAATAGAAAATACGAACAGACCAATCACAAGCACTGAAATTGAAACTGTGATTAAAAATCTTCCAACAAACAAAAGCCCAGGCCAGATGGCTTCACAGGCGAATTCTAGCAAACATTTAGTGAAGAGCTAACACCTATCCTTCTCAAACTGTTCCAAAATATAGCAGAGGGAGGAACACTCCCAAATTCCTTCTACGAGGCCACCATCACCTTGATACCAAAACCAGACAAGGATGTCACAAAGAAAGAAAACTACAGGCCGATATCACTGATGTACATAGCTGCAAAAATCCTCAACAAAATACTAGCAAACAGAATCCAACAGCACATTAAGAGGATCACACACCATGATCAAGTGGGGTTTATTCCGGGAATGCAAGGATTCTTCAATATACGCAAATCTATCAGTGAAATACACCATATTAACAAACTGAAGGAGAAAAACGATATGATCGTCTCAATAGATGCAGAGAAAGCTTTTGACAAAATTCAACACCCATTTATGATAAAAAGCTTGCAGAAAGTAGGCATAGAGGGAACTTTCCTCAACATAATAAAGGCATTATATGACAAGCCCACAGCCAACATCATCCTCAATGGTGAAAAACTGAAAGCATTTCCACTAAGATCAGGAACAAGACAAGGTTGCCCACTCTCACCACTCTTATTCAACATAGTTTTGGAAGTTTTAGCCACAGCAATCAGAGGAGAAAAGGAAATAAAAGGAATCCAAATCGGAAAAGAAGAAGTAAAGCTGTCACTGTTTGCAGATGACATGATACTATACATAGAGAATCCTAAAGATGCTACCAGAAAACTACCAGAGATAATCAACGAATTGGTGAAGTTGCAGGATACAAAATTAATGCACAGAAATCTCTTGCATTCCTATACACTAATGATGAAAAATCTGAAAGTGAAATCAAGAAAAAACTCCCATTTACCATTGCAACAAAAAGAATAAAATATCTAGGAATAAAACTACCTAAGGAGACAAAAGACCTGTATGCAGAAAATTATAAGACACTGATGAAAGAAATTAAAGATGATACAAATAGATGGAGAGATATACCATGTTCTTGGATTGGAAGAATCAACATTGTGAAAATGACTCTACGACCCAAAGCAATCTATAGATTCAATGCAATCCCTATCCAACTACCACTGGCATTTTTCACGGAACTAGAACGAAAAATTTCGCAATTTGTATGGAAACACAAAACACCCCGAATAGCCAAAGCAATCTTGAGAACAAAAAACGGAGCTGGAGGAATCAGGCACCCTGACTTCAGACTATACTACAAAGCTACAGTAATCAAGGCAGTATGATACTGGCACAGAAACAGAAAGATAGATCAATGGAACAGGATAGAAAGCCCAGAGATAAAACCACGCACATACGGTCACCTTATCTTTGATAAAGGAGGCAGGAATGTACAATGGAGAAAGGACAGCCTCTTCAATAAGTGGTGCTGGGAAATCTGGACAGGTACATATAAAAGTATCAGATCACTCCCTAACACCATACACAAAAATATGCTCAAAAGGGATTAAAGGCCTAAATGTAAGGCCAGAAACTATCAAATTCTTAGAGGAAAACATAAGCAGAACACTCTAAGACATAAATCACAGCAAGATCCTTTTTGACCCACCTCCTAGAGAAATGGAAATAAAAACAAAAATAAACAAATGGGACCTAACGAAACTTCAAAGCTTTTGCACAGCAAAGGAAACCATAAACAAGACCAAAAGACAACCCTCAGAATGGGAGAAAATATTTGCAAGTTAAGCAACTGACAAAGGAGTAATTTCCAAAAGTTACAAGCAGCTCATGCAGCTCAATAACAAAAAAACAAACAACCCAATCCAAAAATGGGCAGAAGCCCTAAATAGACATTTCTCCAAAGAAGATATACAGACTGCCAACAAAGACATGAAAGAATGCTCAACATCATTAATCATTAGAGAAATGCAAATCAAAACTACAATCAGATATCATCTCACACCAGTCAGAATGGCCATCATCAAAAAATCTAGAAACAATAAATGCTGGAGAGGGTGTGGAGAAAAGGGAACAGTCTTGCACTGCTGGTGGCAATGTGAATTGGTTCAGCTACTATGGAGAACAGTATGGAGGTTCCTTAAAAAAGTACAAATAGAACTACCATATGACCCAGCAATCCCACTACTGGGCACATAACCTGAGAAAACCAAAATTCAAAAAGAGTCATGTACCAAAATGTTCATAACAGCTCTATTTACAATAGCCCGGAGATGGAAACAACCTAAGGGCCCATCATCGAATGAATGGATAAAGAAGATGTGGCACATACAATGGAATATTACTCAGCCATAAAAAGAAACGAAATTGAGCTATTTGTAATGAGGTGGATAGACTTACAGTCTGTCATACAGAGTGAATTAAGTCAGAAAGAGAAAGATAAATACCGTATGCTAACACATATATATGGAACTTAAGAAAAAAAAAATGTCATGAAGAACCTAGGAGTAAGACAGGAATAAAGACACAGACCTACGGGAGAACGGACTTGAGGATATGGGGAGGGGGAAGGGTGAGCTGTGACAAAGCGAGAGAGAGGCATGGGCATACATACACTAACAAACGTAAGGTAGATAGCTAGTGGGAAGCAGCCGCATAGCACGGGGATATCAGCTCGGTGCTTTGTGACCGCTTGGAGGGGTGGGATAGGGAGGGTGGGAGGGAGGGAGACGCAAGAGGGAAGAGATATGGGAACATATGTATATGTACAAGTGATTCATTTTGTTATAAAGCAGAAATTAACACACCATTGTAAAGCAATTATACCCCAATAAACAGGTTAAAAAAAAGAAAAAAAATGTAAATGGACTAAATGCTCCCACCAAAAGACACAGATTGGCTGAATGGATACGAAAACAAGACCCATATATTTGCTGTCTACGAGACCCACTTTAGACCTAGAGACACATACAGACAGAAAGTAAGGGGATGGAAAAAGATATTCCATGCAAATGGAAACCAAAAGAAAGCTGGAGTAGCAATTCTCATATCACACAAAATAGACTTTAAAATAGAGACTATTAGAAGAGACAAAGAAGGACACTACATAACGATCAAGGGATCGATCCAAAAAGAAGATACAACAATTGTAAATATTTATGCACCCAACATAGCAGCACCTCAATACATAAGGCAAATACTAACAGCCATAAAAGGGGAAATCGACAGTAACACATTCATAGTAGGGGACTTTAACACCCCACTTTCACCAAAGGACAGATCATCCAAAATGAAAATAAAAAAGGAAACACAAGCTTTAAATGATACATTAAACAAGATGGACTTAATTGATAGTTATAGGACATTCCATCCAAAAACAACAGAATACACGTTTTTCTCTAGTGCTCATGGAGCATTCCCCAGGATAGATCATATCTTGGGTCACAAATCAAGCCTTGGTAAATTTAAGAAAACTGAAATTGTATCAAGTATCTTTTCCAACCACAAAGCCATGAGACCATATCAATTACAGGAAAAGATCTGTAAAAAATACAAACACATGGAGGCTAAACAATACACAACTTAATAACGAAGTGATCAGTGAAGAAATCAAAGAGGAAATAAAAAAATACCTAGAAACAAATGACAATGGAGACACGATGACCCAAAATCTATGGGATGCAGCAAAAGAGTTCTAAGAGGGAAGTTTATAGCTATACAATCCTACCTTAGGAAACAGGAAACATCTCGAATGAACAACCTAACCTTGCACCTAAAGCAATCAGAGAAAGAAGAACAAAAAAAAACCCAAAATTAGCAGAAGGAAAGAAATCATAAAAATCAGATCAGAAATAAATGAAAAAGAAATGAAGGAAACGATAGCAAAGATCAATAAAACTAAAAGGTGGTTCTTCAAGGAGATAAACAAAATTGATAAACCATTAGCCAGACTCATCAAGAAAAAGACGGAGAAGACTCAAATCAATAGAATTAGAAATGAAAAAGGAGAAGTAGCAACTGACACTGCAGAAATACAAAAGATCATGAGAGATTACTACAAGCAACTCTATGCCGATAAAATGGACAACCTGGAAGAAACGGACAAATTCTTAGAAAGGCACAACCTGCCAAGACTGAATCAGGAAGAAATAGAAAATACGAACAGACCAATGACAAGCACTGAAATTGAAACTGTGATTAAAAATCTTCCAACAAACAAAAGCCCAGGCCAGATGGCTTCACAGGCGAATTCTAGCAAACATTTAGTGAAGAGCTAACACCTATCCTTCTCAAACTGTTCCAAAATATAGCAGAGGGAGGAACACTCCCAAATTCCTTCTACGAGGCCACCATCACCTTGATACCAAAACCAGACAAGGATGTCACAAAGAAAGAAAACTACAGGCCGATATCACTGATGTACATAGCTGCAAAAATCCTCAACAAAATACTAGCAAACAGAATCCAACAGCACATTAAGAGGATCACACACCATGATCAAGTGGGGTTTATTCCGGGAATGCAAGGATTCTTCAATATACGCAAATCTATCAGTGAAATACACCATATTAACAAACTGAAGGAGAAAAACGATATGATCGTCTCAATAGATGCAGAGAAAGCTTTTGACAAAATTCAACACCCATTTATGATAAAAAGCTTGCAGAAAGTAGGCATAGAGGGAACTTTCCTCAACATAATAAAGGCATTATATGACAAGCCCACAGCCAACATCATCCTCAATGGTGAAAAACTGAAAGCATTTCCACTAAGATCAGGAACAAGACAAGGTTGCCCACTCTCACCACTCTTATTCAACATAGTTTTGGAAGTTTTAGCCACAGCAATCAGAGGAGAAAAGGAAATAAAAGGAATCCAAATCGGAAAAGAAGAAGTAAAGCTGTCACTGTTTGCAGATGACATGATACTATACATAGAGAATCCTAAAGATGCTACCAGAAAACTACCAGAGATAATCAACAAATTGGTAAAGTTGCAGGATACAAAATTAATGCACAGAAATCTCTTGCATTCCTATACACTAATGATGAAAAATCTGAAAGTGAAATCAAGAAAAAACTCCCATTTACCATTGCAACAAAAAGAATAAAATATCTAGGAATAAACCTACCTAAGGAGACAAAAGACCTATATGCAGAAAATTATAAGACACTGATGAAAGAAATTAAAGATGATACAAATAGATGGAGAGATATACCATGTTCTTGGATTGGAAGAATCAACATTGTGAAAATGACTCTACTACCCAAAGCAATCTATAGATTCAATGGAATCCCTATCAAACTACCACCGGCATTTTTCACAGAACTGGAACAAAAAATTTCACAATTTGTATGGAAACACAAAAGACCCCGAATAGCCAAAGCAATCTTAAGAACGAAAAACGGAGCTGGAGGAATCAGGCACCCTGACTTCAGACTATACTACAAAGCTACAGTTATCAAGACAGTATGGTACTGGCACAGAAACAGAAAGATAGGTCAATGGAACAGGATAGAAAGCCCAGAGATAAAACCACGCACATATGGTCACCTTATCTTTGATAAAGGAGGCAGGAATGTACAGTGGAGAAAGGACAGCCTCTTCAATAAATGGTGCTGGGAAAACGGGATAGGTACATGGAAAAGTATCAGATTAGATCACTCCCTAACACCATACACAAAAATAAGCTCAAAATGGATTAAAGACCTAAATGTAAGGCCAAAAACTATGAAACTCTTAGAGGAAAACATAAGCAGAACACTCTATGACATAAATCACAGCAAGATCCTTTTTGACCCACTTCCTAGAGAAATGGAAATAAAAACAAAAATAAACAAATGGGACCTAACGAAACTTCAAAGCTTTTGCACAGCAAAGGAAACCATAAACAAGACCAAAAGACAACCCTCAGAATGGGAGAAAATATTTGCAAGTTAAGCAACTGACAAAGGAGTAATTTCCAAAAGTTACAAGCAGCTCATGCAGCTCAATAACAAAAAAACAAACAACCCAATCCAAAAATGGACAGAAGCCCTAAATAGACATTTCTCCAAAGAAGATATACAGACTGCCAACAAAGACATGAAAGAATGCTCAACATCATTAATCATTAGAGAAATGCAAATCAAAACTACAATCAGATATCATCTCACACCAGTCAGAATGGCCATCATCAAAAAATCTAGAAACAATAAATGCTGGAGAGGGTGTGGAGAAAAGAGAACACTCTTGCACTGCCGGTGGCAATGTGAATTGGTTCAGCCACTATGGAGAACAGTATGGAGGTTCCTTAAAAAACTACAAATAGAACTACCATATGACCCAGCAATCCCACTACTGGGCATATACCCTGAGAAAACCAAAATTCAAAAAGAGTCATGTACCAAAATGTTCATTGCAGCTCTATTTACCCCGGAGATGGAAACAACCTAAGGGCCCATCATCGAATGAATGGATAAAGAAGATGTGGCACATATATACAATGGAATACTACTCAGCCATAAAAAGAAACGAAATTGAGCTATTTGTAATGAGATGGATGGACCTAGAGTCTGTCATACAGAGTGAATTAAGTCAGAAAGAGAAAGGCAAATACCATATGCTAACGCATATATATGGGATTTAAGAAAAAAAAATGTCATGAAGAACCGAGGGCTAAGACAGGAATAAAGACACAGACCTACTAGGGAATGGACTTGAGGATATGGAGAGGGGGAAGGGTGAGCTGTGACAAAGCGAGAGAGAGGCATGGGCATACATACACTAACAAACGTAAGGTAGATAGCTAGTGGGAAGCAGCCGCATAGCACAGGGAAATCAGCTGGGTGCTCTGTGACCGCCTGGAGGGGTGGGATCGGGAGGGTGGGAGGGAGGGAGACGCAAGAGGGAAGAGATATGGGAACATATGTATATATATAACTGATTCATTTTGTTGTGAAGCAGAAACTAAGACACCATTGTAAAGCAATTATACTCCAATAAAGATGTTAAAAAAAAAAGAATAAAAAAAGATGAGAGAACTAGGTATGGATTAAAAACACTGCATTTCCATAGAAATCTCAATATCCTGAGATGTAAGGCCCTGGCACAATGATAGCCTTTGCACAATTCAGGCTCTATGCAGTTCAAGAACTTTACATCTATAGTCTTCAGTGGGGTTATGCATCAGAATCACCTGGGATCCTTTTTTCAAAATACATATACCTAGGCCCCTTCCCCTAAAATTCTGAATCAGTATATTTAGAGTGAGGACCAGGCATAAATATTTTCAAAGTTCCGCAAGTGATTCTAACGTACAACTTTCACAAGGCGATTGCTTTCAGTGCAATATTCATTTTTGAACAGTACAATTTTAAAAGCATTTGAAGAAACTAGGGAAGGCCCAGAGTAATTTGACATACAAAATAAACACTGGAGAATGAAAAAAGCCTCTAACAAAAACAGGCATATATTACTGAGTTTGTTTAGACTAGAGATAAAAGGCTTGGGGATGTTACTATGGTCAAATCTTATTGACTTGTTCACAGTGATCTTTAGAAGATCAAGCAAAAGAAATAGGTTTACCTTAAGTAAAAGACATTTGGTTGGTTGGACATAAAGTGCTTTTGATTACTTGGCAGTCTATATCCAGAGATCTTTAAGAAGACTCAGAATAGTCATTTGTCCTGAGTTTTTAACAGTGTCTCTAAGCACAGGATTAAAGATAAATTGGCTTCCACCTCCTCCTCCTACTTGTATGTGTTAGGCAAGATGAAAATTGTAAAACTATGGCAAAAACGAATCTTAGAGGTATTCCAAACCAGATTTGAGAATATCAGATCAAGTTTCTTAAAGTTAAAATCATATTCACTTACCATTTCAGCTAATAATTTATTTTGATGTTTAACTTCATGGCCTATTTCAATGGAAAGCTATAAAGTAGAAAGAGTAAACATTATTACTTACATAAATGTTTTTAAGTGTTATAAAGTAAAAACAATAATGACATTCTAAACATAAACAGTTTCTCAAATAAAACTGTATTCTAAAAATATAAAATATACTCTCTTCTTTTGTTACTTTTCTCACTGAAATTAATGAAAAATAAATTTAGAATTTCTATTCCTTCCCAACTATGGACACTGTCTCCCTGTTCTTCATTTTGATTTCATCTTAATATTCAATTCCATCTTTTAATTTTGGTACATATTTCTCTCCGGTTCTCTTATCCTTGCATTCTTTTTTCTCTATACTGTTTACACAATAGCATTTGTTTGTATATTTCTTCATTTACCTTTTAAAAATGTATACAAGTTCCCATATTATCAATTCAAATCCAGATATAAGCAATATTTTCCTAATGAATGTAGCATTACTTTGAATAAACATCTAAACTAATTATTTCTTTAGATTCTAAAGGTGTTTTTCTTTAAAATATGATAATAAATTGGGAAAAAACCCTCAAAAGTTAGTGTTACCCACATCCTGAAGCTATGCACAAAAGAGGCTGAGTCTCAATGAAATACCATAAGTGAGTACAGCTGCTATTCAAACCAAAACCTATCTAATACTTTATACAACAAATTCATCAAAGGCTTCATTTCTAAGATATGTGAATAAACACACTACTACTAAATCTTGGAAACTACTAAAAATCTTGGCAAACCACTGTAAAATATTGTTCTCAACTTATTTTGTGTGGAAAGCATCTGGGGTAATAGTGATGCAAAACCATGCTAGAATTCTATAGATCAGAATGTGAGCTTTTTCCCCAAATTTAACAATACAGAGATAATAAAGCACCTATGAAACTAGACAGCCCAAATCACCTGTTTCTACAACTGTCATTCATGCCAGGGGAAGAAATTTACAGGAGAAAAAAGATTTCTTCTAACAAGAAGCCTAAATTATCAATATTGGAATTAAAAAAAATTGAATTCTTAATTTCCTCTGAATGTTGTATTTTTTATTTTTTTTTATTTGTTTACATCTTTATTGGAGTATAATTGCTTTACAATGGTGTCTTTGTTTCTGCTTTATAACAAAATGAATCAGGTATACATATACATATGTTCCCAAATCTCTTCCCTCTTGCGTCTCCCTCCCTCCCACCCTCCCTATCCCACCCCTCCAGGCGGTCACAGAGCACCGAGCTGATCTCCCTGTGCAATGCGGCTGCTTCCCACTAGCTATCTATTTTACGTTTGGTAGTGTATATATGTCCATGCCTCTCTCTCGCTTTGTCACAGCTTACCCTTCCCCCTCCTCATATCCTCAAGTCCATTCTCTAGTAGGTCTGTGTCTTTATTCCTGTCTTACCCCTAGGTTCTTCACGACATTTTCTTTTTTCTTAAATTCCATATATATATGTTAGCATACGGTATTTGTCTTTCTCTTTCTGACTTACTTCACTCTGTATGACAGACTCTAGGTCTATCCACCTCATTACAAATAGCTCAATTTCGTTTCTTTTTATGGCTGAGTAATATTCTATTGTATATATGTGCCACATCTTCTTTATCCATTCATCCGATGATGGACACTTAGGTTGTTTCCATCTCCGGGCTATTGTAAATAGAGCTGCAATGAACATTTTGGTACATGACTCTTTTTGAATTATGGTTTTCTCAGGATATATGCCCAGTAGTGGGACTGCTGGGTCATATGGTAGTTCTATTTGTAGTTTGTTAAGGAACCTCCAGACTGTTCTCCATAGTGGCTGTACCAATTCACATTCCCACCAGCAGTGCAAGAGTGTTCCCTTTTCTCCACACCCTCTCCAGCGTTTATTGTTTCTAGATTTTTTTGATGATGACCTGAATGTTGTATTTTTTAAATTATTAACATTATACAATATTGCTTAGTTTATAGATCAACTCCTTTTGATTTAATATGACCTTGAAAACAATACTCATTTCAGAATGTAACAGTCTCCAGGCTGAATATAATTCTATTTTCCAAAGACTAATCAGATAGCAGTTAGGTTTTGGCAGCATAAGCTTCCAGTGAATGCTCTATAAGTGTACTGTATGTTTATTTTAATGCGGAATCAATCACATACACTGTTAAAACCATCTTCTGGTAATCCTTTATTTAATATATATTAAGTCAATACCACTATAAGGAATTATGGTAAGTGCTATGTAGAATATAAAACTAAGTACAATAGAAAACCCTATTTCTGGTAAATTTCTTTTACATACAAATAATTCCAATGCAGATCATTATGCAATAAGTGCTACAGAAATGGTACAAATGGTCTTATGTTCATAAGGAAAAGGTTACTTTTATGTGGTGATCAGGAATGGCCTGGAGGAGAGAAGATGCAATGAGGTGGAGCCTTTCAGAAGGGCAAGACTTCAGCCAATGTCAGGAGGGAGAGGCAGTCTAAGGCAAAGTGATAGCATGCCCAAAGATACAGGAGTGGGAGAATGACAGCATGCGTAGGACACAAGGAGTACTTGAATTTGTCTGGCAGAAAGCATGTATACATTCTGGAGGTACAGGTGGTAAGGTCTGAAAAGCTGTGGACAATATTTGCAGAACCTATTTGATGGAACTATAGAGTGTGAACTTCATTTCTTACATCATGGGAGGCCACTGAAGACTTCTGGGAGCGAGGATGCAAATTAAAAAATACTCTAAAAAGATGACTGGTGACAAGGTGTAGCTCAGACCAAAACATGGGAAAAATTAGGAACAGATAGGTTAAAAGACTTTCCCAACAGTTCACCTAAGAAAACCGGGGGATAGTATTAGAAAGAGAAAGGTGGAAATAGGAACAGTAGGAAAAAAAGCACAGGACTTGGTGACTGACGTGAGGTACAAAGGCAGAAACATGAAAGACAGATTTGTAGCTTTTGAGACTAGAAGAAGAAAAGTCAGAAGATGAGCTGCTTGGGGGTGGAAGGTGGATTGCTCTGAGACATTAGTACAGACAACATACAGTATTTTAGATTTAACTACAAAAAAAAAATTCTGAAGTTAAAAACAAAACAAATATACCATATGTTTTGATTGGCCACATTTTCTAAACTTGTACTTAAATCATGTCTAAATTTTGAGTCATGTTGCTAAAACTTAATTGCTATTTCATTAGCCTTTGGAAAGTAGAATTGTAAAAGCCTGGAGACTGTTATATTTTGAAATGAGTATTGTTTTCAAGGTCATATTAAATCAAAAGTAGTTGATCTATGAACTAAGCAATTTTGTATAATGTGAATAATTTAGAAAATACAACATTTAGAGGAAATTAAGAATTAAATGATTTTTTTTAAAATTCCAATATTGATAATTTAGGCTTGTTAGAAGAAAGTTTTTTTCTCCTGGAAATTTCTTTCCCTGGCGTGAATGACAGTTGTAGAAAGTAGTTAGGTGATTTGGGCTATCTAGTTTCATAGGTGCTTTATTATCTCTGAATTGTTAAATTTGGGGAAAAAAAGCTCATATCACCAAACTACACTATTTTGTAACTGAATTCCTTAGTATGATACCAATAAAAGTATATATTTTATAAGTATAAAATATACATGTATATATAAATACACAAATTAAAAAGTATATAATATGTGCTTTATACTTACAGATTTTATAGCAGTTACTTTGTTTCTCAGACTTTCCGTGAGTCTCTCATTTTCTTCTTCACAGGCACTATACCCACTATTAGGATAGCCATAGTTCCCATAGTTGCCAGGAGGTACTCCTTCACCTGCAAGGATTAGAGTCACAAGCAGAGTTGCAGCAAAAACTTTTGAAACCTTGACAAGAAAGAACCGAAAAAGACCCCTGGAGGGCGTTGCAGACCACGTATGTCTATTATTCACACTCCAAATGAACTTTAAAAATTAATAACCAAATAGAGATTAGAACAATTCTAATACCCTCTCTTAAGCAAAGAATACTGAATTCAGTTCAAAACACATTTGTTGACTGCATATTGATTGCCCACAAGACACTAAAATAGGCACTGATATATAAGGAGATTCTGGACACATTTCCTGCTCCCTAGAACTACACAGTTTAAAAAAAAAATCTAAAAGTATCATAACATCAACTACCTATGGAAGAAGCTTGGCTATGAAGAGAAAGGCAGAAAGAGGATAATACAGCAGGATGAAGTTCATGGCAGAGGGAGGGTCCTTTACTAGCATCTCTTTCTTTTAAATAGAAAAGAGCTGGAATAACTTGGAGAATATTAGCTGAGATTTAAGAGAGGGACTCATTCATTCTTCAACAAATACTTGAGAAACTCCATGTATCAGATTCATTGTTCTTTCTAGGTGCCACTTTTTGGAGCTCACCTTCTAGGGAATAGCATTGGGATACAGGACTATAGTCCCAGCCACTGCCTAATATAGTATTTGATATTCATCAGGCAATCAAACAGGTAGAGTGAGCCTTGAACAGTGAATACATATACTAACATGTTGGAGGATTGAGAGAGGAAAGCATAGCTGACAGTGTTATCTAACCGCATTTTTTTTTTAAACTATTGACAATTTTCTCAGTAAAAAAGAGAAAAGCCTGTCTTTGAAGAATGGTGATCATTTGGGGGAATAAACAGTAAAGAGAATAATGGAGGAAAGTGACTAGGGTTATACAGGATTACTACAGGGATAAAGCAATCCTGCCTGAGGCAATATATTGTAGTGTGATTTTTCTCCAGAAGAACTCATCAGCCTAAGTTAGCCCATGAAACGCTGGATGGTTGGACTGATCAAGAGTTGGAGGTTTACAGTGTTGGGGCTGCTGAAGAACAGAGCCCCAAGAGGATGAGATTCCTTGCAAAAAGACTGGGTGAATATATGGATTATGGGGATTCAATTGGACAAGGACTGAAGTAGTGTTAACAGAAGCCTGAGAATATGGAGGAAAGGGATGATACAGAAACTAAAGGTCTCCATAAACTCAAAGAGTGGATGGAGTGGCAGTGACAGTAATATATGGAAGGGCCGGAAGTAGCAGGCAGCACTGGTTGTTGAAGAAAGGTCAAAGTGTGAATAGAAAGCTCTTTCAAGGCACAGCCAAATCTCACTTTCTCTAAAGAGCAAAACTCTCTCCTTTGAATTCTTACAGCTCTGACTATATGTAACACTAATATCACACTCTAGACTGCACTCCAAGGGCAGAAAGTAAATTTGTTCTGCTCGTGGCTATAGATCCCCCCACAAATATACACACACAGTAAGGCACACCCAGTAAATACTTGTAAATTAACTAATTAATGAACAGAATCTGAATTCACTGTTATTCAACTTTGAATGTGCCTGGCTTTGTCAGCAGTGGGGTCACAGGCTTCTTTGAGGACAGAGGCAGTGAGGCAGTGTCTCAACCTTCTTCTATATCCCCTGTACCTAATAAGTACTTTACACGCAGCAGACACACAATCTCCACCACCACAAAAACCACAACAAAATGCTAAACGAGTATGTTCCTGAGGAGAAGGAGTCGCTTTCCCCAAATTTTCCCTCAACTGCTGACACACTATCCACAAAGCTAAGTGTGCCATTATAAAAGTTAAGGACTCAGGTCACTAGACATAATATTTTCCTCCACTCAGTGATTAAAATCATCATTTAAACAATGCATTCTCACCCTATTCATCAATGATACTCTGTACAAACTCTAATAAGGACCAAAATCCTTACAGAAAAGAAAAATGTCTTCATATTTTATGTGACTAAGGTCCTAGAAATATAACGTTTGTCCAATAAGTCATTACTGACTGGATGAATTTAACCACTTGACAACCAAGGAATTCATTTCTAAATTAATGGCTATTTGTCTCACTTCCTTTATTGTTATTTTTCCCTATCTTAATTTTATTTTTAGAGTTCTTCAATACTGTCCCATTTATTAAAAGTGAAATTCTCAGAAGTATTTCAAGGCACATTTCTTCTATTAAAGAGTTAATCTTCCCTCACACCATCATTCACTACCAATATTAATTAATAAATGAATAAAATAAAATGTTAGGAGTTGTTATTCTTTGTGTGACTTAACTGCTATAAAAAGTTGTAGGAAAGCTAATGGGTGCCAAAGATGATCCTCAGACTTTGTCCATTAGACAAATGCTACTTTTGGATAGTTTCTATCAATAACTGAACCAAATCACCGAGAGGGACATGTGAAGTGTGGAAGCTTCTCCACATGAATATCTACTGATTCACGATCCCAGGTTTAAAGTTCCAGGTCAATACAGACTGATCCTTTAAAAAAAAAAAAAAAAGCTCTTGTCACATCATGTCACATCACACCAATGTAAATTACAGCAATTGATACATCACCTTTCCTCCTCTCAACTACAGGGGAGCTTAAAAACAAAAAACAAACAAACAAAAAACCACTCTATTCTAGAGATTGTAATTTCACTAGTCTGGGCTGGGGTCCGGGTATCAAAGCCCTAAAAGCTCTCCAGGTGATTCTAATGTACAGTCAGGGCTCAGAACCATCATTTCTCTAGTCCCTTTCCTGCAATTTATCATGGCACACTGCTGCACAAAAACATTCAAAGGGGCCAAAAGACCTACCAATGAGATCCAAATTCCTTGGCCTAGCACTCAAAGGTCTACACAATGTGGTTGGTTCTGGTTCTATGTCTCCTACTTCAACCAAATTGGCTTAATCATAATCCTTTAAAACACATCATTCATAATTCTAGATTCCAGCCCTACAACTATTTCTGGGGGGAAAGGGTCATCCTTCCAACTGGAAATTACCTCTCCTACACTTCATTATTTAAGCTTTAGTTCAAGTTCCTATGTCTCCACAAAGTACCAAGTGCTCTATCTGTGAAATCCCCGAGACATTCACTACCTGTAGAACTTATTTGGTATTTGGTTGTATAGCTACCGCCTTGTACTATAATTTATCTTTGTACATATTTCTACTCCTCAACTAGATTGGAAGCTTTGGGGAACACAAGCAGAGCTATAAACGACTGTATACCTAGAGCTTACTCAAGTACACAATACATGTTTGCTGTCATTAGTAATGATAAAAAGGAAAAACATTTAGGTATATAAAACTAACCTTGTTCAAAATGAGTTATATTTTTTCTCTACAATTTATTTGGCCAACTTTCCTTCTATGATCCAAGTATTCACAAAAACTACATTTTTCAAAAGCTGTTTCTCATACTACAATTTACTAATGAATGTACATGCCTAGAGTTACTAGCAACTTTCACTAACTTTAAATACCTGACACTTGAAAACTTTTTTTTCTTTTTCCATCTTATAAGAACTGAAAAAGGTAACATTATCTTTCTTCAATATTTCATATATTTTCTCAGGTATATTGTACACTGATTTGGCAGGTGTTTTCTTTTTCCCAATTATCTCTTAATAGTTTCAGAACCAGAAAATGCTGTTTTAATGGCTCTGTGTTATAATAGCCCATTATAAGTCCTTGTGCCTAATTTGTTCCTGCTGCTTGGTGAACCTGCTTCCTAAGCTAAAAGGTCAAGAACAAATGCTAAGTCACCAAGAATTACTACATTCTACCGTCTTACCAGTGGAACAAGGCTCAGATAAGAACTGTTCTGGGTAAAACGGCCTTTAACAGTAATGATACGTACGTTTACCTTTGTAACTCACTGTAACCAGGCTAATATGATTATTATTAGTGTGCTCTGCATGCAACACTCACTCTTCAAACTTCGCTTCTGAAGAAACTAACATCAGGTCCAATAAAAAGAAACCGAAGACAGCAATTTCCATAATCACGCTCAGACCACCAATAACACTAAAAGACTCATCACTGAGTTGGCACCCGTACATTCCTCACCTCCAGTCCTCCACTACTCTCTGTAAACCTACCATCCACACCTGGGACTGAACTAAACTTAAGGAACGCCCCAGGATCTCGGACAAATGGTGTGTTTCCACTTGGTATCGCCTTCAAAGACCCCTCTATACACCCTGCTCTCTGGTTCAGATTCCACAGACATGAAACAGATCCGATTTCCTTCCGCGTCCCCGCGCCCAGCACGGCCAGTTCTAGGGCCCCCGAACTTAGAATCTCAGCCCTCTTCTTACCCAGGCCTGCACGCCTCATCCTGCCAGAGGAGCGGGGGAAAAGGCGGGCGGAGGGGTGGGAAGACGCCAGGGGTCACCCGGACTGCGTCCTCAGTACCGGGGCCCGGCGAAAGAGCAACTTCTTCCCCTAAAGCGCCACGACATCAGAGTAGTCTAAACGTGGCGCTGGCTGATGGCGTCACCCAAGGCGCTTCTCGGCGCCCAGCGAGGCGGCCGCATGACCGAACTACATTCTGGGAAATGTAGTTCGCCGCCGAGGCCGGGAGTGTGGTAGGGGCGTGGGGGTGAACCAGGCTGGAGGAGCGGGCGGGGCTTCCGGAAAAGGGACGCGCGCTGCCCCGGTTCTGACTGCGAGCCTGGGACTATGGATCTCAACTGCGGCCTGGCTCTTTCTCTCAGCTGTCGGCCCCCGAGTTTAACGCTATACATCTGTCCCTCCCAGACCATGAGAGGATGGTTGACTTCTCTTTCCAGGTGCCGCCTTTCACTTCCTCTCACCTCGATTTAGTTCAGGTAAAGTCAAAGAAAACTTTATCCAAGTTTCTGATCTCACATATAAGTAATCTGAGACCCAGAGACGGGAAGGAAGAGTGTAGCCCATCGGTGCCGGGTCACCAGTGGTGTAGGGAAAACCAGGCCCCTTGCACTACGGCTGCTGCTCGGATTAAAACAGCCGATAAAAGTAACAGGGTCTCCTCGGAAGCACTGAAGACTTCGTTCCCTGTTTCCGAGTTTGTTGCATTTCTAGAAAGAACCGCGGCCATTAGCTGTTAAGGGCTCGAGGGACCCCTCAACTTCCTTCCACTTAGACCTTTTCAACTTACACAAAGGATACTGAAATACAGTTTACACAGGGTAATGTGCCAATTTAAACGGGGTGCTGGCGGGGGTGGAGTGGTACTGGAATCGAGATTAGTCCTAGAATTTCATTTTATCTCACAGGATTATCGTGAGGATTAAATGAGATAACTTTTTATAAAAAGAAGTCTGATACACAGTAGATGCTCAAAAACCACTGGATGCTTGCTTGCTGTTTTGTCGTCGCTGCTGTATAACAGTGGGATAATCGCCATACTATAGACTTCTGAGAATGCAATATCTGATCATTTAGTGTTCCCTCATAGTGTCTCAGTATGAACATTGACTATAGTAGTGTCAGAGTAAGTCTCTGCTCTAAGGTCGTTTTTGTAAAATACACACACCCAAAAAAACAATTTTTAATAAAAGTTATTAACCTGGGAAATAAGCTTAATCCAATAGCGTTTTGAGAGGAAAACAGTATTCATAAAAATAAACAACCATTCTCTAAAAACATGAGAATTAAATGAAGATTTTATCAGAAACAATTATTGCAAATAAACACTGACATTTCAATAAGAGAGATGATGGCATTTTATCTTACAATCTGTGACAGTTCTTTTGTAAGAAGTACACGTGTTCTATAAGCCAAACATGTCAGAAAAATCATCTTGCTTAAAGAAGGCTTTCTCATATTAATGTAATTTTTTAAAGCTAATGTTGAGTTTACCAAAACATCATTTAAATTACATATGTACTTATCCTTTTATAAACTACTTCCCCTACATGGTAGGGAGATATAATAATAAAATATAAAAGGGATAAAAAATAAAGTAATAAAGGGTACCAAGAATATAACTCAAAACAGGCAAAGCTGGTTTGTATTGAGCTTGTGACCCAAAAATCCAAATAGTTGCTTATCGCTTCTGTTGCCAGTCTCAAGTTAGGATAATCCTAGCTGAGAAGATTTTGCATGCAAAAGATGAAGTGGAAAAGATGCATTTAATACACAGAAAAATAGTTATTCAGTGGGACCACAGTTGACATAGAGACTAGAGAGAGTTCTCTTCACTTTTATCATTTTCTATTTTTCTTTTCCTTTTTAATAAAATCCCTAACTCTTCTTACTGAATGAAGACCAATAAAATTCTTAGAGATGAAGAGTATTTAGAACTTTTTTTCAATTCTCATAGGATAATTTCATAGAAAACATCTAATCTTTGGGGTCTCTAGGAAATGAATGATGAAAAATGACAATTAGTCTTTACTACTATTTCTTGTAGTAATTACAGAAACAAGAATACGAGCAGGAAATGTCTGAATCGTGGTGCAAAATTTGAAACTTTTCGTTTTCAAAACTGCCTAAATCAACATTAACAAAATTTCCAATCATGGAACAAATTCAGTGTATCAAGCATAATATTTGAAGGACATTTTATGTCCTTCTAAGTAAAGAAAAATAAAATTTTAAATTATTGACATGAATTTTACCCTTTAGATTGTTCAGTTTTAAATGCAAGCATGAGAGCATTTAACTCATATGTGAAATCACCAAAATCACACAGTTCGAATTTCATAGCTCATATGTGAGCATGTATAATATTTTGCAGAAACACTGCACAAAACTAATTCAACTGTTTTTATTCCAATCTTGATGTGCACCAGGTCTTGATAGTCTACCAAAACTTGGTCTTCATCTTATTGGTGAGTTAGGAGGGACTGAAAAGTAAAGTAATTACGGTTGCCCTATCTTTTCCTTTCCTTCGATGTCATCATTTTAAATATAACTGCCTAATACAAGGAAATAAGATGAGTAAGGAAGAATATAAGTTTCCTTGGATGTTTTCTTCTTTCTGCAGAAGAACTTCTGGTTCATGTGGTCTTTCAGGGCTGTCAGTGCCCGCACTTATTCAGTCACAGACTTAAAACACTTACCTTGTACTCACTTTGAGTTTTGCAGAACTTCCATGCATTATGTGTCCACTGGAATTCTGTGCTTGTGGAACATCACAAGTGTTACATGTGAATGGGGTGGCAATGAACAATAAACATGCATATTGCCATCTCCTCTGCTCATATGCATGCTCCACGGTTCCATTAGTTCAAAACAGTGAGTGCAGAGCATTAAACCAGGCAGGATGTTCTTCTAGCCAAGAGACCTATGCAACTGCAAAGATTGCAAACTGGTGAACTTGGCCCTGGGACACAGAGAGAAATCTTCCAAGGTAATGGGGACATAGTTGGTAGAGAAAAAGGAAGAAAGTGAGTGAATACAGAGGATATATATATCGACAGGGAGAGACTGATCAAGGTGAAATAACTGAGAGGTGAAATTCTCAGGGAAATAAGAAAATAGAGCATGCAGGTGCTGCCCCAAGCAGAAGGAAAGAAGAAGGAAGGGAAGAGGTTGTTAGTTGCACCATTTTCCCAAACCACCCGCCGAGTTGGTCTCAGTAAGTGGTTAATGAACCATAGATGAGTGAAATTCTTGTGACTTGGCATGTATAAGCAGTAGAAAAGTTTTTCTCAAGGCAGGCATGATCCCAGAAAACCTGAATGATAGGGTGTGATTGCAGGGATAAGGCTTTTTCTTGTGTTTAACTCCAAGACGTTTCACTCTTCCAGCAATTCAGATGTATTACTTAGACCTCATTCTGGGAAATGACTCCTTCCTTAATGTCAGTGAATCAGTAGCTTTGATTTTTTTTTTTTCTGAATATCTGGACCCATAGCAGAGCTAAATTTCAAACTGCACTTTGCATAGCCTGCCCTTTTAATATTCCAATTTTAGACAGATTTTTGACATTTATAAAACATTGTTTTAGGTTAAAGATGATACGTTTAATTTCCATTGCTTAGAAAATATTGGTGTTGTATGTTTTAAAAGGCTCTGCATTATGACTCAATGTTAGAAACCAGAATATCTAACTTACAAACTGTTTTAAAAGGTATTTTTAAATGAACAGTAAAGTTAACAATGAGTAAAGTTGGCATGATGTTATATTTCTTGCAGGACTTTTTGTTGTTTTGCATTTTGGGACAAGTAGGAAGACAGAATTTCAAGGTGGACATCGTGGATTACAATTGCACAAAGTAGAGCCTGGCTTCTTTGTGGAGAGTCCAGATGCAGCTGATTTTGTCCCTCTGGGGCTACGTGGTATCTTCTCTCAGCACCTCTCACCTACTTTACTCTTCTCTTTGAACGCTGGATTCCTATAACTGTTCCAGAATGAAAGCCTCGGCCCCATGTCTTGACCTTCCAGTTTGATCCGTGTAGCAAACCGTTTCCCAGTACGAGTTTTCTGGAAGAGAATTCTGATTTGTCAAACATGGGTAAGGGGTCCATCCCTGATTGGTCCAAGCAGCTGATGTTGAGTGATAGGGATTCCAGAACTTTGGGCAGAGCAGAGTCTCTAAATGGATGCAGGGGTAGGGGAAAAGGCTATTTCTTAGTACATTAAAGCATGTATGTGGTTTGAGTCCTTGCATAAAAGCTCTTGACCTCTGCTCTGAGCCATAAACAGATTTCATGCAATAGCTTAGGGCTCTGTGCTCACTCCCATCACTGAGGCCTTTATCACTATCATAAACCGGCCGTGAAAGTTATGGTTAGTTGGTTAGGGCAATGATTTGTATTCCTAACCCAGGTGTGTTTGGCCACGTGCCTTTACTCTTGTTTATTTTATTTTATTGAATTCTCTTTTTTGGGGTTAGAAAACCATTTTCTCTTGGGAGGCAAGGATAAAGACCTGATCTTGTTTGAAGCAGGTCTTTATGGGAGACGCTAGGAATTTGATTTCTTCTCTTGCCCCAGTATTTCCCCCTTGTTAAAAATTCTCTATAAATAGGGCCTCAAGGTCAAAAACATAATTTGAGCAATAACTGTTAGCAAGGAGTTGTGTGGAAATAAGAACTCTTACAGAGAAAATTAGGAAAATTGATTTCATAGGAGCAGGGGAGAGAGAATTTGCCTTCACAGCCTCAGCACTCAGACTGTAGTAGAGGGTTGATACAGCACTTCTGGGCATTTAGCATGCATGCCTATTCTAGGCTAGCATGAATTTTTATAGCTCAATTAGAAAGCTTTGAAAAGATTTAAAAAAGTGTTTTTAAATGATAATGTGTTACATAAATATTCATGGTTATGCAGTCCTCTGAAATCTGGACCACTTAGAACTTTTTTCCATTAAATAATGACCTTCTTTTTTTTTTGCATACAGGTGCCATTCATTAGAGGGACAGTGACCAATGACATCCATTACGCACGGCCATGAATATTTATCTAGTGCCTTATCCCTGTACCAGAGAGAATAGGAAAAGAGTTATGAAGAGGCTTTTCTTCCACACCAGATGACCAGTGTCCTTCCTCAGCTCAACTGAAAAAATTAAGTGGACTGGTCTTCAGGTGAGGCTTCATACCCCACTAATATTCTCCTGGGTGAGGGTTAACTTAACTGATGAAAGAAAGTACGTGACGGATTCTAATGCTAGTGGAATAATGGAGTAGTTTGCCAGGGTCTATTGATACAACTCTTTATCTAGAAGGCCTTAAGACAAGCTTAGTTCACAATTTTGCTTAGTATCTGTGTGACTTAAGAGTTACTCACAGGCAGCCCTCTGAAGAATTGTCAGTCTCTATACCAGCACTGTCCTTTCCCCTCTACTCCAAAACCAGCCAAGCTTACGCAGATGACACCACAATTGTAACTCAGTGAATGGATGTGAGAGAATTGGGACAGACAGTGAGTAGCCAGACATGTGTCATTTACCCACAGACGTTACTGACATCCTACTCTGTCACTCTAGGCCTGGCCCCTTTATTTCCAGTAACTTATTTCTACCATTCTTTTGAGCATTTCTGTTTGGATATCCTGCCATTATCTCAAACTCAGTCATTATCTTCCCCAAAGCAGTTTGCCTGTCTGATTTTCTACCCTTGTTACTGATATGATTAAGCCTCAAAACCTCTGAGTCAATATGACCTTTCCCCACTTTGCCAACACCATCAACCCAATGGCCAAGTCCTCTTGAAGTGTCTTTTTGATTTGCCCCTTTCTTTGCATTTCAAAACTAACGATATTATTAAAAGTTTCAAACACGCCAAATCTTGCTGGGGCTTCTTAATTTCCTCGCTTTCAGGTTCACTCCCCTCAAACACACCAGATTAAAATTTCCAGAACTCTAATCTTGCCTTATCACTATTTAATTAAATTAATTAATTTATTTTCTGGTCGCACCACGCAGCTTGTGGGATCTTAGTTCCCCGACCAGGGATTGAACCTGGGCCCCCTGCAGTGGAAGCACGGAGTCATAACCACTGGACCACCTGGGGATTCCCATCTTATCACTATCTAATGGCATTTGATGAATTCTGCAGGATTTATTGCGGGGGGGGGGGGGTGAAGAGTTATATTTTCGTTTCCCTGAAGTCATCTGGAGATGCCCCGAAGATGGTGTTTGTGTATGGTCTTCAGTAGTCACAGTTTTGAGGAAAACTTTAGTGGACATCTGAATCTTTCTTGCACTCTAAATTATTAGTGTTTTGTCATTCACATTTATATCTATACTTTAACGGTAATTAGTTTCGTGTATGGTATGAGATAGTAATCAAGTTGCATTTTTTTTTCCTGTATGGATACCCAAATTTTCCATTATCATTATTATTAAAAATACTGTTCTTTTCCCATCTCCCCCAGTTCTTTCTCATGAACCAAGTACCTCTACATCTGTTGCCTTTTTATAAGCTCTGTTTATTCCATTGGTCTATTCTTTTATCCTTGCTTCAGCAACTCACTCTTTTAAATAGCTTTATAATGACTTAGTAAAACAAGTCCTCCTACAATGCTCTTCTTTGTTGAGAATGTCTTAACTAAGACCCTTTTGTGTTTCCATGTAAGTTTTAGAAAAAGCTTGTCAAGTTTTACTTTTAAAAAAATCCTATTGCTATTTTGACTGGGCTTGCACTGCAGTAGGGGAACAATGATGTCTTTACAACATGGAGTTTTCCAATTCTTAAGCACAATGTATTTCTCTAATTCTATTGGGTTTCCTCAATTTCTCACAATAATGTTCTATAGTTTTCTGTGTAGAGGTCTTGCAAAATTTTTGCTAGATATATCCCTATGTATTGATATTTTTGATGTTATTATGAATAGTATATTTCTTAAGAATTTCTTCTAACTGTTGCTAGTATATAAAAATGAAATAAAAGTAAATTCTGATAGATTATCCACTGATTCAAGCAAGTTGTCTATAAAAAGTGGATAATTTTATTTCTTCATTTACAATCCCTAATCCTTTTTCTTTTTCTATTTTTTTCTTTATTGCACTGGTTAGGATCTCCAGCACAGTGTTGAACTTATGTCTAAAGTCAAGGTGATAACTTTCAGTATTATAACATTACATATAAATGTTTTCATAGATACTTTTTATAAATACTTTGTCAGATTCAAGAAGTTTATGTTCCTAGTTTGCCGAGACTTTTTTTTTAAGAATCATTAATGGTTATAGGATTTTATCATATTCTTTTTCTGAATCTTTTGAGATGATCAGCTTTTAAATTCTTCTTTTAATGTGGTGAATTAAATTAATTTTAAAATGTTAAACCAACTCTGCATTCCCAGAATGAACTCAATTTGATCATGATATAGTATTCTTTTTTCATATACTATTTACTTCAATTTGACAATAGTTGTTAAAAATTTATATATCTTTATTCATGAGAGAAACTTGCCTGTAATTTTCCTTTCTTGTAATGACTTGTCAGGTTTTAGAGTCAAGGTTATGCTAGCTTAATTCCTTACATAATTGGAAGAATTCATTGGTGAAGTCATTGGGATCTGATGATTTTTCACCTATTTTCTTGAAAATACTCTTTAGGGGTTACTAATGTATGGGTTCAATACCTGAATCACCTGTGGGTCTGTTTATATTGTCTTTTTTCTCTTTGTTTTTAGTCATAGGTCTTGTTTCTTAGCATCTCTGTTAACTCTTAATTGAATTGTAGAAAATATGTAATGTCACTTGATAAAATTTTAAATGTTTTTTACTGGGAAAAAAGCACACAAATTCAGCATTTTCCATCTCAGTATATGGTATGATGCATTTTCTGGTTTGTTCAATGCTTTTAAAGAACAAAATGAATTCTGCTTTGAAAAATGGGGCCTAAAGCATCAAAGATTTAGGTAAACAGATGAGAGTCTCAGTAAAAATTATAATGGAATGAGTTAGTATAAAGATAGAGCATGTCTATATATTATACATTTGAAAAGTAAAAGACCCATAAAATTGAAATCTGTACAGGTAAAATAAAACTGTTCTCAAACTGATGCACCACAAGTTTGTGAACTGGTTCTGTTACAAAAAGAATGGAGTGAAATTAGCAAGCTTTGCTTAAACTTTTAAAATCTAAATATAATAGAAATCCAGACCTTAAAAATGTATTTATTTTCTCTACCTTATGGTGAGTCTAACAGTTCTTTTAGGGACTAATTATAAAATGTTTCAAATAAATACAAAATAAAAAAACCTCTTTCATGAATATCCTTAAGGCAAAAGCATAGAGCAAAAGTAGTTATTTTTTTTTCCTATATGCCCCACAGGATTTAGTTCACTTTTGTAGAACATAGTTTTTATGTTTATCTAAACGCCCAGCTATTTTAAGCTGTATTTGACATGCATGGATACTCTTAATTTCTGTGTGTGTCAGAGAAGGGGGCAGGATTCTATTTCAGACCAGAGAATTTGTATTGATGCCACTAATGAACTTAAATTTTAAATTGGACCCTTAGTTTTTGCACACACACTCACACAATTTAATTTTAGTATGCTGTCCACAAGCTGAAATACAATAGGATGGCAATACCACGATAGAAAGGGTGCATGCTCTTTTTGCTGCACCCTCCATTTCCAGAATCTCACATTATATTTCTTAAACCCATTTTGCTCAAGAAATAAAGTTTATTTACCAAGATATAATTAGAAACAAATTTTTTTTCAAAAACACCTTCTACAAGCAGACTTATTCTCTTCTTATTTGTTGGAAGTAGGAAAAGTTTTAGCTTCTATGGCTTTTTCCCTCTAGATTTTTTTCCAAAAAATTTAAATGGAAGGTATTTGTAGAACGTAACAAAAATAAGTTTTTTGAAACTAAAAATGTGATTTAAAAACAAGGAAGTTAGCATATTTAGTGTTAAGGACAGAGAGCAAGTATGGAGCATGGAAAATTGAGAAGTAGAATGTATTTTTGCCCCCAGTTCTATAGCAACATTAAAATAAAGGAATGGGACTATATTTTCATATCAAATACCTAAACCAATTGCTTGTTTTACAATTTGTTTTTAAATGGCAATAATAAATTCTTCGTTTGTAAAAATTCCAGTTTATAACCGGAGCCAAGTCAAACGTGAACCACCAACTATTCCAGAATTGTAGGATCTCCATGGCCCACAGGAGATAAAAAGGAAGAAAGAAAACCTTTTTTCTAACAATCCACAGAGGCTGCTTAACTCATGGCAGGACAAGCAAATCATGTCCTCTGAATGAATGAATGAATAAATAAATAAAAGCAACCTTACATCTCCAAAGCAGTTAGCCAGCATTCTTTCAGTGAAACCAAAAGATAAGGGAGGAGAAGGGGAAGTAGTGAATCATTCCGGGTTCCCTGTAACCAGTTTATCACTCTGGTCATAAACAGGTGCAGAGAGCTATCAAGTGGAATTACCAGATATTATTTTTCTAGGAGATTTAATTTCATTCTGGTAGGCTGTTATATCTGGTTAAGCTATTTTATTTTTGATCTGCCCTTACTTTTGGAGCATAGCTCCTTCAGGCTCTCATTCCTCCTGGGCCTGAGCGATTCCTCCCTGGTAAACTCAAAATTCAGTCTTCCTGGAACCATCCAATCACTGCGTCCTTTGCTTAAAGGTTTAGCCTTTTAGCAGCTGCTTTCCGCATGGTTTCTCAAAGCCTCTCACAAGACTTGCACTGGTTCGGGGTCAGCAAATGCATTGAGGGTAGGTTATCTATAGAAGGGCGGGCTTCCTTTTCTGCAGTCCCCTCTTTTTCTGGGATCTTGATCCTTCAAGTCCTGGTTGTCTTGGAGGCTCTGAACTTCACTTCTATCTCCCCAGCCCAACGAGAAGAGTGTTGCGAGCTCTGGGTTACCACTTTCTGCTCAGTCTCCATGCTCCTATGCAATGAATCAGAAAGTAATTTGCAAAGAAAAAGAATGTTTGATTTAATTTCATAAAACTTAAAAACTTCTGCTTGTCAAAACGGTCCAAGTTGTATCAGAAATTGTATCTGTTTCCTAAATTTTGTTCATCCTTCCTAGAGTATACAGCTGTAGATGGGAAGTAACAACCCAGCCAGGGACTAAATTTCCCCATCCCATTTGCCACTAAGTGTAGCCAGTGAAATATAAGTGAAAGTAATGTGTGCTAACTTATGGGCCAAGATTTACAAAAGGCCAGTGTACCTCCTCCATATTCTCTCCCCACCTCAGCTGGATGTAGATGATGATAAGGCAGGAGCTGACAGTAAAGTCACAAGATCAAAGCACCTGGATCCCAAAACCACTTCACTGAATGAGCCATTATAAATGTAGAGGCCTAGTTGTTAAATAATTTAGTCTACACTAGCTAATACATAAGGTTAAAATTATAAACTGAAAATACATGTTGTCAAAATGTATAAATTATTGTAATCTGAAATGAGTTTTAAAATTCAATTAATAAAAGAGAAATATGTCAATAAATATGAGAATAAAGGCAATTCTCAAAAGAAGGTATTACCTTCTGATTATTACCAATCAGTCCAAGGCTGATTGATGAGAGAAATATGCTGTTGATGTTGAAATATGATGTTGATTAAGTTATTTTATACTTTGAAGCAGAAATAACACCCTGACACTTTTCCCAAGGAGAAAATGGGTGTAAAAGGATGTAGCCACCATAATGTTCATTTTATCATTATTAAAAAATGCCAACAGAAAATAACATCAGTGAGATTAACCATATGTAAATTGTGCTAGTATCATAAAATCATGTTCGTAACATACTTTGAGTATCCTTTCTATGAAGAATTATTCATATGTAAATATATACATTTAACTTGTGTGTGTGTGTATGTGCACGTGTGAACGTGTGTGGAGATAGAAAGAGGGACAGAAGAATCTGGAGAGATGTTTACCAACATGTGAACAGTGGTTATCAGTTGTGATGGTGCTCCTGCTTTCATGCTTATACCTCTTTGAACCTACATCAACACATCATTATCACCCAAAGTCTGTAACATACATTTAGAGTTCACTCTTGGTGTTGTACATTCTGTGGGTTTGGACAAATGTTTAATGTTATGTATCTACCACTGTACCATCACAGTTTTACTGCCCTAAAAATCTTATGCTTTTTAAAGTCAGAGAATCCTTTGATTAAAGCCACTATCTCCTTCCCTCAAAAAAATGGACAGGGAAAGTGGACCTATGTGGATAACTTTGCAGGTAATGTCAGGAGTTTCAGGCTGCCTAAGAGCCCCTGCTCTAGCACAGAGAACTGCATTTAGACTCAGAACAGTAATCCCTTCTAGGGTCTTCCCAAGGGCAAAATAGACTAATTATCTTATGTACCAATGATCTTCCTGGGTGTCTCTCAGAACATTTTAGATGCCAGAAAGGAAATATTTCTACATTGCAATTTCCGTGTAATGTTTGCTCATAATGATAAATTATCCTTTAAAAATTATTATCATATCAAATAGATAAAAACTAGTTTGCCTGGGTAAGAAAGATAACATGGAAACTTTTCTTTCTCCTAATTTCTTCACCTATCACGTAGCTTTCAAGAACAGTGACCTTTCTTCTGTTGATATTTCTGGCAGAAATCTTGGAAAACTGAGTCTAACTTTAAGCATTCCCAGCAATAGATAAATCATTATTACGAAGTGAAATAGTCACTTTGAAATTGAGAGTTGGATATGTCTGCTCATTACATAGATAAAAGTTTTGGGGTATGTTTGCTTTAATAAGATTTCAGCATATTTTGGTGGCTTATTTTTTGTTTTCATTCATCTCCTCTGCCAAAATTATAATTTTAATTAATTTGTTTGCAAATTTATGTCTTCTGGAGACCCTGTCTCTTAAACACCATCCTCCTCTTTCACCATATTCTCCTTCACTTTCTTACTCAGGTCACAGTGTAGTTCGCTCACCTTTTTAAATGTCATGCTCCTGTCATTCCCTGGGTCTCCACCCACATATGTTGTTTTTAGAGCAACATGTGTTTCGAATGTTCTTTCTCTTCTTTTAACTCTGCTAAATTCATGTCACCTGTAGTAAGTGGAATGTTAGTCATTAAAAATGGCAGTATCCTGACCTCCAGAACCTGTGTGTACATGCTAAGGTGTAATTAAGTTGCAGATAGAATTACAGTTGCTAATCAGCCGACCTTAATGAGCCTGGATTATCCAGGTGGGCCCAGTGTACTCAGAAGGGTCCTTAAAAGTGGACAAGAAAGGAGAAAGAGGAGAGTCAGAGGATAATGTGGCTCTTAAAGAAAGGTGCCTGAAGAGATACAGTGTTGCTGGTGTTAACTACAGAGGGAGGGAACCATGAGCCAAGGATAAGAGCAGCCTCTAGGGGCTGGAAAGGGTGAGGAAACAGATTCTCTCTTAGAGCCTCCAGGAAAGAATAGGGTCCTGCTGATGCTTTGATTTTTATCTAGTGAGATCTGTGTCGAAATTCTATCCTACCGAACTGTAGGATAAAACATTATGTAAGATAAAACACTATGTTTGTGTAATTTGTTACAGCAGCAATAGAAAACTAATACATCATCCTTCAGATTGCAATCCTTCAGATTGCTGAAAAATCACTTTTTGATTTCCCCCAGATACTCAGGTTCCCCTCTTAGGCACTTTATTAGCACAGCACTTATTCTTTTTAGCACTTTAAAGCATGTAAAATAGCCATAACAAAATGTTTTGTTTTCTTGTTTGTTTATTGTTGTTTTCCCCTGCTGGGGTGTGAACTCCAGGATGTGGTCCTTGTCTTTCTCTTGCCTGCCACAGAGTAGGTGTCATAAGTGTGTGTTAAAGGATGGACTCTCCCTTTTCTTCCCTACATGTGCATACATCCAAAGGAAATCAGGTAAGTTCCCTCGAACAAAATCATGGGATACAGAGAGTCACCTTCCGTTTAGTAACGTGGTAACATTCACAT
The DNA here is from genome assembly GCF_963455315.2 of Globicephala melas. Classification (NCBI taxonomy): domain Eukaryota; kingdom Metazoa; phylum Chordata; class Mammalia; order Artiodactyla; family Delphinidae; genus Globicephala; species Globicephala melas. The sequence goes on from NC_083322.1 coordinate 56,955,824, forward strand.
GGTGTTTCATTTGCCTAGGTCATCAGTTCGAAAAGTGTAGTCCCCTGACTAGCAGCATCAGCATTGCCTGGGAACTACTGAATTAGGGTCAATCCCAGCAATGGGTGTCCAGGTGATTCTGATACACTAACTAACGTTTGAGAACTACTGCTTTAGGCCCGAGTGCTGTAGGAACTGCTCACAGGATTTCTGACTTAAGAGGTCTGAAGTGGGGCCCAAGAATTTTCCTACCAAATTCTGATGCTGCCAGTGCTGTGACCTCACTGTGAGTGTAACTGACCTAGCCAGTGAGTAGGCCAGGGAACTTCTGTCGGTGGAATTTGACCAGCAGAGATCTCACAACTTAAAGAGGCTTTATGACTTACTGCAAAGTGTGGTCTGTGTGCCATCCTTAACCAGAGACTGTCACTGTCTTTAGAGCAAAATAATATGGCCCCTTATAAAGTCCAGCTTAGACCCAAATTACAGTGATTGGCAATTAGATTGAACGATCCAATTGAAATATGTAACAGTATCTAGTTTTCAGTTGTACATAGTTAAAGTTGCATGATTTCTCTAAAATAGCATTAGTCCTTGCAAAAATAAATGAATAGTGACTGTAAACCAGTTTACTTTTCTCTAAAACTTACTGCATAATTACTTTCCTAAGAATGAATGTAAAATTCCCTGATGTTGTTATATTTCTGACATAGTGACAGCAATCACTTATAAAATATTTAATAATGTGCTTTAACAACTAGGAAAAACAACTTATAATGGAAGTTACACTTTAAGGAATGATTTGGTTTAATGAAAGATTAATAGAGTTTATAGATTGTTTTGAAGTCAGCCTTCACTTGAATGTTTCTATACTAAGAATGACTATGGCGCCAGTCTTGTGGAGGGAGGGTCCTTGTGGAAGGTTATTGTCTTAAATCAACATGCCAGTGCTGTGAGGCTGATGAGACAACGCTCCAACACCCACAGTGATGCATCATGACCTCTTAGACTGGTTTCAAGGTGCCAATAGGATCCCTCTGTCCTTTATTCACCTGCCTTCTACAGGGAGCAAGTCCTTACATTTCACAATTGAGGGATCCAATGCTCAAAATGTCAGTGACCTGGGACAGGTATCATATTGCTTTCCACCCTCTGTTAATAGATTCCATTTGATAGAGAATGGAGTGAGAGCCTAAGAGAAGAGCACACCTCCAGGGAAAGCTGGGAGACAGAAAGTAAACAGAGGAGGATAAAAACATAACTAGGCATGAAAATGCTGGGAAATGGAAGGGCTTAGCTGACAAACGAGCATTTTGAAACAACTTGTGATTGGCTTATGGTGACACCAAGGATGTCACCTTAGGGTGGGAAGTTAAGAATAGGTTTATTAAAAAGCATGCGAGTTAAAATGAAGCAATTATTAACTCAAGAGAAAATATAAACATGATACATCTGTCTCTAATGAACAATATTTACAAAGTTATGCCAATATATAACATGGTTTTCTATAACTGAGACCATGATATAATTGTATTGGCTAGGAAGAGAAGGGAGAGTAGGCATGTGTAATTGGGCTATATCCACCGCATATCATTTAGAAATATGAAAACAAATTCAGCAGCATAACCAAGAGCAACCACACAGGTGAAAGTGTTCAAAATGATTGCTCTGCAGAGTGGAAATAGGGAGAGCAAGGGGCAGGGTGCAGATGCTTTTATAAATATGTTTTAATTCATGTATTCATAAAATGAGAAGGAACACCTTAAAATAAAGACTATCATGTTTTATTTCTTTGTTTTGAATATTTCAAAGGTGACTTGCAAACTTATTCCACTTTCACTTTTAGAAGGAGTATTTCATCATTAATTAAAAAAAAATTATCAACAACAAAACTCAATCAGATATCTTTAACCTTGGGTGTTGAGCTCTAGTGCTGCTGCCTCACAGAGCTGTGTGAGCTTGGGCAGGTCATCTTGTCTCACTTCTCTGAACAGTTAGTATCCTTATCTGTAAGAGTTACTGTGAGGATTAAATACGATTATGCCTGTAAATCCCTTGGAAGTTGCCTGGCATGTGCTTACTTCAGCCACTCCACTCTTCATCCATCCCTTCCAGTTTTCTGAAACTCATGTCACACACACAGAAACAGCTTTTAAGTCCGTGTCCATAAGTACAAAAAGCTCTTATGTGACTTTGTAGTATCATTAGGCATATTTTCATTGAGTTTATATTTACAGCATCTGTTTTATTATCTGTTTTATTGCAGTCTCCCTCAATGCCTTCTAGTTCTATGGCCCTAGCTTCTTCGTCTCTTTTGATAGTTTCTCCTTCTGGAAGCACTTTCCTAGGGACTCTTATCGTTCTACAACTTCACGCCAGATGGCCATATCTATTTTCATGGTGTTAACAGCCACACACTGACAACTTCCAAGTTTGTATTTCCAGCACAGACCACTCATCTGACTTCCAGACGTGTATATCCAACTACCTATCTGATATCTCCTTTGGGATGAATTCAGGTGTATCTCAAACTCAACCTCTCTAAAACCAAACTCCTAATCTACTTCCCCTAAGTGTTCTCTCCCACTGCTTCCTAATTTCATGAACAGTACTTTAACCATCCAGTTAACACATCCAGAAACCTAGCCGTTCCTTGACACATCACACTTTGGAAATTATATCCTGCCCAAACCCAAAATCCAGTCCGTCAACATAGACTATTGATTTTACACCCTAAATCTCTCTCAAATCCCTCTCCTCTCGTTCTCCACCACCACTACCAATCCCACTCTAATCCATGCCACTCCACACCTGTACCATACCAACTTTCTAACTGACTTACACATATCCCCTCTTGCACCATAGAATCCGTTTTCCACAGAACATCCCAAATTGTTGGCCTTTTGTCACTGTCCCTTCCTCTGGCATCAGGAGCTTTCAAAGCATATTTTGTTGAATAAATGAGTATTTATTTATCTGGGACCTACTTAAGTACTTATTAATCATATGCATATATTAAATACAATATATACAAGTATATAAACTGTGAAGCAGGACTTACAATGTTTGGTAATGTTAACGTTAATACTTTAGAAGTAAATTCCACTAAGTGTGAAAAGCTCTTCCACCTTTTGAGGGAAAACAAATTAGATTCCAATGTATGGGAAAACAGAGAGAAAGATAAGTTTCAATAGGAGAGGGTCAGCCTTTGACTCTTGCATTGCTATTTGTAACAGTGTTTCTGTGGGGTTTTTTTGTGGGGGGAGATGTGGTTTTGGTGGGTTTTTTGGCTTAGGTTTCTCCCTCTATCCCTTTGGGTTTCTGAAGTAGCTATTTAAGGCATTTGATGTTAAGGCAAAAATAATTGATTTTCTGTGGTAAAAGAGGGAACACGTTCATTAGTTTAACTCTGGAGAGGATTAGAGTTCAACCACACATGATGAGCTGGCAAATGACCAAGACACATATCATAACGAACAATGGGAAAGTCTAAGAAAAGAGAAAGAGGAGCCATAAATGGCAGGGGTCAGGGTCTAGGCACCCGGCCATGTGAGAGGAGGGGAGGAAGAATCTGAGTCCAGTTGGATCACAGGAGACTGCAACATACTACGTGGTTGAAGGGCAGAGCCTGGAGGACCCACTTGAAAGCAGAGTTTATGGGAACTGTGAAACAATTATTCCATTATGCTCCACTCTGAATAAACCTAGAAGATTCCACTTTTCAAGAGAAGCAGGATGTGGGAAATGTGTGTGGGAGTTGGAAGGAAGTCCACAAACATGAATAAATGCCGAGAACATTAAATCTGTATGGATTATTTCCACATGAAAATTGTGAAGTTTACAAAAAGTAAGGCGAGCTCTTTTGGAGCTAAACCGTCCTGTTTTTAGAAGGAACCTCTCCTAAAATCACTTGTAGTAAATACTTAAAGAAGCATTCCTTCAAAGTCCTAGTCTGCTAGACTATATGAGTTTTGCTGAGGGACCTCCCTGGAGGGAGTGAATGCCAGAGCTGTATGCTATGGAAGAGCTGCTGGGTTAAGGCTATTGTTCAACATGGCATCTATCTGTGTACAGGGGGTTTGGCTGTAATGAATGGATAGAGCGTGGGATGATTATTGCTCATTTTGCTGGTACTGTTCAAAAGACATGGCTGAGAGATTAGTGTTTTGGTTATTCTGTGGATCCAGAGGATCTGAGAAAATATGTGAGTCAAGAAAAAAACAATGTTGGCCCAAGTCTGACTTTTAATGATGTCGCTTTTTTTATGTCAATATATTATACTGACTAGGATTTGGTAGAAGATGGAAAAGCTTTGACTTCCTTAGTCTGGCTACACAGGGACCTTCTAGGCAGAGACATGGAATAAACTTGAAAAAGGTGAGAAAGGGAAAAATCTGAAATGAGAGGTTGGTCATTCCATAAAATGAGGCTCCTCATTTTCCTTTACTTTTAATACCTATCTTGAGAATATTTTTCAGTTTTTATACTATGACAGAATAGAATGACTCCCTCCCCCCCCCACCCCCTACTCCAGAGGATACAATGATTTCTATGTCTTTTCTGGTTGTATTAAATTTCTGACAACACAATCCAACCAATCCACCATCTGCAGGGCACTGTATTGTGTGACTGATGTTATATTAGGACATTGAGAAACGTGTGCTATAGTGTGCTATAGTGGAAGGCCATGCTGTGATGCAGGGTATGTGGGGAAGGGGGCCAAAAGGCAAGAGACAGTGACCCATCCCTGGGACCCAGATGCCATTCTATGCCTTTTGGAACCCCTCTTTTTTTTAGCAAAAGTATTTTAATTAGCAAAAGAACTATCATAACAGTTTTGCTTACTAAACATGAAGTTTCAGCCCTTGTGTAGTGTATAGTTATGAAATCAGACGTTGGCCAATTTCTCAGAGGTTGGTGGAGATCTAAATTCATAAGGGTTCTCAACAGTGCCCTTGAGTTTGTTTGCCTCTAATGACATTTTGCATTTTATCTTTCATGACACTTTGCAGAGGAATCCATAGTTTGTATTAATCAGGGTTCTCTTGGTCACAATTCAAATGAACTTAAAACAAAAAATTATTAGCTCACTTAAGCAGAAAGTCCAGGAATGATGCCTTCAGGACCAACTATATCGAGAGTTTCAAATCTTTAACAGTCTGTCTTCCCCTCCATGTCATGTTTCTGTTTGTCTCTTCTCCCTGCATGATGGTCTCTTTACTTTTTGTTACAGTTTCCTCCATGTGGCCAGAGAAGATGGCCACTTGAAACCACAACTTCACACCATCCTGGTTTGACAACCAGTAGAAAGAAAGCAGCATTCTTCTCTACAGCTGTATATGAATCCCAGGCAGGGCTCTCCTTGGCCCTGCTTGCAAAATATGCTTCTCTTTCTATTCAGTGTGTCCAGGGGGAGTACTGGGACTGACCATTACTAAAGCATAACTGATATCTCATCAGGCACATATAGAATGGAGGAAGTATTTTCCAAGGAATCAGAGGATGGGAGGAGGTTAAGTCTGCTAAACAGTAGAAATTACAGATGCTGCAGTTTGAGGCATAAGTTGTCTCTCATTAGAACTCTTCTGAGGCTAAAGATCTAGGTAGCTTATAAGCTCTCTGACATTCTACCATGATTTAATTTGTATGATGGCTAATTTTAAATGTCAACTTGACTGGGCCATGGGGTGCACAGATATTTTCTTAAACACATTCACTGAGTGAAGCAGATTGCCCTCCCCAGAGTTGGTGGGCCTCATCCAATCTGTTGAAGACCTGAATAGAACAAAAAACAGAGTAAGGGAAAATTCACTCTCTCTGCTTGACTGTCTTTGAGCTGGGACATCCACTTCTTCTGCCTTCAGTGCTCCTGAGTTCATTGGAGCTCCTAGGTCTCCAGATTGCCAAATGCAGATCCTGGGACTTCTTAGACTCCATAATCCCATGAGCATCCCTCCACCCTGTATAAATATGCGTTATATATATGTGTGTTATATATATATGTTAACTATATATATATTATATATATACAATTAGGAATATTTGGGTGGCAGAGGGGAGAAGGGGTATCTGGACTGCAAAGTCAAGTTTTATGTCTTATGGCTTAGCTTCACTTTGGGGGATATTTTTTCCCATCTTCGGATTCTAGAAGGTTCACTGTTGTCTTTGGTGGGGTGACTATTAAAAACTAAGTGAGAGATTTTTGTTTTGAGTTTATGCTTCAGAATGCAATTTTAGATATTATACCAGGCAAAAGAATAAACTCTACCAAATAGCATAATGTGTTGAAAAATTTTCATACCTCCTATATGATGTGATATGATTAAAATTCACATTGCTTTTCCTACGAACTCAGGAGAAACACAGAGGAGAAATCCAACGCATTAATATTCCATGAATACCGGGGATAGGTAAATCTAGCAATTTCCTTTCAACTATGTGCTAGGATTAGAATAATATCATATAGAAAATACAATTATGCTTTAAACTTATAACCCATGAAAATGAGTAAATTATAAACTTGGCAAATACATTTTCCAATTTTTAAAAGATGTTTAAAAATGAATTCAGAAGGGCATCAGTGGAAAAATAGAGGAAACAACTCTTGCCTTGTGACAAAATAGGAGATAAATAATTTTAAAATGTTGCAGCGCCATATTACCAATACCTCTTTCATGACTTTTATTAACATGCCCCTCTTGAATGTGTCTGTATAAAGTTTCTTGTAAGTTTGATCTGAGGATCAGATTTGGTGTCACTTCTAGAATTACACAGGAATGGGTAGAGTTGGCTGATTTGATTTTTCCAGACAGCCTGACTTGTTTTTTTGGGTTTTCTGTTCTCCCTAATAAGAAAAGAAAAAACATACTTTTTGGTTACAAAAGTTAACCATATACCAGAAACATAGGGTGTTATATTTCCTGTTGCAATTTTTAGAACATGGATATACAATTTAATATTTAAGATTCTTAGTTCATCAGGCTAATTACAATTTATATCCATGTACATTGTACTGCAGTTCTAATTAATTGATAGAATACTAGGTAGAACAGTTCTTACCATACTAATTTTGGTCATCAACTGAAATTAAAGATAAAAACAAGCAAACATTGAACTTCCTGAGCAATTACGGAAATGGTATCTGAGTAATAAATCTCAGGTCAAGTGATTAAGCCAATCCAATCCATAAATTGGGGGATTATCTAAATAATTCAAACTGACCTGCCTTTAATTATATAAATGGAATATAGGGACTGATTTTCTCAAATCAAAGTTGCACTCTAATCTTTATTGCCTAAAGTCATACAATTGAATTTGCTTCCCCTTGTACTCTATAGACCTGACTAACCAAGTAGGACTCTGGAGGGCACCTATTTTCATTCAGTGTTTCAGACTCCATAACAATGGTCTTGTCAGTGTAACAAGCTGAAAGAAAAGCATCTTTAAATGCATGCCAGTCCCCTGGATTGCTAAATTGACTGAATTTGATATACTGAAAAATGTCCTCCCTTTTTCCATGTGGGGAAAAGACGGCAGATGACAAACAAAAAGGGCAGGGAACATAAAAAGGGAAGGTTCCTCTTGAACTATCTGGGATGAAAGCTTCCTTGACTGAAGGATTCTGTGGCTAGAAAAGTGAGAGTGAGGCATCCCACATGTCAAGACCCACGTGCACACCCACAAGGAGTTGTTGGTCTTCACTCAGGTGGTACAGGTCTTGAGCAAATTGCATGAACTCTGTTAGGCCAGGAACTCTAGGCTTCTCAAATTATAGTACATCCCTCTTCCCACTCTTACCCCTCAGCAAATTTTATATACATCTAAGATCAAATGATATCCTTCGATCAACAAGATACAATCAGCTAAATTTTTCTTAACATATAAGAGCTTCGGTTTTTGCTTTGGTTTGTTTAGTTTGGTCATCAATTTTATAAGAACTTCAAGAGAACAGTTAAATAGATAAGTAATATAAAACATAATGTATTGAATGAATTTTTAAAGTTAAACCTGAGATGATGAAGATAGTTTGTATCTGTAGGTGCGTCATCTCTGGCAAACCTTCATACCCTCTGAAGTGCACATTAACTCTCTGGCCATAAGGAATGTATTGACGGATAAACTGACAAGCACTGGAATAAACTGAAAGATCCCTCTAGTTCTACTCTCAAAGAGAATTATAGGGTTTTGTCTCTAAATCTCACAGCAGAGTGGTACATTTTACATTTGAAAGAGCCACTGGAAACCTATACTTCCATGTTCTTACTTTAAAAAAAAGTCCTGTTAATGCCTAATGCCTATCTATCTGGCCAATTTCGGGTGCTCCTGTTTGCGTTCTCTCACGTCTACACTAAGATATGAGAAAAACTAAATAGCTTTGAACAATAACTTGGTACTATTCTTTAGTCGTTTTGTTTTAAAATAATTTTAGATTTACCGAGGAGTTGCAAAAATAGAATGGAGTTCCCATATACTCTGTCATCCAGTTTTCCCTAATGTCAACATTTTACGTAATTATGATACATTTATCAGAACTAAGAAACTAACATTGGTACAATACTACTAAATTATAGACTTCATTCAGATTTCCCTAGTTATTTCACCAATGGCCTTTTTCTATTCCAGGATCCAATTACATTTAGAGGCTATGAATTTTTGCTTTCCCTTTTTTATAAATAACACAATGGACACAACATTACTATTAAAATTTTTGATCTTTCACGATTATCAAAGGCTATTAATAGCTTCCTATTCTTTTAAAAAATAGTGTTAAATTCTTGCATTAAATAGGCTGAACTGCTTGAAGTCAATAAGAAATTTATTGAGAGAAATTTTAAAACTTGAGTATTGCAAGAAGGTGGGTTTAAAAACAAACTATAGCCATTTCAAGACAGTATACAATCTCTTTCCATCTAGCAAAATCCTTTTCACCTAAGAAATGATTTTCTAATCGGCTAGATCTGATTCACTACAGAAAGGCTCTGAATTTTTGTTAGGAATTTTTCAGCCCACTTACAGCTCACACTAGCCCTCTCTTATGAAACAAATAGATTTTGAGGTGCTTGGAGGCAAGGACCTGTTCTTATCCATTTTTGTATCCTTAACATTGTCTTAAACTTGATAAATATTTGTAGAATTAATGAACATATGAAATTTCCTAGGGTCTTCAGGCTGGAGAGAATTTGAAAACTTGACACTTTCAGGTTAATTAGACTCCAGAGCCTTCACCTCTGACTGCCTTTGGGATGTTTTGGTGTAGATAGTGTCAAAGAGGTTGATAAGTGATGTATTATAGACAGCTTCATGGAAATGTCATGAACCCTTGTAGAATACTTACTGCCAGAAAACTTGCCAAGTTTAAAATGCCTGTTTCTTTTTTCTGAAAGAACAAGAGCCCTTATCTTCTTATGAATGTGCAATCAAAATATTATAGAGAAGCCAAGATATTACATGAAGCTTTGGGCATATCCTGCTTAGTTGTAAGCAATTTCCTGGTAATGAAGGAATCATTCAAAAAAGCAATCATTCTGGGGCTCTAAATGCTGATGCGTACAGTGCAGTAGGACCTAATATGCCCAGCGATCACTCTATGATCTCAAAGTACCTGGGTTTTTTTGTCATCTTTCCCTCTCAGTTCTGGAAAATGTATTGATAGACTAAATATGTTTGTATATTCTCTTGATATTACATACAAATAGCTGTTTATATATTTTGTATATAAAATATTAACCTGCAGTACCAAAAGAATTTAAGTAGGAATGCCTTCATGTAACTGTAAACAAAGAATGCCTGCCAAGCCGGAAAAAATTAATGATTTTTGTTTTGTTTTGTTTTGTTTCTCTTTAAGCCTAAGACACTTGAAAGTCAGAATAGGTTGTTGTCAAGGCTAATTCCAAAATTTAAATCTTGTGGGCATCAGTTTCTTATAAGTCTATCTTGTCCAGGCAGAGCGTCAGCTGTGTTATAGTGTGATCTGGGCCTCATATGTCATATATTGCCCCAAACACTGAGAAGACAGCCATGGGAGAGGGACCATGGGTCCATACTGCTGCTTGAAAGATTGTGGTGTTGGCCGTGACCCTGAAACTCTGGGCTATGCAAGCAGCCAGTCCCATCATTTCTACTCTGTTAGAGGCTGTTCCCAGGGAAGAGTCTACCTGGGATGACTCAGTAGGAGGTGAACATACCAGTTTGCCCATACAGGATCTTAATAAGCATTGTTGGTTTGATTGGTTTTATGTGGTAGAATTCAAAGGAGAACTGGGCATGGTTTAGATCAGGAGCAGACAAACTTTTTCCATGAAGCACTAGATAGTAAATACATTCAGCACTGCAGACATCTCTCAGTACTACTCAACTCTGCCCTTGTAGCTTGAAAGCAGACAGATAATACATAAACAAATGTGTCATTGTGTTCCAATAAAACTATATTTATAAAAATAGGTGAAAGGGGGGTGCATTTGGCCTTGGGCTATACTTTGCCAACTTGGTTTAAAATAAAAATACGTTCTGGGTCTTTCCTAGGGCAAACCCACATTTGGAACAAACTTAAATGGATTCAGACTCCTTAGAAGAACACCTATGCTAATCACACCTTGCTGTTTTGCTCTGCATTAACTGCCTCCAGGATCTTATGTCTCAGAAGGAGATTCAGGTTGGATATTTGCAGATGGTCTCCTAACATACAGCTAGCATACTGCATATGAAGGAAGAGTTTATTTTGACTCCTGACATATGTAACTCTGTGCCAATTATTTTAATTATAGGCAGATGATTGATGGTAATGGCTCACTCAAAAATGTTTTTATTTTATTTATGCAGAAACAATGCAAAAAATCAAACCTCAACTTAGCAAGAAATATTTGAGGAATGGGTTTCTACCTTGCCAAATTTTTGGTGAACGTTGGGTTAGTCAGGCTCCCATTTACGTCTCCCATTTATGTTTATGTATAAACCTTACTGGTAAAAATGTTTCTCTCCTGACTTAATGAAATGGCTTCAGCTGGCCTTAAGAAGCAGCATACCATGGCCCTGTTGTACAATCTTTGCTTATTTGCATTTCATTCTGTCCTTGCTTCAACAGCTATTACATACCTTGGTGGGAGGAGAGGAGGAAAAGACTAAGAAGCATATGTAAATCAACCACCCTTAAAGGCAGTAATTAAAAATGGTCATTACATATATTTAATATAGTCACAAAATCTGTTCTTTCATTTCCAGTGTTAGGAAATGCTTGGGCTGGGTGGAATTGAGACTTCCTTACAAACATTCCAGTGCCTTCCAGGCCGCTGCTATTAGTAGGCAATTACTTGATGGTTTCTATTAATCAATTGGTCAGGTTTAACTTGAAGTCACTTGCTCTTGTGTTCTGTCTCATAACAGTCGGCGTTTGGAATCAATTGCTGAAATGTCTTTTTCCCCCCCTCTGGCAGCAATGGAAATTAACTTGGTTTTCTTTCTGCTGTGCTTATCCTGTGGAACATTATTTCTTCTTAGGTCTTGACATGTTGGTTGCTTGATGCATGACTCGTGCTCAGTCTTCCTCCAGGAGGGCACCTGATCCCGATGAAGAAACGGCCCAGCAAGGTGGCCCAGCAGGTGGCCTAGCAGGTACTGAACCCAAATCCTGGTCTGCTGGCCCTTTGCCCTCCTTGTACTACTTCACCGTAGTTTGGGATGAGAGTCTCAAAGGGGCTGTTGTGCAAATCGTAATTTATATTAAGAGACTCTACATTCTGGTAGGAGGAAGAGAGACTCTGAGATTAGATAGACCTGATTTTGAATTTTGACTCCTCTTATTTGTAGGACTTGGGGCAAGTCATTGATCTTTCTTTACCTCAGTGACTTTTTCTGTAAGACAAGAAACTCTCATCTACCTCATAAATTATTGTCGGTATTAAGAGAACATCCACATGCCAGCATATTTACGTCACCCAGCTTGCCGGACACATAGTAGGTTAGTAGGTGCTTCATGATTTTTTACTTCGAAGGAAATGTCTTTCCTGCAACCTCAACCCAAAACGAATGGCTGTGACTTTCTGGAGGGATGTCCCCTTCAAGGTCCACTGACTCAAGTAACCTGGGCTGAGTGAAAGGATAGCCTTCTCAGGGCCCTGTGTGCCTGTCACTAGCAGTGACCTAGGGCTTGTGACATCAAGTGTTCACATTTGGAAGCTTCCTGAGGCTGGGCGAGTTTCTGAGGCTTTTGTCTAATGGGCTTTGTGAAATGCTAATAAACACAAAAACTTCTCTATAAACATGTTCCGTGTGGACCCCTGAGGCTACAGTGCCGATGAGCTTATTTTTTTAATGAAAAATAAGATGAACTGCAGGCACCCAATTAGAGAGGCTCAGTCAGATCCCTAGACGCTTTCAAGCCTGGACACAAGAGGCTGGAGCAAGATAAACCATAAGGAGAGAGACACTGAACTTGCCTTTATTCTTAGCAGTGGCTTTGTTTGTCCTCCCTCCAGGCTCAGAGCTGTGCTGCTGGGACTGAACTCATTTCCCAACAAGCTGTTTTTGTTTCTCACTTGCAATGCTCTGTGAATGGACTCTCTGAAAGGCAGGGCTCTTAGTCCCCATGAGTGCAAAGGGTTTGACAACACAATGAGTAGCAGTGGACGTTTTCCAACTCTCACCTAGATGTCTCTTCCTATTGCAAAAGACATCCCCAAACCTAGAATGGTTCTAATCCAGGAATCTCACCCTTGTCATGTTAACAAAGAGGATGAGACTGGGGAAGTGATGCTTTTTGGGCGCCTTTCTTGCCCAGTTTACAGCTCAGAGACTACCACCATGTGTGCATATTTTCAGATCAGTTTGTGAGTGATGGAGTGGCAAGCAGATGGGGCAAAACATCAGAATAAAAGTTCTAAGAATAATGATTCTCCTACCTGCAAAGTCACCTTGAAGTGCAGATATACTCATGCATTTCTGAACCAAGGCTGTACCGTTTAGTGCAGAGCCAAAGATTAAGATTAGGGCTCTACCTCTTTAATGACCTAACCAGATCTGTGACGCAGCAGCAGAGTCCTGATTACATGTGTGCCTTCCTTGTCTTCCTGTAATTGTGCTTCCCCTGCTGGCGTCTCCATCGTTGGTATATCCCACTTTATGCACATTTATGGTATGTTTTTCTTTTGGTCTTTACTTAAGCTTAGAGATAAAGATGTATTTGCTTACCTCTTCTAACTTGGGTCTCAAAGCAGAAGTCTCTGTTCTATCAATTCATCTTCCTTTCCTAATAACCTATTCAGTACAGATACTTACTGTGCACTAATACCAGCCAAACCCTGTACCAAACACTAGGATTCAATGGTGAACAAATCAGACAGACTTTTTACAGCCATAACAAAATAGTCAGATGAATAAGCAGTCATAAACTGTGATCAGCCCCACAGATGAAAAGTACAGGCTATAACAAGAACTGTAGCTGGGTAGCTAATAAAGGCTAATGAGTCAGAGAAGCTCTCCTCAGGAAGTATCCTTTGGACCAAGAACTGAATGATGAGTAAGTGCAGCAAGATGATGATCATTCTGGGTTCCAGGAACAGCATGTGCAAAGGCCCTGAATCAAAAGGAATTTGGCATATTAGAGGAACTGAAAGCAAGAGAATGTGGCCAGTAGACAGAGAACTGGGAAAAAATAGGAGGCAACATTGGAGGGGTTTGTAGGGGGAGAGCACTGGCCACATCAAGTAGCACCAAAGACATTGTGTTTTTATCTTCAAATCAGTGAGATACCATTGAAAGGCTAATAAGAAGAGAGATGTAAACAGATTTGTTAGTAAAAGATTGTGACTGCAGTATATATACTCGATCAAAGAGGGGAGTGTAGTGGTTTTAAAGTATGTCTACAAATTCTTTGATACTCCTTGCTTCAGGAAATGGAGCCTAATTCTCCCTCCCTTGAGTGTGGATGGATTTAGTGACTCACTCCTAATGAATAGGACATGATGGAAGTGACAGTGCTTAACTTCTAAGGCCAGGTCAAGAAAGACAGTGTGGCCCCCACCACCCTCTTTAATCATTTGCTCTGGTGGAAGCCAGCTGCCATGTCATAAGGAACTAAGACCTTTAGCCAAGAAACTGGGAACTCCTGCCAACAGCCGTGTGAGAAGCCAAAGTCTGCAGCAAATCCTTCAGCCTCACTCAAGCCTTCAGATGATTATAGCCCCTGCCAACATCCTGATAACTCAAAGCCAGACCAAGCCAGCTTAGTGACTCCCAGACTCCTGACCCTCAGAAACTGTGTGAGATAATATTTGTCATTTTAAGCAGCTAAAAGTTGGGGTAATTTGTTATGTAGCAATAGATACTACTAAGGTAAAAACAGAAATAGTAGTAGAAAGTTCCTTCGGTAGTCCAGGCAAATGATGATTATGTCTTGACTTAAAGTCATTGCTACTCAAGGCCAACTTCACTTCCTTTTTGTAGGAATACACTGTGGAGACTAGAGAAGAATATATAGGAGCTGAAGCTTATGGCTCTTGAAATATCTCAGTCCAAGTCAGTACCACCATGATGGAGGTGCTACCTGTTATCATACTTCTGAGCAATTTTCTCACCTAAATGCTTCAAGAGTACAAGCCAGGGTCATTTGTTGAAATGTTTGCATTTCTTTACAAATATATTCTACCAGTGATGTTTCTAAAAAGTGGTTGCTCTCTAATTCATATGTAAATGATTCTCTTGCATATGTTCCTTTATTTCAAGATGCCTAAGATTGTTTGGGGAAGTAGGCAAGATATAGAAGGGAGTAGGATTCCTCTATAAATCGCCAAGGTGAAGGGGCCAATTCCTCTATTTCTGGGTGGATAGGAAGCTATATGAATTAGGCAGTAGGAGAATTCTTCCCAGAAACTTAATCTAGTTGGGGTGTAGTGATCAGAAATGTTTTATGGAAGTCCTTAATTTCCAGTTGGCACATGGGGCATTACTGACTCAAAAAAATTATGGTTATATATCCTAAAAGTGGTCTATTAAATCTAAGTTAATTTTTGGTAAAATAAACTTGCCAAGGTCAACATTGTTTATATAAGACAATGACTCTGAATTTCTAAAAACTCAATTAGATGGAAGCTTTCGAGAATAATGATCACCTAAGCTTATTTAGGTGTGTTAGTCTTTATTTTATAATCATGCACTGTGATGATTGAAGTCAGTTGCCTGTTCTCAAGTAAGATTTTAATTAAATTGATAAATCCTCAGGAAGAAATCTATGAAGTGCTTATAGTTACCCCTGAGGTTTTCCTCTGTCAAAAGCCTAGCAATAAATGGTAATTTTAAAATAACTCAAGTTTTTGTGTGTGTTGCTCTAAGACCATATAAGCAAATTTATGGTCTCAGCCATGATGAGTAGTTGGTATCGGACCTACCTTCCCACTTTATATAACTATAAAACCTGTAGAAATCTTATAAAATCACTGCTTGCAGTGATAGGACTGGAGCCAAAGCAGAGCCCCAATCCTTGATTCACCTCACAAGGTGAGTCCCACATATATTAAGGCTTTTTTCCTAGAGACAATTTCCAGGTTGTGGTGCAGGGAAATGGAGCCCAAACAATGAGTGTTAGATGAAAGGCCAAGGACTTTGAAAACATATTCTATAAAAGTATATGCCTTTCAACTCATTTAACTCAATACCAAAAAACAAAACAAAACAATCCTATTAAAAGTGAGCAGAGGATCTGAATATTTTTTTTCAAAGAAGATATACACATGGCCAACAGGTACATGGAAATGTGCTCAACCTCACTAATCATCAGGGAAATGCAAATCAAAACCTCAATGAGATATCACCTCATACCTGTTAGAATGGCTATCATCAAAAAGACAAGAAATAACAAGTGTTGGTGAGGATATACGGAAAAGAGAACCCTATCATACTGTTGGTGGGAATGTAAATTGATAAAGCCACTGTGGAAAACAGTATGGAGTTTCCTCAAAAAATTTAAAATAGAACTACTATATGATCCAGCAATTCCACTTTGGGGTATTTATCCAAAGGAAATGAAAACACTAACTCAAAAAAATATCTGCATCCCCATGTTCATTGCAGAAAAAAAAATACGCCCTTCATTTAAAGTAGTGTTCTGTTGGACTTAGAAATTGAGACCTGACAATTCACAGGCAAGAGGAAACATTTGCTTCTCCTATTGTGGTATAATACCTTACCAAGCATTTTGTAACCTAAATCTTTTCCTCTTTCACTTTCTACCTTGGACTTCAAGAAGTCTAGAGCTGATGAGTGGGTGGAAACATTGTAGTATATACCGTTCATATCTAATAAAATCAACCTTTTTCTAGTCTCTAAGAATAATTTATTGCATTGAACTTTGAATTAAGGAGTGACTTAATGTATAATATCTGAATGTAATAGTAGACAAGGCACATCCAAAGGTAACTGGATGAATCAACCTGTTGAATTGGATGCTGAAGGCGAAGATTTTATACTGACGTACTGAGGAGGAGTTATTCTTCCAGATACTTATCAGCTCAAAGTTTCTGTTTCAACTTGAGATCACTTTTAGGTTGGGATAGTAAGGATAAATCAGTAGCACTGGAGATAGGCTTCACCCTTGAGTGACGTTCACCCCTAATCTGCTGGAGGTATTAAAAGTGTGGTTCATCTTCTTGGAAGTTTTGAGGAAATAATCATTTCTTTTACCTTCAACCTCACACATCTATATTGTGAAAATGCAAAATATACATGAACTTAAAACACAAGACTTAAGAAAGGGAGCCTGTTTGGTGCATACCCCCAACATCCCATAGGCATCTGTGTTTGTTCTTTGCTGACACTGGGGAGGAAGTGTTTGGGAATGGAGAGCACATGCTGTCCTATTAGGCTGGGATTCAATCTTGCCTCAGCTTCTCACTAACAGTGTCATTTGGGGATAGTTGTCTAAAGGCTCTGAGATTTAGTTTACTCATATTTAAAAAGAAGACACTATTATTTACCTCCAGTGTTGCCACAAATTGGAGGGGTACCGTTCCTACCTAGATGGTTCTCTTTCCTCTCTGTTCTTACCCCCTAAATTATGTGAAGTCATTTAGGTATGAGTTAAAAAGGACAAAGAATAGGAGACCAGAGTGTTTCATCACAGACTTGCACTCAGGTTTGCTTCTCAGGGGTTAATTCCTTCACCGCTTCTTTCATCGTGGTGCTGTCATAAAGGCTGGGAAGGAGTCAACCCTGAGAACAAGGCGTGTGTCCCGTGTCTGGCTGCTGCCTAGGGAACCAGGCCTGGAAAGAGTCTTCAGTTGCCTCTGTCTTCTCAATTTGATAAAGCTGAGTAAGAGCAATGTGAAGTAGGAAGGCCATCCTGAAGTGCTCACCTGAGTGACTCTACAAGGAGTAGGACCCGAGGGTGCAATGGGGGCCCGGCCAGGGCTGCCCAGGGGTTCTGGTGGAGTAAAGTGAAGAAGGTTAGGGGAGGGGGTGGAGGAATGCCAGAGAATCTCTGCAAATGTATGGAGAGAGTTTGGGGTCAGGGGCTAAGTTGCTGTTCTGTCGTCTGGGGCCGTCTGGTGTCTGAGGGTAGCTGTAGGGTGGGAGTGAAGCGGGACCACATGATGGTGTCAGGGAAACCATCTTTAAGCCAGCCATCTTCCTGGCTTAGAAGAAGGCTCTTCCTGGCTCATTCCGGAAACGAGCCATCTTCCTCCCAGGTGGTTCGTTCATGTGAAAGGTTTTCCCAAGAGGGGACTTTGTAGTGTGGGGACTATTTAAAGAGTAGTTTGTTCAGTGATACCTTCATTTATTCCATTTGTGTAAATATGGAATCTCTATTAATGATTATTTGCTGAATGCAAAGCAAAACCAAGGACACCAAAATGAGGCAAGACCCTAAGATTACCATTTATCCATTCTTCCTTCATTCAGCAATACCTAGCGCCCACCATGTACCAGGCACTGGGAATATCAAGTCAAAAGTTCAATGCTTACCCCTAGGAATATACATTCTACCTAAGATTGTATATATCAAGTCACTCACTTTAAAAAAGTTATGTGAAATTCATATTCTCAGTATTCATTTTTATTAATGTAAAAACATTGTCAACAACTTTTTTTTTCCATCTCCTGATCTGTCAAGAGCTCAGGGACATCTCTGGCACCATTTTTAAACAATAAAAAAATTTTAAAATTTTATGTACACATATAATCTTTGGCTTGATTCTAAACCTATTGGATCAGAATTTCTGCTCCGAAGGCCCAGGAAGCTGCTGTTTAACAGATTCCCAATGTGATCTTATGTAACTAAAAATTGAGAACTATAGTCAACTCTCTTTCTGGACATTCTCCCTTATCGTAAGATAGTTGACACCAAGGACTTTAAAAGCAAAAGCAGATGAGAGCACATCTGCCATGAAATTTCCAAACACAATCTAAGTACGTGTTGGTGCGTAAATGTATTTGTTTTGACTGATTTTATCAGTGAGGCCAATCTACAAAACAGCCATTTCAATCAAAAAGTCATTTCCTTTTGTTTGTGTTTTAACATTCACCAGCCCGGGGCTTGTCACAGGCAAAGGTTACCTGATTACATTACTGTAGCCGGCAGTTGGGAGGCTTCTGTGGGAGCTACAGCGGAGACATCCATCAAAGGGCTTTTCAGTGCGTAGGTCAGTGCTTAATGAAAGTGTCAGTGGCTTTCACTGAAAGTTTATCTTGATTCCTGTTAACACTCTTGGTAATAAACTTCACACACTCTCTCGATAAATGTTCTTCCTAAATTTTTAAGTAGGCAAAGGTAATCAATTCTAAGAAGACCAAGTGCACTTTTTGACGGGTCGGGTGGGAGGGATCCAGAAGCCTTTTTAGCTGGCTTTTGAAAGAAAGCACAGGGAAACTGGAGTGTGCTGGTGTTCACAGCATGGTTCTCAGAGTCAGAGGGTGCAAACTCACTCTCACACTTACCAGGCTATTTCGGGCAACTTTGTTCAGCATGGCTAAGACATAGTTTTCTCATATGTAAAAGGGAGGGAATAATCACTAACACTTATTGACTGTCTGTTATGTACCAGGTCCACTCCTGAGCATTTGACACATATTCATTCATTTAGTCCTCACAATGATGCTGTAATGGAGATGATAATATAAACCCTATTTTACAGATGATCTATCTGGGGAACAGAAAACAACTTCGTAGAGTTTTTGAGAGCATTAACTATTGTACTATTTGGAATGCTTAGCATAGAGCTTGATACTTATAAATGCTAAGTAAAGATTTCCATTAATATGAATTGATTATAGTAGCCTTGTTTTTCCTTTTTAAACCCTCTCCAGTAGTTATTTCAAAACTCACATCCTCTTTGGTCTGGACCCTTGGACCAGCCTGTTAGTTAGGATGTATCGTCTGAATGCAACATGGTGCTCACTCTTCACACTTCAGAAGAATACACTGAGCTTCTTAAGTTTGTTCCAGGAGAGAAAACTCTTTATTTCCCCAGTATGTGATCCTGACTCATGATACTGGGCAAGACCAGAAAGCACACACCACCAAGGAGAGGTTTAATCCAAAACATTACTAATCAGTCGTTTGGATTACTTCCAAGGGGCACCTAGCAGGTGCTTTGGCTGCATTGATGCACTTTGGACAGCTGATCCAAATGTGAGTTCCTTGATTGGTTGCCCTCAGAAGGGTAGAGCAAGAGGCAGTGTGGTGCAGGAAAAGAGTCAAATCTCTGTCAGGTACTGGGGAGACGAGGCAGAGCTGGAGCTGAATCCTGATCGCTTTCCCTCCACTCAAGAGTCCTGTGATCTGGGGCAACCTAGCTCAAGTACTTAAACTAGAATTACCTCATAGGGCTATTTTGAGAAAGTAAACGAGAGAGTATAGAAAGCTCCTAGTGAAGTATATAAATACAACTGAAATATAAAGTTTATTTTTATTATCACTAATGTTTAGATACCCTAGATAGGAGGAATAGCCTAAACCTATGACCAGGCAGCCAGCATAGAGAGAGATTATAGAGGTATGAACTCTAGTCAGGCTGGTGTATGACTGAGTAGCATACAGAAAATTCTTTTATTGAACCAGTAAATGCTGAGGCTTTTGCATATGGGAAAGCAGGGACTGTATCTAAAGACAAGCCCTATTCCAGTTTTCTTTGAAAACATGGGGTCACTGATACAATTTGCTAGCTGCCTTGGTAGAGTGCTTTGAGGGTAGCTACACAGAAAAATAAGTTCCTTCAGAATGGGAATGGAATGAAAGCTGTGGTTGCCAAAGTTGTGGGAACTTGTTCTCAGCCTCCTGAAATCTCCTAGGGTTATTGACAAGACCTCCAATGGCATGTCTGCATGGTATTCCAGAGGAGCTAGGCCCTAGAACAAAGGCTCCCAGCCCCAGGAATGGTGTGGGACCCCAAGTCTGCCACAGAATGGCAGAATCACCAGAACTAAATGGGCCTCCTGGATTTCTCAGTGGTAACCAAAGCGGGCTGAAAACCTAAGATGACTTCCCAATACTTCCAGGTTTTCTAGAATTAACTCTCACCCGTGATTCAATCAAAGACCCTTGTAAAACTGTGGGGAGAGGAGGTCCTAAGATTGCCTCCGATTGGATTCACTGCCAACTTGGTAAGATGTGGAATGAACAAAAAATATACAATGTTTCCTACACACCCAATTATAGCGCAAGATTCATATTTGCTGCATATGTTAGACAGACAGTTTTTGAGATCCCTTGTTGAAATCACAGGGAGATTAAACATAAAGTAAAACTGCACTATCTAGAGTTCTTTTTCCCTTCACGAAAAGCTCCATTGAGTCCCATCTGAAAGCTGGGACCTACGTGCTTCTGCTTGAAATCCAGGATGTAGAGCCAGTTTGTATCAATACCTCTAGCACAGTGGTTTACAAACTTGAACATGCATCAGAATCACCTGGGGAGCTTATTAAAACGAAGGTTGCTAGGCTTCTCTCCTAGAGTTTCTAATCCAGTCAGTCTAATGCTGTCAGACAGTTTTCATTTCTAGTAAGTTCCCATATGATACCCATCCTGCTGGTCCAGGGAGTCTACTCTGAAAACCACACCTACAGAAGGCAGCCTAACAGATTCTGGGTTTGGATTTTCTTTCAACCTAATTTTTAGAGGATATGCCTTTCTTATGTAGCATGAATTTATATTCTTACTGTCCCCTATCCCCACCATCCATAATTCTGCACAATGCTTGTTACAAAAATGTAGGAAAATGAAGTAAAATATAGGAAGAGAGTAACAAGAATAACCCAAGATCCTGCCACCCAAAGATAATATGTAAACATTTGGTATTTCTTTTTTTTTTTTTCCCTAATCCTGTGGTTGCACTTGTATGAATGAGGACTCATTCTACCTCAGGTGACTGATAATCTGACTCAAATGGAGCTTAAACATAAAAGAGAGTTCATTGGTTCTCAGTGCTAAAAGATCCAAGAGTAGGGCCAGCTTCAGGCCAGGCTGGATCAGGATATCCTCACTGTCCCCAGGTACAGACCCTCTCCAGGCCTCAGCTTCATTCTCGGGCTGCAGGATGCCATCCATGGCTTAGCTATTCTGAACTGAAAATTTCTATTTTTTAATGCCCATTTTTCTTTTTTCATTTTCTCTTTCTTTCTTTCTTTTTTTATTTTTGGCTGTGTCAGGTCTTAGTTGCAGCATGCGGGCTTCTCTCTAGTTGTGGCGTGTGGAAGGCAGATTCTTTGTGTGTGTGTGTGTGTGTGTGTGTATTTAAATTAGTATACACATTTTTAATCTGAAAAGGCATATGTCTCTTTAAACAGTTAATAAACATATTTTGCTTCTTAGCTGCACTCAAGAAATAGTATTTGAGTACAGTAAATCCTTTCAAAGAAAGGTAGCACTTAAGTAAATTGTTATCAACCAAAAGAGTCAACCAGACTGAGCTGACTGATACCTTGTTTAGGGAACAGAAATCAGATGGCTAAAGGCCTTTATGGCTATTGTGCCTGCTTGTAAGTGGTACAAGGCAAGGATTCACTGTTTTGTTGGGTGGGTGTAGAGAGATTATTTTCCATCCCTGTATGGCTTGAAGCTCTCTGACGGTGGTGGCATTTTGAAACCCAGAAATAACTTTAAAAACCTGCCATCTGAACTTGTGGAAAGTAATAGGCTTCAGTACAGCAGGGACATGCTATGAATTTAACAACCAGCACAATTGGTGCCAGCCCCACGCTACCCCACCTCACAGGCCCTTCTTTTTTATTTCTAGGCCTCAATTTGAGGCCAAAGAAGCTCAGTCTGATGCATAACCTGGTTCAGCTGTCCTCTTCAGACATTCATGCCTGTAGCTGTCCAAATTGTTCTGTAGTTCTTTCTTCAAAACCCGATTTCTCTTCGTATACCCCAGCTGAGCTCAAACAAAGAGCACCAGATGACATATTTCTACAAACATAGCATGTTTGTGTTGTTGTAAATATCTACAAAGACCAAGAAAGTTAAGCCAAACTTTGCAAAACCAGAGGTGCTACCAAGAGAAAGCCACTCCAGTCACCTGACAAAAGAAGGAAATGAGATTTGCCAAAGATAATAAAGAGAGAGCTCACATTTCCCCTCCTTGACATTCTATAGCCAGAGGAAAATGCAATACTGTGATGGACTCTATGCGTCTTAGAAGATGATGGACTCCAGTTAGATGCCTATTAAGGCAATTAGGGTTGCTTTATGCTTAATTCTAAATCAAAGGAAACAACCATTGTATTTATTATTGACCGGGGTTACTTCATATTGAAATCATCTTCAAATACCATTTTGCTTATATTTCCCATTATATTTGGAGATTTTCACAAAGTTTCACTCTCAGAAACAGATGCATGTACTCGGCTTAAAAAATGAAATGTTTCCAATTTCACTCGTTACTGATATAATATTTATATAGTAGAATTCCCCCCCACCCAATTAATCGTGCTGTGTGAGTGTTTGATCTAGGGATCCCCTTTAGGAAATAGAGGAGAAATATATATGAGTGAGGTCAATGGGTGTATGTGGCAGATAAGAAAGACGCATTTGACAGAGCACAAGAAAATATATTCAGGCACAACTGGAACACTAGGGAAAAATAGAACTTTTGCCTAGTAGAGGAGAATGGCTTAGAGGGAGAACTGGTATATCCTTTATATTAAAAAAATTCTCTGCATTATATATGCTTTTTTTTTCCCCCTGGGGAAGGTGGATTCTTTACCGCTAGACCAACCGGGAAGTCCCTCATGCCCATTTTTCACATCAGGGTTTGTGATAGCACTAGATAAAATTATGGCACTCTTCTCTCACATTTTAATGCTTAAAGTTTTTTAATTTGTGTTTTTCAAATTTTACTGTTAAAGGGAACTCTGAACTTGTCTCTTTAGTAGCCTTAACTATTATACATTGAACTTAAGAGTCCTAGGGTTCAAATCAGCATAGGAAAGCAGAGATTGGAATTTGTGATATATATATATATATATATACCATCATTTTATTTTCTTCAAATACAACCTACCCAAGTCTCTTATCTGAGTTGGTTTTAAAAAGCCATTTTGTGTGACAAATTGTATCCAATTTTTTCTTGCACCCTGTAGATATTTTTTCATGGACTGATGAACAGAGTATAGAATCTGTTATAGAAATTAAATAGTGTAGTGGGTAAAAGCATGGGCTTTGCTGACAGATATACCTCGGCTCAAATTTCAGCTCTGTTCCTTCATAAATAAGGGGTGACCTCAGGCAAGTCAATTTTTCCTCTTTGAGCTTCAGTTTTTTCACCAAGTAAGAGATAATGCCTGTACTTTGGGCTGTTGTGAGGGCTGATTTAGATGATGTTAATAATAATAAGCATTCTAAATAGAAACTGTGGTTATTTCTTACAGATGATCATTTTTCCAAATCTTTTAGCCCCTTCTACAACTCACCTTCATAGTTTAGAAAAAAAAAGGTCAGTGGAAAATTAGAGAAAAAAATTTTATTTGGGCATACTGGATATTACAAGAAAGTGCTATTCACAAACTACATGGTTTTCACTTGTTATGGTAAAGTAGATGTGTTTCCTTAGTGTTTACTCTTATTTTAGTGTTTGTCTGAATCCATATTAGCTAAGAGAATTCACACAGTTCAAGCAAATATCACAGGACTGGAGAGGACTTTTTCCAGCCACATAGATCATATTAGAATACTGGGTTAACATCAATACACATGAAACCATTTGGATAACATCTCTCTCTGCAAACACAGAATATTCATGGTATAAAAGTATTTGCAGCTTGGGTGAGACAAACCTGGCAAATATATGTAGTGAAATGCAGTGAAATCATTTGTGCCAATTTTAATAGCTTTTATCTTTTAAATGCAGTTCATAACATTATATTTCTCAGGCTTTAGTTCTATGTCATGTGAACCTAAATGAAGGTGTTCAGATGGAGCACAGCAAATAAAAGAAAATGACTGGTTCACCTAAGACAAAACCAGATGTTTGTGTTGGGAGGGGCAAAAAAATTGAAATTGATTGGCAGGGTATGGGGTAGCTCACTGAATAAAAGAAAGTGGATGAAACAGATCGGGAGGGAACAAGAAGCAGAAGAGCTCAGGTATCCTGTTCAGCAGGCTGACTCTCCTGGGTGCCGACTGCTTCTCCATCTGTAAGTCATTCTGCTCAAGAGATAAGGGTCCCTCTCCCTTGTCTGGCTCAGGTCAAGAACTCATCTATTGTCAGGAGAGAGCAGGGAACCGTGATTGACAGTTCCACCTGTGCCACTGCTGCATACAATTTGTGGTGGTTAGAGGGACTCTCCCCCACCCAAATAGCCTGCTGTTACCACACATAAAAGTAATGGATGCAAAAAGAATGTAGCTTACTAGTACAAAAAGCATATAAATATATTTGTTTACATTTGTTCATTTAACTTGAAAGAAAAGATGCTATAGGCTTAAAATAACAGCCAAAAGCATCTTAAAAATACAACTCTAGCCCACAATTTATCCAAATTCTTAAGCCAGCATGCTATGCACATTGAATTATCTAAAAGTTAGTATTTAATGTAAATATCCAAGATGGCAACATAAAACTCATTAAAAGGAATAATGTTCATTTGAAAAGTTAATTTATTTGCATCCAATGCAATAGCTATTTTGGTGTTCACTTTTAATAGCAGCAGCAATAAAAACTTTGGCAATCCTGCTAATTTATTGAAAGTGATGCCTAGTAAATATTTAATACAGCCCCAAACATTTTAATCCACTTTCCATTAATATTTTACTTGACAGTTTTTCTCTCATATAATCAGTTTAATATTTTTAATGCTTAATATTTTAATTGGTCTTCAATTTGGAGAGATGGAATAGGAATTTAAGCTTAAGATATGAAATTATATCTATAAGCTGAAGAAAAAGTTAAAAATCTGTAAACCCCTTAGGAAATGGAAAATTACTCTATTCTAAAATGTATGCCATAAATTTTATATTAAATGAACACTGAATCATAAATGTTTCTTCTTTCACATCTTTAATATTCAACAATTATGTCTCTCCTTAATATCTTTGGCATTAAATTTAATTGACCTTGGTTTGTGTCAATTAGAAGCACTTGTATTATTTATGGGTTTTTTATGAATTGTCTTTATCAGGTCTGTAGGGCTTCAGGCCACTTGTTTATTCATCACCTTCTTCATCAAATCCCCATCTTAAAACAGTGGGATTTTTGAAATAGTTTCTAATACAATAAAACATCTACTTGATGCCTATATTTTCAAATAAGCGGCAAACATTTTCTGTAAAGGACCAAATAGTAAATATTTTAGGCTTTGTAGGCTACGTGCTGTCTCTGTCACCTCCTTTTCTTTCTAATAACCTTTTAAAATGTAAAAACTCTCCTTAGCTGAAGGACTGTACAAAAGCAGGCTGCAGATTACATTGGGGCCATAGCCTTAGTTTTCCGACTCCTGCACACATCCTTTCATTTTATAAAACATTGTAATACAGAAGGCTATAAGATATGTTTGTAAAAGTAAATAGTAATTTTGGAGTAAACTACCATAATAATCATCATTTAATTCAAGAAGTGGAATGTTGTAACCAAGGCCTCAAAATCTCCCTCTTTGCCTCTTGCAGAATTAATAGCATCTTTGGACATTGTCCTTCATTCATTTATTTTTATCTTTTCAGGAAATTTTTTAGTTGAATTCCTTTTAAAATTCAGTCCGTTCATCTAAAGATATTTAATAAGGATATTTTGTGCTCCAAGCATTCTTCTAGACTCTTGAGGAACTTGTAGTGATGAAGGTAAGTATTGCATACATAAGGAAATAACACAAATTTAATACTAGCTGAAGGTGGGAAATGATGGTGGCTTGAAGATAATATGATAAGTGTTGGGATATATTTTTTAAATAGTGCCATGAGACTTACTGATGGATTACGTGTGAAATGTATATGAGAGAGAAATCAAAGATGATGAAAATTTTGACCTGAGAAGTTGAGTAGGTGGTGATGCCATTTCATATGATGAGGAAGACTCTGAGAGGGGCAGGTTCTATAGCAAAACTCAGTAGTTATATTTGGGCCATGTTAAGTTTCATACTTCTTAGATACCCCAATGGAAATTTCAGTAGACATTAAGATGTTCAAGTCTAGAGCCACAGAGCTGGATGAAGTCACCCACAGAAATAGTAGATAATAAAAGTAGATAAGGAAGAGATGAGGATCCAGGAGCAAGCCCTGGAGAATTGAAACAACTGGAAGTCTACTGGAAGAGGAAGAGTCAAAGGGGGATGGTAAAACATGCCAAGTCATATCAGGTAAAACACTGGATGGATGTGAGGGGATCCTGGAGACGTTGGGAAGAAAGGAAAGGGAGTTCAACCAAGATTTTAAAAAAAGAAAAAAGAAAAAAAACAGGAACAAGAACTCTAAGAGGTTGAGCAAATTGAACACCTTGCTTTTGGCAAGATATTCTTTATGATCTTGATAGTAGCCACTGTGGAAGAGTGGTAAGGATAAAAACCAGTAACCGGGTTGGAATGAACTGAGCAGAATGGTAGATGCACCCTTCAGAGGAGTTTGCAGTGAGGGAGCCAAGATAAGGTACTAGCTGAAGGGACATTTTTTTCCCCAAAATCAGTAATATTACATGAGCTTATATATAATTTAAAAACAGAAACGACACTCCAAGAAATGTCTTAGTGATATCACCGTAACTCTGTATCAGCTATCTGAGGCTGCATAACAAATCACTTCAAATCTTGCTGGTATAAAACAAGCATTTATTATGCTCAAAGACTTTGTGGACTGTCAACTTGGATAGAGTACATTCAGGAAAGTTTGTCTATACTCTACAACAGGGACTGGCAAACGTTTTCTGTAAAGAGCCAAATAGTAAATATTCTAGGCTTTGCAAATCCAGTAGTCACTGTCACAACAACTCAACTCAGCCATTAGAGCAGGAAAACAGCCACAGACAATACATAAAAGAAAGAGGGTGGCTGCGTGCCAATAAAACTTACCTTAAAAAAAATATAGGTGTGGGCTGGACTTGGTCTGCAGGTCCTAGTTAGTAGACTCCTGGCCCAGAATGTCTGAGACCACATCTGGAAGACAAGATGTGAAGACTTGGGGGCTCAGGGTGGGGACTTGCCAGCTGGGGCGGGAATGCCGCCGCTCCTCAGGCATCTCTTTCCATTTCAGTGTGGTGACCTTTCCACAGGATCCCTCAAGCGTGGCACTTCAGTTAGTTACACTCTGAAAATGGCTGCTTAGGGCTTGAAAGTGAGCCTCGCAGGAAAAACTGGCAGAATCTGCATGGCTTTTT
This sequence comes from Globicephala melas, assembly GCF_963455315.2. Lineage (NCBI taxonomy): Eukaryota > Metazoa > Chordata > Mammalia > Artiodactyla > Delphinidae > Globicephala > Globicephala melas. The sequence goes on from NC_083322.1 coordinate 56,983,582, forward strand.
CTTACCTAGCCTTGGAGGTCATGGAATGTCACTTCTGCTGTATTTCATTAGTTGATGTAGTCACAAAGGTCCACCGAGGTTCTAGGAGAGAAGAAGGAAGAAAAGTTTTCTCTTACTGGGAGGAACATTAAAATTTATGGACATGTCTAAAACCACCATACTTTTCTAAGAAATAACCAAAAGGTCAAGAGACTTTTTTTTTTTTTCAGAAGGAAAGTTTGAAGTTTCATCATGGCTCGGATGATTCCAAAATTTATGTTAAAAGTAGAGAATTGTGGTCACACTGTCATATTGTACTTTTCTTTGGAATGGTACTGAAGAAAAAAATGGCTCCTTACATAATTCAATTATTATGGTGCTTAACTGCATTCAGACTGCCTGTTTTACTAAAAAGAGGAAACACGTTATTGGCTTTATCTTTTGGGTGTGTAGATTTAACGTCAGTTGACATTTTGTGGTTTTGGTTTGTCCACTGAGCATGAGAATGGATACCTTACTCTCAGAAAGGTAAATAAGTCTATTTGGGCATCTATGGTAGGCTGAATAATGGCCCCAAAGATATCTGCATCCTGGAACCTGTGAATGAGCCTTTATATGACCAAAGGAACTTTGCAGATGAGATTAAGGATCTTGAGATGGAGAAGTTATCCTGGATTATCCAGAGGGGCCTTAAGCATAATCCTAAGTGTCCTTAAACGAGAGAGGCTGAGGGAGATTTGACTAGAAGAGAAAGAGAGGTGATGAGCTGTTGTTTTAAGCCAGCAAGTGGGTGGTAATGTGTTATAGCAGCCATAGGAGACTAAGGAATCCTCTTATAAAAGTTCATGGAATATTTGGTTGACACAGTTGTTTGCACATGTCATAAACTGAGATGACTTAGGAGTTTTCTATAATTCGATGACGGTTAAAATGAAACTGTAGGGCTTCCCTGGTGGCGCAGTGGTTGAGAGTCCGCCTGCCGATGCAGGGGACGCGGGTTCATGCCCCGGTCTGGAAAGATCCCACATGCCGTGGAGCGGCTGGGCCTGTGAGCCATGGCCACTGGGCCTGCGCGTCCGGAGCCTGTGCTCTGCAACGGGAGAGGTCACGACAGTGAGAGGCCCGCGTACTGCAAAAAAGAAAAAAAATTGTAAGTGGAGTGCCTGTTCATGGTAGTTGCCCAATAGATATAAGTTAAATAAGATATATGTTAACTAAATGATTAGAAAGTAGAAGACAATAAAGGCGTGAAACCGGAAGGTGGAACTGGTAAAAGCCACATGAAGGAAAGGGCACAGTGAAGCAGAGTTGAAGTTGAAAGGCCCATGAGAGACTGAAGGGTGGATCTCGGGGTCCACTAGAAGCAGGACTAAGCTGCCTTCCCCCAGTACTTGAATCAAGCCCCCATTGTGGGATGGAAGGATAAGGTGTGGCGTTTATTCATTCAGCCCTGAGGACGCATCGTGTCCCAAGGCTGTGCTCCTCCTGGACCCCTAGTGGGTAGCGGACTGTCTCCAGTCCCCAGTGCCCAGACCAGGCAAGGTTGGTCCCAACGAGTACACGTGGAGGGCAGAGTCCTCCCGCGTATCCTCACTAATTGAAAGTTGTTTCAATTTCTTTTTAAATAGGAATATGTCAAATGGCAGATTTTAATGCTTTGAAGATATTTTTACATCTTAGCTAATAAAAAGCTAAAGATTCAAGGGGAAAACATTCAGGTTCATAATGCTTAGGCGCCTTACTGAATCTTTGTTTATATCATGTCTATTCCAACTGTCCCCTAGAAGCAGCAAAGCAGAGGGCTCACGAGCATGGATTCTGGAGCAGGAACCTGGGTTTGAATCCTAGATTTTTCACTAATTAGATTTGTGACTTTGGACAGAAATCACGTACCCTCTGTGTGCCTCAACTCCCTCATCTGCCAAAAAGGAAAAATAATAGCATCTACGTCACAGGTTCTAGTAAGAACTGAAAAGGCTGACCATTGTAAAACACTGACAGTATCAGCCCACGCTAAGGGCTACATGTTTGTTGAATAAAAGTATTAAAAACTTCTTTAAGACCTCGAAGTTCCTAAGAAAGCACATTCATACTCTGTAAATTGCTTAACTTTTCCAGAGGACGTTTTCCTGTTTGATATTTTCCGTGCTTACTTTCCAAGAGTCCCCGTGACGAACTTCCACTTACCATTCAACAAATGCAGACAGAGCGCCATCTGTGAAAGCCAAGTGAACCCATATGTTGCATGAGTGTCAGTAATGGGGACAGTAAGGGCTTCACAATCTGTGAGGGAGAAGAAAGCTCATGAATGCAATCGGAAATGAGATACTCCTTCTGCCATTTGTAAATCACTTCAAACCCTTTCAGACTGAAATAAGTGCTGGGTTTGTGAATCACAGCTGTTGCCTCAGTGTGGAGAGGTGAAACATGTACTGGCTTTGCCAGTTGGACAGAACTGCATTCAAATCCTGACCTAATCCTTACTATTGACATAACAAGCAAGTTCATTCAACTTTCTTAACCTAAAAGGGAAAACTTTGCAACTTTGGCTGAATCCTAAAACAGATACCTAGATGCAGTCCAGTCATTCAGCGAATCATACCTATCCTTGGCTAAACATAGCAAGGATGTTTGTAGTTTGGTGCTCAGAAATTGGAGCACCTACGGCCTTTGTCAGTGAGGAAAAGGAAAGCAGTGCTACCTCAAGCCTGTCTTTCTGCCTTAACTTTTGTTTAGCCTTTTAGAAATTGAGAGCATTCAGGCATTTCCTCTGGCACATAGTAAAGAGAAAGGACATAAACACTTTTTAACCTTTCCAGTGAGAGTGGATGTGTAACACACAAAAGGACAGTGGCAGGTTAGACAGCCCTTTCCAGGTGCAAGGTCCCAGGCATTCATCTCAGATTTCATTCCCTGCTGCTCCTACCATTGACCCCAAAGGAGGAACTGACTCTGCAAATGGCTAAAATCATAGTCCTCCTCTTCATTTCCTGTGTGACCATCCCACTCTCCCCACAAATAATCCCACAGCCACATCAGCCAGTGTCAGGGTCCCAGGTTTATCTCACTTCTGAGGAAAGTGATGCCTGAGAGAAAGGGCTTTTTATTTGTCTTTTAATTTTGGCTTCTTCTTAAATGAGACAGCTTTTTAGAAAGATTTTCACAGTATCAGGTTAGTGATCTAAACACTTTGTGACTTTACCCTGTATGTAAAGGAACAGGGAAGGGGGCTGGATTAGGATGATTTTGCTATGGTACATCTCATTTTTTATTTAGTTTATATATTCTGTGTTATGAGCTGTATGTGGAACAAATAGGTGTAGGACATGCATTATTATCCGTATTTTATGGATAAGAAAACAGAGAGGAAAGGCAGGTTAAATGATTTGCTTATGGTCACAAAACTTATTAGTAACCAACCCAGAACAAGAACCTAGGACTTATAACTACAAGTCCCGGGCTGTTTTTCTTTGCCCAACACCCTTGGTAATCAACATAATTGAAATCTATTTGGAGGTAAGTGGCTACAACAAAATAAATTCTGTTTTTTTTTTTTCCGGTACGCGGGCCCCTCACTGCTTTGGCCTCTCCCGTTGCGGAGCACAGGCTCCGGACGCGCAGGCCCAGCGGCCACGGCCCACGGGCCCAGCCTCTCCACGGCACGCGGGATCCTCCCGGACCGGGGCACGAACCCGCGCCCCCCTGCATCAGCAGGCGGACCCCCAACCACTGCACCACCAGGGAAGCCCAACAAAATAAATTCTTGTTCCTTTTGTTGGGTGACTTTGATTTGACTTAGATATTAAATTTTCTTGAGAAAGTCTCACTGTATTATTTGGTTATGTCTATTCTGATTTTTTTTTTTTTTGACAATACTTATGGCTTTGAGACTGCTGATTTACATTAAGGGAGATAGCTTTGATAGCTATCAAAGTGGAAGTCACCCAGGTGAATCTGGGTCACCTGTGGAATTCAGACGCAAGACCAGATAAACACTTTAAGTATGCAAAGAATGGAGGGAGCTGAAGGGAGACCAAATGATTTGCTTTACTCTTGGTTTTCCCTAGAGGAAGAGGAATCCTTCCCATTTTAGACCTAAGATGGATCCCAGCCGTCAAGGTTAGAGAGCCATCCTGCCTGCTTCTTTCCAACAGTGTAATTTACTCTCTTCTTTATTCCACTTTGTCTTGTTCTACTGAATAAGTGACATTTCCTTTGATATTGTTCTAATATCCAAGGACCAACTCACAGTGATATAAACTGGTGAGTGACCTTGAGCCCAGAGGTCTGGTGGCTCATTCCCTGTATCTAAATCAGGGGATAACATTGATATGGCCCTTAATCTCCTCTACTCTCCAGGGAAGACCCTAAACTTCCAAGTAGTAGGTAAGTAGGAAAGCAAATGAGGAATCTTGGAAAATTCTGAATTCCCAAAGCCACACCACTGTATTCTTCCATCACTTGTTTCCTTGGGTCTGCCCCCAGAAAAGTGTGTCCTTCTTAGCATTACAATAACACTTTCCATCCCATGAAAGTAAGACTTGGGAGACAGAACATTGCTATACTGTTTGGGGAAACTTTGCCTAGTAGTTGGTTGGCTTTTGTTTTGTTTTGAAGCCTGAGGTGGCTGATGAGGGGTGAATGAATAAATGTTAACGTCATAAACTATCCTGTGATAGATTATTAACTGATTATAATAAATTTTCCCAGGGGGTCTAAATTCCCCAGGAAACTCTGTCCAGGATTTCTCAACTCTTTTGAGACACCATCCAAAAATGGTGACCTGGATAAAAGAACTCAAGAGCTACATGCAAGTCTTCTGGATGCAGCTCAATTCATATTCTGCTAAAGCTGGTTGATATTTTAAAAAGCCCAGCCCCATGATAAGGGTTTTGGAATTTTTTTCACTATTCATATCTCATTATATGGTAAGAATAAGGCGGAAACTGACTAAGAGAAATACACTCTAGAGCCTGGTTGGTGGAGCCAGAGAAAGATGTCATTTCCTAAGAAACAGACAGTAAGAGATATTTAAAAACCAATTGCAGAGTGAAGAACAGAGAAGTGATGAAGATGATTGGGGAGGAGGTGCATCGAGACTAGAGGCATAAAGGAAGAGATCTGTAGACATCTAATAACAAGAAAAAGGGGTCCAATGGCTGAGAGGGAGTAGTTTAGACTTGATCTGTTTGCACCCACAGACCAGTTAGTAAGGAACCCAACTTTCCAAGAGAGATTTAACAGAAATATAAAATTGGTTTGGAAGGAAGGAAATCTGACTTACTAGTTAAAGTATGTCCAGCTAAATGATGTAACTCGGCTGACTATAACTCATTTATTTGAGTATATATTTTATAGATGATGTATCAGAGTATAATAAAACAAATCCTGTACTACAAGGATCTATAGTTGTGATTTGAATGGCTTGCCTGAGAAGGATGTGGAAAGGATCCCATGTCTCTTGACAGCAGCCCCCAGGTCAGCCTAAAAAGAAATAAAACATCTTACATCTTGGTTCACAGAGATGGAAGGAATTCAGAGTAAATACAGGGTCTCCTATCTGAGTGGAGTATTGTTAATTTATTGTTAGTTTGGTATCAGTGCTTTCTCTTAAAGATGCTATAAATTAAGGGCCCTCTAATGGATTTTTTTTTTAACCTGTAAGTGTCAAAGAGTATCCTGTTACAAATCAAGCTTAATCCAGCCCTTGATGACATTGTGTCTGTAGAGTAATTTTTTTTCAGGTAGAGTGGAGTATAACTCAGCATATTTTCTTCCTCACAAGTTGGATTAATTCGTAAAAAAAAAGCAAGAAGAATCATGAAAAGTAGCCCAACCAAATACTCATTACTTACTGTCACATTGCTTGGCAATTTTTTTCACTGTCATTTTTCAGTGGAAAAATACCTGAAGTTCATCTACTGAAATTCAACTGAACAGAGTAATTTTAAAAAGAATCAATAGGCATGCTAATAATAAGGAAAAGCATTCCATTGCAATACAACATTTGTTTCTAATTACCACTTCATCAAGTCCCAGTTACAAATTAAGTCTCTTTTATTTCAATTAACAATTTAATGGTGCTTTAGACAGATAAATAATGTTCTAAAAAGACAAACCTCTGATAAAGCACACCCAATTTTCTCCCAAAATAAAACATGATAAAGGCTTCAAGCTATGAAAAAAAACCTGGGGTAGATGCTTTGTGGACGATACTGTCCACCATGGGTAGGAGATGCAGGTAATGTTCTTTGTTTGTTTGTTTTAAGGCTCCTCCCCTTCCTGGGACCTTCCAGTCTACTGCTCAAGTGGGTTCTGGTATCCTAGCACAGGGGAGAGGCCAGCTAGTCAGCCATGCATCTATCCAACAAATAGTTATTGAACACCTGCTTTCTGCCAGGCACTTAAGTGGTAGGCCATGGGGATTCAGTGATGAATAAGATTCAGGCCCTTCTCTCAGGAAGGTTATTGTTTAATGGTAGAGACAGATGTATAAACTAATAGTTTCAGTGTAATGTATCTAAGACAATAACCAAATGAGAAGAGCTATAAAGAAGATTTATAAATTTATTTACTCTGTGGTATATCATTTCATCCAGAAGTTTTTAAATGGACAGAGGAATATTTCACACACACACACACACACACACACACTCCTATGTATGATGTATATGTGATGAGGGTAGTGAGATGTCTGATACTCATATAGGTGACCACAAACTCTAATTCTTTGTCTTTAAGGCTGAGCTTGTTAAAAAATTTTTATTTCAACTCTGGGCTGGATAAAGCCATAGCATGTTAGGGCTTCAAGGAATTGCTGAGTATGTCTAAATGACTCTCTCATTTCACAGATGAGGAAACTGAGACCTAGAGAAATGAAGTTATTTGCTCAGGAAGACATAGGTAATCATTGGAGATCAATGTTAGAGTTCAGCTTTTCTAATCCTTAGTACAACATGTGGGAGAAAATGTTTTGTCTTTACTCAGATGCCAATGCCTGGCCTTATCTCACTTGACCTCCTTGCAGTCTCAGGACCCAGAATCTTGTTCTCCCTCTTCTATACTGCTGATGAAACTTTCCAGGTCAGCAGCCACATCTACTAAGTGAAGTTAATACTCCGCATTTTTTAAATAAGAGAATTAGAAGGAATAGAGATGCCCCAGATAGAAAACCATTCTGAAAATTCTACTCAAGAACTGCAGCTTGTTTTTGAAGGGAGTCACCAACCTGAAATAAATGCCTATAGGGCATGTTTCGGTAAAACATCTTTTGTCTGATTCATGGACGAAGTATTAGTTTACTATGGTTACTATAACAAATTATCACCAACCTGATGACTTATAACAACAGAAATTCATTCTCTCACAGTTCCAGAGAACAGAAATTTGAAATCAGTATTGCTGGGCTGACGTCAAGATACTGGGAGCCTCTCATAGAGGCTCTAGGGGAGAATCTGGTCCTTGTCTCTTCCAGCTTTTGATGACTACTGGTATTCCTTGCCCTGTGGTCACATCACTCTAATCTCTTCCCCTGTGGTAGTGTCTTCATCTCCTCATCTCTGATATCTGCTTCCCTTTCATAAGAACACATGTGATTGTATTTAGGGCCCACCTGGCCAATGCAGGATAATTCCCCCATTTCAAGGTTCTTAACCACATCTTTAAGGTCTTTTTTTTGTTTTTTCCCCAAAAAGATAACATTCACAGATTCCAGGTTTTAGGATGTATATCTCTTTGGGGGGCCATTTTTTTAGCCACCACAAGTGGGTAACTGGTCATCCATTGTTTAGTTAGAGACTATGACACAGAGTTTCTTGCTTTTGCCCCATTTATTTTGCACATAATTACTGTGCTCGGATATTTCAGGGGCTTTTACTAGAATTTTTCTTTTGCTATGTATCTCAAAAATGTCTTACAATATTTTTCATAACCTGTCATTTGTGATTTTTTTCTAAGTGTTTGGCTATCTATCTTGGTCAGTGCTCTGAAGTAATCAAAATCACTTTGGAACTGAATAAAAAATCAGGAGGAAGAATCAAGAGATCTGAGTTTTACATGTTAGGAAAACTTTGTTGCTCTTTGCGTCTATTTGTAGAGTTGGAGGTAATCTGCTCACAATGACTGCTGTGTTCAAGGAATCAAGTGTTCTTATTCCCGACCACATAGTCCCTCCCATAAGACAACTGGGTGCTTTAATAATCATCATTGACACACTGTCAGATGGATCTGTACTCTATGACAACTTTTCAGTATTATAGACTTTGCCAAGGAGAAAGGCATCCCCTTATTCTGTGTACAGAAAAAAAAAAAATTAGTAAATGGAGGTGACAACCAGAAATCTTATGGCAAGAAAATACACATGAAAGTGCCCTTTTATGCCTCTGAGAACTCGTATGCTAGAGATGGACTCTTCATTGTGTCTTGTCTGGTTTTCCAATTCCAGCTGATATCCAGGCACACAAAGCAGCTTTGTGGTAGGGCCAGAGGGCACCACAAATTGTTATGTATGAAGCTCAGAGTCCAGCAAACAGGCCATGCAGGGATAAGACTTAGTATTGGTCAAAGACATTGGACTGAGAACCACTGTGAGACAAGGGATGCAACCACTTCTGAGACTGGTTTCCAAAGCAGGGTGACTCGGTTCCATCCACACAGTTGACCCCTGGCCCAGTTCAGAACAGAGCTAGCTTCAAGTGGCAACTGCAGAGAGGAAGTTAGTGGGAAGGACAGAGACCCAACCCATTACTGACAGCATTAATCCCTGCAGCTGTGTTCCCCATTTTCCTACGAACTTTTTCTGTGTAACAAGTTCCGCTCTTCCCAAAGAGAAAATAGTGAGTTCATCTTCATTCATGGTAACTCATCTCATGCTGTAAAAACTTAGATAATGCTGTTTGAACTTCTTAATTCCTTATCATATGTATCTGCAAGTTCACTGACAGTAGGAAAAGAATTGCCAAGGACTTTAGTTAACATTTCTTCATATGATGGAGAAAAAAAAATAAATTATTTTTTATATATCTACCTTGCCCTCCAAATATGATGATGGATATCTTTCCTATAAAAATTCTCCGGCCCAAAGATAACCATATTTCCCTCAGATTATTAGTTTAGATTTATTATTCTTATAAGAGATCTTCAAGAATTACAAATAGTAAGGTACTGTTACTATTTTTATTTTGGAAAATGACAGGCCATCAGACCAAGGGAGAAGAAAGGTTGAAGGTGATTTCTGAAAAGGGGGCTTTAGTATATAGCAAAAAGGATATTAGAATGACTAGAAGCCTTGAGTAACTGTGTGGTCACAAGGCTTAGCTGAGCATTAGTGTCCCAATAAGTTAAATGTAAAATAATATTGAACTTGCTGTGTTGTAAGGATAACATCTGTTTTTAAACTGGAAAATCTATGTTAGATGTTTTTAACCACGTGGCTTAGTCATGATGGAGTGATGTTCTTCAGCTGCACGATGATCCTAGTACAAATGAGTAACTAGATCAACATTTACATTCAGGTTCTAGCTTGCTGATAATTTTCTTGGCTCTTTTTCCAAATCAAATGTGCCAGCAGTTGTGACTGAATTAGTCTAACTGCTCAGACACCTGAACTTGTGTTTGGTGCGGTGATCATTCTCATCAGCATTGGCTGCCGTTACGGAGCGCTTGCAAACAGGGCGTCAGCATGTCCCTCAGAGAGCAGCTCCAAGGTCGGCCCCTATCATAATCCTACCAAGCCAGGAACCCCTTCCAGGGCCTCTTCTCTTTAGAGGCGGGAGAAAGAAAACGGGATGCCGAGGCTGGGAATGAGGGGCTTCAGCCCTGCACATTTTCTACCCTTTGTTTTATTCCCTCAGGGGATGAGGAATGTTGTTACTGCTGCTCTGAACCCTCCTCTCTTCTGTTGGACCCAGGACAGATTGGAAGCAGTATATGTGGCCTTACTCATTGTTGAAACACGATATTCTTCTATAATGGTTTGTAAAGAAGTGCTGCACAGAACTCGGAGTAACACACACTGCCAGGTGTCAACCCCAGACCTCCCAAGACCTCCTTCATTTCCAGCCTTGAAAAGGTCAGCCTGGCACAACAGGAGGTCTCCAGACCCCTCTGGCGCCCTTTATATTTGTGAATAGCGATTTGAATGCCTCTCCTAGCTGTGTCCTCTTTGGCTTTCAGGACAATGCAGAAATTTTCAGGATAAGGTAGAGGATCTATTGCTTTCCATCTGAAAATGGTTAATTTTCATTAAAGAATAAATATTGATCAAGAGCTTACCATGTCCTAGGCATTATTCCAGGTACTAGTGATTTTTCAGATTGTATTTTATGGATTTCACAGGAGAAGACTGTAGCTCAGTCTATCTTGAACTGAAGAAGAAAACTTCCACAGGTATTTATAGATTGACTACTTTGTACTGATTATGACCACCTCCCATCACCGTGACAGACCACATTCATTAACAAATGAGGTCAGAGGGCAGCTTCTCTTGGACGCTTAACTCCTTCATCCATGAAATCATACTTTATGTGATTTATTTTTTGAAAAGTCCAGGTAGTTTAATTTCTATATCATACAGCCTAGGAGGAGACAGGAACTTAAAAACCTGTTTTCCTCAGAAAATGTTAAATATAGCAGATGTAGTTCAAAACAATTTTAGGGAACAAAAAGATAGCCATTATTCATCCACTTGTCAACACAGCATTAGTTGCTTCCTTCAACTTAGATCCTTTGTTCAAACTCAGAGAGAACGAAGTATGGTGATAAAAAGATTTAATAAGTTTCCTGCCTGTCCTTATATTTCCCTCTAAGTTTCTTATAGTGTTAGAATTCTGCAAGATGAATCTTCCTTAGCACTGTCACACATGGGAGGACACTTTGGAATTCTCAGATGCCACATGAATCCCAGGTATCTTTTAAGGCCTCTGAGTTACTTGATAAGATTTGTATACAGTTCACACCTAGTTAATATACGATTACATGAATATCCAGTAAAAGACAAAATAAATTGGCTCTCTGTCCACAAACAACAAGGTTGCAAGTATGACTTAGTAAAACTCGCATGCCGGAAAACAGAGCGTTGTCACAATGAGTGTGTTTGTCAACCTCACGATGAGTCATAGATTTTCTGTTTGTTCTAGGATTGTAAATATCCCTGTAAAAGAAACAGTTTGGAAAGCTATAGAAAACAACTGGACTCTGTCTAAAGTCCTCAGAGATAAGACTGTGATCAAAATCATTAGGTTGTTATAAAGAAATGTGTGTATGCTTATGTGTGTGTGTGTGTGTGTGTGTGTGTCAGAGAGAGAGACAGAGATGGAGACAGAGAGAAGTGGAGAGAGAGGATGGAGAGAAGAAGAGAAACAGCAACAGAAAGAGAGCACTCAATGAGTCTCCTTCAGATGAGCCTGGCTTTCTGAGGGCCTCTGGGAGCACTAATCGTGGATGACAAACACTCTGATATCCACTGCACTTTAGTCAAGAAGTTGCAAAACAACTCTGGATATTATCATTTCTTTCTATTTGACCCCTCAGGATGTGCCTTCATAACATAAACAAATTTCAGCCATGTTTATGCCGTGTTTCTCTTTTTCTCACAGAGAATACCATGCTTTTGCTCCACAGTTTACACGGTGGTATCATATCCCCTTCTGCATACAATCCTCACCTCATGGTTACCAGTAGGTCTGTTTGAGCTGGTGATCAAGCCACCAATAGGCACAGGTGGCTTTTGGGCTTCAGACATAATGTAAAAGTTGTTCTCCTCCTGGAGCTCAAGGCTAGAGCAGGACAAAGCAGGGCAGCTAACTTTCTGAGAGTTTTGTCAACTGCGGCATCCTTGACTGATTGGATTGTTATTAGGAACCTTCTGATTCAGACATATAACATCATTGTCCAAAGCCTCTCAAAATGAAATGTGGTATAAAGTTTTTGCTTTAGAGTCAGAGCATGGCTTTTGTAGAAGCATTAAGGAATGGGTACATTTATTGTCTCAAAGTGCCGTCCTAGTGGGACCTGGAAAATGGTTGTGGTAACACTGAGTTATGTCACAGGCCTGTCCAAATACTTCGTGCAGCCAAGGCTTCGTTACCTCAGTTACAACCAGTGTGACTGCTCTCCTCACAGAGAAACTATAAAAATTAAAGAATCATCAAGAATTTGCAAACACAGCCTCATGGAAATGTCTAGCAGCTATGTCAAACATAAGTGTTCTTTTTCTGAATGGGAAAAAAGCATATTTTATTGGATTTTTATGATTGCTGAGAGCCTGACCAAACTGTGATTGCCTGGCCTCCATCCGCTGCATCACAAAATCTCACAACTAGCAGTAGGTTTAAATAACTTACACTGCAGATGAGAAAATGAAGGTTCCGATATATTTAATTACTTGCCTAGGGTCATACAGCTTGTTGATGGCAATGTGAGCCCTGGAAGCCCAAAATTTATGATGTCCTAACTAGTTTCTTTTCCACAAGTCCAGACAGACTTCTAACTTGGAGTTAATATGTAGGAAAAGGATGGTAAAGACGTTACCCTGAGTCTTGATTGATAGGGAACCCTGACTGACTGGCACAGAATCCTGGAGTAGGTGTTAAGAAGGGTTTTGGAGTCACATTCAGGCTTCTCAGAAAAGAGTTCCCAAGGTCAAATGCAATTTTTGTCATGGGGAAAAAAATGGAAGAGAGGCCAGATGCCACATGTTTCTAATGTAGGAGCACCAAATTTTCTTACAGTCATTATCAAATGTGTTTAAACTATAGGTGATGGTTTTAGGAATTGATTTTATAAGATTTTAATGAGAGGGACTGCAGAGAATAAGTGAAGGCTTACAAATGGTGATAAAATATTGTCAAGTCAGCAGGTGTCTCCTATTTGCCTCAGCCTGTGCCGGGAGCCATGAGGGCTACAAAGAGAGTAGAAGACAAATCCTTATTTTCCAGCAACCTGTACTACAGTAGGGGAACTCATACAGCCCTCCTGATATTATCATGGTAATTTTATAGGAACATAGTGCTTTATATTTTCAAAGTGCTTTCAATGCATTTTCTTATTTTATATATACAGGGCAAAGGAATACATGGTCAAGTGCTAAATTTTGTGACGCTCATTTGTAGATGTTTTAGGAAAAATACCATTTGAAGGGAGACAGAGAAGAAGGGGAGTTTGTTTAGTTAAAAGAAAAAAAAAAACCTCTAAAAAATAAAGGCAGTATATAGTACCTTAAACAATCTATTAATGAATATTTCATTCAGATATTCAAAACGGGAGCATTCTGTCAATAAAAAGTGACTAAATGGAATCAGGAAGTTTATTGTTTACATTTCACTTCTTCAGAAATTGTTTTGAGATTCTCTTTCTATTTCACGGTTAGTTGCTTGTCAGTCCAAGCTGTGGAGCGGCACAGTGCCTTCAGAGTTGTCAGCACGTCTGAGAAGCCAGAGTTCAAGTCAAGCCATCCAAGCATTATTTTGATCATTGCAAATCTCCGCTACCAATTCTCTATGCTTCTGACGTCTGTCTTTCACTCAGTGAACGGAGAAAAAGAAAACTCAATCGGACCTACATTTTAGTTATTTTCAGTTGGATGAGAAAACTCCCTACTGCCTAAAAAGCATGAGAATACTAAAATTCACCGCAGAATGCATTTCACCAAGAGTTATCACTGTGATCTTCCCAGTGGCCAGAATGCCACAAGGGATGGCTCTGCTGCTGGTCAGTATTTCCTCCAATGGGTCCAGTAGATTCACGTTTCTCAAAGTGTCGTCCCCAAGCATCTCTAGAAGAATTACGTGGAGTACTTTTCCTGCTGAAAATGCCAGAGAGGGAGAGAGAGAGAGAGAGAGAGAGAGAGAGAGAGATTTATTATAAGGAATTGGCTCACACAGTTATGGAAATGGAGGCTGGCAAGTCCAAAATCTTCACAGCCAATCCCCCAAGCTTCTGTAGAACCAGGAAGAGCTTGATGTCCCATTTTGAACAATTTCAAGCAAGAAGAATCAGTATTTCAGTTTGAAGATTACCAGGCAAGAGACTTAGGGGAAGGTCATTCCTTTGTTCTATTCAGGCCTTCAACCAGTTGGATGAGGCCCACCCACATTAGGGAGAGCAATCTGCCTTACTCAGTCTATCAATTCAAAATGTTAATATCATCCAAAAACACCCTCCTTATGGAATACAGAAACACCCAAAGCAATGCTTGACCAACTATCTGGACACCCTTTGGCCCAGCAAAATTGGTACATAAAATTAACCATTACAGAGAGTATAGCAGTGACTGGCCATAGGAGCCATATACACACAATTCAGTTTCTCCCTCTGCTTAATCTTGTTTCCTTCAGCCATCAGAGATATTGTTCCTGAGAGTATCCACCCCCTCCAATAAACTTCCTGCTCACAAATATCTGTCCCAGAATCTGTTTCCCAGGAACTTGACCTAAGACAATAGGACATAGCAGTGACCCTTCAAAGTGGCCTTAATTAACTTTCACATAAAGTCATTTAAAAACAAAAAGAAATAGATCTACTTCCATTATGACACAACTTGACAGGGGAACTCTATCTCAGAAACATGTGGGGCACCCCTGGGAACATAAGGTGATGTAATAAATAAAACAACTCTGTCCATATCTGTAATCCTCAGAGTTCTTGATGCAAATGTCACATATTAAGCAGAATATGGAAATAGCCATTTTCTAAGTAGATCCCACATAATTCATATAGTACTCAGGGGTTTCCTCTAGGCCATTCTGAACTAACAATTCTCTTATGTTCATCCGAAAGATGGATTTTGGAGCTGTTGCTGTGTTCAATTTATGTGTCCAAAAAAGAGCAAGCTCTCTTGCTAGGGGCATTTAGATGCATGGGTATGGTTTGCCTCTTTCCTAAGGGTCAATTTATTGGCTCTTTACCAAAAGATACAGGATTATTTTGTAGTCTCAAAAAGGGAGATGTGTAAGTCTCACTGTGTTCAAAGTTTAACAGACATCTCACACTATTTTTCAAATTGACTGCAAATGTAAAGTCACAAAGCCTTAAGGCAAAAGTAAGCTGAATCTTGCTGACTCTTTTTAAAATACAGTACATCCAAATACTACTATTTTTTTAAATGTCTGGGACAGCTGGTGATATTTCAAGAGGAAAATTGGAAAAATATTCTTTTATACCTTTAGGCAAGAGTGAATTATTTCAAACAGCAAGTGTTTCAAAATCCCATTGAGCTCAGGAGGCTGGGTTTCCTAGGATTTCTAGTGGGCACTGTATTTGGCATAATAAACTTCCTCTCCTGCTTCATTTCCTCCACCTCAAATAGCCACACGCCCTCTAACCAGCCCTTGAGACAGACCCCAGTGTTGAATGATGGATAATCGTCATTTTCACCAATTCCCTTTAAGAACTATGTTTAGTTTTCAAGTACAAAAGCAACATGAATGGCTCCCTTAGGAAAACAGTAAAAATACAATCAAAACAGTTTAAATTTCAAAGGTCAAATTCATAATTCTACACTCAGCCTAGTTTTCTCCCCAAAGGCGATGTGGTATTACATCCCCTGTAAAGCACTGCATTCACACGGAAGGATTAGTCATAGGCTGTCAGAGCTGGCAAGGACCTCGGAGATTATCCATTTCTGCGCCTTTCTTTTACAGATGAGACAAAAGGCTCCAGGGAAGTGATAGCAGAATGGAGAGGAAAAGAGACACAAAGTCAGATACACAAAGTTTCTTAAGTTTGTTCCTAGACAAGTTGTGACCAGCCTACTGATGGAGAGCATTCTCCTATGCAGCGATTTCTCCCATTTCCTTCACCTGGGCTCCACCCCTCAGCCCTCGTTCCCACCCCACCCTGCCTGCCCTCACCTTTGTTGCCTTTCTATGCAAGCTTACATCTCTGTGAAGGCTTGAGGTGTTAAGTTAGAACCCCTCTGAGGGCAGCTACCACGCTTGTTATGGTCTTTTGCGTCAACCCTCTTTACATAAAATGGATGAGTGCAAGGCTTTGCTGATGCTGGCTGGGCCCTGAATACAGAAGCAGGAAGCTGATTATATCTCCTCTTTCTTAATCACCCTGTGTGCAGATCTCAGTAACCAATGCCCTCCTTCTCTCATGCAGGCCTGAAAAGGTCTCATCTTTGTTTTATTATCAAAATCCAAGCACTGTGATTCCTTGGTCTACCCACTGTAAACTGTCCTGTAACACCTTCTGTCCTTTCTAAGGCTTCCTGAGGTTTCAACCTCTGCCTCAACCCCCCATCACCTCTGTTCCTCTACCTTTTCAACTATACTTGCATGCAGGCACGTTTTAGACAAAAGTCTCTTGTAATCCTGGACAAAGATTGAGGATCTGGGGTGGGAGACTGAGATCTGTTCTAAAATGAAGGGTTGAGAGGTTCCTGGAAGACAAAATTCTGTAAAAAAGATCAAATCACAAGAGATCTTTTACACGTCTTTCTTTTTTTTGGGGGGGGGGGCTGCGTTGGGTCTTTGCTGCTCCGCGCGGGCTTTCTCTAGTTGCAGCAAGCAGGCTTCTCATTGCGGTGGCTTCTCTTGTTGCAGAGCACAGGCTCTAGGCACATGGGCTCAGTAGTTGTGGCTCGTGGGCTCTAGAGCTCAGGCTCAGTAGTTGTGGCGCATGGGCTTAGTTGCTCCGAAGCATGTGGGATCTTTACAGACCAGGGCTCGAACCCACGTCCCCTCCGTTAGCAGGTGGATTCTTAACGACTGCACCATCAGGGGAGCCCTGTACATGTCTTTCTAATGCTGCAAATCTTTGCTTTGAAGCTGTGATTTCATCACAAAAGTTAGTTTCCTATCAGGCATTTTGTATGGGGCAAATAGTGAGATGCAGTGAATTACCAAATAAATAGATTACATATATTCTTTTTATAATGTAGACTTTGTCATGTGCAAAAGACAGACTTTGGCACTGGTGTTTGCTAAATGAAGGAGTTGCTGCCGGTGGTCAATGTCTGTGCCACAGCTGATCCATATAGGAAGCATGAATGAAACCTGTGCTCCAGAGGCACCACCAACAGGAGGGTGTAGTGTGGATGAAAAGCAGGGACTGTGGAGGCAAAAAGTCCCGGGTACCAAACCTAATTCAGCCACATCTTACATAACCTTACACAAGTACTGTAACCTCACTGAACCTCAGTTTTCTTATCTGCAAAATGTTTTTTTGTTTTTGTTTTCTTCTTTGCGGTACGCGGGCCTCTCACTGTTGTGGCCTCTCCCATTGTGAAGCACAGGCTCCGGACGCGCAGGCTCAGCGGCCATGGCTCACGGGCCCAGCCGCTCTGCGGCACGTGGGATCTTCCCAGACCCGGGCACGAACCCGTGTCCCCTGCATTGGCAGGCGGACTCTCAACCACTGCGCCACCAGGGAAGCCCTGCAAAATGGTTTTTACAAAACTTACTTCATGGGTTTGAGGTGAGGATTCAATAAGATGATTATATATATATGTATATACGTATAATGCACAGATATGTATGTATATATACATATATTACCATATATGTGATGCCCGTCTGTGATATAAACAGTCAATAAATTGTAGCAATTGTTTTTAGTAATCAAAATAAATTTTTAGAGATTCAAGTTAGCATACACAATGGCAATACTTTGACAATCTAAAAACTATACTACAACATGAACTTTTAAGGCATACGTGCCCATTGAAAACAAACAATTCGTTGCTTTTTCTTTTATTTCTGCATGTTCTGCTATGCGTAAATAGTATAGAAGAGAAGAGCTGAAGTCCAGGAAACTCACAGATTAGATAACTAGGCACTGAATGAATAATTGAGAGTCAACGGAGATGAGTATGAATATTTTAAATGACATCACAAGTTGATATCCCATCTACCAATCAGATTATAATATCATTCATGAAGACATTTGATTTCTATTAAAAACTGAAGAAAAGGCAGGTGTTTTCATTCTTTTTTTTAAATAAATTTATTTATTTTTATTTTATTTAATTTTGGCTGCATTGGGTCATCGTTGCTGCACGCGGACTTTCTCTAGTTGCTGCGAGCGGGGGCTACTCTTCGTTGCGGTGCACGGGCTTCTCATTGTGGTGGCTTCTCTTGTTGTGGAGCATGGACTCTAGGCATGCGGGCTTCAGTAGTTGTGGCACACAGGCTCAGTAGTTGTGGCGTGCAGGCTTAGTTGCTCCGCGGCATGTGGGATATTCCCGGACCAGGGCTCGAACCCGCGTCCCCTGCATCGGCAGGCAGATTCTTAACCACTGTGCCATCAGGGAAGCCCTTCATTCATTTTAGAGATGAAAAATTTGAGGCTTGATGAGTCTGTGATTTGTCCAAAGTAAAAGGGCTTGTTAATAACAAGGCAAGAACTCAGATTTTTTGTTGTAAACTTTTTTTGAAGTAAAACGTATCTGTAGAAAAGTATGCAGACTTTAAGTGTACAGTACAGTAGGTTTTTATAAACTGAACACATTCATATATTCACTACCCAGATCAACAAATAGAATATTAGTAGCACCCAGTGCTACTTATGCTACTCCCAGTCACTACACTTAAAGGTAAACAATATCTTCACTTCTATCACCATTGATTTGTTTTATAGTTTTAAATTTTGATATAAATCAATATAAATGTTCTTTTTTATGTCTGGTTTCTTTTGATCATCATTCTGTTTTTTGAGATTCATCCATCTTGCTGCATGTATCAATAGTTTCTTCAAATTCATGGCTGTATAATATTCCATTATATAAATACACTGTAATTTGTTTATCCATACTTCTATAGAAAACATTTGTGTCATTTATGGTTTCTGTCTGCTATAAACATCATTGGACATCTACTTTGGTGTATATATGTGCACTGCTTCTGTTGAGTATATACCTAGGGGTGCAATTGCTCGCCAATAAGGTATGTATAAAAGAAGCCAGATCTTTTGACTCTGGGGTCAGTCTCAACCTATAAATATCCTCAGCATGACCGGACTTCCTTCTGATATACGCACAATGCAATAGCAAGACCAGGGTCTTGCTATAGCAAGTCTTAGAGTCTTTGCAGTCATTGTTACCTCTGTCCAAATTGTTCATCCCCTTCCTTTCATCTTGAGTAACTCCTGTCCATCCTTCAGGACTCATCTTAATTCTCACTTCCTCAGCACAGCCTTTTCTGATATTCCCAATCCACATTCAGTTTGCTGTTACTTGTCTCACAGAAACTTGCACTTTTCCTTTTTATAAAAATTATTTATCTTAATCGTAGGTTTATAAATGATCATTTTTATAAGTACTGGTTTATCACCTGCATCATTAGATGGTAACTCCTGTGAGGGCAGAGATGTGTCTTTCTTGCTCACCACATGTGTTTGGGGGTGCCCAAGATCACCCTCGGGTTCAATAATTTGCTAGGCGGACTCACACAGCTCAGCAGCGTTAGTGTGAAATGATACGAATATCACACTCAACAAAGGGAATACCAGGCACAAGCTTCCTCGCCCAGTGAATCCCACAGATGCACCTAATTTCCACCAGCAACGCATTGTCACAGCACGTGTGAAACGTTACCAACCAGAGAGATTCTTTAGATACTCAATGTCCAAGGTTTTTATAGGGGGCTTGTAACATTGGTACCCTCTGCCTAGCACATCCCTAAATCCCACACTCTCAGAAGGCAAGCAGGTGTTCCTCCTAAACCACATGGTTTGTATAAATAGTTCAGGCACAGTGAGCTACTCTTTCTTATCAGTTCTGGAAGTGGAGGGAACACTCCCCAAACTTATGTTCCCAGACACCAGGACATCATTTCCACAGATGGTTCTCAAAATAACGGTTGAGTTCAGGAAAATATCAGGAGGTATTGGTTAATAAATTTAATTACTTTTTGGTCTTTCTTTAATTGCGGGAATTTCAGAATCTTTAATTGTATAAATCTCCAAGGTGGCATGGGAAGAGAGAGTATATAATGTTTCCCAAATTCTTTGGCCATGGGAACATTTTTTTCCTCTCTTATTTTTTAAGGGATTAGTGTTCCATGAAGAACACACTGACAAATGTTCTAATTCCAGCGCCTTCTTTCAGGCCAGTCACCTTCCCACCTCAGCATTCTGCTGACAAGGCTTAGGGTGCAACAGTCCACAGAACATCTTTCAGGTTTCCCATAACGTATTAGAGTTACAGTTGTTTCCCCTATTAATTCTTTTACTTTCTTCTCAGCCACTTGTAATCATGACCTTAACCCCATAACACACATCAGTGATTCTGAATCACACATAATGGAAAAGTCAGGGGTCAAGCATATATGGTCACTGATAACAAGACAATATTCATCCAACATCCCACCTTATATGACACAATTTCTGTTTCTTGGCAGAATTTTGCAAAGGTAACTTAGATTTGCAGAGGTAACTTAATTGAAACTCATTAGCATGTTACTGACCATACAGCACAAACAGTGCAGAACAGAAGTAATTAACCATCGTTCCAGTTGAGAACCTACATTCAGTTCCTTTTTTATTTTCTTCACAGCTTCTGGGGTTGAGACTACTGAGGTGAAGGCTGTGTCAAAGAGGTCATAAATAAAGCCACTGCTTTGGATAATTAATATATAGTGCTATGATTTTTTTTCAGGCCAAGACTATTACTTTTGATAAAATGTTATGTATATTCATACAGGAACTCATTTAGAAAAATGGCTTTCATATAAACATTAGAGGAACACCTTATTTTTCTTCCCAGGTTTCATTGAACAATTTTAATACAAAGCAAATTAAGTAAAATAGGGTCCAGGCTTCTCTGCAAAGCAATAGTTCACTAAGTTTAGCTAGGTGTATGCTTAATGAAAAACCATAATTTTTTCCATCGGTGGAGGAACTGAGACAATGGTTGTTTGTCAGACAATTCAGACCGTACATTTAGACTCCCCGGCCACTTCTGAAGGTATTGGTGAATTAGCTGGCGTCAAGTCACAGCCGTGAGCAATGAATACAAACAATGCCCTCAAAACTGACAAATTTTCTTCCAATTCTAAAGACAGGGACCAAGGCTTTATATTTTTATCATGAGAATAAAAGAGAACTGCCTCAAAAATAACGTTTGGCTGGAGCCTCTTTTATGAGGTCACTAATCCCATTCATGAGGAATCTACTCTCAGGACCTCATCCCAAAACCTCCTGAGATCATCACAATGGAGATTAGCTTTCAATCTGTGAAATGGGGGTGAGGGACATAAACATTCAGTCTATAGCAGGAATGGTCCACCAACTTAGTGCATCAGAATTAACTGGTGATGATAAATTGGGAGATTGGGATTGATATATATACACCAATATGTATAAAATAGGTAACTAATAAGAACCTGCTGTATAAAAGAATAAATAAATAAAATAAAATAAAAAGCCATAGGATTCAGGGTCAATATATTTAAACAATCTAACAACACAAGGAAAAAAATTGTAACTATGTGAGGTAATGGATATTAACTAAACTTATTGTGGTAATTTTGCAGTGCATACATATATCAAATCACTATGTTCTACACCTTAAACTCTATAGTGTTATATGTCAATTATATCTCAATAAAATTGAATATATTTAATTTCTATATACTAGCAAATAAATAAATAAATGGGTTACTCTGGCTTCAAAGTTCCGATGAGGAAACCTTAGCTCTCTTAAATAAACCCTTTGATTTATGGCAATAATAATAATTGTAATTTGAACTTATCTGATGCTTTCTTGGCAATTTTTCCTGGTCTCAGTAAGAACAACATATTTGAAGTCTGTTTTCTCAGAATGCTGTACACAGCTGTGTAATGTTTAGGAAATTAAAAGGAGTCTGTATTTTAAATGTTTCTAGGCAATTATTGTGGGACATTGTCTTATGGTGTTGTGGTGTGCTGTGTGTGTGTGTGTGTGTTTCACTGAAACACTTGAGGTGACCAACTTCATTTCATTCTGCCTGTGATATGTTAATTTCTTTAAAAAACAAATCACCAAAATTGGCAATATTAAAAAAAAAAAGAATTAACTGGTGATATTTTTTTAAATGAAGATTATGGAGCCCTATCCCAGATCTGCTTAATCAGAATCATTGGGAGTAAGGCCTGGGAATCTACATTTTTAATATGCTCTACATATGATTCTTACACACACAAAAACTTGAAAATAATCTTTTCAGATGACTGCAGGTGGACAAGATCATATCCTGTTCTCAGGGCCAGGTTAGGTGATTTTTAGCTGAGTTTTGAAAGATAAGTAAGACTTGAGAGTTAAAACTGAAAGAAAGGGGCATTCTAGGTGGAAACAATGGCACGGGTGGATACACAGAGACAGAAAAGTAAATTATATTTATTGAATGGTGAGAAGACCAATTCTGTTGGAAACAAGGTATAATGTAGGACAGTAGAAGAGAAATATGAGAAATCACACAGAGTTGAACAATGGTTGTCTCACTGGAAAGCATCTCCTTCCCATAACCAAGGAAATGCAGACGGTCCCCTGGGTATAGGTGACCTAGGCGAATAGGGAAAACTTTATAGGTTCGAAAATGGAGAATATTCATTTGGGGAGGGGGACAGGGAGAAGAGGGTTTTCTGTAGCATATGCACTGTTTTGTTTTGAGTTGTCTATTTACTTATTAATATTCAGCTTTGATCCAAAAATTTAGGAATAAGCTCTGATGATCTAATTTGTTCATGGCATTAATAAATGAGCTTTGTTGATGTGTCTGCATTCTAACATCCTCTGATAAAGCAGTACTAATGGACTGCTGTGGTGGATGGCGATAAGCACACAAAGACTGTGATGTAGTTGCCCTCGCTTTTTATAATTAATTTTGGAATCTGTTGTGCTGTTTAGGGCCTAAAATAAAATGGTAGGCAGCAAAAGTTTCATCATCAATTCCACTTCATAGCACCGATGGATAGTAGATCTTGCTATTCCATTTAATATTCTATTATATATATATATATATATTTTTTTTTTTTTTAGGAATTTATCTATTTGTAATAGGTTATTCAAGTTGTTAATCTGTAATTGTTCATATATTTTCTTTCTTTTTTTTTTTAAACATCTTTATTGGAGCATAATTGCTTTACAATGGTATGTTAGTTTCAGCTTCACAACAAAATGAATCAGTTATATATATACATATGTTCCCATATCTCTTCCCGCTTGCATCACCCTCCCTCCCACCCTCCCTATCCCACCCCTCCAGGCGGTCACACAGCACCGAGCTGATCTCCCTGTGCTATGCGGCTGCTTCCCACTAGCTATCTACCTTAGAGGGGGAAGGGTAAACGGTGACAAAGCAATAAAGAGGCATGGACATGTATACACTATTATATATTTTTTTAATTTAAACTGCTGATCCTATCAGAGTCTAAATTTTCATGCTTTTTCACTCTTAAACTGCTTTAGCTCCCAATTCAGGGGTGTGTGCAGATTACTCTTATCGAGTGGATGGGCTGAACTTTCCATCGACTCTCCTTGGTGGGAAGCCTGTACACTGGGAAAACAATCTAGTGCTAAGCCACAAGCCCCCTGCAGCTGTCATGCTGGAAGGACCCTGGAGCCGCGCTCTGAGCGTTTTTCCTTCTCAGCCAGTCCTTACATCAAGCTATGTCCTACAGCTGCAGTGGAAGAATAATCCAGGACCATGTGCTGCAGAGCATGGTTACCTATATAAGCAACCACCTGAAAGCTCCTCTCATATCCCTCCTTGGAAGGGAGTTGTGGTCATGATAGGTTACACTTGCGGCCTTTCCACTCCAGGTTATGAGATGCTCGGCACAGGGTATTTTAGAGGCAGGCAACCCAGTAGTATGTAACAATGGCATGCTCCACGCTTAAAAAGAGCCAATTCGGCCAAACTCACATAATGAGGGCTTGATTTGGGATGCTTGACCATGACTGACAGATCTCTAGTCCATTGTAGAGAGTGGTACTTATCTGATTTGAGCCGTAAATAGTGGTATAGGAAATGATTTCTGGCTCAAATTTGGTGGTATCAAATTCAAATTTATCAACAAAATAGATAAACCCTCCAGGAAGAAAAATCTGTGTGAAGCTCAACCAGTAGACCAGAGAGAGCACAAAGTGAATGTCCCAGCCTGAATGCAGAGGTGCTCCATGGCTCCAGCGCCTCATTCCCCAAACAAAAAAGCCGGACTGAGCAAATCACTGTGGAGCTGGAGCGACCTCTCTTATTGCAAGGCCGGGTTCTCAGCATCCACAGCTGCTAGGAGTGGGGCTGGAGGCACGTGCAGAGGACAGACCAGTGGCCCCAACTCTCTCATGCCTGGGCTCTGGGCTTCCATGGCATCGCCCCCACCCCCACCCCCGTCCACAGCGCCTAGGAATCCCACAGTCCAGGGCCCCTGCCAGAGCCAACGTGGCTCTGTGCTTCTCCTGCTTTCAGCTGCCGTCTCACTTCAAACTTCAGTCTCTGCTGATGCTAATGTTGTGACTGAAACGACTGATGAATGATTTGAAGCCATTTCCCAAAAGCATGAAGCAGCTTGTCATTCTGGTTTAACACCCAAGCTATTATTTGTAAAAGCTACTTTAACTTCCATATTTTCTCTGCTCAGAAGCAATCAACTACGGCAATCTCTCTGTTTCCAATGTATTTACCTAATATCCCCCCCATTGGGCATGAAACAATTCCATTTCCGCCCTCCTGTCTAAGGAAAGTGTGAGGGTTTTTTTGCGGTACGCGGGCCTCTCACTGCTGGGGCCCCTCCCATTGCAGAGCACAGGCTCCGGACGCGCAGGCTCAGCGGCCATGGCTCGACGCGCAGGCTCAGCGGCCATGACTCACGGGCCCAGTCCGCGGCATATGGGATCTCTCCGGACTGGGGCACGAACCCGTGTGTCCTGAATCAGCAGGCAGACTCTCAGCCACTGCGCCACCAGGGAAGCCCGAAAGTGTGAGTTTTTGTATTTGTCTTTTTTTGCGGTACGCGGGCCTCTCACTGTTGTGGCCTCTCCCGTTGCGGAGCACAGGCTCCGGACGCGCAGGCTCAGCGGCCATGGCTCACGGGCCCAGCCGTTCCGCCGCATGTGGGATCTTCCCGGACCGGGGCACGAACCCGTGTCCCCTGCATCGGCAGGCGGACTCTCACCCACTGCGCCACCAGGGAAGCCTGGAAAGTGTGGGTTTTAAACAGAGCAGGCAGATGCCTCCCCCATCGAGTGCTTGCTTTCTTGTTTCCGGGGCATTTTCTTATTGAGGAGTGCTCGCGCCGGGCACCTCATTTCTGCTCCTCTTCCACTGTACCTGAGGATGCCTGAAGTGGCTTGAGGGAAAATCATGCTATTTAAAGTCTGGCAGACAAGTATTAGTTGTGTGACCATGGACATGTTATTAAAGTTGGTTGCGTTTCAGTTTTCTCCTCTGTGAGACTAGGACTGGGTGTGAGAAGTTTTGAATGCAGGGCCTGGGAAAAGTACTCGAGTGATGGCTGTCAACCTCCTCATTATTGTTATATTTATATATTAGTGAGAGAGACTTTTTAGCATCCCATGAACCTATAAAATAAGCCGTAGTGGGCCAGCAGTGGGGTACATGGAGTCACTGAATTTGTTCTGGCCCCTGAAGCTACCCCAAGAGTCAGCATTGGGCTGGAAGAGATACTGGCCAGTTAGCAAATAATCTTCCTCTATCTTGAAATTTGACTGCCTGTGTCCTGCCAGGTTAGAACCCAGATGGAAACTGAAATACCTCTTAACATGAGGGATATATTCTGCTTCTCCCCCTAATGACATCAATATGTGTCATGCATGCACATTCAGTGGTACTAATATTCTGAGTTTTAGTCATTCCTCTCCCAAAACATCTGCTTTGAAGTACCTTAGAGGCTGAAAACATCAATGAAATGTGGGTTTGGGTTCTAACAGTGGTGTGCTGGTAAACTTTTTCTCTGGAGAAAAAAGAAAACAATTTGTGGTGTTCGACAATTTCTGTGGTGTAGATATTCCCACTGAGGTGGATTTCAAGCTTTCAACCTTGAAACCATGCCCCACAGAGTTATCAGGAGCTGATAACTAATAGAAATTCTTGAACTTGTCTTACAGAATAACATAAGAGAACCTCTTTGCTTGTAAACCCTTTGATTGTAAACTGCCTTCATTGATTGTTTCAGGTTTTTTTTTCTTTCTTTCATTCTTTTCCTCTCTTTAATTGCATACCTTCCCACCTTCACGCAGCCCAGTTGTTTTATAGGAAACTGGAGTCAACCTCTGCCCAGTGCACGCTGGCTGGGGGTTGGTTGGGACCACTGACCCTAAAACTGGGCCTGTGCAGCTGTCCGATGAATGGCCTTTAGACGTCAGAGGGCTGGAAACCCGACCCTCAGGTCACGCTAAGCGCCTCCACGTTGAATACGTGGAAGCATGTGACCCAGGCACACCTGCGCAGAACACGGATTTACTCACCTTTTCCCCTGCTTCCAATCACCTTTCCCCAGCCTAAGACCACCTGCTTATCCCATAAATACCCCAACACCCTGGCCTTTGGGGAGGCAGATCTAAGACTTGTTCTCCCATCTCCTTGCTTGGCTGCCTTGTGAGTAAACTCTTTCTTGGCTGTAAAGTTGTTCATCTCAGTCTTTGGCTTGCTGCACGTCAGGCAAACAAACCTGGTTATCACTAAACACAGGATTGGAAAGAGATGAGCACAACTGGTTCTTGTGATCTGGTACAAACCAACGCTGACACCGCAGTGGTTCCAGACCAGCTCTGCCACTTCTAAGACATGTGTTTTATGAACCAAACGTTACTCTCTGGGTTTCTGTTTTCTCATCTACATGACAGAGAAGTTAAACCAGACTAAAGTTTCCCAATCTGGATGATAATAAACAAACAAAAAAAAATATGTCTTGGCTCAAAGAAACTTGGGGAACTTTGGATTCAACAAAATAATCTGATTCAATAGGTTTCTTTATGACAGGACTCCTTAGACACTTTAATAGGACTTTAATACTTTGACTCTGCCAAAGGAAGCTATAGTACTCAGCTTTTCCCAAACATTTTTTTTAATGGCACAGCTATTAACAATAGCCAGAACTCTGTACTAGATGGTATTTTTTTTTTTCAGCTCTAAAATCAAAAGAGAGGAAGGAGGGAAGGAAGGAAGGCAGGCGGGCTCAAAAATTTACCACTCTCTCACTCTCTCCTACCTCCCAACCCCAGTCCTCACTTTCTGAGTTAAGGGAGCTAACCTGTGTTGAGAGCTTACTCGGTGCTGCCTGCGAAACCCAGCTACACCAGGTGTTTTAATTTAAAGCTGATAACGATCCTGAAAAACAGGAATTGTTTTCTTCTATCCAATTTCCAGATTAGGAATCCAAGCCTCACACAAGGTCACAGTGTGTTGAAGTGAAGGAGGCAGCTGATACTGCCAATCCGAAAGGGCCTCTCCCAAAGACCCTGCTTAAAAACAAAATGAAAGCTAAGTTATATATGTATCGGAATCTGTAGGTGCAGAGCTATTTTAGCAATAGTGACACCTTGTGGCTATGTCTGCCTCAGCTTAGTAGCCAGAGAGGCTGAAAGGGACCCTGTCCTGGGCAAGTCACCCCTGAGAGCAGTGGAAGAGTAGCGACACGAACACAGCTCGGAGAATTGTGAAAGATCATCATTTTGTCATTTCAGAAATAACCTGAGATGGAAAGAGTCAGTTCTGTCTTTTCTCTTCTTCCCTTTTCTCTTTTTCCTCTTCTTTCCTTTGATTCCTATGACTATAAACTAAGAAGCAAATATGTTTGCTTTTACATCCTATCCTACCCATATCCAAAACAAAATAGTACATTTTTTAAATGCATGGGTAACTCTTTGATGTCATAAAAAACACTAATGGGCTTTAATTTCAATGGGACTTTCAGATTCTGGCATGCCCTCAGTATATCCCTTTTATGTGTTTTCAGAGAGATTGCAGATGCTTCTTAATGAGATGGAAAAACAGACACATTTTTCTAAAGCAGCCAAAGTGTTGTTAGGTTCTTAGAAGATAGCAGGGCTGTTGTCAAGTCATTTGAAGAAATGTCTGGAAGGAAACCTTACTAAGATACAAGGGAAGATAGGAAAGCCAAAACTGAACAATCCAGTGGAGAAGGTGGAAGTAAAAAAAAAAAAAAGACATTTTACCAGCCTTTTATTATAAAACCAAGGCCATACACTAGATCCTCAGACCTCCTGGGGAGCCAAAACATTGTGAAAAGTTCCATTCCGGGGAGTTGAAGAGGAGAGAGTTGAAGATGCACATGAACTTGATGCAGATTTTTAGGGGGTGAGGCAGCGAGGAGAGGAGAGGTTTAAATCTTGCAGAGGCAAAATACAAATGTGGAAAACGGACTTTTTTATGTCATGCTGCAGCCACACCAACTCTCAGAGCTTCTGTTAGAGCTTCTCAGAGCTTCCTCTGCAGGGATGAGGATGGCGTGGGGAGCTCAGGGCAAGGGAAAAGGGAAATAGGACACCAAAGAACAGTGGAAAGGTTAGGAATGAAAGAATGGGAGGAAGGGAAGGAAGCAAGCAGATGAGGATTCCTAAGTGATGTCAGAGTTGGGAGACCAACTAAGCTATTTTTACCAGATAAGTCTTATTTTCAAATACCTGTGTGGAAATCCCTCCTCAAAATTCCTGGCTGAAGTGGGAGTCAGTGAGCACAGGAAGTTGGGCAGGGATTATATGTCTCTGGACTGTTGCACCTGTTTGTTTTTTTTCAACCAGAATGCTCTTCCAACCTTCATCCCTAACTCCCCAGCAGCACTTCTTCTGCCTAGTAAGCCCTTTCAGATTTACACCACTGCATATCTCTTCTCCAAAATAATGGCTTACAAACACTGTGTGACAGACTTGCATGAGGCAGTCACTGGGGCACAGAGGGCATGAAGTCCTAACACCTCATGTTGTTAGGAGCTCACTGCGTGTGCGGGGAGGGAGAGCAGCGAGGAAATTCTCTGAATATCCCCCTTTCATAACACAGTGCCACATCTCTCTTGCTGTGCTTACTATTGTTCTTAAAAACAATTGCTTTATCCCCAAAGCAGGTCCCAAACTACCCAAGGACAGAGACTATATTTTAATCTTTGCATCTCTTTCTGTACTATCCCAGGACCATTGAACACAGTAGCTGCCTACTAAGTGGTCATTTGTTTGAATTGGATACCCGACTGACTCAGTGCAGGAGCCATAGCTGTTGCTTCCATTCCTAGAGTGCCACACTCCGGCCTGTTGAGATAGAGGTAGTATTTTTCTGGCTGGCTTTTAGCTGGGGAAGGCCGATGTTCAGCCAGCAAAGAGATTTAGTAGGAAGCCCAGCTGGGAGAGTGTCATGGAGAAACAGAGGTCAGTGGGTAAATAACAACAAGTCTGATTAGGAGGCAAAACAGAAAGAGAAATGAACCCAACCAAGGGCTACCACAGGAATCCTGCCTACCTTCAAGCCTCATCTGATCGTTTCTTTATTCTTTCTTTCACCAAGTCCACCTCTCATGCCCAACCCTTCAGGACTGCTCTCTTGGTTGTATTACTCCAGGTGCTATTCCAACTATGGGAAGCTGTCTTCTAAGGAGTAATTTACCTGTATTAACTGTGTAGGGCTAGAAAGAAGGCAATGCGTGATAACTTAATGAACACATTTTCAGATAAGACAGCCCTAAAACAACAAAAAGAGAGAAAAAAGTCTTCATAATTCATCCTTGGAAAATGAAACTCCTTACAACAAAACAACCAAGCTATCTGTCAGAAGCTGCATTGCACTGCTCCCCAGTCAGTAGGGCTGGGTGCAAATGCCCTGGGGGGATGCAGAGCACAACCAGACCAGCTTGTCAATAGATCCCTGATGAAGACGCAGAGAGCAGGGTTTACCCAGCAATGCTTCTCTGACCCGGGTTCCCAATCCGGCCTCCAAGATTCTCTTTTCTCTAATCAGGAAAAACACAAACTGATAAAGATATTTCATTATTATTTTTTAAAAAAATTTCTGGGGTTGGGAGTGGAAAGATGGGGAACAATCAGAATACCTAACCTCCCTCCACACTTTCTTTTGTGCCTGGCAGAGCTGCAAGGCCAACCTCGTTTAATTCCTTCAGGGTATGTCATTCCCCTGAGAAGGAAGATCCTAGATTAAAGGAGTCCAGAGCTGTGTGTTCAGTTTCCTTGCTTCTTGAAGAACTCAGCGTCGGCTCTGCCCCGGCACTGACTTGTCCAGCAGTTTCTTCCATGGCAGACCGAGTACCCATCTAGTTGTTCCCTTCCCCATGCCAAGACTCCCAGAGGCATTGCCTATAGTTGACAAAATGTTTTGTGCCATTTTAATTTGTCTTTAATGATATTTAATGATACTGTTCTCTAGTTTTTTGTTTCTTTTCAGATGTCCTCTAAAGCTATTTCCATGCCTCTTATTCGTTATTTTGTTTATAAATTACTGTAAATTATAAATATGCACTTTAGAAAATGTGACTCTTAGAGAATAATGATACATAGTGGAAAAATAAACTGGCCCCAAATCTCACCACCTCGAACGGACAGTTGAAGCTACTAATGTTTCTATAAAGAATGTGTCAGAATGAATATACCTATCCAGTCTCTGTCTCCTATAAGAATTTTCTAAAATGCATCTTATCAAGATAGAGGAACACAGTATTGGACACCAGGAAAGGTTTAGGACCACTTTACTCCCAAGGTCTCCACTATGAAGTGGGTTTATAAAAGGCCGCTCCTCAATACAAGTACCATTTAGGAATCTCTTACCTAATTTAGCTCAACTTCTCGCTGGCCTCTTGATATTACTGAACAGGTTGTCAAGAAACAAAACTACTTTGACTGAACCAAGTGACAGGTGCATAAAATACCAGAATATCTCAAAGTTCATCAAAAATCCTGCCTCGCATATGGAAAAAACAATCCATTTTCCTTCCCAACGAATATGTGGTGAAAGGATTTCCTTCTCAGATATTCATTCCAAGATAAGGAGTAGGGAGACAGAGATCTGTAAGTGTTTGATTTGGGATGGTTTCTTTGAAGGTTACTTTAAAGCTATGACAGCCCTTTATCAGAACACAATGAATGTAAATGACAAGTAGTCATTTACAGAAAACAATGTGCAGTCTTAGGAAAAGGAATAAATGTGTGGAGATATACCCTGGGAGAGCAGACTGGGGCATGGTGGAGCTTCTTCCAGTTATCTCTGGGCGTGAGTGTGGTACACTTGGTAACTGAATTTGTTCAGCCCTTTTTATCAGAGTTTTTTCATATTGTCACGGAAGGAAAGTAATAGAATAAGCCCTTTGCTGACAGCATTCCTATCGTTTGGTTTATTAGCATATATTTTTTTACTACTAGCAGCATAGAAGAAGATTCTAGGGTGGGGATATAGGAATTAAGTTAAGGAAATAGGTTTTTGTGATGTCAGTCTAAAGTTGAATCCACGTTCTCTGTATCCTTGTTGAGTGACCTTACCAAGTTGACCGGTCTGATCTCACGTGTAAAAAGGAATAAAACTAGATCGTATTTTACAGGATTACTATGAAGATAAAATGATATGAAATGATGTAAAAGACAGAATGGGTTGCTGTGAAAGTCTCGTAACTTTCTTTACATTCAAAAGGAGAGAACACGTTGTGGGGTGTTATTTGTTTGTTTTTTTGGCAGAGGGCAATGATTCTTAATTTTGGTTGCGTATTAGAATAACCTACATAATTTTCTGAAGGTAGCAGTACCCAGACCCCACCCTCAAAATTCTTACGTAACTGACCTGAGATGGGGTGCAGACATTTGTGTTTTTCAAAAGCTTCCCTAATACTCTGGTTTCTCTTAAGATCGTATAAATCTTTCACCTTCCTTTAAAAGCTTCCCAGTTGGTCTGAACACACAGACAAGGTTGAGATGCACTGATCTAAGGATGAAAGTGCTAATGGTGGAATCCCTGAGTTCCATTTTCCTGCCAAGTATTTAGGTTTTTTTAAATTAATATTTCTCATTTTCCTATCTTCTCAGTTTCCTAATTTATTTATCATCCTTTTGTATTGTGTGTATTTTTGTGAGCCAACTCAAATTCTTTTGGGAATAGACAGAGTTTAAATAATCAACTTAAGTTGAAGGATGAACCAATCCAGGCTTCCCTATATATTAAGATGTTTCTATGGAAGGAAAATATTATAAAAGTCTCAAAATAAAACTTCTTTCGCTATAAAACTTATTTTTAAAGAATATTCATTGCACGTGAATATTCATTTGCCGGTACTTTGAATGCTTCTTTTAGCAAAAGGAAACAGCAAAAGAAATAAAGAAATAATAGGCATGTATCAAAACTTCAGAAAGTTTGGATCGCTTTAAAACTTGGTTAGTTTTCCCAAGTCTCTATTAGCCTAAAATTCTGAGTGCAAAGCTTATTAATTTGTTGACTGAGCTCTTTATGAAGAGAGGAAAACCTACATCAGACTTGGATTATTAAAATAGCATAGCCACAATTATTTCAAGATCTGAAATTGTGAGACTGAACTGAATGAAACTGAATCATATGGTTCAACCTATGTATTTTGTCAGAACTCCCTGTAACGAAGCCAAGTCTCTTGTTCATAATTAAATATTACAATAATCTGCTATAATTTTATCTTAATGAAATCTGAGCAGTCATATTAAGCAATTAGGGCACTATTAAATCTTTCTAATATAAGCAGAAAAATTACATAAAATCTTCTATAATTGATCAGATTTAATTCCTTGGCACCAAAACTTGCTACCACAATTGAAACAGGACAGAGGTGGGGTGACTGCCTTTCAGGCACTTCAAAACAATAGTAGATATAAAAGGTCACAATCTCAACATAGCAGAGGGGAACACTGCTATAACTGAAACTTTGAAATGTGAAAATATTTGGCTTATTCCAGTTTATGTATTTAAATTCAATCTCTTCCCTATTTAGGGTGCACAGAACTTCTAATACCTGAGGTTTTGATTTCCTTCCTGGCTGTGCTTAAGCATTATCATAAAAAACTATCAGAAAATCAATCTTTTGAAAACTTAATGAACTATGTTTTTCAGAACAAGACAAAGTAAAGAGAAAAAGTGGGTCCATTTTCCTGCCAGAAAGCTCACAGGGATGTAAGAGCCCTGACTTGATCATATTTCAGGCCTGCTGGCAAATTATGAGGTTGCTGGAGATTTCACAGTGTCTTTGTGGGATGGTCTCTCCATTTGTGACATAGAGATGAGGGCGTCTTCTACTTTCCTCCAGCTGATATGGAAGTTATGCGATACTGACCTCTGTTCTTTCTGGCCAAGAAAGAAGAAAGAGTTGTCTGTTGTCATTAATCTATACAGTAGGAACTTCAAAACTATATGAATTATATACGATAGGAATTAATAGAGAATTGTAAAACTCATTAAAAGCTTCCTGCAATATGTGCCAATTTATATATATATATATATATGAGATGTTATTTTAAAATTATAGTAGCAAATTCAAAGAGGAATTCATCTTCCCTCATGTGCTCCATCTCATAGCCTCTGGGATACAGCATATTTCTATTTCCCTGAGTTGCTTTTTTCCCCCCCTTAATTGGCCTCTCTCCATAATTCCACAGGATAAAGAGGAAAATAGTCTCTGGGATTAGTAACACTGCACAGGTGCAAAATGTCCCATTGAAAAGCTAGTTAAACCTCAAAGGTGGAAGCTCCAACTATAAATTAAATGAGAGACACATAGCCTCATCAGAGCCCATATGCTGGTCAACTGGGGATGCTCTTATCAGAACAATCTTTGTAAATGTAACAAGGCTGTTTCAATGCTACCCACAGCATGAAGCTGATTTCTATTTTGCATGGTAATAGATTATACAGCTTCAATTTTCAGTGGGCATGCCCTAACATATTGGGTCTCTCAGGAGACACAGCAGTGGCATTGACAAGGAGGGGCAGAGGGCTAAGCAGTATCATGCAATATTTAAAATGTTTTTTCATGACAACCAGCAAACTGTGATTACCAAATGGAATGATTCACCACTTTCAGCTGTCAAAGATAATAGCTTTTCCTATTAGAGGCCTGTTACCGAGTGACTGCCTCAGTGTCCAGTTTCTAAAAGATAGGTGTTCACATACTGATTATAAGATAAAATATTTAACTTGTTATATAGGGAAAAGTAATATTGCTGCATAGCTTTGCTTTTTACGGTGAGAAATAGAGTCAGGAAGAATGTAGCATCCAGGACACAAACTCAGCACCGCACCACAGGAAATCGTGATAATACGTGCCAATGTTAAGTCACCTTTGCTAGAATGGTCTCTAAGTAGTCACTTAAAAGGTGGAAACTAGTTTGCTCAAGACTGAGTGGTTTCCTGGGACCCAGGACTTTAAGTGCTAAGATCAAGTCCCAGACAAACAGGGGTAAGTTGGTAACCTGCTGGAAGCTTTTCACTTATCATCAGTACGCACTTCAATCTGAAATAGAGTAAAACCATATATCAACTACCCAACAACTGACACCTCAGTTGGGTCACTCTTGTGGTGGAATCTAAAGGAAGACAAAGTGATAATGGATTTTTCAAGAATAACTATTATACTTTGACAAAATAGTTAAAGAATTTCTTCACCTTTTTCTAATTATTTGTACTGGAATTTGAGCACAATGATCTCAGAGATGACTGGGAAGACTTGGCAATATGATCTCTTTTCAGACAAAAGGGAAACTGAAAGCATATTAGATTGGGTTTGACTAATCTCAAACTAGATTAAATTGTTGATGTTATAATTTTAGAGTAATTTAAGACCAGATATCACAGACTTGAAAACTGTACTGTATCAGACTAGGATATTCCAACAAGATTTTCCTTCTGGAGGCCATGAGGCAAGGTGACCTGTTATGAGTAATGAGTACTCTGGAGGGAGTGGAAATTTCCACAGTCAGCCACCCTGGATACCGGCAGCTCCAGGACAGAGAATGAAACTGGGAGGGGAAATGTAAAATGTAAATCACAGACACGTCCAGAACTGTCCTGGAGAGAGGGTAGTAACACCGATGAGAAAAAAAGTCGATCAGGGCCTAGGTGGAGAGGTGCATTGTGGGGTGCCCTAAGGGAGGATGTGTTCTGAGTGAGACTAGATCTAGCACGTTCCCAGGATGTTCATCTGATGTCACTCCCAAAATCTTTAGTTAAGTGAATCTTGTAAACACCTGCAGGTTGGTCTCAGCTGGGCTATGAAAAGTCAAGCAATTTCCTCCCCCCCTTTTTTTCCCTAACTGCTTCCCTCCTCATGAAAGTTTCATGCCACAGATAGACTGTATATGTACTATATGCATTTCTGTGCCTTCTCCATTTAAACAGTAAGATAAGTAAGATGTTTTCACCCCTCAAGAACCAATTTTCACCCCTGTGGATGCAACACCCCACTGAGGATGCACAGAGAAGGGGTGATAACTTGAGAGACACTGCACTCTCAGCCTATCAAGAGGTGACCTGCAGTGGAACAAGTAGCAACTCATGGGGCAGAGTAGAGACCAGAGAAGGCTGAGACCCCAGAAGACAGCCTGGATTGGCAGAGTACGTAAATCTCCCCAGCTGAGACACTGGATTCCTTGCAGTTGAATAGAATGCTCATTGTAAGTCGTCATAATATGGTTATTAAAGGAAATGTAATTTTATTTTGTAGGTGTAGGCCAGTAAGGCCAGGGAACGTTTGGTTTACAAACATAAGTAAAACATACTTTGATAAAAATTGATGAAGAAGATGAGGCTTAAAGCTCTCAGTGATGATGGAACATCATGTACATGCAACAGTACCAAGAAAGAGGCATATGTGATAAAACACAGACAGAACATAATAATCAGGATGATTAGTGTCTCTGAAAACAAAGGTCAATGTTGAAATTACTAACCAATAGCAATGCTGTAGAGTGTCTCTATGGCCAAGGCTGGGCTGGAGTTCTGGTAAAACATAACCAGAGACAATAATGTAAGAATCAAAAGGCACAGCCTAAGAGTCATACGTTATAAACTCTATCTATCTACAGTCTTTTGCTCTGGGGACTGTGTCGCCTGCTTTGCAGAAAATAGCATGTTGCGTAGTGGGAGTATTTTGATCAGGAGATCAGAGCTCTGTTTCCAGCTGTGCTACCCCAGGCTCCTGGTTCTTCACTTGCTGGCCATTAGTCCTGTAATGTGTAAACTGCAGAAGCTAAAGTAGGTGTCTCTTCCACCTCTAACATTATTTGAAGGTGTAAAGTTACATGCTTCATTTTCCTATGACCCAAAGCAGCTAATACTTGGTGAGTAATCCAACAGTCAGCCATTAGGTATTTACTAAGTATGTCCTTATGTTAACTGGATCTCCTTTTCCTACTCACAAATATCTAAAATGTATTGTATACATAATTAAAGGTATGATTCAGAAGCAAGTAACAAAGGGAGAGATAATACAATGACTTAAATTTATACCAAGATATAAATATCAGATCCTTTTCTGAGAGTACAATTTGGCAAAGAGAAAGGGGAGAAAGACCAGGAGATTCAGAACACCTTGACCTAGAGGCAGGATGTGTGAGTGAAGGAACAAGGAGCTGGGAAGCCAGGGCTGTTTCTGCTGCTGCTGCCCTTGACTTAATGCACTTGGATATATCCTGAGCACCCCAATAGGCTAGTGGGACAATGCTTTTGGCTTGAGTTGTATTATATTAAATACGCTTATCTAAAGGTAGATTCAAACCCTTAGCCACCCTTCTATTATGAGGGGGAAAATGACAGGGTTGGCTTCAGTTGGTTAAAATATAGAGCATCAAGTCTATAATTGACATGACCTTCAATAAAATGGAATATATCCAAATCAATGAAGTTAATGATACACGTTTTATCACTTCAAGCTCTCTTTGTTCTTTAAAACACGAGTGAAAGTTACGTAGTTAGACTAGGAGAAAGAAGGTAACATTTGAAACCAAAAGTACCAAATAAATAAATGATTTTTGACTTGGAGTATCTTTATTACTTAATACACCACTGGCCAGACTCCAGTTAAAAAAAAAAACTGATTTATTTTGTTATATGAAAGAGCAGCAAAAAATGTACCTACCCAGCTTTTGTGTTACCAGAAGGTAACTGTGAGGAAGATACTTTTTCTTCATTTTTTTCCTGTGGAATCTGCAGACCGCCACTGCAGCCCATCTTCTATAACATCCTCCCACTGCACTGTGACCTCCAGCCACACTCCAGAACTGCTTACTGACCCCTCAGTCCATGGCCTGTGTCCACACGGCAAGCATGTATCTGTTACCCACTTCTTACTACCATTAGTCACAATCTCTTTCCCCCAGGGACTACGAGCTCCCCAAGGACAGCGACCATGATTATTCATCTTAGTCTTCCCGGACACCTGGCACAACATCTGCATAATATATATGCTCAGTTAGTGCTAATTGAATGCAAGTAAACTACTTTTATTTTCAGTGGCCTTCTAATTATGTAAAGCAGTATAGCTATAATGAATACCAGAATCCTAAATGTAACATAACAGTGTTTTCTCTGTTCAAAATCTTCTAGAAATTAAAAAAGAAATGAATTTTAGTAAAATACATATTTCCTAACTTACATAAGCACAAGATATCCTTAAATTACTCTGTTTCTCATGCCTTCTTTTATATGATATATAGGAAAATTGAGCCTCCTGTTACTTTTTATTTGCTCTGTTTGATTTTAATTAGCATCATTAACATAGAACAAAACATGCAAACTTAGGAAACGGCTAGATAATGATATTTTTCATTTTTTTATCCCCAAATGTGAAGTCCTATAGATGCAGCCACTTGGTGTCTAAATATTTATTTACAAAATGTCAACAGATAGGAAAAAGTATAAATAGAAATGCTAGTGATTTTAATGAGAACTAGCTCTGAAACCCAAGATTAGCTGGGTCTCAAATATTACAAATAAATACTTATTCTTCTGGACCAATACTTATCCGGATCCAACATCAAACACTGAGCTATGACAAACTTTTTTATGACATTTTCCTGAACAATGGATAAAAAGACAAACATGACGAAGGACAAATATTAACTCAATGGTTACATTCATCTCCCCTTCACTTACCCAGGTCTATATAATTTGTTACCTGCTGTAGTGTCCATGGATAGACTTCATATGCTATCATGCCCTAAAGAACTAGGACGTATTTTTGAAGAATTGTTGATAATGCTAGCTAAATTGTTAGACAAGAGAACCAAGCTTGGGATGGCAGGTCATTTCACAGGTCTCCAAAAGGTCATATTGAAGTGAAGAATCTGTTAAATTATTTTGGAATCTGTTAATAATTATATAAAGACTCAATCAGTTTCTGAATATATCTATGAATGGATTTTTAATAAAGTTGTAATATTTGTTGTTTCAAATGTGTTTATAATTCACAACTCCCACAATTACTTGAGGTGGCTCATTATTCAAATACTCATGCAAGAGTCTTAACTATAAAGTCAGTGAGAAGAGATAAGCCATCCTGTAATGCAGTAGGCAATTTGGGGAGTGATTTTGCCCTCCAGGGGACATTTAGCAATGTCTGAAGACATTTTCAGTTATCAGTTGGGGCGGGGGAGGGGGGAGCTGGGTAGGTGGATTGCTACTGCTGTGTAGTGGGAAGAGGCCAGGGAATCTGCTAAATGTCTTACAATGCATAGGACAGCTACTCCCCGTCCTTCAAAAAAGCATTGTCTGACCCAAAATGTCAATGATTGGGCAACTGCGATGAAGAAAAAGGAACAATAATTTGACCAGAAACCACCCCGTGTGTAATTAATATAATGAAACATTCAAGTTATCTTGAGCTTTCAGCTTGGTTCTCAAGTCACAATCAATAGAATTTTGCTGTTGATAATTTCACAAAGAATGTTGAAGTGTTCTCCATATACCTGTTTTTTGTTTTATTTGTTATTGTTTTTGGATCCTCCACAAAGCCAAAAACTCAAGATTAGTTTGTCAGTTATGAAAATACTAAGGAGCCAAAATAAGATATATTAAGGATAGAACTCAGTAAGCATATAGTGATGGTTCTTGAACTTTAGTGTGCACAAGATTACCCAGGGAGCTTGTTTAAGATACAATTACAGAACTTCTGACTGAGAGATGATTATTTAGTGGGCATCAGCTCAATAGACCATATTTTTGAGGAATATTAGTTTAGTGGAATGAATCATTAATGTAAACCTTGGATGAGCACTTCCCAAACCTGGACCATCAGAATTATCTGGGGAATGTTTCAAAATATAAAATATCAAGCATGTATGTATTGGTCTTATTCCTAGAAATTCTGATTCAGTAGATCTTGGAACAGGACTCACACAATTATGTATATTTTAAAGCCTCTAAATTGATTCTGTTGATCAACCAGGGATTAAATTTGCCATCATAGTCTGTTATTGTATCATTTGGCCTAAATTCACTTTTGACAGAAGCTAGATGAAAGTCTATTCAAAACTGGATTTCTGGACAGTGCTTGGGCTAGGTATAGGACAGGCTTTGATTTACATTTAAGCCCCAGTTGCCCGCCTTTCTAGCTATGAGATCCTGAATACTTCGCTTAAGCTCTCTGAGTTCCTTTTTGGTAAAATGGGAATAAGAATGCCTACTTTGCAGTGGGATTTTGTGGATTGGTTAGTAAAGTGCCTGACATTGAGTAGGCATGCAGTAAACAACTGTAAACTTTAAAGCAAAATGGGTATCTAGGCATATACAGATATAGCTAATATATTGATATCTACATCTGCATATTAGATATAGGTGCTGGTGAAATGTTGATATTGACTATAAAGTACAAATTAAATTATGTGTTTCTAAGTTAGGAATAACTACTAGAAGAATAGTAATATTCTAGGATATAACTACACAAAAGAAGAGGTTTGAAAAGTAAGGGTCATATGTGCAATATGATACCAATAAATATGAAATGAATTGCACAATTTACTAATAAAATTTGAATTATAAAAACTGCCACAAATAAGTAGAATACCTGATTAAACCATCATCCATTGAATATATTGCAATCAATGCAGTTTTTACAAATAAATATATGCCTGACCCTCAAAAGGTACTAAATCCTAATGCCTTTATAGGTGATGTCTACCAAACCTTCAGGAACATGGAATTCCCAGCTTATACAAACTGTTTCAGAGCATAGGAAAATGTGGAAAGCCACTAAATTTATTTTATGATTCACATAAAACACTGGAATCAAATATGATACTATGAATAGTGATAGCAAATTACAGCAAACTATAGGACACTCTCATTTATGTATAAAAATTGATAGTTTGTCTAGAGACTTACATAACCCATTGTAAGAAAAAAGATGTCATTTTTCATAGGCACACAAACAACAAAATAGCTAGCAATATAACCAGTTAATTTTTCTAAATCCATGGAAAAATATAGAATGATACTGAAGGACATAAAAAATGATTTCATATATAGAAAGATATATATATGGATCCATAAACTCAGTATTTTATGACTATCAATTGTCACCATATTAATTTATCAATTCAATTAATGCCAAATAAAATACCAATAAAATTTTTCACAGTTGAAAATTTAATTCTAAAATTCATGTAGAAGAGAAAATGCAAAATGGTAGCCAAGACAATATTTAAAAACAAAAGATGGATTTTCCCTGTGTGACATTAAAACATCTTATAAAGTATAGTAATTAAAACTGTGTGAAATTGGCTAAGGAACAAATACATCAGTGAAATTAAATAGATAATACAGAGAATGGCCCATGCATAGTTGGGAAATTAGACATGATAGATGCAGCATTTTATATCAGTGGAGAAAAGACAGATTATTCAATAAATGCTTTCTAGGCAACTGTCTAATCATTTTGAAAAAAATAATTATATTCTTCCTTATGGAAATTATAACATTAAATTCTGGATGGATTAAATATCTTAATGTAAAAGACAAAAAAATAAAAATAATAGAAGAAAGTAAAATTGGTTAAGTTTATGTCCTTGAAATGGGGAAGATCCTCTGACACCAAAAATTGATGTTTGACTATATCAAATGTTAGAACTTCTCATTGATGAAATACATCACTAATAGAAAAAACGATAAAGACATATGAAGAGAAAATATTTGCAATGTAATGATAAAGGGTTTTCATCAAGAATATACAAAGAATTTCTACAAACCAATAAGAAAGGACATGTGTTACAATAACAATTAGCAAAAGAAAGGAACAGTCAATTCATAGAAACTACAAATGGTCAATGCAGATGTAAAAATGTATTCATCCTCAATAACATTCAGGGAAATAACATTTCAAACAACATTCATCTATCATATGGTCAAATATTAAAAGGTTTAATGACATCAGATGTTTATGAGGGTGTGAGGAATGCGATACTCTCATACAGTTTAAAATTTCAAATGCTTATAACACATTTCCCAGGAACAATTGGGCACCTACCCTGAAAAGGTACTATGCCTGGGAAAAAGGTGACATAAGTAAAAGTGTTTGTTACAAAAAGGTAGAAATAGCC
Organism: Globicephala melas; assembly: GCF_963455315.2. NCBI lineage: Eukaryota > Metazoa > Chordata > Mammalia > Artiodactyla > Delphinidae > Globicephala > Globicephala melas. The sequence goes on from NC_083322.1 coordinate 57,025,052, forward strand.
TAAGTATCTCTTAGAATTATCAATATTATACTAGTAAGAAGCAGTTAAAAAGGAGGGTTTGGACTAACATGCTTAAATTTTTTAAATTAATTAATTAATTTATTTATTTTTGGCTGCGTTCAGTCTTCGTTGCTGTCATTGCGGTACGTGGGCTTCTCATTGCAGTGCACGGTTTCTCTTGCAGAGCACGGGCTCTAGGCGCGCGGGCTTCAGTAGTTGCAGCACGCAGGCTCAGTAGTTGTGGCTCACAGGCTCTAGAGCGCAGACTCAGTAGTTGTGGCGCACAGGCTTAGTTGCTCTGCGGCATGTGGGATCTTCCCGGACCTGGGCTCGAACCCGTGTCCCCTGCATTGGCAGGCGGATTCTTAACCACTGTGCCACCAGGGAAGTCCGAACATGGTTAAATTTCTAAAAATCTTTTATTGAGGTATAAAAGTATGTTGTAGAAAGGTATATGTAAATCAATATCATCTATACATTTCAAAATCTCAAAGGAAACTATTTTCCATGGATACATATATGTGCATATTAATATTTTAAATAGTCTGGAGAAAAGGGTCACCAAACTGTGGCTTGTCTGGTTTTGTAAGGTCTGTGGCTAAGAATGGTTTTTAAAATTTTAAATGGTTGAAGGAAAAATCTGAAGAAGAAAAATAGTTTGAAACACATGAAAATTATGTGAAATTCAAATTTTATTGTACATAAAATTTTATTAGAATACAGTCACAATCATTTGATTAAATTTTGTCGATGGCAAAATTTAATGATACTTTAAATTTAAATGTAGCCTGATGCTTTCAGGCTACAATGGCAGAGTTGAATAGTTGGTATAGAGACAGTAAATATAAGCCTAAAACTTTCCATTAGTTAATTAGTATTTAATTAATAGAAAACATAAGCCAAAATATTTACTATCTGGCCCTTTTTCAGAAAAAGTGTGTCAAGCCCAAAGAATAAACACAAACTAATTATAGTGGTCAAAAAGAGACTTCTGCCCTTAACGTTAATGTTCTGGGTTTAAAACAGAATGTTTTCTCCTTGTGTTGGTTGGATTTCTGAAACAAATCACAGAGTCTTTAAAAAAGAGAGAAAATGGGGGGTGGGAGGGAGGTCCAAGAGGGAGGGGATATATGTATACAAAAAAAAAAAGAGAGAGAAAGACATTGTTGACTCAAGCAAACTGAAGAAACCTAGGCTCAAGGTAACTTCATCTGTGGCTTGACTCAGTTTGGCTCTACTTCCCCTGGGCTGTTTCCATGCTCAGGCCCAAATTTTTCATAAGAGGAAATTGCCAGCAATTCCTGGGGCTTGGTTTCCCTATTTGAATCTGGAGAAAGAAGCCAGTTTCTTCATCATAGTAATCCTACCCAGGATGTTCCAGTTAGGGAAAGGGGCTGGTAGTCAGAGCAGACAAATTGAGAGGGAGTAGTAGTTCCTCATTAACATTTCTTATAATTTCCAGTAGATGGTCATAATAAAAAGCAACTGACGTGTACTTAGTTTTACTATTGCTTTTAAATTATCCACAGACCATGCACCCCTTTACTGTCTGCACCTGTGGCGGACCTCTGGTAGCCTGTCTTTGTTGAGCCACTGGTCCTAGAAGGAGCCTGAGAATTGCTCCAATTAGATTACTAAGTAGTTAGGTGCCCAAGTGTGGACCAGAAGAAAGAAATGACAGTGGCCAGAAGAAAGCAATACACTGATTGGCTGAGAGCTCAGCACCTGTAGGGCACTGACACCATGAAAACTAAAAGTCTCGAATAAAACTTGGGACTGCCACTAAAAGAGGGAGAAGATGCCAGAGAGGCAAATAATAAGGATGTCCACTGTAAATGTCTATCTATGTAGTTAAACACTCATGCTTTTAAAAAGAAAAAAAAGCATGTGTTTGGGCTCTAGATTCAAATCCTCTAATTTACTAGTGATGTTTTCTTGGAGAAGATCTTGTTCTTATTCTTTCTTGGAGAAGTTCTTGTTTCTTGGAGAAGTTCTTCTTCCTTTATAATAAGTTGTACACCATAGGCTCATTTTTGAAGGTTAAAAAAGATTAGATAGGTAGATAGTCTGCCTAGCATTAATACTTGGTATATATAGCAGCTGTTTAATAAATGTTATCCAGTGTTATCTATCATTGTGCTAGCAATATAACATAAAGCCAACAACACCCAAAGCCACTGGTAATTACAACATCAGTTATAAGGAGAGGTTGATGAATGGCAGGTTGTTCCATGATCCGAAGTTAACTTTTGTTTCCTTTTTTCCCCCAGCTTCTATCATTTCATGGGGCAATGGTTTTGATGTCGCTAGTCTATAATAATTTGTCTACAATAAAAGTCATTTCCCTGAAGATTGCTTATCTCTTGTGAGAGAGACCGATTGCACTGATGGCCCAAGTAACGGTCTCCCTATATCCATACTCTTTAAGATATGACTTTGAAATTCCTATTTCCCCATTACTCAAATAAGAGATTGCCTTCTGACTTGTTTGGCCAATAGAATGTGGGGGAAACAACAGTGTACCAGTTCCAAACCTACATTCTCAAGAGATCTCATGTACCTCCACTTTCTCAAAACCTGGCCTCCACTATTAAGAACGAGCCTGGTTTGCAAATGAAACAACAGACAAAGGATTAGTCTCCAAAATATACTAACAGCTCATGGAGCTCAATATCAAAAATAATAAACAATCCAATTAAAAAATGGGCAGAAGACCTAAATAGACATTTCACCAAGGAAGACATAACAGCTGGCCAAGAGGCACATGAAAAGATGCTCAACATCACTAATTATTAGAGAAATGCAAATCAAAACTACAATGAGATATCCCCTTACAGCGGTTAGAATGGCCATTATCAAAAAATCTAGAAACAATAAATGCTGGAGAGGGTGTGGAGAAAAGGGAACCATCTTGCACTGTTGGCGGGAATGTAAATTGATATAGCCACTATGGAGAACAGTATGGAGATTCCTTAAAAAACTAAAAATAGAACTACCATACGACCCAGCAATCCCACTACTGGGCATGTACCCTGAGAAAACCATAATTCAAAAAGAGTCATGTACCACAGTGTTCACTGCAGCACTATTTACAATAGCCAGGACATGGAACCAACCTAAATGTCCATCAACAAATGAATGGTTAAAGAAGATGTGGCACATACGTACAATGGAATATTACTCAGCCATAAAAAGAAATGAAATTGAGTTATTCGTAGTGAGGTGGATGGACCTAGAGTCTGTCATACAGAGTGAAGTAAGTCAGAAAGAGAAAAACAGATACCGTATGCTAATGCTATATATATGGAATCTAAAAAAAAAAAAAAGAGGTACTGATGAACATAGTTGAAGGGCAGGAATAAAGATATAGACGTAGAGAATGGACTTGAGGACATGGGGTGGGAGGGGGAAGCTGGAGCGAAGTAAGAGGAGCATCGACGTATATACACTACCAAATGTAAAATAGTTAGCTTGTGGGAAGCAGCAGCATAGCACAGGGAGATCAGCTTGGTGCTTTGCGATGACCTAGAGGGGTGGGATAGGGAGGGTGGGAGGGAGGCTCACAAGGGAGGGGATATGGGGACATATGTATGCATATGGCTGATTCACTTTCATGCACAACAGAAACTAACACAACATCGTAAAGTAATCATACTCCAATAAAGATCTATTAAAAAAAAAAAGAACAAGCCTGGGCTAGTCTACTGGGCAATGAGGCACCCCCAGTTTCTAGTTAGTTGATGCTTGATTTTGTGAGGGAGCCCCATCTAGATCAGGAGAGCTGCTTACCCAACCTGCAGATGACCAGATACGCATGAGTGAGTCCAGCTGAAATTGAAGAATCATCTAGCTGCCATAGATGCTTGAACAATAATAAACAGTTATAATAAATAGTGATAGCAAACCAATTCACCTTGTCTATAATATGCACTGGACTTTCACACATTTGCTTTGTCTTGAAATAACATGTTCAGTTTCCCCATTTCTCTCTTGTAGTTCTTTAGTTAAGAAATATTTAACTGAGTGTGTAAAAAATCTAACAAAGAAGGAGATTAAATCTCTAAATTTTGAGAAAATTAGGGTCAACTGGGGACCAACTTTTGGTTGGCCTTTTTGAGTTCATGAGCAAAGGTTTGTGCCTTTTTCTTCTGTTTTTGTTGTTACTGTTGTCGTTCAAGGAGGGTAGAAATGTATAAATAGCCAGGCAAAACATGCATGATTTTTTTTTAAAAAGTGTTAACCTTCAAAAAAAAAAAAAAGAAAGAAACTAATACTTTTACTTTCTTTCCTTCAGGAATTGTTGTTTTCCACCTGGGATGTTCTCCACAGTTTCAGGGAGAATTGGTTTTAGTTCTATTCCCCCAACATCTAACTCTTAGACCAGTATGTGACTGAGCATCTTTCACTTTAATTGATCTAATTTGCACGCATAATTCTGATGGAATTATTCATTGTAAAGTGTACCTTTGGGCCTCCCAGAATTCTGCCTTTTTTCTATGAATCCATTTCATTAATTTACCCACAAATTCTCCCTTTCTCTAGAGGCTTCTCCTGGTTATGTAAATACTTTTGTACAGATTTTTCATTACAAACTGTTCTGAAATACTGTGTTCTCTCATTTTTTTTCCTGCTTAAATTTGAACATAGACCTTGAAGCTACACAGTTGAAGTTTTAATGATCTCTTTTTCTGATAAATCGGAAATATTTGTCATGTATCTGCTTCACTTCAGTCCATATAGCTCACTTTACTACTGCATCAGCTTTTAATTATTTGTTCCCATGTTTCTGTCCCTCACAGACTGTGTACTTGTGGAGGACAGGGTTTTGTCTGAAATACAATGGATATTCAATTAATATTTGAGGAGAGAGGGAAAGAAGAAAGGGAGGGAGGGAAGAATTCAGCGCCTGTGCACACATGTAACTATGAATATAAGACTTAGAAAACAAAGAATAATCATACTGCAGATATTGCAGCTGGGCTTATGTTCATAAGCTTATGTATATGAGCAGGGAGGACCCATCTTTGGTACAGCACATCACAGCTGCCACTCTGAGTCTTGTGCTAGGAGTCTTGTAGACCAAGGTACTTTCGCAGGCAGGTAGGAAGTAGGGTAAGTAACTTGTTACTTTTAACTGGTACCAGCTGTGCAACACCAGTCCTTAGGTTTGGACATAGACTTTGAAGCTTCACAGTTGCAGTTTTAATGATTTTTTTTCCTGATAAATCGGAAATATTTGTCATGTATCTGCGACATCAGTCCACAACTCAGGCTGCCTTTTTGACCCTTGATGTTTATTTTAACGCCCCTTCTCCTGGCTGGTGAGAGATGAGGATAGCTCAACTCTTTCCTTCCTGCCTGCCTCCCTCTTTCCTCTTTTTCCTCCTTTTCCTTCCTGCTTTTTTCTACAAAGATAAAAGGTCTTGAAAAAGTCTCAGGACATACAGTTCTAACTTATATACTAAGTATACTAAATACATGTCCCCAAACTGTTAATTTGGTTCCAGTTACAGAATTAGCCTGATTTTATATACAGCTAATCAGACTTGTATACTTACAATTGATTGATTTCAGCAATTTTGTATCCACGAAGAAAACATCATGACTAATCAGTTATGCTCAGTAGAAGAGACCCAGACAGAATAAAGAGGAAACTCTGTAAATTGGTGAATTGTCCTCATAGTACCTCCTGACCTAGACTGGATTGTATCTTGAAATATTAATATTCTGGCTAACAGTGAGGTGTGACTCATATAGGCTAACAGTGAGGTGTGACTCATATAGGCTGAATTGAATATGGATGAGTTTTATTAAGGAGCTAAATGATTTGCAGCAAATAAACAGCATTATACATGTTGGTGCTTATTCCTGGAACAGATGTAATCATCGGGAAGAGAGAAAGCCAACGTGTGTATTAGGAAGGAAGTAGTTTGAGGCACTACTGCGTAGGGGCTAGATTTAATTTACTTAATGATATGATGTCATACTCTAAAATCAGGACAGCCATCTAAAAGAAAATTCTCATGACCCTAACCTTTTGCTGGTTTGAACATAACCTGCATGTTAAAGTGTATTTTCTTACCGTCTGTCATAAAGCAAACTCAGGATAATTCTCCCCATATATGGTGCCATGCATTTCATTCTCTTTAACAGAGCCACCTAAGTCTGTGGACAGTCAGTGTTGGAAATGGAAGCTGTTTACTTTGATGGCACTACTACTCCTGAATCATTTATCACTGCCAACACTCCACAAAACTACTGCGATCCCAACACTGTTGATAAGTTATTACATTCTGAAACTGCTACCTTATTTCTGGCATGCAGTGACATGAACTCAGTATCTAACTTTCATATTAGTTTTCTTCTCTGTTGGTAAATGGTTATTGTTAATGTTTACTATGTACAATGATGATTGTAATAAGTCAGAGGCACCCATCTTTTGCTCCAACCTTCTTATCCATATACCTTTGCCCCTCCACCTGGGGACCTCAAAAGGCTGGAAGAGTGCTTTTATTTTCTCAGTTGTTACCTTACTTCCAACTTCGCTCCACACCTCTGACTGCTCCCACAACCCCTCCAGAAATCTATCCAGAGTCTAGGGCCACCTTGGCCACCTTTATCTATAAGATAACTTCTACAGCATAGAACTGACAGGAACATGAGGGCCAGCCTTCATATTCTAACGGTTTAACATCGAATGATTTAGAGAGTGTCACCTCAGATTATAATGCTAATCCTAGCCAAACATGGTTTTGTCAAACTGTTTTCTCTCTGCTCTCCTGTCTTCTCCTCTCTTCTATTTTTGATCTTGAAAATTTAGAGAAAATTTCCATAGGAAAAAAAAGAGTAATTTTAAAGATCCCCTCTCCCTCTAGCCTCAAGCCTTTTACCCAAATCTAATGTCCATAGGTCTTTTAGCTCTAAATGTCCCTGCAAGCCTGCCAACAAAGAGCAGGGAATTGAGAAGGTTCAAATTTCAAGTTGTAGAAAATACTCGAAAGGATTCTATTTCCGATAACTAGAAGCTAGTGGGGTAGTTAGTGTTGCCTATAATTTGGTAATATAAGATGTTTATTTAAGTCATTAATTCTGAAACAATAGCCTCAATTTGAGGAAATTTTTTTGTTGTTGAAGGTTAAAAATTCTTATTATTCATATTTATATTATTCTTGCATGGGAAAAATTGTGCCCCAAATCATGCCAAACAGTTAACAACAGTTATCTCTGGAGATAGAATTACTGGGGATATTCGTTTCCAGGTTTATATTTTTCTGTAATGTTTTAGTTTTATGTAATATGTATACTAATAATTTTATAATCAGAAAAACAATAAAGACATACTATTAAATGCCAAAAAAAAAAAATGCTACCTAGTGGCATGCCAGGGTCTGTGAGCTGTATATTGGATATAAGCTATAATTCATTCTTTAGGAGCTGACAAAAATTTAAAGATAGGATTCTTCTGTTTCTCTTGCACATTTTAAACACATACTATTTGAACTCGGTCGTTAGTAAATGTCACAGAAATATTTACTGTGTTTACCTGCTTGTGGGATTGCTGGGGGCAGTGAGCTGAGGATAAACCCTTAAGTCTGGGAGACAGAGAAGTAATTACTCGTTTGCCTCTAAAGTATATGGGATAAATATGTGTGTCTCTAAGTAATTTCATTTTCTGATTGACAGGTGTATAATGAAGAAAGAATTAAAATCCAAGGAGGAACAGAAGAAAAGTATGTACAAAATTCTATTTCCCCAGGCTCACTATATTGTCTCATAAGGAAAGATGGGTCTGACTGCCAGTAACAGTCTTAAAGAAAATAATCAAACAAGTGAGACTGAGGAAGTAGCTTTCTCACATAGGTTCCAGTCTATTAGGTAATACGGGATAATTTAGCTAATGATAATTATGACGATGCCAGCGGCTATGTAGTAAATACTTATTCAGTGCCAGGTACTACTAACTCATATTATCTTGAAAATACCTCTATTGGTAAGTTAGTACTCACCATTGTTTTTTTCTCATCCCTATTTAACCAATGCAGATGTTGAGATAGAATTGGAGCTAGTATTTGAAACAGTCATTTTGACTTGCAAGCCGGTATTCGCCGATACTTTTATACAATGTTTCTATAGAAATTGAGAGTAGATAGCAAAAACAAACAACCATCAAGCAAAAACCCTTTAACCATATAAGCAAATCAAATTGAAAGTGATATTCTTGAGCTTGATCAATCACTTCATTTTGAAGAGTTGTAAGATGTTTCCAAAATCCAGAACCAGTTTACCACTATTAAGCATAATCTGAAAGAAGCCCTGTGACCAGTGAAGGAAATTTCACGTATACAAGGAACTGTGTCAAAAAATTAATGGCAGCATTTTTTATGATAGTAAAAATAGGTGTTTTAGGAAAGCTTTACAAGAGGTGTGTGAATAACTAAAATACGGTATATGCCATCAATAGAATACAAGGCAGTAGTCAGAAGTAATTAATTAGATTTAAATATAGTAGCATGAGCAGATCTCAATAACTTGATGTTGATTTTAAAAAGCAATAAACAGTATGGAATTCATATACAATGTCGGTTGATGTAAACCCCATCCACATAATAACACGTTATATTTTTTAAAGGTACACAGATATCTGTCAAAGGACACTCATTAAATAAAGAGAGAGTGGGTACCAAAGAGGAAGCAAGGAATAGGATTGAGTATGGGGAACTAAGGGAGAAGAAAAAATAATATAATAAAACAAAAATGGGGACTTTTCAGGAGACTAATAATTTAATCAAATCAATTTCATGCCTCTGTGATTTTTAAACAAACATTTTTATAACAAAAGACCCCTAAAGAGGGGACTAAAATGAGCGTGGTATATTCAGAAGATTTGTAAAGCTACCAAGTTTTAAGCCAAGTTTAGGATTTATAGACGTTCTGGTTTGAGAAAGGATGTTCCAGGGAAGAAGCATGTCATGGTCAAGGCTGGAACAGGAGAAGGATGTGTGAAAATTGTATGGGACTTCTTCTGGCAGAAATTTAATGAAAAGTTGACAGGGTGTGACAATAGATGAAAGCATAAGGCAGAGTCCCTTATAATCTGTCACTAGGGCTTTTGTTTTGATCTTCCCATAGTTTTGGAGGCCTTTGGGAGTACCCGGGGACAGTTAAACAGAACCTGATAAAAAGGAGAGCCTTAGAAGAGAAATTCTTGAACACATAGGTGCCACTCCATTTCTTTCAGAAATCATGGCTATCAGAGGTTCCATGACATTTAATTGGCCTGAGACACTGATAATAAGAGAAGTCTTCCAAAAGTACTAGGAATTATTCTTCCCCTGAAATATAAAACAAACAAATAACAACAACAAAACAGAATAAAGCAAAACCTTTGGTGGTTGTTTCAGGGAACAACCATTCAACCCACAACAGGAGAAATTATTAAGGGGCCAGCAATTAGAAAAAGACCTTACAGGGTTCTCTATTTCACCAGCACCTAGTACAGGCCCTGAAATTATTAACACCTTTTCTTTAAGTTAAAACCTTCCTCACTGGAAAAATATTCTGCTTTAAAAAAAAAAAAGTACTTTGAGTCACTTTCGAAGAAACTAAATTGGCAGGGAAAATTATGAAGGGTAGTTTGACAATGTATATTGTTTTAAAATGTCAATTATATATATATTTTTAAACATCTTTATTGGGGTATAATTGCTTTACAATGGTGTGTTAGTTTCTGCTTTATAACAAAGTGAATCAGTTATACATATACATGTGTTCCCATATCTCTTCCCTCTTGCGTCTCCCTCCCTCCCACCCTCCCAGCCCAGCCCTCCAGGCGGTCACAAAGCACCGAGCTGATATCCCTGTGCTATGCGGCTACTTCCCACTAGCTATCTACCTTACGTTTGTTAGTATATATATGTCCATGCCTCTCTCTCGCTTTGTCGCAGTTCACCCTTCCCCCTCCGAATATCCTCAAGTCCGTTCTCCAGTAGGTCTGTGTCTTTATTCCTGTCTTACCCCTAGGTTCTTCATGACATTTTTTTTCTTAAATTCCATATACATGTGTTAGCATACGGTATTTGTCTTTCTCTTTCTGAGTTACTTCACTCTGTATGACAGACTCTAGGTCTATCCACCTCATTACAAATAGCTCAATTTCATTTCTTTTTATGGCTGAGTAATATTCTATTGTATATATGTGCCACATCTTCTTTATCCATTCATCCGATGATGGGCATTTAGGTTGTCTCCATCTCTGGGCTATTGTAAATAGAGCTGCAATGAACATTTTGGTACATGACTCTTTGAATTATGGTTTTCTCAGGGTATATGCCCAGTAGTGGGATTGCTGGGTCATATGGTAGTTCTATTTTTAGTTTTTTAAGGAACCTCCGTACTGTTCTCCATAGTGGCTGTACCAATTCACATTCCCACCAGCAGTGCAGGAGTGTTCCCTTTTCTCCACACCCTCTCCAGCATTTATTGTTTCTAGATTTTTTGATGATGGCCATTCTGACTGGTGTGAGATGATATCTCATTGTAGTTTTGATTTGCATTTCTCTAATGATTAATGATGTTGAGCATTCTTTCATGTGTTTGTTGGCAGTCTGTTTATCTTCTTTGGAGGAATGTCTATTTAGGTCTTCTGCCCATTAATATTTTTTAATTCAAGAATTTAACCCTCAGGAACTTTCTATTTCTAATTTCTAAAGAAATAATTAAATATGAACAAAAATATATGTGCATAAAAATATTCATCATAATGTGATTATAATAGCAAAAAACGAAAGCTAGCTAAACGAGCAAGAACAAAAACATTAGAATTAGGCGCTTTTGTTTGATGAAATGCTATTAAATCGTAAAAAATTTATTTAGAAATATTTAATAACATGGGAGAAAAGCTCCGAATATATTGGCATGTGAAAAAGGTTATAAATATACACCAACATTGAAAAAAACTTAAATATTAACAGTGTTTATCTCTGAATGTGAGAAAACATGCAAAATAATTTCTTCATTCTTTCTTTTCCAAATCCCCTTGAGTGATTGCTGAGTTTATAAAACAAAATAACACGTTTTTTAAAACTATAAAACTGTATTGAATAAATAAGTTAAATATTGCTGAAACTGGTCATTTAAATAATTCATAAGCATTCATTTGTTAAAATATATGTTTGAATTCCTCCAGTCTTTAAGAATAGAAATTTTAGGTATACATTCAGCCATATTTTGAAAATTATCCAGGAATAGTCAAGGTGCATATGCTACATGGATATGGAGGATTGGATGAAACAGAAACGACCAAATTAAAAGTGAATTTTACACCCTTAATGAATTAAAGAAAGTTGAAAATGCAACAAAATCTATGTTTTTGTAAAGCATAGTGAAGTACCTTTTTCAAAAGAGATTTATTCTAGTTTATACACTAAGCCTCAGGATGGACTCACATACCAGTTCACTGCTCAGTAACCAGGGCCCTGCTCAAGCGCCAGGTGCATGTAGCGGTGTTTTTCTTTTTTTCTTTTTAAATAACAGATAGCAAAAAGAAGAAGTAGCTTGCTCTAGAAATTAAGAGGGGAATTTAAGGAAAGAAAGAAAGGTTATGAAGGCGATGAACATAACCTATTAAATGCTGGTCACCTTCTGTTTTCTTATTTCTCCCCTGGAGTTTTTAAACAAAGTATCCCCAACAACAGGTACTATTACATTCAGCCATGTCACCACCTGCAGAATTTCTGTCTAGCAGGAATCAGAGTATATTTTCATTTGCAGGAACCAATGCATTAATCCTCAACATAGAAAAATGAGCCACGAAGTATGACAGATACAAAACACAAACAGAATGTTGACTTTTCTTGCTTAGATGATAAATAGCAGCGTCATCTAGCTTGATTTCAAGAGATAGTACTGTGAGGCTCAAAACTGCAGTTGGAAGGTGCTCACCAAGGGGTAAAGTCAATCCTGTAGATTCCTTCCCTTGCATTGAGTGCTTCCAAGGCCAGATTTGTGTATTTCTGGGGTTCCTCAGATTACATATTAAAGTGAAAGGTAACTTGTTCCTGTGGTTTGCTCCATCAGCTACATATGCCTACCATCTATGAGACAGAGTGCGCATGTACTGCCCTATTTCTTAGAAGTTTCAGGAAGTGCTCTGACGTCAAGATGCCAACAGATCAGACAAATATTTGCTGTCCCCAAACAAAAGGAAGAACATCCCTCCTCACTCTTACTTGGAAATTACCAGCCAGAAATCCCGTGAGAGTGGTTAGATGCTTTCATAATGTCGGAAGACACTAAAAATAAAATCATTGCGCATCATGGGAATATTTGAATTGTAATTTTCACACAACTTTCCCAAATTGCAAGACTTCTGCTGCCAAAGAAGAAACACCTATGACTTTACCAAGGACTCAGATGCTTGGAATGCACAATGACCCATTCAAACTGAAAGTGAACATTTAGGTTGATGTTTCAAGTAAGTACCAAGTCAGACTAGAAGGCAATAAAAAATCATATGGAAACTTCATAAATATAAAAAGGGCCAGACTGACTCTGAGGTGTAAATGCCAAATGAGAGTCATCTATGGCCTCCTGAAACTTGTTTTTCTGTTTTAGTAAATGGGGCTGGAATCACTATACTTGTGTGAATACAGTGTATCTCTGAAATGCCACCCTCATTTTTTTCAACATCGCCTTGGCATACTTTCAGCTTTTACTTCTGTAGTTAAGTTTGAAGATCATCCAATGTAGAGAAACTGAAAGGATTACGTTTTGACAAATAGGCAGCTGGAGGAGGAAGAAAGGAATTGCCCTGAACAACAAAAATCATTAAAGACACAGAGGATAGAACAGGATCTATTTTCTATCTCCAGCGGAAACAGATAAAGGAAAAAAGAGTTTAACTGGCAAACGGAAGATTTAATTTAGACGTCTTGAAGATCTTACAGGTTTGCCAGCTACTGATAATCGCCACCTTTTAGTAAGAGCTAAAGGCTTTAAATGCATCATAGGTATGAATTTCATGTCGCAAACCTGAGTATGTAGCAAATGTGATTTTTGTTTTTGCCGTAACTGTCAGATCTCTGATTTGAGCTCTGAGCCTGCCTCACGTAGGCAACTTAACAGTGTCGTTTCTGATTTCTTTTTCTTTTCAATACAGTGATTTTGTTTGTCCGTTCTTGCCTAGAGGGTCAGAAACTGTACAGTTTAATCTTCCTTCCAGGTTTTCTCTTTCTTCTGTTACCCAAAAGCCTGCAGGAACAAGACCAGGTGAAGCCTGGCATGCTCTGCACCCTTCCACTAGTCCAAACAAGTCCTCCTCCTTCCGCCGGGGGCTGGCTTGGTCTCCAGGCTCCTAGGATTTCTCCTAGCTCCTGACCAAGCTCTCTACCCCATAGCGCATCTGCAGTGTCCCCCCCATTCAGAAAACTGAAGCTGAAACATTTAATTGGCCTTGGTGCATTCCTTGAACTCTTCTGAATTCGTGCCTTTTTTTTTCTCAAGCAGTTTCCTACATCTAATTTTTAATCAAATACTACCCATTCTTCAAAGCTCCCCATATTTCTCCCTGATACCCTCAACCAGAAGGGAATTTTCTGAATTCACAGTCTGTCCCTCTCCTAAGAACTCTGTCACCTTCTGTTAGCACACACATTCACCTGGCATGCACCTCTGCAGGTGGAACCCTTGTTGACTGCGGGCATCTATATGATTGGGGCAGTGTTCATTCTGATTGACTCTTGGCTATGTCCTACCGGTTGTTTTGCATTTTTAATACCACCTCTGCCTTCTGCCCTAGATTATGATAAATTATATCCATGCCTTCTTCTCCTATTGTAAAGTCCCTGAGGAAAGATAAATGTCTCAATTTGATAGTTCAATTCCTTGCACATAGTAGGCAATCAAATATATTTATTAAATGAATCCTCAGGTAATACTAGACTAGGCCACAACATTGCCCATGGTATAAGAATGAAAAAGGCAGGAGGTATCATTCATCATTGGCATATAAATACAATTTCCTTGCCAGCGTTACTCTTTTCTGTCTACTCCCTAATGCCTACTTAAAGTCTCATAATTTTTAATTTGAGTAAAGAACCAGTGGGGTACTTTTGTTTTAATTTGTGGAGAAAAAAATAAAATAAAATTATTCAAACTTTGCTCTTCTATCACTGACAGTTAATAATATCACTGTCATCATAAAGGGCATATTTAAAAGTCATTTGAGAAATCCATCTTTTCCCTGATTTAACATCACGTTTTAATTCTGATTTGCTCTCAGGAGGATTAAAATTCACCAGCCACTCCGTCACTTTTGTGCTCCTCCATTACCATGATATAAAAACAGAAATAGTAAATACAGTATAAGAATATTTACAGAATGTATATATATATATGTATGACTGAATCACTTTGCTATACAGCAGAAATTAACACAACATTGTAAATCATTGCACAAAGAATTGGCTTTTGTTTCAGAAACATTAAGTGAAAACAAAATAAAATAAAAATGAGTCAGACCCGCCCTATGGTAGATACTGAAAAGCAAAATTTTTCTTATCACTTTAGAAGCCTTAGTTTGTGAGAATAGATGGAGATGTTGGTTAGAGGGCCTTGCCTACCTCCTAGCTAAAAGACTTGTGTTTACACCAGCTTTCCAGAACATGAATTCAATTTCCTGTCTTTGCAATGTTACAAATGAGTATTTGAGGCACCCATGAAATCACCTGCAAACTGTTGAAACTATGTTAAATCCACAAAAGCCAGAGGCCTGCTATTCCGGCAGTCACCAACTTAACACTAACTTTAAGCATTCTCCATGTTTAAGTGGTTATTGCTGCTACCACCACCCCCCTCCCTTCTCAACTCCCCAAACTCCTGAAGGAACTGCCAACCCCCATTGCCATCCTCAGCCTCCTGGAGTCGAGTGTTCAGAAGAGCTCAGCACTCGGAGTTTAAGATTTGATGAGGTTCAGAGAGCTCAATGTCTGGAAGGGGCTGGGCTCTCCATTCAAATTCATAGTCACGATTCTCAGAGCATGGGCCACAGTCAAATGCAGATTTTTGTTCCTGATACCTGACCTACTGAACTAGACCTCCTAGTAGACCAACCCGGGAATCAGCATTTTAACTCCTCATATGATTTTTTTTAATATAAATTTATTTATTTTATTTATTTTTATTTTTGGCTGTGTTGGGTCTTCGTTGCTGTGTGTGGGCTTTCTCTAGTTGCGGCAAGTGGGGGCTACTCTTCGTTGTGGTGCACAGGCTTCCCATTGCGGTGGCTTCTCTTGTTGTGGAGCACGGGCTGTAGGCGCGCGGGCTTCAGTAGTTGTGGCACGCGGGCTTAGTTGCTCCGCGGCATGTGGGATCCTCCCCGACCAGGACTCAAACCCATGTCCCCTGCATTGGCAGGTGGATTCTTAACCACTGCACCACCAGGGAAGCCCATCATATGATTTTTTAAAATTAAAAACAAAAAATTGCCATGTTAGAGATACTGTGTAAATTTCAGATTGCCTACAGTCCCCGAAAAATACGCTCCCAACATAAACAATTTCAGTCAAGAAACCAAGGTTGCCTTCCCAAGTAGTGCCTCAACCTGGGTAAAAATGTTCATGACATTTTAACCTGCTCTTAGAGCAAAACTAAATTTTTAATAATCTCAATACAATAAACCAACCTTTTAAAGGAATATTTAAATGATTCCTTTGTTTCCAAAAAAACCCAAGCAAAGAAGCCCCTTTGGCTATTGTTAAACCAGAAGCCCCTAAATCAGGATGACCCTGGTGACTATGCAACCATAATGGGGCCTGAGAAGGGGTTACCTTTGCCCGGCTCTGTCAGACCAAAATTATTCAGATAACTTTTACACAAATAGCACATCTGTAGTGAACATTCCAGCTATACTTGCTGTCAGCAGCCTTGAATGATAATTGCAATAAAAATATATACTCTCATCAAAAACCAAATAGAAGAGGCTACTGTTTTTCACTTTAGAGCTGAAAGATTGTATTTTAGAGAGGAATTGAAATCTTTTGTTTTTTAAATAGCATATTATAAGAATCACTTAGAGCATTTCCTTTTTCAGTTTTGTGCAACTAATAGTTTCTTCAAGTTAGTTAGGTGATTGCTAGCAATTAATTAGTAAGATTAACATTGTTTTTATTGATCAGCCTGGCAGCAGTGATTGACAACATTAATGTAATTGCTTTATTTCTCAGAAAACCTTGACATAAGAACCTAATGGTACTGGGAAATAGTTGGGAGATAAAGAAAAATAGATTATATGCTTTAGATTGGGCCAATTACCTTAACATTCTGCCTGGGCTTTGAAAAGTGAATTAAGGGCTAAGAATTCCTTCCCTTAGGCGCTAGGAGCTTGTTTTTCTGTCCTTCCGCAATAGCCAGCGTGACAGTGAATCTCCACAAACGACAGAGAAGAGGTGACTCTATGCTCTGAGCTAGGACCCTACATTACCGTTTCAATTATAATCACCATAAGCAAATAAAGCAATAGTTTATAACCAAAATTTGAAAATTCAAAGTTCAGTGGCTACATTTAACATCTTTTCTGATGAAATCAGAGACCAAAATGGAAAGAAGGACAAGTTTGCTCTGCCTTCTACCTCTCTAAAATTCCAGTGAAGTTGCATATGTTCTTTCCTATTTGTCATTCAGGTATTGAATCAATATTGGTGATGTCCCAGAATGATTCTGGATCTGGCTACAATATTATAACTGTAAGTCATCCTTGTTCAACGGTTACTAGGAAGAGAAGGTAAGAGGAAGAGAAGGTAAGACCTGAGGATCGGGTCCATCTTGTGACCCGAGTTCTTGACCAGAGTTCAGTAGTTCCTCTGGGAATTCAATAGAAACCTTCAGTCCTTTGTTGTACTTGACCTACTCCTGCCAAAATGACTAGCTTGTTATTGTACCCAACCTGTCCTTCAAAATGACTGTTAACATCTTTATCAAAGCTGCTGAAAATTTTTAAAATAGTTTTTCTTTTAGTTAAAGGGGAAAATAAGTGTAGGTGTTGTTTGGATATTTGCTCAAGGTGTTGTAAGTATTCTAGTTCAAATAACTGTTTCAGGCTACTTATACCAAACATAAAATTGCAGATCCCTCTCATTAGAATGACCACTTACTGGGCATTCTTGGTTTCAGATACCTTTCAAGATAAATTGAGAATATTATCTTCAATTCTTACAACGATCTGGCAGATTAAAACCCAATTTGACAGATAAGGAAACTAATAAAATAAATGACTAGTACAAGGTCAGGCCAGGAATAAGGCGCAAAATCCAGATCTGTCTGGTTCCAAAGCCTATGTCCTTTCTGCTACTTGGTGGAAACCGTTAGGTTTCCTTTAACGTTCCA
Source organism: Globicephala melas (assembly GCF_963455315.2). NCBI lineage: Eukaryota > Metazoa > Chordata > Mammalia > Artiodactyla > Delphinidae > Globicephala > Globicephala melas. The sequence continues at coordinate 57,042,431 of NC_083322.1, forward strand.
GTGTTCAAAGGTTTAATGGTTCATTTTATTGTACTTTGTCTGTTAGAGATTTGGGATCCCTGCTGTTGGCAGTGCTATCACACACACAAAAAAATAGTATTATGGTTTAGATTTTCAGTACCATGCCAGCCTTGCTGGGTCTGAATCTTGGCTCTGATCCTTTCAAGCTATATCTCCTTGTGTATGTAACTCAGCTTCTCAATGCCTCTGTTTCCTCCTCTTTAAAGTAAAGGGAACAACCTTTCCACTTCACAGGGCTGTTGGAAGAATTATACGAACTAATTCAGTGCTCCTCAAACTTCAATGTACATATGAATCACCTGGGAGTCTGGGAAACCTGTGGATCCTGGTTGCAAGGGCTAGGGTGGAGCCTGGTGTTCAATGTGCAGGATGTGTAGACCAGAGGCTGACATGGAGTGATTTTTCAATAGTGGTCAACTATGATCATTTAATGATTAGATAAGGGAAGGTCGCTTGGAGCAAACGCTACTTTCGAACGAATTCCTGAGGGAATGATGATTGAAGAGATCCTACATTGTGCAGGCCAGCCCACCATGCCAGAACTTCTCAGAGGTTTCACCACGGCATGGCTGAAGGGTCAGGCACAGGCTACCTTCTTCCTGGAAATGGTATAATTCTGAAAATGCAGTTAGGACCAATGTGGCAGTGATGCAACCTACTAAAGAGCAATTCACTTATTGAACAAATATTTATTAAGCATCTTATGCTTTCACTGTTAGAGATTTGGAGTCAAGTAAGCATTTAGCATATGTCAGGCATTGAATTAGGCATGGGGAATCCTTGGCCATGCCATTATTTTAAAAGCTCCCCCAGTGGAAAATCCCCTCCAACACCAGCTGCGGGGTGAATGGTTTTTCTTTATGGGGAATATCTGTCCTTGCTCTGCTGCAGTGCTCCTTTTCATATCATATCTATCATTCCCTATTTATTCCCTTTGGTTCCCCCATTTTGATCTGTTTGTTTTAAGTACATCACTCTTCCGGACAGTCCCTGAGCTTATTCGCTTTCTCATCCACCCCACACATCTTTATTGAGTGCCCAGTTCATATATAATGTACAGCTGTTAGCACTGTGAGTGTTGGAAAAAATAATTAACAGGTAATTGACCATAATTTACATGATCTGTAGTGTTCTTAAAATTTTCCTATTTGCCGCAAAATAACATCTTTCTTGTTTGTATGCCTAATGTATCTGCAAGCAAATAAAACAGGGCATCTTGCCACAATAACCTGAGATCCACCTTAAACACTAACACTTTGCATACATGTTTAACTGTAATATAAAGGTGTTAGAAACTCAGCGGAAAGCAAACTTCTCAGTCCCCCTGTTTTGATAGATGCCTTTTTCACGAAACATATTTATATTAACATATTTTGTCCACTTTTACTTGTCTATCCTGTATCAGCTTCATCTTTATGGGCATCAGTCCTGTATTATCCTTAGGAGGCAGTAATCATGGTTTCAGATGTTAGAAATACCAACTTGTTAACATCATCCATAGGATTTTCTGATTTGCTGTGGAACCTTTGGTGATTCCAGCAGATTTTTTTGCACAAACTCTGCTAAATGCTCAAAAGAATGAAACAGAAGGCAGGCAGTTGTTCTTTTTCCCCCCAGCTTTATTGAGTATACTTGACAAATAAAAATTGTGTACAAAATGATGTTTTGATATACATGAACATTATGAAATGATTACAACAACCAAGCTAATTAATGTATCTATCACCTCACATAGTTACAATTTTTGTGTGTGTGGTAAAAACACTTAAGCTCAACTCTCTTGGCAACTTTCAAGTGTACAATATGGTATTATTGGCTGTAGTCACCAAGTTGTACATTACATCTTCAGAACTTATTCATCCTGCGTAATAACCTTTGTACTCTCTTACCAACATCTCATTTTCCGACCCACAGCCCTTGGCAACCACCATTCTACTCTCTGCTTTTATGAGCTTGATTTTTTTAGATCTCACTTATAAGTGAGATCATGGGGTATTTGTCTTTCTGTGTCTGGCTTATTTCACTTATCATAATGTCTTCAAGATTCATCCATATTGTCACATATACCAGGATTTCCTTCTTTTTTAAGGTTGAATAATATTTCATTCCATATGTACATGGAATATCATATATATATATCACTTTTTAAATCCATTCATCTGTTGATGGATACTTAGGTTGTTTCCATATCTTGAATAATGATGAAATGAACATGGGAGTGCAGATATCTCTTCAAGATCCTGATTTCATTTCCTTTGGATATATACTCAGAAGTGGGATTGTGAGATTATATGGTAGTTCTCTTTTTAATTTCTTGAGGAACCACCATATTGTTTTCAATAAGGCTGTACTAATTTGCGTTCTCACCAACAATGTACAAGATTTTCTTTTCTCCACATTCTTACCAATGCTTGTTATCTTTTGTCTTTTTGATAATAGCCATTCTAATAGGTATGAGATGATACCTCATTGTGGTTTTGATGATTAGTGAGTGTTGTTTGCATTCCCTGATGATTAGTGAGTGTTGTTGAGCATATCTTCATATACCTATTGGCCATTTGTATGTCTTCTTTTGAGAATTGTCTATTCGGATCCTTAGCCCATTTTTTAATGAGGTGTTTCTTGTTGTTCGTTTATTGTTGATGTTTGCCACTGACATGTTTGAGTTTCTTATATATTTTAGATATTAACCCCTTATCAGATATATGGTTTGCCAATATTTGTATCCATTCCACATAAGAGTGTAGCTCTATTAAAGGTAGACCCATGGCACAGTTCTCAGGGAAAAGAAACAAGAGAAAACAGTCAGTGCTCACCAAGCTTCTTCAAAGAAGGGATCTGGGCACATGGGTTTTTATTTATACATGCTTATGGAGGTACATGCTGCCATAGTGCCACCAGCACTTCCTCTTTGGAGATAAAGATGTGGGTAGAGCTGTGATGGTAGATGATAGACATAACACCTGTCTGTTATTATAGAAAGAATTCTGACTCAGAGCCAGGAACACCAGGATTGTCATCCTGATTGCTGTTAAATCCATGATCTTAACCAGTCATTTTATTTCTCTTGGCCTAAATGTATTAATCTGCTGAACTCATGGAATGGCATGTGACTTTCATACCTCAAAGAGTGTTCTGAGTATAAAAAAAATTGATAGGTGCTAGTTTAGAAAAAACTATAAATTTGCCCCAAAACACTGTACATTATGATTATTTTCATAAGCACTATCAGAGGTGTTGGGAGACTCTTCAATTTTTATCATTCACTCATTTTACTATTACTACTTGTATAATTACCACCACTCATAATATATCAGCAGGCAATTGCTTTACTTGCTTTGATGTTCAAGTTTCTCTTTTTGGAACCAAGGGTATCAGATGGAACATCTCTTATGTATATATGGAGAAGTGAAGTCATTGGAGGAAGACCCTATGTTTTTAGTCTCAAGAATTTGCTTTATCATTGACATCCTAAAAGACTCTCTAAGTAGGTTAAACTAATTTAGGAAGAGACTGAAGATAATGTTGAAGGTGTAATTCACTGTGATTAATAAAGAATCTTTAACCATAGAAAAGTTCCTCTTGATTGCTAAAAGAGTTTCAAACTTCAAATGCAAGTTTATCATTCTTTCTTAGAAAATGAAATGTAGCAGAGATGTACTTTTGCTTCAAATTGCTTTTATACTAATGAACAAATAAGTTTTACATTGTTCTATTTTCATGGGTTTTTACTGGGCCTTAGTGGACGTAGAAAACTCAAATTGTGATACCTTAATCTAATAAGAGACTTTTAAAAGGTAATGACTGTCACAGAGCCTGTTTCTCCAGTTCAGAGTCTTCCCTGATAATTCATCTAGTTTGGGTTCTCTGTAATTATATGGCATTTATATTCTCTTCTCAATGTACTCATATTACTTTTATGTCAATTGACAGAATATTTCAGGGCAGAATAAGTTGAGCCCTTGTTTCCCTCTGCTGCTCCTCTGGTAATTGTTTGAAGAGTTCTGTGAAGACTTCTTTTTAATTCCTCTCACTTTGAGGTAAGCCTTTATAAAGGTGGTCATAATACAGAAAGCGGGGACTTGTGCTGAGAATGACATTGTTTCATAAAAATGTCAGTGATTATTAATTCACAGAAGATTTGTGAGGCAAGTGGAAAGACTTGATAAGCCTCATTTCCTTGACCATACTCATTTCTTACCCTGGAATATAGATTTTGTTAATCACTATTTAAAATTTCATTTGCCTTTTACCCAGCCACAACTGTGTTCATTTTAATTAGTTCAAGTTTGAGGGATGTAAAAATGTTTTCCTATTCATCAAGATGTCCCTAGAATAATACTCTCCAGAGTCCTAGGCATTCTTGAGAAAACAGGGTTCTCTGCAGCAGATCAAAGAGCACTTCTAAGGGCACTTTCCCAAGTATATATACCTAAGGAGTCCAATAATATAGAATCACAAGGAAAATAACTTATTTTCAAACCTCTTATCACTAAAAATTCAGTAATTCTAAGGAATAATGACATTAACTTACACTGTGCTCTAAATTTGTTCAACTAAATCTCCAAGAACACAAAGTACTTTTTAAAACAGTACCACACTAACCCCAAAGACTATTAAACTGCAAGTAACGTTTCTTTCCAGTACCAAGTTTTCACAGCTTGCTCTCAAATGCTGGGAATATCCTCTGAGGCTCCTCTGTGGATCCAAAGGTCAAGGAACTGACACTTTAATATCAGCCACATAACTTTGGAATCTAGCAAAAAGATAAACGTGGTGAGTTACTTGTCCAGTCTTGACAATTAATATGGCTTGTAAAATCTGAGGCATCCCAAGTGAAAACAACAGATGTTAGTATCCGCTTTGGGTAAGAGATCCTGGCAGGTCATAGCCAGAATCAGAATGAGCATCTTGAACTCCTATAAAAAAAAAAAAAAAAGAAAGAAAGAGCTATTAGGCTAAGAGGATCTAAGTCCAGAAATTATATCTGCCCTCAGAATCCATATCTTGAACTCTGATACTGGACAAAATTAAATGTCAGTCTTTGGAGACTTTTTTCTGAACCACAGATATTTTTGTGCCAATCAGTTCTACAATCGAGTCTTAAGTGGATTTGAACCAAGAGAGAAGAAGAATTTTTAATGAAGGCTTTAAGAGGGTTTACATTTAACTTAATAATAAACTTTCCTCCAAACATTGCTGAAATGGACATTTTAAAACACATATTTAAGAGTTTGGGATTAACAAATACACACTACTATATATAAAATAGATAACCAACAAGGACCTACTGTGTAGCACAGGGAACTCTACTCAATATTCTGTAATAACCTATATGGGAAAAGAATCTGAAAAAGAATAGATATATGTATATGTATAACTGAATCACTTTGCTGTACACCTAAAACTAACATAACATCGTAAATCAACTATACTCCAGTATAAAATAAAAATTAAAAGAAAAACACATATAGCCATTCAAATACATCATTTTAACACAAGACTTCCTAGTCAGATTCTGATGAATGCTAAACCTTTCTAGAGCAAAGAGTTGGACTCATTCGTCTTTTCCTCACAGCACCAGGCAAAATCTCTTGCCAAAAGTGGTGCTAGTTGTTGAATAAAGAACACTTTTAACATATTATTTCCTTGCTGAAAAACCCCTAAGAGACCTCAACCCCGTGTCTATCGTGTTCAAGTTGAAACTCTCCTTCAGTCTTGTTTCCCACCACTCTCCGCCTCCCCCACTGTTCTGGGACTTATTTCCTTATGGTATTCCCACTACTGCGGTTGTGTCCCCTCTTTCCCATTGTTTTCTCAGTCCTAGCCATCATCAAGTCCTAATTCAAGTTGTATTTTGTCCATAAACTCTCCTCCTACTGCTTAGCCCACAAAGCTCTCTGTGTGATTGTTTCACCCTTAGAATCCAATGCTTCTCACTTAGCTCTTCTCTAATCACCAGATGCATGTTAGGCTTGTGATACATCAGAGTGTAATCACCTTCAGGGTAAAGACCAGGTCTTCTTGGCTGTCTTTCCCCTTAGGTTCCGGCCTAGAGTGAAGAATGAGTATGAATATTCATATGAATTAATATGAGTAAGGATATGATGGTGTCCTGAAGCACTGGATTAAGAGATTCTCATGGAGCCAGAACAGCCAGTTAACTTGAAGATTCTGTTCACTTCCATTAATTAAGAAATCAGGCTCAGATTTAGGTTCAGATCATGAGGACTACTCCAGACCCTCCCTAAATCAAACATGTGTGATCTTCTTGTACAGTTATTGCTAACTTTCAATAATATGTGACCACATACCCACGAATTCAATCTTCTGGGTTTATAAAACTTCTGCATTGATACCAATCTCTCTCTCTCTTTCTAGTTTCTTAAAAATCAGATGTGCTGATGTTTGTATCATAACCGTGAGTTGAGACTGAGCTGTAAAAATATCTCTTACACTTCCTGGGGGAGGTATGCAATTCCTTTTGGAGAATAAGTTTGCGTTGTTGAGATGTCCACATTCTATTTCAAACTCTCCTCTTGTATACCTGTGACTCAAAGATCATAGCTGGAAGAGAAAAGCTGCCTTTTCCCACTGACTAAGCTAAAATTTCTACATAGAAAGAGAGTCAGTTTCCTTTTAACCCAGAGGTTTGTGACATTAACATCTGTAAAGAGAGTCAACTAGACAAAATGGATCACCATCCCTATGGGAGGATAAGGGCTGATAGTTTATACACCCTGGATCGATAAGAAATGCAAAGGAAAGCCAGAAAGAGAGAGTGAGGAAGAAAAGGAAAAAGAGATAAAAGACAAGATTAACAGGTGATGTGAACTAAAATTAGTTCTAAGGTAGTACTAATATACAACTGTACATGGAAGCTTTGCCCCTCTTCCGCTAACATAGAATAGGATTCAGTCTTCACTACAAACCTGCTGTAAATTTTCTCAAATTGTTTCAAACACTTGACCAGTTTCTGAACTCCTAATATGTGCCTGGCACTGTTCTACATGCTGGTATATCAGTGAATGGAACGAAGTCTCTGTCTTCATGGTGTTTAGATTCTAGTGAATGACCAGAATCTATGTATCAGTCTATATTTATATCAATAATAATATGCTTTAATTGAGTAACTGCTAAGTGCTAGGTTCTTTGTATGTCATTTTGGATTTAATTCTCAAAATAATCCTAAGAGGTAGAAATATCACTATCCCCATTTTACAGATGAAAAACACTGAGGTTAAGAGAGAGCTAAATAACTTTTGCAGTGTCACACAACTACTTAGAAATGGAGCTTGGATCTGAACCCACCTTCCCTGACTGCTAAGCAGGAGGGCCAAACAGGCTTTAAATACCAGCATGTAACTCAAATGCTGAATAGATTCCACTTCATACATGCAATGTGTTATAAGGAAAAGTCCAAACTGGGAAAGATTTGATACATTCAATTTCTTTTATATCATGAGTTTTATTTTATGTAGAGTTATTGGGATAGTAAATAGCAGGGTATTTGTTTTCATGTTAAACCTTTTAACCATTAAAATAGTGTACATTATTGTAGCCTCCTGTAATGTCCCTAATCTTCCATTAAGGGCAACATTTTGCCTACAAAGTCTAATTTTTAAACATTTCTAAAAATCTTCGAATGAAAAGTATTCTGGTGATCAAAAAAGACTGTTCAGTATTTCCTTTGAGCTCTCTTTGGCTTCCCTTTGGGTTGGTTCTCACCTGTCAGCTTTCACAGGCATCTGGGCCGTGGTCCAGGGAACCTATAGGCCGTGGCAAGTGGAGCTCTGGGCAGTGCTGGGCTCACCACCAAGCAGGAGGCTGGCAGCTGTGGGCACCATCATTTCATAGGTTTCCAGAAATGTGTGCTGTTCTCCAGGAATCTGGGATTCCTTCACATGGACAAGGGCTTAGCTGCCTGAGAACTGTTAATGAGAATTTTGCAAGGGGGTGGGAGAGGAGAGGCCCAACCTCGGGACCTTTTTAACTCTCAGCCCCTGGGACCCACTTATAGTTCCTAGAAGGCCTTTGGGAAAATGAGCGCCAGAGAAAGCCAGACAATAAGACCTGCTGTGGACCTGCAGCTTACAGAACATTATGCTACAGCACAAGGAAAACAATATGCGTTGCTGCTGCCCCAGAGGATTTTATATTCTAAAGGAGGAAGGAAAATATTTTGAAACACCTAACTCAGTCAACAAGCCATACATCTAATTAGAGCTATGTAACCACTGGAGAAATGTATGATAACTATAGCATCCTCCTTTCCAAAAGGACAGTTTCTCTCCAGAAGTCGCATAATATCATAGTTGGAAGTATAGCCTCTGGAACCAGACAGCTTGGGTTTAGAGTCCTGATCTGCAACTTTCTAGTCGTGTGACCTCAGCTGAGTCATATAGCTTCTTGTGCCATAGTGTCCTTATGTGTAAGACACAATAATAAAAGTATGTCACTTGTGGCACTGTTGTGAGTATTAAATGAGTTAATACGTAGAAACCACTTGTATTAGATGAGATAATATATTGAAAGTGCTTGTAACAGTATTTGACTAATAGAGCTATAGTAAGTCTAGGTAGTGTCACATTCTATTTATTTTTAAGACAGATCTTAAGACTGAGTGAGTTATTATTCTACAGTAATAATAGCAATTTTTCACGTGTACTGAATGCTGAATGTGTAATGGGACATGTCCTGTCTCACTTAATTCTCAAAACAATCTTAGGAAGTAGATACCATTTTAAATTATACTTGAATATGAAGAAAACAAGGCTTAGAGAAGTTTAAATAACTTCTCAAAAGCTCAAACCCAGATTTGTCTGCCTCTTCTGGAACCCATATTCTATTAAGATCTCTTGCTTCCTCCCCTCAACCATGAAAGAATGTCAGAGACTATTTTGGCATTTGAGATGGGACTTGATACTAAAAGAAAGTTGGTAAGTGGACAGAGGAAGGAATTGAACAGCTCTCTAAATCTTATAATTTAAAGCAACTGAAGTGCAGCTATAGCAGCAGAGTTTTGTTACCCCTGAAGTTTCTTTAAGAATCTGACACACATTGGAAGTCCATTCAGATTATGTTTCCCATTTCTAAATTTTCTGCCACTAATATTTATGACAAGAGAAGGAAACATGGATGAAAAAGGCGGCATTTCTGAGGCCAGAGTTACTGGTACCTTACTCAGGTTTTGATCAGAAAAATGTAAAAGCTGATGGAGCTCTTAGAAATGTGGTTGAGGCAGACAGGAGGGAGAAAAGGGGTCTGTGTCTTGGGGACAGACCTGCTGGGCTGCATTAGAGCAGTAGGTGGCTCTTTACAACTGGTGACTGCATTGCCCATGGTCAGCCGGTCTAGTTTTAAAAGATCTAGATTGAGAAAAGAGCTTTCAAGAGGCATTAAGATAATGCTGAAGTTTCAGTCAGTCCTTTGGGGCAGACTGAAAAAATAATAGGTTTATTAAAATTGCCTGTGCATTATGCTATGAAAACTTCTACAAGGATGCACAGATGGGCTTTAATTTGGACAACACTGTTGCTGCATATTAAAGGCCTTTGATTTTAATATCCAGTAATGAATAAAACTACTGGTGGGTGTCCTCCTGTGTCATAATGTAATCGGAGGAGAATGAATCTGGCTCTCATTTCGTTTTGCTATTGAATATTTGCTCTCAGACAGATGTACCTATGCTGAAAACACAACAACGAATCATTCTATATGTAGTGGAGGAAACCAAGGGGATTTCATCAGGTGGGAAGCACGAACTGACTAGAGTCAAATAAAAATGTGGCTTTGAAATTATGGGGTTTTCTAGAAGAGATCAACTCTAGGTATCCACAGTCCTTCAAGTAAGCCAAAACTTTCCTGTAATAAAACATAGTTTACTGAGAACTGCCACCTCCACTCTCTACCAGCCGGCTCAGCCCCCTGCTCGTCATAGATGACTCTAAAGGTAGAGCTTAGCACTAGGATTTAGCACTACCTGCCTTCTCAGGTGCCTCAGTGCTGGCTGCTGTTTACCTAGGTTACTGATACCTGATACGGCTTCTCTTTATGATCCCGAAGACACTGCTGCCTGAATGGTGCGTAAGATCTCTATGTGCTTTGCATCCTTTACCTTTCTCACTTGGCAAATTGCATTTTCTTAGTTGAGGTAGTTTGAAGCCAAATACCACTTCCCTTATGTTCTTTCCTGTCCCCAAGTAAAGCCATTGTGTGGCCCCAGTTCTTCACCCTTTCTTCTGTGCACCTTCTTTTCCATGTGATTTTGCAGTCCCTTCCTTCATGTGGTGGAGTCTATCTCTCTACCCTCTGATTTGACTTGACTGTCCCCTTGACCTGTTTCTGCCAGTAGATTGTGGAAGAAAATGCAGAGAATGCCAGCTTTAAGCTTAGCCCCAAGAGGACACGGACACGTTGGCTATCTCTATTGCTCCCCTTCCTTCAGCATCTCATGATGCTCTCTTGTTCTCAACAAGAACAGGCTAGCCTGCTGGAAGATGAGAAGCCACATGGAGTAGAGCCAAGTGAGCTCAGTTGTCCCATCAGGTCCCAGAAAAAGTCTACCCCAAATCAGCAAAGCCACCCTGATGATGGGAAGCTGACGTGATCAAGTGCCAATGCCTAGCAAAACAACCCAGCCATCCTGATGACTCTTGAGGAGGGAAGGTATGATAGCTGTTTAAAGCCACTAAGTTTGGGGGTAATTTGTTACATGACAATATCTAACATACAACCACCATGGTGTATCCCCCAGCTCTGAGCTCTGACATGCACGCTTGAGTGTGAGCTATCTTCAGCTCCTAGTATCTGACACTCAGTACCTCTCATAACATAATTACTAAATAAATGATACCATCAAATTCACATCAGTGAACATCTGGATTGCTCTCTAATTTGTAATCAGATCTAAGTTTATTTTTCTTATTAATCAGCATCCTCCTTTGCCAACTGTGTCTCTTTTGTATTCTTAATTTGATGTCCTCCCTGTTTCTGTTTCCCTTTCACTTAGATAGAAATGAATAATATATTTAAAAGATTAATATACTTTTAAAATTTCTTTGCTGGAGAAATTTAGAAAGTAGAAGGAACCACATGAAGGGAAGTGCAAATGATCCAAAAGCAAATGAGAATGGAAAGTTTGCCTTGATCTTATGAATTTGATGATGAAATTCTGAGTCACCAAACAATTATTAGGGGTATTATTGCCTAATAACAAATCCTTATATTTTTATTTATTCATTTATTTATTTTTCATTTCATTCATTCATTTATTTTTTTCCTGCATAAAATCATCCTTTATTTTTTTTTAGCATCTTTATTGGAGTATAATTGCTTTACAATGGTGTGTTACTTTCTTCCTTATAACAGAGTGAATCAGCTATACATATACATACATCCCCATATCTCCTCCCTCTTATGTCTCCCTCCCACCCCTCTAGGACACAAAGCACCGAGCTGATCTCCCTGTGCTATGTGGCTGCTTCCCACTAGCTAGCTATTTTACATTTGGTAGTGTATATATGTCCATGCCACTCTCTCACTTCATCCCAGTTTACCCTTCCCCCTCCCCGTGCCCTCAAGTCCATTCTCTAGGTCTGCATCTTTATTCCTGTCCTGCCCCTAAGTTCTTCAGAACCATTTTTTTTTTTTTTTAGTATCCATATATATGTGTTAGCATATGGTATTTGTTTTTCTCTTTCTGACTTACTTCATTCTGTATGATAGACTCTAGGTCCATCCACCTCACTACAAATAACTCAATTTCATTTCTTTTTATGGCTGAGTAATATTCCACATATATATATGTGCCACATCTTCTTTATCCATTCATGTGTCGATGGACACTTAGGTTGCTTCCATGTCCTGGCTATTGTAAATAGAGCTGCAATGAACATTGTGGTACATGAGTCTTTCTGAATTATGGTGTTCTCAGGGTATATGCCCAGTAGTGGGATTGCTGGGTCTTTTGGTAGTTCTGTTTGTAGTTTTTTAAGGAACCTCCATACTGTTCTCCATAGTGGCTGTATCAATTTACACTCCCACCAACAGTGCAAGAGTGTTCCCTTTTCTCCACACCCTTTCCAGCATTTATTGTCTGTAGACTGTTTGATCATGGCCATTCTGACTGGTATGAGGTAATACCTCATTGTAGTTTTGAGTTGCATTTCTCTAATGATTAGTGATGTTGAGCATCTTTTCATGTGTTTGTTGGCAGTCTGTATATCTTCTTTGGAGAAATGTCTATTAGGTCTTCTGCCCATTTTGGGATTGGGTTGTTTGTTTTTTGATATTGAGCTGCATGAGCTGCTTGTTATTTTGGAGATTAATCCTTTGTCAGTTGCTTCATTTGCAAATATTTTCTCCCATTCTGAGGGTTGTCTTTTCATCTTGTTTATGGTTTCCTTTGCTGTGCAAAAGCTTTAAAGTTTCATTAGGTACCATTTGTTTATTTTCGTTTTTATTTCCATTTCTCTAGGAGGTGGGTCAAAAAGGATCTTGCTGTGATTTATGTCATAGAGTGTTCTGCCTATGATTTCCTCTAACAGTTTTATAGGCTCTGACCTTACATTGAGGTCTTTAATCCATTTTGAGTTTATTTTTGTGTATGTTGTTAGGGAGTGTTCTGATAGTCTTTTACCTGTAGCTGTCCAGTTTTCCCAGCACCACTTATTGAAGGGGCTGTCTTTTTTCCATTGTATATTTTTGCCTCCTTTATCAAAGATAAGGTGACCATATGTAAGTGGGTTTATCTCTGGGCTTTCTATCCTGTTCCATTGATCTATATTACTGTTTTTGTGCCAGTACCATACTGTCTTGATTACTGTAGCTTTGTAGTATAGCCTGAAGTCTGGGAGCCTGATTCCTCCAGCTCCATTTTTCTTTCTCAAGATTGCTTTGGCTATTCGGGGTCTTTTTTTTTTTTCCATACAAATTGTGAAATTTTTTGTTCTAGTTCTGTGAAAAATGCCCTTGGTAGTTTGATAGGGATTGCACTGAATCTGTAGATTGCTTTGGGTAGTATAGTCATTTTCACAATGTTGATTCTTCCAATCCAAGAACATGGTATATCTCTCCATCTATTTGTATCATCTTTAATTTCTTTCATCGGTGTCTTTTGGTTTTCTGCATACAGGTCTTTTGCCTCCTTAGGTAGGTTAATTCCTAGGTATTTTATTCTTTTTGTTGCAATGGTAAAAGGGAATGTTTCCTTAATTTCCCTTTCAGATTTTTCATCATTACTGTAGAGGAATGCAAGGGATTTCTGTGCATTTTGTATCCTGCTACTTTACCAAATTCGTTGATTATCTCTAGTAGTTTTCTAGTAGCATCTTTAGGATTCTCTGTGTATAGTATCATGTCATCTACACACAGTGACAGCTTTACTTCTTTTCCGATTTGCATTCCTTTTATTTCTTTTTCTTCTCTGATTGCTGTGGTTAAAACTTCCAAAACTAAGTTGAATAATAGTGGGGAGAGTGGGCAACCTTGTCTTGTTCCTGATATTAGAGGAAATGGTTTCAGTTTTTCACCATTGAGAATGATGTTGACTGTGGGTTTGTCATATATGGCCTTTATTATGTTGAGGTAAGTTCCCTCTATGCCTACTTTCTGGAGGGCTTTTATCATAAATGGGTGTTGAATTTTGTCGAAAGCTTTTTCTGCATCTATTGAGATGATCATATGGTTTTTATCCTTCAATTTGTTAATATGGTGTATCACATTGTTGGATTTACGTATACTGAAGAATCCTTGCATTCCTGGGATAAACCCTACTTGATCATGGTATATGATCTTTTAATGTGCTGTTGGATTCTGTTTGCTAGTATTTTTTTGAGGATTGTTGCATCTATGTCCATCAGTAATATTGGCCTGTAGTTTTCTTTCTTTGTGACATCTTTGTCTGGTGTTGGTATCAGGGTAATGGTGGCCTCGTGGAGTGAGTTTGGGAGTGTTCCTCCCTCTGCTATATTTTGGAAGACTTTGAGAAGGATAGGTGTTAGCTCTTCTTCAAATGTTTAATAGAATTTGCCTGTGAAACCATCTGGTCCTGGGCTTTTGTTTGTGGGAAGATTTTTAATCACAGTCTCAATTTCAGTGCTTGTGATTGGTCTGTTTATATTTTCTATTTCTTCCTGGTTCAGTCTCGGAAGGTTGTGCTTTTCTAAGAATTTGCCCATTTCCTCTATTTCCTCCAGGTTGTCCATTTTATTGGCATAGAGTTGCTTGTAGTAATCTCTCATGATCCTTTGTATTTCTGCAGTGTCATTAGTTACTTCTCCTTTTTCATTTCTAATTCTACTGATTTGAGTCTTCTCCCTTTGTTTCTTGATGAGTCTGGCTAATGGTTTATCAATTTTGTTTATCTTCTCAGTGAACCAGCTTTTAGTTTTATTGATCTTTGCTATTGTTTCCTTCATTTCCTTTTCATTTATTTCTGATCTGATCTTTATGATTTCTTTCCTTCTAACTTCGGGGTTTTTTTGTTCTTTCTCTAATTGCTTTAGGTGTAAGGTGAGGTGGTTTATTTGAGATGTTTCTTGTTTCTTGAGGTAGGATTGTATTGCTAAAAACTTCCCTCTTAATACTGCTTTTGCTGCATCCCATAGATTTTGGGTTGTCGTGTCTCCATTGTCATTTGTTTCTAGGTAGTTTATGATTTCCTCTTTGATTTCTTCAGTGATCTCTTGGTTATTTAGTAGTGTATTGCTTGGTCTCCATGTGTTTGTATTTTTTACAGATTTTTTCCTGTAATTAATATCTAGTCTCATAGCATTGCGGTCGGAAAAGATACTTGATAAAATTTCAATTTTCTTATATTTACCAAGGCTTGATTTGTGACCCAAGATATGATCTGTCCTGGAGAATGTTCCATAAGCACTTGAGAAGAAAGTGTATTCTGTTGTTTTTTGATGGAGTGTCCTATAAATATCAATTAAGTCCATCTTGTTTAATGTCTCATTTAAAGCTTGTGTTTCCTTATTTATTTTCATTTTGGATGATCTGTCCATTGGTGAAAGTGGGGTGTTAAATTCCCCTACTATGATTGTGTTACTGTCGATTTCCCCTTTTATGGCTGTTAGCATTTGCCTTATGTATTGAGGTGCTCCTATGTTGGATGCATAAATATTTACAACTGTTATATCTTCTTCTTGGATTGATCCCTTGATCATTATGTAGTGTCCTTCTTTGTCTCTTGTAATGGTCTTTGTTTTAAAGTCTGTTTTGTCTGATATGAGAATTGCTACTCCAGCTTTCTTTTGATTTCCATTTTCATGGAATATCTTTTTCCATCCCCTCACTTTTAGTCTGTGTCCCTATGTGTGAACTAGGTCTCTTGTTGACAGCATGTAGTGGGTCTCTTGTAGACAGCATATATATCTTGTTTTAGTATCCATTCAGCTAGTCTATGTCTTTTGGTTGGAGCATTTAATCCATTTACATTTAAGGTAGTTATCAATATGTAGGTTCCTATTACCATTTTCTTAATTGCTTCCGGTTTGTTATTATAGGTCTTTTCTTTCTCTTGTGTTTCCTGCCTAGAGAAGTTCCTTTAGTATTTGTTGTAAAGCTCGTTTGGTGGTGCTGAATTCTCTTAGCTTTTGTCGAATCTGAGTGAGATCCTTGCTGGGTAGAGTAATCTTGGTTGTAGGTTTTTCTCTTTCATCACTTTAAATATGTCCTGCCACTCCCTTCTGGCTTGCAGAATTTCTGCTGAAAGATCAGCTGTTAAACTTATGGGGATTCCCTTGTATGTTATTTGTTGTTTTTCCCTTGCTGCTTTTAATACTTTGTATTTAATTTTTGATAGTTTGATTAATATGCCTTGGTGTGTTTCTCCTTGGCTTTATCCTGTATGGGACTCTCTGTGCTTTCTGGACTTGATTGACCATTTCCTTTCCCATATTAGGGAAGTTTTCAACTATAATCTCCTTAAATATTTTCTTTTTCTCTTTTTCTTCTGGGACCCCTATAATTCGAATGTTGGTGCATTTAATGTTGTCCCAGAGCTCTCTGAGACTGTCCTCAATTCTTTTCATTCTTTTTTCTTTATTCTGCTCTGTGGTAGTTATTTCCACTATCTTATCTTCCAGGTCACTTACACGTTCTTCTGCATCAGTTATTCTGCTATTGATTCCTTCTAGAGAATTTTTAATTTCACTTATTGTATTGTTCATCATTGTTTGTTTGCTCTTTAGTTCTTCTAGGTCCTTGTTAAACGTTTCTTGTATTTTCTCCATTCTATTTCCAAGATTTGGGATCATCTTTACTATCATTACTCTGAATTATTTTTCAGGTAGACTGCCTATTTTCTCTTCATTTGTTTGGTCTGGTTGATTTTTGCATTGCTCCTTCATCCTCTGTGTGTTTCTCTGTCTTCTCATTTTGCTTAACTTACTGTGTTTGGGGTCTCCTTTTCGCAGGCTGCAGGTTTTAGTTCCCGTCGATTTTGGTGTCTGCCCCCAGTGGCTAAGGTTGGTTCAGTGGATTGTGCAGGCTTCCTGGTAGAGGGGACTAGTGCCTGTGTTCTAGTGCATAGGGCTGGATCTTGTCTTTCTGGTGGGCAGGACTGCATCCTGTGGTGTGTTTTGAGGTGTCTGTGACCTTATTATGATTTTAGGCAGCCTCTCTACTAATGGGTGGGGTTGTGTTCCTGTTTTCCTAGTTGTTTGGTATAGGGTGTCCAGCCCTGTAGCTTGCTGGTCGTTGAGTGGACCTGGGTCTTAGCATTGAGATGGAGGTCTCTGGGGGAGCTTTCGCCATTTGATATTACGCGGAGCTGGGAGTTCTCTAGTGGACCAATTTCCTGAATTTCCTCTCCCATCTCAGAGGCACAGGCCTGACACCCGGCCGGAGCACCAAGACCCTGTCAGCCACACGGCTGTAGTCCTCCCCTTGGTGCTCTGCGGCACAATCAGGAGAAAACTCTGAGTTCCTGGCTTCTCCCTTTGGTGCTTTCCAAGTCACCCCGATTCTGCCTCCAAAAAGTCCTCTCTCCTTTCCTTCCCTTCTTTCTTGTTAAATTCTATATTTTTATTTATGTAGTTTCAAATATTTGCTACCTGTCCTACATTTTATTCATTGTACTATCTTTTGATTTTTCTTGAAACTTCACTCAGAAGGCCAGGCATTAAAGTTATTTGTAAATCTATTTATTTGGTGATGGGGTCCTTCTGCTTAGGAGAATTCAGGACACGGCTATGTTTTCTATATTTTTCTGTATTTTCTCCTATCTTCTAATACTTTGAGATCTTCAGCCAAGGAACTACTTTTTTATGATTGTCAACAGTTTCCATTCACAAAAGGTGCACAGACGTGCTTTTTTGGGCATGAAGTCTTCAGAAGAGAACATTCTACAAACGTAGACTGGACATACAATGCAGTTTTTTGCATTATTTCTCCTTTGGGATAGAATCCACCAAATTCCATTATTAGTTTAGGTGGCAAAGTAATGAGTGCTTTTGAGTTATTTGCCCCTCTCTGCATCTAAAGCAGTGTGCAATGTAGGCATTAGAAAGCTGTTGTACTCTACAGAGATGCTGAGGGTGTTGTTCCCGTGCTGTGGCTGAGGACTGGCTGCTTGTTTCCCTTTTCTACAGAGACAAGTGAACTTGCAATCAAAATGGGCAATTCAGAAAAGGAAGAATAAAAAGGAAGTAGCCATGTTTTTCTCTTAATTATCCCATTAGACTGCAGCAATTTAGTAAGGTCTGGCGCTTGATTGCGTTCCTTGTCTCCTGAGGAATAGGAGCATTTCCCGTCGTGGCTTGGCTATTGATGCAAAGATTCTGTGAAAACCTTGTTCTTGTCTCATTCTTTCTCTGCCTCATTAACTTGTTCATTTTAATGACTACATCTTCATAAAGTCTAACATTTCAATATCAAATGTTCTGTTCTTAAATTAAGCATTAAAAAATAAGGAAGGGAGGGTTGATCACCATACAGTCTGTCCTTATCTATTTCAACACTTACAATGATTCCACTTCATTATTTGAGAGATGTGCAGGGGTTTACGTATCCCTGTGTCCTTACCATCTATTAATACAACTCCACTTTCCTTTGTCCCTGTATTTGACACACATTTATTGAGCTCTTTCAATGTTCAAGGCCCTGGAGAGAGGCTTTGAGGAAAAGAAGGAGAAGTATCGAACCCTCCTAAAAAGAGCATGTATCTCATTCCCTACATGGGATCAACTTTGAGGAAACCCTGATGAAGAAAGATAACACACACTAACGTAAAGGAGAAAAGACTTGAATAAAGGCCTGGAAGACTAGGAGTAGACACAGGAAATGAAAAGTATATTCGGGGGATTCACCAGACTTGTCTTCAATAACTTGTTAAGCTCTATATTTATATACTTTTCTCTATATTCATTATATCTGCAATTAAAAAATATCAATAAGATTAACGTATACTGGTAATGCTTCAAAAGGAAAGACAGGAGTATAGTTACCAAAAAATGATTGGATGCTCTTAGGAAGCTAAGGACAATTAATTTTCAGGAAGACAATTAAATTGGTATCTCATTTCAGTATAATTTAGACCCATAGTAAGATTAGAAGATATTCAGGTATGATTTTATTATTCTCCCCAAAGAACAGAAATATGGCCTGTGTGTAGGTGTCATTAATTAGCTTTCTCTTATACCCTACTCTAAATGCAGTCTGTCAACATTAATTTTTTATGTCATCCAAGTTAACAGATGTTGAATATTTGATCAATTAAATATGCTAGCTTGTTTTACATGGGAACAAATACCTCTTTGTCCTATGCAATTGATCTTTTTCATCTAAATTAGGTCTTTACAACATCCATAAAAAATTTGATCTGTATAATTCCAATCTATCTAGATTATTTAAAATTTTTTGATTTTATGTCAATTATTCACTCTACCTATAAGGTTTTTTACTCACCATTTACTAAATTATTCAATAAGTATTTATTACGTGCTTCCTATGTGCTAGACACTATTTTAGGTGCTGAGGAGATAGCAATAAACAAGACAAAGTTTCCTACCTTCATGGGACTTAAATTATAGGAGGGGAGACACATAGTAGAAAGAAGACAGAGAAGAAGACAGTACATATGAACTGTGGAGACAAATAAACTAGAATAAAGGGTTTAGGGGATGTAGAGGCCTCTAGGTACTGGTATCAGCCTTGTGTTTGGAGAGGAATGGTGATGAGGTCAGTGGCTCTAGCAGAGGGAAGGGAAGAGGCAGGATATGAATACAAAGATATGAAGAGAGCTGTGCCCTGAGGGCCCTTGTGGACCGTGGGAAGGCTTTGGCTTTTACTCTGCATAAGATGAGAAGCCATTGGAGAGTTTAGGTCAAGTTGTAACATACCTAACGCACATTTTAATAGATTTTACATTTTTAAAAAGTTGTGCTGAGAATAGATTGAAGAGGTGCAAGAGTAGAAACACGCAGATGTGCTGACTATTGCAGTAGTCCTGGCAAAATGATACTGGTTTGGACCAGGTGGTAGCACTGGAAGTTGTGAGAAGTGGTCAGATGCTGAATATATTTTGAAGGTTGGATTATGTAACTTGTTGACTGGGTATGAAGTGTGAGCAAAAGAGAATTCCAAGTTGAGTCCACGGTTTGAAGCCTGAGCAAGCAGAAGGGTGGAGTTGCTGTCTACTGAGATGGGGAAGGCTGCAAAGAGAAGGCTTGCAGGTGGGAGTTAGGAGCTGTGTTATATTTGACATGTTTAACAGACATACAAGTGGAGACATTAAGTAGACAGTTGAATAACTGAGTCTGGAGTTTAGGGGGAGAAGTTCTGGCTGGAAATATAAATCTGAAAGTCATCAGCGTATAGATGGCTTTTAAACCCAAGCAACGACATTGAAGCACGTAGGGAACTAGTGCCCAGAGAAGAGGTGATCTCCCAGGACAAAGCTCTGGAGAATGCAAATGCTGACAGGCCCAAGAGTTGAAGAAGAATCAGCAGAAGAGAGTAAAAATGTGTAGCCAGTGTAGTAGGAGGGTGTGAGACATGCTCTCCTGTATTTGATCAGGGTGGCTCACTGCACAAGTATTTTCAATGAACCCTTTGTGTGTTACTGAATCTTTCCTTTTTCTATGCACTACAGCATTACAGCTACGAAACACCTCCCTGTACCCTTCTCCTTCCATTCCATTCTCTCTCCCCGCAGAGGTCACCGCCACTCTTTTAACGTTGATATTTATTATCCTCGTGCAATATTTTCGTATTTAAGTATAAGGAAGTAATTTTGTACTATATACATGTGTTCACATATATATGTATATATGCATATAATATTATTTTCCAGGTTTTTCAGCTTTTTCTGTGCAACCTGTACATTGCCTTCACACCTCTTGGCTTGTGTTTGCTTAGTAGTATATTTTTAACATGTTGTTACATGTAGTTTGGGGTCATTTTTTAAAATGTGATACCACATTTTATTTTAAGAATATGCTACACTATATTTCCCCAAACACTTTATGCAGGACATTTATGTTTCCAATTTTTGCTGTTTCCAACAATGATGCTGCAGAAATTCACATGCTATCTTTAATGTACCGATGTGTGTGGCTTTCTCTAGCATAAAAGTTCAGAAGTGAAGTTGCTGGTTATACGGTATGTGCATCTTTATCTTATTGAATGTCATTATATTCTCTTCAAAGCGGCTGTGCCAGTTTCCACTGCTATCAGCAGTGAAGGACAGTTCCCTTTGCTGGACTCCTCAGCGATCCTTAGATCTGATGGGACCAAATAACATCCATTGTTGTTTTAATGTTCTTTTTTCTGAGTACCCATGAAAATAAATTCACATTCTCAAAAGTTTACTGTCCTTTGGGGTTTCCTCTTCTGTGAATGGCCTGATCATATCTTTGTCCATTTTTTGATTTTGTTTGCTAATGCTCTACAAATGGGAAAATTCACATTAAATTCTGGTTTTTGCTTTTGTTGAAAAAACAAGATCTGGAAGTAGCCACCAGCTTTTTTACAAGGCAAGAGTTGATGGGAACTCTTGAGCTGAAGCATACACTTTTCACTTTGCCACAGTCTGAAATACTCCTAATTGCATTACTACTAGCCTACTTCACTCATTTATTCTAATCTACCTGACCCCAAGAGGCATCTGAATGGGGGATCCTGTCTTAGAACCACCTGAACCAAGGTAGGGATCCAGGATTAATAGGGTTTCTCTTGAAAATATTGTTTAACAAGGTTAAACACGTAGGAATGCTATTCTTAAAAAAAAAAAAAAAAAACCCCAAAACCCCTTAGTTTATTTTACAGACATATCCCTGCTTTAGGTAATTCCAAAGCATGAAAATCCAGATTTTTAAAAGCAGAAGGTGATTATTCTCCCTGTTCTAAATACTTCTGTAGGTGGATTTTAAAATTTATCAAAACTCACTATGGGATTTCTTTTAACAAAGCAACCTCCCCTAATGCACGTAAAACATGCATTATTATTCATTCAACATAAACTTAACAACCTACCATTACCGCCCGTTTTCTAAAAACATCTATTATGGGAAATTACATGTACACTTAGATTGTGACAACATCTTCAGCTGATTAAAAAAATCATACATTCATTAGCACCTGCCTTACTTAAAGGTTAGAATGATGGCAAAAATAATAGAAAAACTAGAAATGAGAGAAGGAGGAAAAGTATGAGAGGTTTTGAGTGGCAATCAACAAATGAGTTATTCTGGGGCATTTCTTCACTGATAAGAATCTGGGATGCAAGGCTGAGCCCAAGGAAGTGAATTATTTCCCCAGGGCACTATGTCTGCTCTTCTGTTAGCTGCTACCACATAAATATTAATGTCTGTTTTGGGTAGCATAGCCCCAATTACTACACTCACTTCAGGCATGGGTAATGCAGAAAAACAAGATATGATACATTATTAACTTCCTGATGGTCTTTGTACAAAATAAACTTTAAAAATGAATCTACCTAAACTGATTAATTTGTACTATGATGTTATATTGTTATATTATTATTAAAGCAAGTATGAAAAAAATAATCTAAGTTCAAATTGAATACTCTTATCACTTATTTGTTAAATTTCCTTCAACAAATACTTACTGAGTACCTACTATGTGCCAGGAACTAGAAATAAAACCTTCAAAGATCTCTGCTTTGTAGAGCTTATGCAATGCTTGTCCAGCCCATTATATGGCTCTACCGCGTGTGTATTCGGATATATCCTCGGCTACTGCTTACCTGGTATATCTCTACTCCTCTTGGAAGTTTAGTGTTCTTTCTGTCTCCTGTGTTATTTCTTTCTTGTCATTAGTCAGTCCCAAGAAGTGGCAGAATTAGATGCCTGAGGAAAAAGAGAAAAGAGCGTTCTCTAAAAGTGGTGCCATTTCAGAGAGATACAGAAACAAAGGCAAGACAGGCCCACTTGCTACCATACTCCAGGCACTCGCACTTCATCTTCTCCCAGGGAGACTTCAGAAAGGTACGTGCTATGTCTACATGTTTTGATACTTTCTCCTCTGCTAAGCCAAGACTGTTTAGGGCAACAGCTTGATCTTCATTTGATGATTCCAACAATCACACTCAAAGTCACCAGAAGACACAGGGCAAGAAAATCTAAGGGAAAGAAAGTAGAAGGATTCAGAGGTAAATGAACAAAGAGCAAAAAAATGTAAATGATTGTAAAGATTAGGAAGACTAGCAGTTGGGAGATTGAATTAAGATGACTGGCAGAAGCAAGATGCCTCTGGTCCTGGAACTAACAAGGAAGTTTACCAGTTCCTTAATGGAGAAAAATTTGAAGGCTATTAAGAGTTTAAAGCAGTATTTAAGGATATTAAAGAAGATTTTGAAAATATCCAAGTTTTCTGCTTCCTATACCACATTTGAATTTCTATCTGAAGAAACATTCCCTGTACAGAGTACCTGAAATGCATGATAAAATGTAAACATCATCTTTTTAAAAGCATGGCTGAGCTTTTCAGAATGTTCAGGAAATCACCAGAGACCAGAGCTGTAAGGAATCATGATCTGGAAAGATAAATAAGTGCTGGATAAATAGGTGTTTATTATGGGCATATCTGAAAATTCCTTGTGGTTGAGAAGGTGGATTTTGAAGGTCTGTGCATGCAGAGAACAAAAGTCAAACCTGTGAGCTAGATCAGAGACCAAAACAATCAAAAAGTGGTACTTTTAATGGCAATTAAGCTAGGTAGCTAGACAGACAGCTAGACAGAAGAAATCTCTCCATGGGCAATGCCTAACCATATAAATCTAGACATTCCCCATACAAATTTGAAGCTGTAATTCATAGTAATTATATAACCAAAAAGCCCAAGGTAAATATGAATTTTAAATAGTCCCAAATTACCTACAAGAATGACAAAAATGTCATGAAGAACCTAGGGGTAAGATGGCAGTAAAGACACAGACCTACTAGAGAACGGACTTGAGGATATGGGGAGGGGGAAGGATAAGCTGTGACAAAGTGAGAGAGTGGCATGGACATATATACACTACCACTACTAGTGGGAAGCAGCCGCATAGCACAGGGAGATCAGCTCGGTGCTTTGTGACCACCTAGAGGGGTGGGATAGGGAGGGTGGGAGGGAGGAAGATGCAAGAGATATGGGAACATATGTATAACTGATTCACTTTGTTATAAAGCAGAAACTAACACATCATTGTAAGGCAATTATACTCCAATAAAGATGTTAAAAAACCTTACACTCATCAAGAACAATAGAAACTGGGAAAATTTTTTAAAAAATCTTTAAAGTCTTGATAGAAAATAGCTGTCACTCTAGAATACCCAGAAAAATGATTGTTTTTATTTGGAATGAGGGAAAAATTAAAGATGCTTTGAAGCATTAGTAACAACAACAAGAATTGAGTTTACCAGTAGCAAACCTTCACTAAAAGAACTTCTAAAATTATACTTCAGGAAGAAGGAAAATGATCCTTGACGCAAAGTCTGAAATTCAGGAGACAACAGTGAGGAAAAAAAAACTGGTAAGGACAAAAACAGAAAAAACAGAAACAAAACAAAACAAAAAAACTGGTAAGGCTGAGGGAAAAACTAAACAACATTGACTGTTAATAATAATAATATCTCACTGTGGAGTTGAAAATATGGGGGGAAAACTACCTCTCAAGAAAGATGGCTCTTGTGCTTTGAGGCAGCAATACTTAAAAGACATAATTTAGACAGTGTCATACTGACACATGAGTAAGTAAACAAAGCAATGAAATAGGAAAGGGAGCCCAGAAAGAGACCAACATGTATGTAGAAACTTGATATTTGCCTTGGCAGATCAGTGGGGGGAAGATGGACTGTTTAGTATATTGATTTCACAACTGGAAAAAAGCAAATCAAGACCACACCGTGAATTATGACTCACACCATACATAAAATTCAATGCCAGATGGACATACCTGTGGAAAGCAAAACTCCAAAATGCTTGCAAGACAATATAGGAGAATATTCTTCTGCCCTCGATTCACAAAATTATTTCATTTAAGACCATTTACAAAAGCACAGAACATACAGGAAAAGAGTGAAAAATATGTCAACATTTATATCTGGAACTGATTATCATCAAAGACATCATAAAGAGAATAAAAACACAAGCCTCCAGCTGGGAGAAGTTATTTGCAAAACACACAACTGTCAAAGACGAGAAATCAGAACATAGCAAAGACTTCTATAAATCAACCATAAAAAGTCAAACCAAGAGAAAGAACAAAAGGTGGTTCATGGAAGAGTTAACATGAATGGTTTGTGAGCAAATTAAAAGATGCTTAATTGTATTAGCAGTCAAGGAGAAGGAAAATAAAATCACCGTAAAATACCGTCTCACCTCCCACAAACGAGGGAAACAAGAAAATATCTTATTAGAGTACGTGAGGCAACAAGAACACCCTTCGAATACCGGTGAGAGTGGAGATCAGCACAACTTCTTTGGAGACAATTCTCATCCCTTGGTCATGCTTAACAACCCTTTGATGTAGCAGTAACTCTCTAAGGAGTGTGCTCTATGAGTGAGAGAAGAACATACCCCATTTGATACCATGCTTCTACTGTATAATAGAAGTAAAGCAAAAATCACAACATTTGGTATATTCTATTTCTTAGGTGGGTGTTTTATCACTTTTCTGTAAACTGTACCTACATGTTATATATAGCCTTTGGGGGAAAACGAGGTACCTATTAGAAACTATGTATTGTTCTATGTTACAATGCATAAGTAAATCAGTTGGTAAACTGAAATTCTCATTTCATGGTGACTTCATAGCATGGATGTAATGATTCTAAATCTGTCATCTACGTGCAGTCCTGTGTCAAAGACTGTCTCCTCCCCACATAGAGATAGATCTTGGAATTGTAAAGATGCCTCCTTCCACTCCAGTTCAGCCCTGCCTCATTAGCTAGCTGAGAAGGAGATTTGTAGTCCCCTGCCCAGTAGAAGCAGATAAGGCACGCAGTTTTCCTGGGCCCTAGACTCTGTGTGGAGGTGTGGCACCTTTGATTTTACACATCCTCAGCTTCTCCTCCAGAGCACACACGGCAGCCAGCGTGCCAAGATGTGACCTATTCAGACATCAGTAACCTCACAGAACCTGGAACCACCCTCACTTTAGAACCTCAGATACTGCTTCTGGGTCTGGCTTCTTGTACCAGCCTTCTCCTTCTCTTGCGGTGGACTCTTCTACAGACAGCCTTCCCCCTCCTCACCACCATCACCACTTTTCTCTACCACAAGGCTGCTCAGCTTCCAAGTATTTCAGAAAAGTACATAGCTACTGGAGAGGGAGGATCACTGGTGTCACACACCCAGGCTTTACTTGGGCCCTTCAGGAATAATCCACAACAGGGATATCACCTTTCCTGGTAGAGTGAAAGAAGCGAAGTTCCAGAGTTTGATGGTTTGTATCAGGTTAGAAATTTTCCAACATCTTCAACTGTATTTCAATCCTGACATTGGATTGCTTACTAACTCTTGTAATTATTTTATCTGTCTATTTTGATATGCATCGTTTTAGAATTCTGATAGGGTGGGTTGTGATAGCCCCGGCAAGTAGAGTTAATCATCATTAATGCCAGAGGGTTGCAGAAAACATTGAAAGGGGAGAAGCCGCAAAAAAATTCCCAAACCTCATGCCACCGCTTCAAAAATTATTAATTATACACAACTTAAAAGCTTTCATTTGAAGGTGGTTGATTCACTGTGGCTGTGCCGCTATAATCCCCTTTATCCTTAAGATGTTCCGTGGTCTGACACCAACATCACTTTGGCTTGCAACGAGTTAGTCCTGTTGCTTTTCCAATTTATATAAGACATATTTCCTTCTGAATTGATCCCCCTGGACAGTGGTTTCCAGACTTTTTAGCTTGCAAGTCTGTATTTGATTTGAGGTAGACTCATCGCTTTCAAAGAAGTGTTGAATGCCACATAAATATTTAAAGACGATAAAAAGGAGTTTTGAGAATTTGAGGTCGAGTTCTTATACAGCTAAAAAACATGGTTGAAAGTCACTGACAAAGTGTATAGAAAAGCACAAGAATAGAAGACAGACATGTCCTAATTAGGATGTCAGTGTTTTGGTGTAGAATCTTCCAAAATGAATAACACTGTGCCCATCATTCTCTTAAGTTTGGAATAACAAAGCCGACAGCCCTGCACTGACATCTTCTGTTCCACGTGGGCGAGTCATTCTTTTATTCATTGTGTTATTCATGAATATCATGATCCTAATCTGACTCATATTTCAGTAATTAAAGAAAAACTTAGCTATGCTTCTCAAAAAAAACATGTCTCTGCTTTCAGCTTTTTTTCTTTTCTTTTTTTTTTTTTTTTTGGTGTGTGTTCTTCATAAACTTTGGGAGTTTTCACAGTAAAGAGGACTATCAGCTGTAGCATCCTCATTAGGGAGATGCATCTGTTTACACTAGCTTTTTTCAGCAAATATAAGAAGTGTATTAAAAATGCAAAATATGATCTCTGTATCTGCCTCTCCTAGAAACTGCTAAATGTTATCATCCATAATGCATAAGAGTTGGTAACTTTTTGCACATTTTCATTTTCTCATTATTTCCTTTCCCAAACTTAGAAAATTAAGTTGGCAGACTGAAATTTCTCAAAAGCTTCAGAAGGTGGTTTCTTGGTCTTTGAGTCATTGACTTAGCATCAAATAAATTGTAGAAGAGGGGAAGAACTTGGTGAACATGATTAATATAAATAACCATATATGTAAGTCCAAATCTCCCCTTTTTCCTCAAATAACCTTTATCAAGGCTCAGACAATTACCATATTTCCCATTCCACTTAGCTTTATGAATTGGCTTCTGTTAGTTAGTTTGAATTACTATTGTTTTCTTTTTAATTATAAAATAATTATTGTTCTTTTTTGAACATTTGAAAAATACAAGAGACTAAAGAAAAATGTTAACATCTGCTGAATATTCCACCTTCTAGAGACAATAAAAAGCTTCTTCACAGCCTAGGGAACAATTAGAATGAAACAGCAACCTACAGAATTGGAGAAAATGTTTGCAAGTCATATAGCTGATAAGGGGTTAATATTCAAAGTATATAAGAAACTCCTTAAACTCAATAGCAAAAAAAAAAAACCTGATTTTAAAACGAGCAAAGGACTTGAATAGACATTTCTCCGAAGAAGACATACAAATGCCCAAAAGGTGTATGAGAAGATGCCCAACATCACTAACCATGGGGAAACTCACAATAAAACCACAATGAGATATCACCTCATGCCTGTTAGGATGGCTATTATAAAAGAAAAAGATGACAGGTGTTGGCAAGGATGGGGAAGAGGTGGAACCCATATTCACTGCTGGTGGGAATGTAAACTGGTGCAGCCTCTATGGGAAACAGTATAGAGGTTCCTCAAAAAGCTAAAAATAGGGCTTCCCTGGTGGCGCAGTGGTTGGGAGTCCGCCTGCTGATGCAGGGGGCACAAGCAGGGGACACGGGTTTGTGCCCCGGTCCAGGAAGATCCCACATGCCGTGGAGCGGCTGGTCCCGTGGGCCGTGGCCGCTGGGCCTGCGCGTCCGGGGCCTGTGCTCTGCGACGGGAGAGGCCGCGGCAGTGGGGGGCCCGCGTACCGCGAACAAAAACACAAAAAACTAAAAATAGAAATGCTATATGACCCAGCAATCCCACTGCTGGGTATATATCCAGAAGAATTGAAATGAGGATCTCAAAGAAATATTAGCATTCCCATGTTCATTGCAGCATTATTCACAATAGCGAAGAAGTGGAAACAACCTCCGTGTCCATTGCCAGAGGAGTGGATAAAGAAAATGTGGTTCATTAAACGGGATGTTATTTAGCCTTCGAGAAGGAAATCCTGCCGTTTGCGACAACAGGGATGAACCTGGAGGACACTGTGCTAACTGAAATAAGCCAGTCACAGAAGGACAGATACTGCATGATCCCACTGATCTAAGGCATCTAACCTAGTCAGACACACAGAAGCAGAGAGTAGAATGGTGGTTGCCAGAGGCTAGGAGGGTGGGCGGGATGCGGGACCTGCTGTTCAGGCATAAAACTCATTATGCAAGATAACTGATTAAGTCCTTGAGATTTGCATTGTGCTTAATAGCGCTTACTAATACGGTAGGGTGTCCATACAATTCTGTTGAGAGGGTAGATCTCATGTTAAATGTTCTCACCACAATAAAAAAGAGAGAGGGAGAGACAAATAGATTCTGTCTTAACATTCTCCCTCTCTGTTGAATGTTGTTTTGTTTTCAGAACAAAACATGAGCTCTTTAGTACTGCATTGCCACTGAATTACCTTGAAATGTAAAGTTGATATTTTTTGTGAACTGGCACACTGTTCTTCCTGTTGAATTTTAAAATTTGACTTTGCTGAGGGGAATTTCATTTTCTCTCATCTGAAATTACAAACAGATCTCTTCTGTGCCTGAGTTCAGCATGAAATTGAGGTAATTAAAGATGAGTAAAGCTAAAAGTTCCCTGAGCAAAATCAAAGTAAAAAAAAAAAAAAATTTAAAGACTGTTGTGACTGAAGTAGCATTACTCATAAATCTTCTGGGGGCTGTGTTTTTGTCCTTGTTTTAATTTTTTCTCTGTTTTCTTTTTCCGTGTAGGTTTAGATCAACATTCGAATCCAAGAGACTGGCTGGAATGGATTGCAAGCAGGTGGGTTATTGCAGTGGTCTTTTCTTCATTCCTGTAAACGCTTGCTTGTTTGTCGAGCAAATGTTCATTATGTGCCCATGGCGTGCCATTCCACAGCACTAAAACGCCAAGGCATCACATATAGGCAGGCAATTGCCAATTTATGAATTCCTAGCCTACTGTCAGTGCCCTCAGCCAGAGACCACCAGGAACCCCTTTGTAGCTGAACAAGTTGGGTTTATTACTCACCACAGCACGGGGGACCACATGACATGGGGAACCGTGGGGCATCTCAGTAAAGTCAGAAGGAACCTGTTACAAGACTTAGGCTTGGATTGGGTGATTGGGAGAGGGTCTAAGGAAGCAGAGTTTGCTCCGGATGGGATGTTGTTAGAAAAAGAGGGTATTTCTAGGTTTGGGTGTTGTATTTGGTTATTTTGGCACAATAACCATGTTTTTTTGTCTGTGTTTAGACAGAATTATGACGTGGTCTTGCTCTGTTTCATTTTATCCTTGTCTCAGGGTGATCTCATCTGGGGTTAGCGATTTTGTTTGTGTCCAACGGGAGAATAAAATGACCTGGCTCTGAATGTCAGACCAGCTTGTAATAGCATTGAGGTCTACCTGTAAAACTCAGTTCCAGATATCGAGGGCTGCTTTTGTCTTTCTTCTGTGCTGGCCTGGCCAGGGATTCTCCTCCTCACTGGCAACAGACCCCTAGAGTCACTCTGTTCCTTCATCCTGCTTTGCTTAGGGTGGTTCACTTTCCAGCCTTGCCTCTGCTGTGGCCACCTGCCCAGGGACTCCTTTCCTGCTCTGTGGCCTGTGCCTGAACAGGAGCACAGTCAAGCCCTCCCACACTGCCTGGATCAGATGAGGAGGCAGGTACACTGCGGGCATCCCTTCCTGGAACTTCAAGGGTCCTGGGCATCCCAGCTCCTCTTTTCTCCTCGCTCCCTACAGTTCATCAATCTCCAATCATCATTCATTCTGCGGACTTGCTACCATGCACTTCTAGTCACCTTCGTTGCCAATACCTTAGGCCAACCTACTGTGCACTTTCAATAGCAGTATTAGCCACCTGGTCTCCCTGCTGTCATCCTTGACCCTTACCACTCCTCCCGTAGACTGCTTCTAGAATAATCTTCCACAAATGCAAATCTGACGCTGTCCTGCCCACCTTTAACTCTCCACGACATTTAAGACAAAGAGCAATCTCATTCCAAAGCTTGCCATGATGTGACCTTTACGTCTCTCTCCAACATGGAGCTTTGTCTCACTTTATTCATAGGGCTCTAGCTGCAAGACAGTTCTTTCTGCTACTCACGTGGCCTCTATGTGCATATTTCCTCCCATGCCTTGACCTTTACACATGATCTTCCCTCTACTTGGAACCCATCCTTCCTCCTTTTCTCTCCACCCTCCAGTTTATATCTAATTCACCCTTAAAACCTCAGCCTAACCCTGCCTTAAATAAGAAGCCCCAGCCCAAGCAGCTCCCTTGTTGAACACTACCATAACCCACGGTCCCTCTTCATAACACTTAGTGCCCTTTATTATAATCACTCAATGTCTGCTTTGCCCCAAAGACCATTCACTCTGTAAGGAGAAGCTTATCTGAGTGGTTCATAGCTATACCCCAGTGCCTGGCATGCAGTGGATGCTCATCATAATATTTGTTGAGTATGTGAACATATTAATCCATTCATTAAATTTGGCATACAAATAAAAATGCTATAGTAAGTGCTACTACATTATATATCACTGTTAGTCCTAAGGCCTGTTTTAAATTTGATAAAGAAGATTATACAAGCTATCTAGGGAAATTGACTTATGTCAAATACTGTTCTGTGGGAAGATGGGACCTGAATTCTGGTCAAAAAAAAATCATAAATAACTTTCCATAACACATCTCAATTATAGTAGGTGGGCTGTCCATGATTTCTCACGTATCTTTGTAGTAAATTCTATTTTCTGTTGTGCCATTTAATTTTTATAGTTTTTGTCTCCTTTCTCTTCACATAGATCATAGGAACCTTGAAAACAAGGAATACATCTCTCATTTATTTGTATTTTCTAAAATTCCAAGCAGTTTCAGACATACACCAGGACTAGGGTAAATGTTGGTCTATTAGATTTGATTTCTGCCCTTAATGAATTGGGCTTGCTTAATAAGATAATCAGTTTCGGGCTTCCCTGGTGGCGCAGTGGTTGAGAGTCCGCCTGCCGACGCAGGGGACACGGGTTCATGCCCCGGTCCGGGAAGATACCACATGCCGCGGAGCGGCTGGGCCCGTGAGCCATGGCCGCTGAGCCTGCGCGTCTGGAGCCTGTGCTCCGCAACGGGAGAGGCCACAACAGTGAGAGGCCCGCGTACCGCAAAAAAAAAAAAGAAAAAAAAAAAAAAAGATAATCAGTTTCCATGAAATAAATGACATCTGCTTCCTTTTGGTCTTGTGAATTATTGCTCATTCATTATTCATTTGGCCACTCACTGTTTATAGGACCTTTGCATATGGCTCTATGTTAAGTATTTGTTGTACAAGACAAAGGAAAAGCAGCTGTCTTCAGGGGTTAGTAAATAAATTGATAATCATAATGTGAGATAAATGTTAATGGTATATAAACACAGAAGAAGCATAAACTCTGACTAAGGGAGTATATGAGGTCTTAAAGAGGGGGGAGGAGAGTGTGCCCAAGTTATTGTTTCCAACAGCATAGAGGTATACAAGAGTAGGGGAGTTGGGGCCTTCCCTGGTGGCACAGTGGTTGAGAATCCGCCTGCCAATGCAGGGGACATGGGTTCTAGCCCTGGTCCAGGAAGATCCCACATGCCGTGGAGCAACTAAGCCTGTGCACCACAACTACTGAGCCTGCGCTCTAGAGCCCGCAAGCCACAACTACTGAAGCCTGCGCACCTAGAGCCCGTGCTCTGCAACGAAGAGCAGCCCCCGCTTGCTGCAACTAGAGAAAGCCCGTGTGCAGCAATGAAGACCCAATGTAGCCAAAAAAATAAATAAATAAATTTATTAAAAAAAAAACAACAAGAGTAGGGGAGTTGATTGGCATCCAGGGTACAGGTAGGCTAATAGTAGAGAATAAATTGGGAAAAGTATGTTGGATCTGTCTTTGGACTGTGAGCTATATTGTTATGATTTCATCCTGTCAAGTGGTGTGTAGATGCCATAATGTGCCACCCAGATCCCCCTTCAAAAATAAAAGATTTAACTTCACCAACTGCTGCCAGCAGAAAGCCCTCAGCCCTCCCTAACTGGCCCCCCTCCAGGGACTGCCTCAGCTGAAGGAGGCCATCTCATCAAAGGTCATGCCTCCTTCTCATGGTGGCCCACACTCAATGACTGATTGACATGGGCAATAAAGCCTGGTTCCTTGACCCCAACTCAGGACAACTCAGATGGGTTATCCCAACCTCAGAACTCCTCAGATGAGGCCCCATGGAGACAGATTCTCAGTGTCACTTCTCCCCCTGCTTAATTCTGCAATTTTTTCTTCCTTTCCATCAGTGTTGATCCTAAAACCATTCCCTAATAAAACTCCTACACAGTAACAGAGTTTCCAAGTCTTCTTACCTAGGAAACCAACCTGCAACAGGCGGTGGTAGGGAGTCATCAAGGGGTCTTAAGCAAGAAAGTGATACAACCAAATATATATATTTTTTAACATGAGCTTTCCTGCACTTACGAACACTAAGTTTTAAAGAAAAATGCACATCAATTAATTTATTTCATTAGGGATTATTCCTATAGGGCTGAAAAAGCTGGTATGGCAGATGCAAAAACATGTAGTGTGGATATTTTTCAGTGATGGATCATTTCTCTTCATTACTGACACCGTATTCATCTTTTCAGGTTTTTTTTTTTTTTTTTTTTTTTTTTTTTTTTTGCGGTACGCAGGCCTCTCACTGTTGTGGCCACTCCCGTTGCAGAGCACAGGCTCCGGACGCGCAGGCCCAGCGGCCATGGCTCACAGGCCCAGCCGCTCCACGGCATGTGGGATCCTCCCGGACTGGGGCACGAACCCGTGTCCCCTGCATCGGCAGGTGGACTCTCAACCACTGCGCCACCAGGGAAGCCCCAATTTTGATTTTTTTTATTCTAACAAATCCTAACATCTTGTGTAATTCTCTGCAATAAACCCTCAGTGTATGAAGAAACAATTCTGAATGACATAGAATAGTATTCTGGATAATGAAAGTGCTGGATGTAGAAGTTGAACTCATGATGATAAAGGAAAGAAAGAAAGTCTTATCGAAATTAAGTCATTCAAATATATTGGAACTTTATGATTTTTGCAACATGATTATCATTGTGAAGTGCTCACAATTTCTCTTAGGAATAAAAACGTGAGTTGTATCTGACATATATTTTGCCTGTAAAATTTATACCTGAAATAATCTGTTCAGTTAACTGCGTTATGTTTCACTTGAGTCA
The DNA here is from genome assembly GCF_963455315.2 of Globicephala melas. Lineage (NCBI taxonomy): Eukaryota > Metazoa > Chordata > Mammalia > Artiodactyla > Delphinidae > Globicephala > Globicephala melas. The sequence goes on from NC_083322.1 coordinate 57,076,046, forward strand.
TCCAAATTATGTTAGTGAAAAGTAAATTACTCTAAAATGCAAATTTATTCAGCGTTTTATAAGTGTATTCTACTGTCCTTCATATTAAATGATGATATATTGAATGATGAATAGGGATTAATTTTTTTATGTTGAAAATTACAGTTTTTTTCATAAATACAATTCTCAAAGGTTTTTTTTTTTGCTTGACTTTGTGTCACAAATCCTCTTTCCACTTTTAAGATGATAACCCTTTTAATGTTTTACTATCACCTTTTGTCAAGAAAGACTCTAAAGTATTAAAATAAAATTCTCAGTAACCTTTTAAATAAATCTCCCTCATCCACACAAATGCTTAAATCTTGTTTCTGTGAGATAAGATGATTCTCAAAATTTGGAACAGTACTGAATCAGTTATTCTTTTAAAAATATATTAATAAACATCTGGAACTTATGATAATCTGAGGGAAAAGAGTGGGGTACTTGGAAACAGCAGCAATTTGTTCTCTTCTCCTTGACATTTACAAATATTTGATGGCTTCAATTCGTCCTGAGGTGTGTTAGCAATTAGAGAAATTCTAGAATCTCTTAAGGCAGACATTGCATAATAATTTGTTTTGCAGTATCTCCCGTCTAAATTGTGACCGCTACAGGGTTCAGAAATACTGAGTGAACTGTGGGATAGATCCATATAAGTCTACGCGTACAAGGAATGAAGAGGGTTCTTGGAAGGAAAATCATTCCAAGAGAAGGAGTTGGACACGAAAAGGTTGACAAAACCTTAGTTACTGAAGGTAAGAGCAAGTCTGCATTCAGCATGGTGTCCCTGTCCCACCTCATTTCCTGTGCCAGCATGAGGACTAATGCCTGAGGGAGTAAAATGGAGACCCCCCCCCCATGACAGGGGGAAACACAGAACAGGGAGGAGCCATCCTGCTCTTTGAACTAGACACAGCCTTTTGACAACTGCAGCACTCCAGTGCTTTGCCTTGGGGTGGAGGAGAATCTGGAGAAACTGGCATGAGAGAATTTCCACTCTTCGAAGCCTAGGGAACCCCAGGGGTGCCTTCAGGAGACTGTTGTGCCTGCAGCATGTAGAAAACTCCCATGAAAGTAAAAGTGGTTGTACTCAGCACTAAGGAGCCAAAGCAGGGGAGGAAGGAAACAGGATCACCAACACAGCAGCCGACCCCATGGTGTTTGGATTTATGGGAACTCATGTGAGACACTCCCAACGACACGTGAGAAGGAAAAGTCAAGGGTTGGGTCTTCCATTAGTAGGTCTGGATGGGTTTTATTTATGACCAATCTCTGTAACTTCCTTATAATAGATTCTCAATAACGGTAGATTGAATGAATAATGTAAAGGTAATCTGATAATTTTCAACAGAGGTGGAAGAAAGAACTGAGAATACCGAAGGGCAACTGCAACCCTTATTCAGTATGATTCTGCATTGGTTTACCTAATCTGTCTTTAGGATTTAAACATTTGGAAGACAGAATTAAAAGGATGCATTTTTCAATCATCTGATCGTGGAACAAAACAATCCCATTGTGTAGAATCTAAACAATTTTGGTCATAGTAAAGTCAAAGAATTTTAAAAGCTAGTGTAAATGTTGGGGAAAACTTCTTGTTTTCCCATTTTATACCTAGGATGATACATCAGGAATGTGTTTTATGTCTTAGAATAATTCCCTGATTATCAAGTTCTACATATAAAGATTTTACTTTGTAGTTCTTTTGCTGTCAAAGTTTAATAAATTCTGATGTTTAAAAAATATCTTGAGGGGCTTCCCTGGTGGCGCAGTGGTTGAGAGTCCGCATGCCGATGCAGAGGACACGGGTTCGTGCCCTGGTCCGGGAGGATCCCACATGCCGCGGAGCGGCTGGACCCGTGAGCCATAGCCGCTGGGCCTGCGCGTCTGGAGTCTGTGCTCCGCAACGGGAGAGGCCACGGCAGTGAGAGGCCCGCGTACCGAAAACAAACGAACAAAAAACAAAAAAAAATCAAAATTGTATTTGAGTAGATGGCAACAATAATATTAGCTATCTGCATTTCCAATTCCAGATAGTTAGGACTACTTGATTTTTAAAGACATACAAGGAAGAAGTCTACAACCTCCCTGTATCACCATTTCCAGCAATGAACAGCCCATATTGCAGGAAGTTTGACACAAGTGCTGGTTTTGATTTACAGACTTACACCCTGTGTTTCTTTAAAAAAAGTAAGTTAATGTTATCACCTTGTCTTTTCTTGAAGGCCTGGGGGTTAAAAGCCTAGGAGAGAGAAGTCAAAAGGTTGGTGATGTCTAACAGAAGCAAGATCTGCACAGAAAAGCAGCAATGCACTAAGACATTTTATTTAGTTTGAATTTGGAAGTGGTCTTAAAAGAGCTTAGAATGCTTAAGAAAGAATGATCATTTTTTTTTTTTTTAACTTGGAACTATACAACCCTATTTGGAGCAATTGGACTAATATTGCTACGAGCCAACTGGGTCTTTACAAGCGGAGTTCATTGAATCTATGCTACTCATAGATTTCTAGACAAGTCTCCCTTACGCCTTACCACTTGAACACATGTTCAACACATGAACAGCTCATTCTTACTTTTAGCAGATACAGAAATAGTTATAAATTCTAGACCAAGGTGACAAAATATTTAAATTATACATGCTAGGCTTGTACCTTCCAGAGACCACTTAACTTAAAATGTATATGACTGTTAAGGTTTTTATGGGGGGAGGGTGTATGAAACATATGCACACATTTGCAACATATATGTCTTTTAACCTCCAGATTTTGAGAATACTTCTAGCAATGTGAGCTGTATTTTTTTGCTTTTGGTCTACCTGATTTCAACATTAAGCCATGTGTAAAAATTAACTGTAATGACATTTATAGGTCTCCAGGTAGCATTATGAGAAATTTAAAATTAGTGTATATTTTTAAATATAGCATTAGCAACATTGTCAGTCGATAGTAAATGATAAAAAGAAAATCTTTTGCAAGTTTCCCCATGTTTCCATCAATAAAATATAACTACTTATTTGAGATGTCCATACTCTTTTCAATTGAAAATATTTTTGTAAGAAAAGAATTCTTCCTTCATATTTTCATGCATTTAACTTATTATTTAATAAATAATCTATTAATTTATTAAATATTTATAACATGTTACAGTGTTTAATATTCATTAATGTATTATTATTATATTCATTTAATTTAGTTCTTTGCAGAATTTTAATGACCATGGTCTTTGTGGGCTCCTCTGTTGATGTATAATTTATACAGTTTTAAATTTTATAAGGATACTTTGTAAGAAGCATGTGCTCAGTTTTGTTCATTGGGACCAAATATATTTTTGTGGTGCTCATATTTTCACGATTCTCACAAGCCATTTTTTAACGTAGAAAGGCAATTTTAACATGATTTGTGTTGATTTCCAGAAATCCAGGAAGTTTAAGCAGATTTAAACATTCACTTCATACCATTTCACAATGAACCTCATGCTGCGGCCAGTTGCATTTAAATCTTATGACAATTCTCATGACAAGAATTTGTTCTGTGATTTGAATGTTTTGTGTTTGAACTTGATTTTTGGTTTTGAACACGATAAACCATTATTTTAATCCTCATTTCTGGTTATTATGCCTTTGATTCAGTAAGGAACTCTCATTCATTAGTCATTAATTCTTAATTTTATGGACCAAGCAATTTAATTGTGCATCTCTAAAATAAATACGGTGAAGTTGAAAATATTCTGAGGAAAAACGTACTAATGTTTACTAGCAAATTTACTAATAATTACTGGTATACCGGGCTTCCCTGGTGGCGCAGTGGTTGAGAGTCCGCCTGCTGATGCAGGGGACACGGGTTTGTGCCCTGGTCCGGGAAGATCCCACATGCCGTGGAGCGGCTGGGCCCGTGAGCCATGGCCGCTGAGCCTGCGCGTTCGGAGCCTGTGCTCCGCAACGGGAGAGGCCACAACAGTGAGAGGCCCACGTACCGCAAAAAAAAAAAAAAAAAAAAATAATAATAATAATTACTGGTATACTACCATTAATGAACTATTACAGATCAAATGCAAAAGATACAGTTCATACATTACATCTTCTTTTAATAAAAATACATCTCGGGGGCTTCCCTGGTGGCGCAGTGGTTAAGAGTCTGCCTGCCAATGCAGGGGACACGGGTTCGTGCCCTGGTCTGGGAGGATCCCACATGCCACGGAGCAACTAGGCCCGTGAGCCACAACTACTGAGCCTGCGCGACTGGAGCCTGTGCTCCGCAACAAGAGAGGCCGCAACAGTGAGAGGCCTGTGCACCGTGATGAAGAGTGGCCCCCGCTCGCCGCAACTAGAGAAAGCCCATGCACAGAAACGAAGACCCAACACAGCCAAAAAATAAATATGAATAAATAAGTAAATATTAAAAAAATATATAAAATAAAAAAATTAAATTAAAAATAAAAATACATCTCTAATACACAACATATTCTTTTGGGTGTGACAAACCTTAATACACCCTCTCAAATGATGGCTCATTTCTCCTGTCAAAATCCTAACTTTACCACTGGGTATTTTGGGATATGTTACTTAACTTCTCTGTGCCTCAGTTTGCTTACCTGTAAAATGGGGATAATAGTAGTACCAATTCATGGGCTGCTGTCAAAATTTATATTCGTTTTCTATTGCTGCTGTAACTAATTATCACAAGTTTAGCTTCTTAAAGTAACACCCATTTACTATATCTCACAGTTCTCTAGGTCAGAATTCCAGGTAGAACATGGCTCAGCTGGGTCCTGTGCTTAGAGTTTCACAAGGGCAAAAACAGCAAAACTATGTTCCTTTCCAGAGGTTCTAGGGATGAATCTGCTCCTGAGCTCATTCAGGTTGTTAGCTGAGTTCAGTTCTTTGCAGTTATAGGACTAAGGTCCTCCCTTCCTTGTGGACTGTCAGCTTGGGGTCAGTCTTTGATTTTACAGGCTGTCATTATTTCTTCTCATGCTTTCCATGTGTCTCTCTCCAGCTATGGTGGATTGAGTCTCTATCATACTTTAAATCTTTCTCACTTCTGCTACATCTCTCTGATCTCCAGCCAGAGAGAGTTCTGTGTTTTTAAGGGCTCATGTGATAAAATTGGCCCATAAAGATAATCTCCCTAATTTAAGGTCCATAATCATATTTATATCTGCAAAATCCCTCTTGTCATCTATGTAATATATTCACACGTTCTGGGAATTAGGATGTGGAAATCTTTGAAGGGCTATTATTCTGCCTATACCACAAGATTAAATAAATTAATTCATGGAAAGTACTTAAAACAATGTTTGATTCAAAACTGGTTCTTATTTTTTATATTTTAATAACTGGAGTTTCATATATACTGTGTACCATGACATCATCTGCATCCAACATTTTGTACTGACCCATCATCAGCATTTATTAGTATGATGGGCTGTGGCTGTATTATTAAACCACAACATTTAAAAAAAAAATCACTCTGCCACAGTCATTTTTTGTGGTGTCAAACTAAAGTGATATTTAAAGATATATTTAAAAGCTAAAGTCAAATTAGAATATATCTTTCAGTTGTGAGTTATCACTTTAGAAGAGAAATTTTATGTATTTAGGAAAATAATTCAGTCTGAGCACTTGACAGGCTTTGGGCTATTGCTATCACTTTGACATTAGAAAGTTAACAGCAAGCAGGCAAGCTTATCAATGCATTTAAAAAAAAACACGTTGTTTTAGGGTGCCAGTTTGATCAAAAACTCAAACACAGATATATTTTAAGTCTACAGCAGTTCTTGGTTATAGGAAAGTCATCTCAATGTTCTTGAATAGGAATCTATTAATATTTCCAAAAGGTTTTTGAAATTACAACATAAAATGTAAAATATCTCATAGGAGACTAGAACATCCCTTCATAATACATGGAGTCCAGCTGGAGAAATATTTAGGCCTGAGGAAGGTTTTTGTAAAAATATATTACAGTTGTTTATGTGAATCCTTTTCTCTGGCTTAAGCTCTGAAGAAAGAAACTGTGCTTCTTTTTACATTTTGGAATCCTTAATTCTACATAGAAGAGTTTGTTAAGTGGAATTTAACATGTTGCCTAATAAACATGGCAAAGTAAAAGTAAAATTAGCTAGGCTTCAATACCCATAAATATGTTAAGATTTTCATTTTGGCTTTCATATGAAGTATGCTTAGTTCTTCAATTTCACAGAGTAAAAATCAAAATGAAACAAACAGAATTTCTAAGGTACTATTTCCCTCCAGTCGCATTACAAGATTAAAATCTGTATATCTGGAGTGTTATATATTTTCCAGATGCTTTTCAAGCATTTAATTTTCTATTTATTGCTCTAAGAGTCTGTCATTACTCTGATGTGGCAGATGAAAAGCCCAGAAACTACTTAACATGCTAAAAGCTAGTAGGCAAAACAAAGCAAAAAATTATACACACAAAAAGCCCTAGGGCTTCCCTGGTAGCGCAGTGGTTGAGAGTCTGCCTGCCGATGCTGGGGACACGGGTTCGTGCCCCGGTCCGGGAAGATCCCACACGCCGCGCAGCGGCTGGGCCTGTGAACCATGGCCGCTGAGCCTGCGCGTCCGGAGCCTGTGCTCCACAACGGGAGAGGCCACAACAATGAGAGGCCCGCGTACCGCAAAAACAAAACAAAACAAACAAAAAAAAGCCCTAATGATCAATATGATCCTCATAGACTTTTAGACTGACATCTCTCAAATCCTTTAAGTAACAAGATGATTGATAAATAAATACACACCTTATTAAATACAATGGCAAATTGATTTGTTCTGAGAATAACCTCTAGGGCTGAGAGGAACTAAGTCTCCCCGGTTCTGACTCTGAAATCTATACTAAATGGAAAAGGTCAAATAGAAAAACAAAACTTCAATAAAGGGGGTGTTGAGGGAGAACTAAAAAGGACACATTAAAAAAGAGAAACAAAACTGTTCAGAACGTGCCCATGGAGCCATTTATAATTCCTGGGTATAACTCACTGTTTAAATTACTTGTCTCTTAATTATCTGGGCTGCAATTTATCTCCTGGTCACATGTTTTAGGCAGAACACAGCCTAGACCAAAACAAAATAGTGATCAATGGGAATTAGTTCCATGATGTACTGTTGATCGCATATAAAACAAGGAGGATTTAGGGTTTGTCAGTTTGTTGAAAAGAGTTTGTTTTCTTCCACAGATGCAGCCATTAGTTAGGAGCAAAACATATGGCTGGAGGGTAATTAAGATGCTGGTGCCCAACAGAATATGAATAAATAAACCCCATTACATCTCTCTGCCCCTACTGGCCTTTGTAACAGAACTTTGGCCCATAAATATCAGTTCTATTTAATGACATGGGGAATTTTGAGGGAAAAGCAAGTTTAGGGAAGAGAGGAGAGGATATCCAGAATATAGTTTGCACATGCTAAATTTAAGATGTCTGTTAGACATTCATCTGTTGGGATCAATAGACAGATAAATCAAACTCAAGAAAAAGGCTGGAGATATGAATTTGGGAGTTAAGTATATGATGGTATCTAAAGCCACTGGGAAAGAATGAGATTACCCTGGGAATAAAAGACAGCTGAGGACTGAACCTATGGTTCTCTAGCATTAGATGTCAGGCAGAGGAGAAACAAACAAACAAAGGGAGACTGATAAGAAGCAGCAAATAAATAAGAAGAAAAAAGAATGGTGCCCTACAACACCAGTCCTGAGGTGTTCTAAGAAGGAGGGAGTGACCAATAATGCCAAATGACAGTGAGAGGCCAAGTTAAATGAGGACTGAGAACTGACCACAATGTTTGGGAACATGGAAGTTGTTGATGACTTGAAAAAAGTAGTTTTAGTGGAAGGATGGGGACTGCAGTAAGATAAGAGAGTGTCAGGTAAGGAAACGAACATCATTGCTCTTTAGATATTTTGCCATAAAGAGGAGAGCTATGTGGTAGTAGACAGAGGATCTACCGTCAAGGGGCAGAACTGTAATTTTTTTTTTTTTGATTGGAGATTTTAGAGCATTTGTGTATGCTGCATTGGGAGGGAAACACTGATAATGCAGAAGAGAGGGATAGTCATTGTAAGATCAGAGTTCTAGAGCAGCTAAAAATGGTACTCCTGGAGGAATTAGTCCTAAACAAAGCCAGAGAGTTCATTGTCCATTACAGGAGAGCAGTTATTGATAATGACAAGGGCAAGAAGACAAGAAGGGCTTGACTGCTGCAGTGGGTGACTGACGCCGGGTGGAGGACAGGATCATTGGAAATGTGAATATGAAGGAACTGAGTGGAGGGTAAGCCAATGGACGAATCATCTTGGCACAATCTACACTCCACGGGCAACAATCATTAGAAGTTCCTAAAGAGTGTTTTACACACAGCCATGAATGAGAACAGAGTGCCTCTTGCCTTTGATCATAGCTACTCTGAACTCTTCCCATGCTGGCTACAGAGGCTCCTAACTTAGAGTTGGGACAGTTCTGCAGTCTGATTCAAGACAATAAAGGGAAAGGTTTACCCTCTGCTGTAATTACACTGTTCAAGTGCTGCACCTGAAGGCACTGCTCTCACTTTAAAATCACAGCGTGTGTCTTTGTGTCTTCAATTTCTTTCAACAGTCTTACGGTTTTCAGTGTACAGGTCTTTAACCTCCTAGATTAATTTTTTTCCTAGATATTTTATTCTTTTTTTGCAATTGTAAATGGGATTGTTTTCTTAATTTCTCTTTCTGCTTGTTCATCATTAGTGTATAGAAATGCAACAGATTTTTGTATATTGATTTTGTACCCTGCAACTTTACTGTATTCATTTGTTATTTCTAATATTTTTGTGTGGTATCTTTAGGGTTTTCTGCATATAAAATTATGTTATCTGCAAATAGTGACAGTTTTACTTCTTCCTTTCCAATTTGAATGCCTTTAATTTCTTTTTCTTGCCTAATTGTTCTGGTTAAAACCTTTAATCCTATGTTGAATAAAAGTGGTGAGTAGACATCCTTGCCTTTTTCCTGATCTTAAAGGATAGTTTCAGTTTTTCACCATTGAGTATGATGTTAGCTATGGATTTGTCATTTATGGCCTTAACTATGTTGAGGTACATTCCTTCTACAGCCATTTTATTAAGGGTTTTTATCATAACTGGGTGTTGAATATTGTCAAATGCTTTTTCTATACCTATTAAGATGATTTTAATCTTTTATTCTGTTGATGTGGTATATCACATGTGGATTATTTAAAAATTAAAAAATGAGGAAATGAACAAACCCAAACAAACAAAAACAAACACAAACACATAGATACAGAGAACAGAGTAGTGATTACCAGCGGGATAGAAGGGTGGGGAGAGGGCAAAATGTATATAGAGGGTCAACTGTATGGTGATGGATGGAAACTAAATTTTGGATGGTGAGCATACTATAGTGTATACGGAAGTTAAGATATCATGTTGTACACATGAAACTTATATAATGTTACAAACCAATGTTACCTCAATTTAAAAAAATAGAAGAAAAGATAAAAAGAGACACAAATCACAGCACGTTTTCTCCCTGGGGGCTGAGAAGAGGCTTGGTCCAGGTGCTCTGACTACACTCCCCCTTCGAATTTCAGATCTTGTCACAGAATCCCGCTCATTGTGTCAGACTCTTTTTTTCTTATTATAAATTTTCTCTTTGGGTACCAGTTATTGGAATTATTTATGTTTCTCCTACCAAAAGAGTACCAGCCCCATGTAAATTAGTCATTGAAAATATATAATGGGTGACACCTGCAAGCTATATCTAAGTATCAGTTACAGCCCTGCTGGGAAAACCAAGGTGCCCATCATACGAAATAATACAAATAAGTAGAAAACATGCAGGTCTTAAAATATAACGGTAGAGCCCAATGGTCAACATTGGAACAGGCTCTCATGCAATTTCACAGAGCATTGCTTGGTGAGCCTTGATTTTAAAAGTATCCTTTTGCAAAAAGAATATTCTCCTGTTCAACCAAAGGTCCTGTTTGAATGGGAAATATTTTACATGGAATGGTGAGAAAAATGGGGACACAGCCTGGCCAGATAGATAAAGTTATCTTCTGATTAATGAGTGACAGATACTACAGCTCAATCACTTTCCCAAGAAGGAGGCTGAATCCATACTCCTAAGCTCCTGGGGACAGCCAATTTGGGAAGGAAAGCAGGAGTTACCAAGAGGAAGGCAGTTGGTTCAGGTCTCCTAAAGATTTCTTGTCTCAGTCAGGACTGCATTCCAGGGACAGAGGTTGATAATACATGACCTTGACTCATTGTTAGTATTGCTGATAAGTTTTATAAGGCAAATGATTAGAGATGTCAAGAAGGAGAAGATAAACATATTAGCAACTGATCTGAAGTTATAAATAGCATAATTTATGGATATTAAGATGTGTAATGGATATTGGGATGATTTTCAATATAATCTTCCATAATGAAATCAGAAATCATAAAATTAAAGTCACAGCTAAAAAAGGTCAGAATTAACTTTTTTTTTCCTTTTTGAGGCAATAATCTTAAGACTTTGGAGACACAGAATCTAGGTATACATTTCAATGAATCTCAATTTATGAGACATTTCGCCTAAAGCGAAAAAATGTACCTGTTGGAAGTATATCTTTTTTTTTTTTTTTTTTGCCGTACGCGGGCCTCTCACTGTTGTGGCCTCTCCCGTTGTGGAGCACAGGCTCCGGACGCGCAGGCTCAGCAGCCATGGCTCACGGGCCCAGCCACACCGCGGCATGTGGGATCTTCCCGGACCGGGGCACGAACCCGTGTCCCCTGCATTGGCAGACGGACTCTCAACCACTGTGCCACCAGGGAAGCCTGAAGTATATCTTTTTTTCTTTTCCTTTCAACAGGAAAAGTTCAGCTAGCTTGAGAAAGAGACGATTGGAAAGTCTACATCGCTTCTATAATTCACATCATGACATTTCACTGTCAGCTATTATTTCTAAACTATTAACTTTTATGAAAGCTTTTTGGACAATGATGTTGATGTTTAATAATACTGACTTCAAAAATATCATTGGATAAAGGACACAATTCTCATGGCAGTTCTTAAATTCTGAATATTTCCTTTTTTTTTTTTCCAGAGGAAAATGTTGGGGCAATAGTTCAGCATCATCACGTTTTCTTTCACTAAGAAGCATAATTTTTTTTTTTCAGTATTAAACACCTTTAAGATTGATGCTGCCCTGAGAGGATCGTAAGAAGATTTTCAAACTTCAGGTTAAGATGACCCCTGCAGGTGGCTGCAGAACCATGGTGATGTACACAGTGCCTGGCACACAGTAGGTGCTCAAGAACCAGCTGCTGAAAGAGTTATAATAGCTGGAGCAGGTACCTTATCCCAATTGAGACTTGATAGTGATTCAAATATTAGGCAGGAAAAGCCAAAGACAAAATCAACACAAAATATGCCTCTTACTGCATTAATTTTTTGGCTCTGCATTTCCTTTCACAGTTTCTGCTCATAATGTTGTAAACAGTTCCAAATTCCTAAGCCATGCCAGTTATTAATTTCTTGAGAAAATTCAGTTTTATTTTATAAAAAAAGCAAAAATTTCTCTAAATCTTGTTAGTAGAGTTATTTAAGTTTCACCTAACTAACAATATAAACTCGGGGATTTTTAAGGATATTAACTAGGGATACTTTTAAGGATACTCGGGCATTTCATGAAGCATAAAAAGGAGTTGTTACACTCTAACATTTGAACTAATATTTTTCAAATATTAGTCCATTAAGATTTCATTTCTCTGATCTGATTTTTTTCCTGAGGCTTAAAAAAAAGATATATTTGTTTATGTAAAGGATCAATAGAAAAGTGATTCTCAGAAGGAAAATCATTAAATTCTTCTCCCCAGAGCTCTACTCAATAAGGCATGAAGTAGTTTTATTTCTTATTAATAACTCCAGATAAAGAATTCTTATTTTTGAATGTGTCTGTATCTCCAGGTTTAAGTTAAAATGCTCACATTCCTGTTGGCCACTGTCTCTCAAAGCACAAAACAGAGTCTGGGTTTTTGTGCATCTTCATAGGGAAACCTCAGAGTATCCACTCGGGAGAGCTAATTCCTCTGCCTGTGATCATAAAAGAATCCCAAACTTCCAGGAGGTGTCAAGTCCAGGAGGCAGGGCAGGGACCACAAAACCATCCCTAACAGTTTTGGTGCAACACAGAGGAATTTCAAGGCATTACCAAGCAGCATTCAAAAAAGAGCCAAATGTAGCCAATCCTCCTTGTAAAAATAAGGTCTGTTGGAGGCTGAGTGAGTGGTCTCTGTCTAACCAGGTCATCATTTTTGTTCCTTTTATCAATCTGTAATATTAACTTAAAAATTTGAAGAAATATCACCTGGAACTCATATAGCAACTTTCAATTTTCAAAAATATTTTTACTGATGTCTTCCCAATGTGATCCTCAGAACCTATCTGTAAGAGATATTTTGTAAATGGGATCACTGGTATACAGAAGAGTAGAGTAGCTGTCAATGGAAATTGGGTGTCCAGGTGCCACTCAGATCTCATGATTCTGAACATCAGGCTCTGTGCATAGTTCACTGCTGCCCTTTTGCAAGGAAAGAATTTAGAATTCTCATCTTTGCTCTCATGACAGAGACATTTGGAAAACACAGACTCACTAATTATCTACATCCTAGAGCAAAATTTGAGTTAATTGACACCATTTATTTTCATGGAGGAATTTAGTCAAGTAATTATGAAAATTATTTCAAAGAACAAATCTGTTGGCAATGATGGACTCTAATGAGCAAATATTAAGCTGCTACATTAGTTCTCCAAAATTAGTGCCCTTTCTCTTTCTTCTTTAAATGTAGCAATTTCTGTAAGAAGAATTAGATCTTATTAGTCCTTGACATCAAAAGCCACACGGAACTAATTACATAAAGTTGAATGAATACCTAACTTTGTTGTGTGGAAGGCCTTGGCCAAGCTGATTCATGAAAAGCCCCTAAGTAGATATAAGTGGAAAACACCTGGACTCTACAGACAGAGAACTGTGTAACTGTGGCTGAAAATGGCCAGTTGTCCACAGAACCCTTTTCCTCTTCCTTCTGTGCTACTCACTAGAGGTGCAGGTAGCCACCTGACTTACTTCTAGCCTACAGAATCTAGAAATAGAAGTGATGGGCATCAGTTTCAGGCCTGGTCCATACAAACGTTTCCAAGCCCTTTCCCATTTACCAGCTTGATGAAACAAGCACAATGGCTTAGAAGGCATGTGCTGAAGATGACAAAGTTGCATAACAGTACAAGCCCAGAGCCCTGAATCACCACATGGACAAGAGCTGTCTACCAATCAGGAACACCAATTTTGGAAGTTATGAAAGAACTAAACTTCTATCATGTTTGAGCTATTACACATGTAGGGGTTTGTTTGTGACAGCAGGTAGCATTAGCTTAACTAATGTGTGTAACACCAGCACATGCACAGAAAAGAGGAGTTTGCATTAGAATGGTTCAGCAAGATTTCAAGGCTTGGAATATGAATTGTTGGCATGCCATGATTGTGCTGAATAACAGAATTATTGTCTTGTGTGGAATCATAATCACATGAGTATTAGTGTGGCCCTTTCAGGAGGAGTGAACCTTAAAGTCCAGTGCAGCCCTCCTTTCCGGTTCCCTGAGACTAGGAATATTCCTCTCCTGGAGCGGGGCATAGACCATCACCACCCCTCCACTCCCCCACCCCCACCGTGCATTCTCACGAGGAATGAAAGGAGGATCACGAGGCCGTGATCACTCAGATGAATCCATTGTCCATGCTCTTCTCATAACCCCTTGGTATCTGAATAAGCTTGTGAGTAGGATTACTTGGTGCTGGTGATTTCTGCCATCAATAAACTGTGTCCCAGCCTTAGTCTTCTCTGATCATTTATATGTGCAACCGCTGTGTCTAGGAAGCAGAATTTATTGAATGGTAATCAAAAAGCAACTTATTTTTATCCTCATTGTACCTGTAAAAGTATACTATGGGGGCTCCTTTGTCCTCTTCCTCTGGATGAAAGTTGGGAAATACCATTTTTCTGGGTGTTATCATATAGAATATAAGTGCAATTCAGTCATTATTTTAAAATTCTATTAAAGATTCATGTTTGGTCCATTTCATTCTTCTGCAGGAAAGCCATCTGCAGGGGGAGAGTGGAACATTTCTCTTCCCCTTCCTTGTATTTAAAACTAGTTACAAGTATTTAGACTGAGAAAAATAAAAGGTCTGCAGATTTAATTATGTGGAAATATAATATCTGATATCTAATAATCCAAAAGTATAAAATTAATATAACAAAAGTGAAAATGTCTAAACAGAGAAAAATTAAATTAAAAAACTTTCTCTGTTAATGGTTATAATCATTTCTTAGCTACTACGTGTTAGAAACTATTGAACATCAGCCAAATAATAATCTTGAATTCTAGACCTTAAATCCTAATTTCATCCAGAACACTGGTGTTTGTTCTTAGGGAAACATCATATATTTTCTCACTGAATTATAATTCAGTGTGAGAATGTGTTACCTCAGGCAACCATATGAGATATTATTAAAAATGCAATTTATTCTACTACATAAAAAATAACTAAAAATGCTCCAAATCACAGAAGTGATGCAACCAATGAACTGAAACATATTTCAAATCCATTAAATTTCAAAAGTATGTTCGTCCTACATCTAAACACAAAGTAGCACTCAAGAAAGTCAGTGCTGTTTATTAAAATCTAAATTTCATTATAAGAAGAAGCGTTTTGAAAACTGTTGATAATTGCTGAAGCTGGGTGAGGAGTGCGTGGTGATTCATTATATATTCACTCAATTTTTACGCATGTTTGAAAATTTACATAATAAAAAATTTGTTGTGACAATCGTGAGAACTCATTCAAATAAAAAGATATTTATACTTGAGCCAATTTATTTCACTACTAGTAGGAAATCAGAGTGGCTCTTTCTCTGGAAGTCAATTTCCAAAAAGAAATAAGTAAAGAGGGTAAAAAATATGGAACAGAAATAGTTGCCAATCAAAGGGGCAGACCATTTCTAGGAAGTGCAGAAGGCTGGGTATCACTCCAACACTGGGTTCAGGTGTAGCATAAGAACCAGAAAAATCTGAAGTTATCACATTAAGTGATAAGTATCACATTAACTTCATCAAGGTGAAAAACCTCAAAGGTACAAATTGATCTCCTGTGCCAATCTGAATTTAAACGGCCATTAGTGTTTCAACCACTTTGCAATGTATAACCGCCTATAGAACTATGTATAACCAGAATCCTGACTTTTGTGACAAGTGCCTTGTTTCTTAATAATGTTACCATATATAGATTCATCCCTAAATGATATATTGCTTAGTTTCGTCTACTTCTGAACTTTATGTAAACAGAATAATATTATATGTATACTTTGTTGACTCGTTTCTTTCATTTAGAAAATCATTTGAGAGGTTCATCCATGTTGATGTGCTTAACAAGTGGTAGTTGCTCAGTTAATCAAAAAGCCAGTTTAAAATGAGTAGGTACACAAGGAATACATACATTTTAAGCATTTCTACTTAAAAATATACAAATACATGTTCATTTGCCAGTCTTTTCATGTGGAGCTTTTTCATTAAGCATGGATCAGATGATCGACGTTCTATATCATCTTTGAGCAAACCAATATTGTATCATCCTCAAGCTTCAGTTTCACTTTCTTTAATGTGGAGCAAAAAACCTTTAATGTGGTGTATGCAACTTAGGTTCCATAAAATCCAGGACTCTTCAAACATATTTCATTGGTTTGTTTATATCTAATGAAATATCACAATTTCAATGTCACACACATTTGGCACTTACAGGTTTGGTAACGATCACAACTTACACTTAGTAAGTGTATAACTCAGTTGGAAGTAGCAGAAGTACGTGGGCTGGCCAGAGAGTAGCCTCATAGCCATATAGGTACTCATAGTGGCAGTTAAGTTGGCCAAGTGGTTAATTCAAAGTTGGTTAAGGAAGCTTCTATTGTATTTCCAAACCCAAAGTGTTAACTGAATTATTCTCAGATTATCTGTATTCTCCAAACATTAATTCATTCACTTTTCCAAAATGTTATTTAATTTTCATCTAATGCCCCTTCCCCAATATACCTGCCATTAACACCTACTGATTCTAAAGTATTGTGGAAGAATTCTGTTCTAGGTGGTCATCACCATATTATATTTTTTCATAGAATGAACACATAGAGAATTAGCCAAAGTAAGTGTGTGTTTGTGTGTGAATGAGGGAGTATGTTATATTGGTGGAGCAAAATTCAGGAGATATTTCAAGCATCATACATTTTTTTAAACCTCTGACTTCTTTCAAGAAATATCAGTGTTTCATGGTGGCTGACTGAGTTTTGATGTTCCTCTCTCTTTGTTTCTCAAGGATTAGGGATGAACTCACAAACTAATTTTAGCCAATATGGGATTATTTTATCACTAATTACAATTTTACATACCATGGTCAAGTACCATCATTTTAGGAAAAGAAACTGTGTTTTTCTCAAGGAATCAGAATAGATAACAGCTTAGAAAAAAATAAATACTAATCAAATTCTTTGGCTTGGAATTAAGAATGAAAAATTTTAAGTAAATTTCTGAGGTATATATATTAACTTTTCTTTGAAAGTAGAAACACACAGTAGGAAAAGTGAATGGTAGAGAGAGGTAAGCACCTCCTCAATGTTCAGCACATCTTCCTTTCCTCAGTTTCCAAGTGCTCTCAAAATATGGATAAAGTTAAGTCGGAGCTTTCTAAGAATCCCAAGAAGAGAGAGATGAGTAGCAACTCCTCTAAATGCCTGACTCCCAAAAAGGTCAAACTGATAAACTGTAGTAAAAACAATCTCTCTCCCCACAATATAATCCACAGGAAAAAAAAAAAAAAAAAGCTCTAGATATCATGCATGTATCATCTCAAATTATGCATTGTTAAAAGAGACAACTAAATTTGATGGAAGAAGCTCTGGAAAGTTCCATCGTGTGTGTTGGCTACCTTAGTAATTCCACTTCCCAGCCCAACAGAGAACATTTAGTGAGCCCAAAGAGAAGTCTCAAAAGGTTTCTCTTTGACCTTGGACAGCACTTCTTCCCCTAAAGACTAAAGTATGACTTGACATTCAGTAGATTGTCCTCACAGTGAGGAGGCACTCATCTGCCTCTCCCACAGGTGGAAGAAGGAGTTAACGAGATTGACTCAGGACTGTCAGGCTCTGTCACGACTGTTCCCAATCTTGAAAATGTACCCACAGGAGACTGAACAAAGTACATTTACTTAATGTCGTAAGACATAATAAATTATACTAGATACAGTTAAAGAAATGATTGATGTTAAGCTTTTCTTATTCCTTTAATATATTTTGGATATTTTGAAGTTGTCTTAAAAAATCTAGCAGGGTATTTGGGCCCCTATCCAGCACTCTGTTACTCCACTGTATGAAAAGGGACCCAGCACTGTGAGAAACACACATTTCCTCTTTTTAATAATCACTCAAACTGATTTTTTTAAAAAAAGAAAGAAAAACTATTAAATTATTTTAATTGTTTAGACTAGGAAAAGAGATCTATTGGCAGGAAGTAAGCAACACAATAGTCTTTCAAAACCCGTAGTATTTAAGTAATAGTCAAATTTACCAAATCCCAAGTCAGGAGATGTGTTTTGATCGATATGAATATATTTATGCTAACATACCTGAACAAATAGATTCACAGAGGACAAAACTAAACAATCAAAAATTAGGACAAACAATTTTCAGAAATTTTCTAGAAAAGGTATTAGTGTGTTCGCAAAGTTCACATTGATTTCCAAAAGTTGTCAGGATCAGCCTTCAATAAAACTACATTTTAGTACATAACTTCAGTTCTCTCTGTAATGGCTAGGAGTCAGGCTCATAATAATAGCAAGATCTGTAGAGTAACAGACCTGATTCCATATCTATTGATTGCTAACTAGCTCTTTTCATCTTGAACAAGCCTCTTAAATACTCTGCTGCAATTCCTTCCATTTGTGAAATGAACAACAATAATTCCTATCTATAAAGTTAGAATGAGAATCAAACAAAATCTACAAAAATGATTTGAGAATGAATTATAGTTACATATATACAAAGTATTATTACTGCGCAGAAACCATTCTTTAAGGTAAGAGTCAGCTAAAGCCATCTCAGCTCAGGGTGTGGCACAGCTGAGATCCTGACTGCATAACTAGATCACCCATCACCATTTCCTTTTCTCCATTCTTTCCTAATAAAACAAATCTCTCTTTTCTGACTTCTTCCACAGCTTCTTAGGCAATCGCCACATTCCAAACCCTTGTCCTGACATTTTGACACATTCTTCTAAAATCCTCATTGATCCCTTTCAGTTTTATTCCACTTGATAGAATCACACCTGCCTGATCTCTGACACTGGTCATATTGATAAGTAGGGGAGGCAGCTACAGGCTCTCTTCTCACGCTTCTTGATCTACTTCTCATCCTTCTATTTTAACACTTACATTTCATACTCTAATTATTTACAAGTCCATCTCCTGGTCCTCAAGGACAGGGCTGTGTTTTAGTGATCAGAATGTCCCCAGGGCAGCAAACAAGACCTGGAATGTGCTATAGATTCCACAGATATTTATTGAAAACGTGAATGAAAAGATAATGGGTTAGGTTTGGTTTCTTGAGTATGAATGTAGAGATATTAATTACAGTTGAAAATATAGATCAGGATCACAGAGATGACGCACAGATACGGATGTAGGATTAATTTACATCACTGAGAAACAATGTATAGCAGAGGGGGGAAAAGGAAATGGACAAAGGTAAAGGAGGCAGGAAAAGAGAGCAAAAGCAGTCCCTAAACCGGCTGGAGAATCAGGAAACAGTAGTTTTATATAAACTCAGAGAGGAAGATAGTCCAGATGGAGGAAGTTGTTAATGGCGTCAAGCAAAGCTGCTTCCTTCTCTATAAAATGTGGAATAAAACACCTAATACACAGGATTATGTTGAGGACTAAAAGGAATATGTGACAATTATTAAAACAATGCCAGGGACAAAATGGTGACTGAATAATTATTTCAAAATCAACTACAATGAAAATGGAGATGAGAAAATCTGGCAATTAGGAAGTAGATGGAGATGACCATTGTGAGAACAGCTTTATTAGAAAGGAGGGGATGGAAGCTAACTTTCTGTGGGGTGAGCAAAAAAAATGAAGTGAGAAAATAGAAAGCAAAAAGATACTTTCCTTTTAAGGACTGTACTGATGAGAGAGACAGAGAGTTTGGTGGCCTCAGGGAGAGGCAGGCTTGAGTGGGAAATGTTTGGTTGTAGACATGAGAATTTTGAGCACGTATGTGACACAGGCGAAGTAGCCAATAGGGAGGAAGAAATATTAGACCAAGGGAGGACAGAAAAGAGGCTTTGACATAGCTGTACACTTAATGGAAAGTTAAGGGCAGTTACAAGAGTTCTCTCTTTTCCACAGGACGGGAAGTTTCCTGATAACATTCAGGGTGGTTTTGGGGTTTAAGAGAAGTCGTTAAATGTGTGATGTGGCCATGATAAGACTGGGAAAGGAAGCTGTTGAGGGGTAAGTAAAAGCAGATTATTAAACTACTTAATTTAACCTTAAATTAAATTTACCTTAAATTATTATTAGTGTCTGTCTGTTGCTGTCTGCCACTCTGATCTTGCCCACCTGACCCCAAGTCTTGCCTGCCACCTGCAGGGTGAGCCCCTCATCACTGAGGGTCCCTTTGTCCTGCTTGGAAAGCCGGATGAGTCAGGTGATGATCTCTTATGGACCAAAAGTCACAATGGAGCCCTGGGCACTGATAGCTGGTTCATGTTGCCCACGGGACTGAACCAAGCAGATAAATTTCCAGAGGGTCAAGCCAAATGAAAGATAACATTACCTGGATTCAGTTCACGGAATAATTTTTTTAAAGGTCATTTTCATTTAAATGATATAAACTGACCCTAGTGTTTTGAACATGAAGCTCCCAGTCTCCCAAAGGTGACCCAAGGTCTCTGACTCAAGGTTTCACAAAGTCTTCTACAACTTTAATTACAGGAAAGTAATTTTCATGTGCTTTGCTGCCTCCAGGTCATTTCAGCTTTCAGTAAAAGCTCTGCCATGGGAGTCAGGGTCCCCAGCTCCACTACCCACCCCTCCCAATCAACTTCAATCAGGGACCCTTATGGAAGAGACTTCATCGAATACTTGAATTATGAAATAAGATAGGTCTATAAAGTGAACATGACCTGTGAGGAGTAACTTCTCCATTCAGATAGCCAAAGGGTCCCAGGCTCTTTCTCAGGTGCATGCGGACTTTGGTACACTGCCACAAGCCCAGAGACTCAGCTTGCTTCCGTGGTGTTTAGCAGAGGCCAGCAACCACTCTGTCCCCTTGGTTTCTGGGCCCCCCACCATGGGTGGATGTAGAACCGGTACATTCTTCTCAACTCTTTCCACCTCCATCCCTTCTACCCACCCTTCTCATCTTTCCTTTGCCCGCGCAATAGACAAGTGCCCTGGTATTCTTACATTTAAAGGTGGAACTGCTTAACATTAAGGAAAGAGACGGGAGGTGATCAATATAACAAATGGGTACGTTAAGGTATCTCACAAAGTTTTTACAGGAAATATCCCTGACTCCCTGGGCAAGGTGGTAACTGGAAGCCTTTGGGTTTCAGCTCTGTTTTGACTCTCCCAAGGCTACATGGATGTCTGATGTCACCCAGCTCGTGGGCAGACCAGGTCCTTGCCCTCAGGTGCACCAGGCTCCAAAGCCCATGTCCACAACAGTTAAGCGACTCTGGTTCAAGCAGAGCTGGAAAACCTGCTGGGCCATGTTACCTTTATTTATGTGACAGGTATTATCTGTATTTACTTGACAAGTGTTACTCTTGAGGATGGAAACATTTTTATAACGTTCACATCTTTTTCTTCCCCCATATTACTTGTAAACATGGCTGGTGGGAATCCACCTATATGCTGGTGTGGGTCTCCTAAGCACCCTCACATAAAGGGCACGTGGGTGCCTTCTGGCTTTGCAAGATGGGTAGATCTTCCACTGTCAGAGCAGCTAAGGGTTGTACTGGAAAGCCGTAGAATATTCCCATGGGCCTTCACTTTCTCTAGGTCCGACTATGTGACCTATCTATATGAGAGTGGGCAGGGGGAGGGGGAGGCTGGCAGATGTTGTACCTTCCTCCCGTACCCAGAAGAACACTGCGTTGGCTCTTTGTATTCAGTTTCTGTTCGCTGCTGTTATAAAGTACAGAAATGTGGTAGCTTGAAACGATCCAAATGTATTATCTTTAGATTAGAAGTTCAACATGTGTCTCACTGGGATAAAATTAGGAGGTCAGCAGGGCAGAGTTCCTTTCTGGCGACTCTGGGCAAGATTCTGTTTCCTTGCCTTTTCCAGCTTCTAGAGGCTTCCCCTGCTCCTCGACTCATGGCACCTTCCTCCAGTTTTAAAGCCAGCAGGGTGGTGTCTTTAAATCTCTGATTCTTCCGCATCCCTCCTCCACTTTTAAGAACCTTTGTGATTACATTGGCCCTACCTGGATAACCTAGGATAACCTCCCTTTTTTTTTTAAGACCAACTGATTAGCAACCTTAATTCTACCAGCAACCTTAATTCCCCTTTCCCATGTGAGATAAAATATTTACAGATTCTGAGAACTAAGACAGAAATACCTTTGGAGACCATTTCTCTGCCTACGACACTCTTTTAGGAATCAAACATGAAGAATAGGCCAACCATTCCTGGAAGGCCAGAGACAAAATTAGGTGGTCCATAAGGAAGCATTCTTGAAGCAGAAGCTTGAAGTCAAAACATCTCTCCTCTCTCTTCCTCTCCCCTCTGCTCCCCACCCATCCTCTCCTCGCCTCTCCCATATATGAGACATTAAGGCAATATTCCAGCCAAGAGTAGTCTTACAGCAGGCAGAAATCCAGAGAGAAGAAAATAGGTCATTCAGTTGGAGGTGTACAGAGCTGCAAATTGCCTACCTGAAACCAGGGTGGAGAATCTGGAGCTTTCATCTTTCTCATCTGTAAACTGGAGTTGCTGTTTGCCTCTCAGGTTTGCAGAAGGACCCAGCGACATAACAGATGTGATGCACTCAACACACAGTCCTGTCACGTGGTGGACTACCTCATGAGTGTGGGGATGTTACTGGTTTCAGATCTGTCCAAGGACCAAAAAAAAAAAGTTCTGTGAGACAGCAGGATTTAAATAGCTGGTTCATAGCAATGAATTATAAAAGTTAATTAGTGACATTGGCCTAGGGCTTATTGGTTAAGAACATCTTTATTTTATTCAAGCGGATACAAAAAATGAGGTTTACTACCATTTAAGTAAAGTTCCCTTGCAAAGGAAATTTGCCTAATCTTTAGGAAAGGCTGCATATAGTGAAAATAGGTATTTATCATAATTCTTACTGGCAAGCACCTAAAATTAAGTCCTGCAGAGTTAGTAATGATGTTAAAACCCATAATACTCTTCAATTATTAGAATATTTTACCTTTAGCAAATGCACTACAAGTTTCAAAACACTCAATTTACACTGGTTCACTTTTAATGCATGCATAGTTCTTGCCCTAATCTCATTTCCAGTTGGCCCGTAAATTGATTTATTTATGCTACTTAGCCCTTGGGATTAATCAACTTTTGCAACTGTTTTGAATTTATCTAAATAAATAGGGCTTTCCTGATACAATTAGTCCAGATCTTATGAAGTAATATAGGATTTAATATGAAAAATGCATGTCTTCCTAGGAAAAGTCAGACTTTCCACAGTATAGTCTAATCAACGTTAGCCTCCTTCCTCAGCCCATTTAGCATTTACAGTATATGCATAATAGCAAACGATGCTACACCTCCTAATAAGATAAAAGTTCTACTTAATACCTGTGCTCACAGATTTAGGATTTTTGAAGACAGCATAAGAATTTGCTACTATATTGCTAAATCCACTTGACAGAATAGAACCCTGCAACAGGGATTTCACATACACTGAGCCATAAGCGAGTATCAGTTCCGCTAAACCAGCTTATCATTGCTGGTTGTCGCCTCTCCCTGTGTGTAACTGATGGAATGGACTTCTCTCTGTAAGTCTGAGATCATCTGAGCTGGACCTGTAACACGTGCTCAGCTTTTGTTTCCTAACCCAGGAGTGTTCCAGTGTCGTGATGCAACTCTCCTGCGCTCCATCCAGAACATTCTATGTGTATTCACAAAAGAGATACATGGAACATTTGGCACATGCTGTGGGATCAGCACCCTAGACTGGAGGAGAGGAGGGGAGTGGGAATGGAAATGCAGGGTCAAGGTTACCTGCTTCCTGTTAGATCAGAATTCTTGGAGCTGTACCAGTGAGGGGGTGTTTTAAATCCATTTGGTTAGAAATTACTGACTTTATATTTAGGATCAAAACTGAAATTGGACTCTCTCCACTGCATGGAAAATGGGTACAATGCATTAGACGTTTCCATGGAAGAAGTGCCTTGGAACGCTTCCAATAGCTTCATACCCAGTCTTACACAGCTGAATGCTAGAAAACGGTATGCATTACAGTGGAAAGCATTTAATTTTTTTTTTTTTTTTTAATTTTTGGCCACACAGCGTGGCATGCGGGATCTTAGTTCCCCTACCAGGGATCAAACCCACACCCCCTGCAGTGGAAGCACAGTCTTAACCACGGGACCACCCAGGAAATCCCTTTTTAAAAACTTTTTTAAACAATGTAAAGCATTTAAATAATCATTTTAAATAACTTTTTGCATATGATCAACATGAATATTGAGTTTGTTATCAAACTATATATTTTATTTTTGAGATATTTGTAGTGAGGTGGATGGATCTAGAGTCTGTCATACAGAGTGAAGTAAGTCAGAAAGAGAAAAACAAATACCATATGCTAAAAATTATCTTAATTTTTAAAATTCGGAATAGCTTGTCATCCAGAAAACCTTGAGACAACATGATAGTGATGATTATTTCATCTCTTGCCCTGTTGCAGTAATTGAATTCTTACAAACACTCTATGTCTACATTATGAACACATGTACACATATATGTATGTTCCACACACACATAGAGTTTCTTGTGTTAACATTTCCCTCAGCCTTAAGTTTGTCATATGGAGAAAAGTATCCAATTTTAAATAAAAGTAGGATGTGTAGGTAATTATTTTGAGATTTTCTTATCAGTGCCTGACAATTTTTGTAAACAATCTAAAAGATGACACCTAAAATACATTTATTTTTAATATAACAATTTGCCTCTAGCCAGTTCAGACTGAATTATTAACAATTTTTTCCCTATTCTCTCCTATTTAAACTTACTTGATAATGAAATGTCCTATTGTTGTCTTGTTTATTAAAATTTTTTAATAACAACACAGGAAGATGAGAATCCTGTTGCAGAGAGTTTCAGAAAAACAACTCAGGTCAATAAGCTGATACATATTTTCCTGGGACCTAATTTGAAAACTTGTAACAAACAGGGAAAGTAAGGCTAAGAGACACAAACGAGTCACCAGTGTTACCCAGAAACCCGTGACAGGACCATGAAAGCACCTCTCGCCTCTGTGGTGCAGTCCTCCCCGCCTCTCAGCACTGCTGCCCTGTGCCCTTTGGTAGCTGATGAAATGGAAGAAGCTTCCTGTCCAAACCACATGTGGTTACAGTTCCCTGATCTCTATAGTAACAATGTAAAGATAGGAAAGCAAGTTGACTCCACTGCAAGTTAACTAAGACGTTAGAAATTCTTCTGAGCTGATTAATCATCCTTTTGCTAATTGAACCTTCCTGTCTTTAAGAAATTCTGTTTGCGCCACACTATAAAAGTGAGATCCCAGACGGCGATGTCTCTCGTAATGAAACAAAACAATTACGGGGACACAGGCATTCATGTAAAAGTTTACTATTTGTTAGTGTAAATTTGGAGTGGTGATGTTTGGTCAAATTCCCTGTCATATAAACAAGCAATTTGGGAAGACCATTTATTTTCATCAAAATACTATTACATACAGGATCTGTTTACAATAAACTTTAAAAATCTGTCTAAGTTTGTTGGATAAAATATTGTTTGAAGTTGGTGGAGTTTCAGCTGGTGACTGATCATCATTTTGCTCCACGGAGACTTGTTTTGGTAATAGCTTTACTGAGATATAATTCACATACCATAAAATTCACCCATTTAAAGTCTACAATTCAATACTTTTAGTATATTCACAGATGCGCAGCAATAACCACAGTCCGTTTTAGATAATTTTCATCACCCAAAAGAAGCCCCTGTACCCTTTATTTACCACTCTCACAATTGTCTCCCAACACCCCCTATCCCTAAACCCCAGCCCGAGCCAAGCATTAACCTACTTTCTGTCTCTATAAATTTGCCTATCCTGGGCATTTCATATAAATCAAATAATATAATATTTGGTTGTTGGTGACTGTCTTCTTTCATTAGCATAATGTTTTCAAGGTTTATCCATGTTGTAACATGTATCAGTACTTCATTCTTTTTATGGCTAAATAATATTCCCCTGTATTTATATTCCACGTTTTATTTAACCCTTCATCAGTTGATGGACATTTAGGTTGTTTCCACCTTTTGGCTATCATGAATAATGATTACAATGAACATTCTTATACAACTTTTTGTGTGGACATGTTTTTATTTCTCTTGGTTATATAACTAGGAATGGAATTGCTGAATCAAGTAAGTGTTGTTTAACTTTGTGAGGAATGGCCAGAATATTTTTCAAAGTGGCTACAGCATTTTACATTACATGGAAATTTAATTTATCAGAATTTGACCCTGTCATTAGTTGCTGCTTCAGTGTTTTGAATTGGCACTTAGTCTAACATATATTAAGGCTACATGTCTGGTCACCTCAATTATCAAAACTCCAACAAATCAGAAATCAGATGAGAAGGTGTGTGTGTAGCGGGGAGGGACCCCTGAGGGGCCAAAACCAATACTAAATAGTCTACTCACTAAAATTCATATCTATATTTATCCCCAGAAAAATCCCATAAGTTCTCACTCTTAGTAAATTTACACTTTGTTTGGGCTAGTTATAAAAGCTTCTTTTGCTGATTTCCTGAACTCTTAAATATTAGAAGAAGAAAATTAGAAAATTGGTGAGAGTTTCTGGAGACCAGATTATTGATGGCAGCAAGAAAAAACAGCTAAATATCTCATAGTGAGAAAAGGAACTGAACACAGAACCGTAAAGGAAAACCTAAGGCCTCTAAACACTGAGAACTGTTTAATTTCAGGGGAGATGTCCCTATAGACCTGTAATTACTCTAAGATGTCACCGCATTGTATCATTGGTGCAATTATTGATACTTAGATTTACAGTCTTCAGTAATCAAAAATGGATACAATCATACCATTAATAAAATGTGGAAGTTTTCAATAATGATTTGAAGGGTTACATCCAAAATGATGCAATTTTTGGAAGCTCACCTGCTAAAATCATAGACTCTCAGGGCTGGATGAGACCTTAATGATTGTCTCCTACTTAATGTGATGCCACAGAACAATCTAATGGGATTACAAAGAGAACTGGTCGTAGGTTTGTAGGTCTGTGAACTTGAGCACAGAATAGTACATTTGGATCCTACTTTCCTGATACATGAAGTTCTGGATCTGAAATGGATAATACACAAAGCTGCTTTTAGATTTTTTAGTCTAAAAAACTTATTTATTATTATTTATTTAACCTCATCCTCACAAGGAAGGCTCTATGAAGGATTAGGAATATTCTAATTTCCCAAAAGGAAAGAACAAGATACTTAGAGAACCTGGAGAATGTTTTTGAACTCATAGACTCTTCATTTAGAAACAGTCATTCAGGAAGCATTAAATATCTAAGTGTCAAGCTTTGTGATAGGCTCTTGAGACAGAAAGATGAATGAATGAAGCCTAGTTCTTTCCCTCAAGGGTATACAGACCATTTATCATGTAACTGTCACTGTAGATGACAGAAGTTATACAGAGGTAATAAGGCTGACAGTAGATCTCATTTATTGGTCATTTACTATGGACTAGGAATTGCACTAAGTGCTTTATACACTTTCATAATTTAATTCTTATCACTTTGTGAGTCAGACACTATTACTATCCTCAGGCACAGAGAAGTCAAGTAAGTTGCCAAAAATCAAAGGGCTAGTGGTCTGGTTCTGATTCCAGAGGGAAAGCAATAGGAAGAGAACAATTAGATTGGGGGTGGGGGGTCAGCTGGACATTCAACACATTTAGTCCTTTTCTTTCCTAAGCCCTTCTGGCAGCATGTGATAAGGATGTATTCTACTATTGTGTAAAAGTTCAGTTTGCTGGTAATAGAAAATATGTTAGGTGTTTTAAGCAGAAAAGAATTTAATACAAGAAATTAGAAAATAAAAGAATTTAATACAAGAAATTAGAAAATAATTTATTCCTAATACAGGGAATAAGGTATTTACAAAATTGTTACAAGAGCTGAAGGATCAGGCTCTGGGCCTTCAAGAATGATTCCCAGAACCGCACAGTAGACGTGACCTGCCAAGAGAATTACAACTTCTGGGAGAGAATTCAAGAGTCAACTCCTGACTCCGGAATCACCCTTGGCTTAGCTGTGATCTGAGACCAAGAGACCCACCATTGCCACTGTTGGACCCAGAGTCACGCAAATCCTACTGAATCTGCACCCGCAAAATTAGTGTCTCACACGCTGGGCCTCACTCCTCCATTAACTCAATTCTGAACATAAGTGCCATTTGAGAGCATCCGATCGGCAGGACCGAAATCACATCTGGAATCCTCACTTCGAACCCATCTGGGATTTTTTATTTTTATTTTCAACCTCTGCTTATTAGAAGGAAGTCGAATCAGATGTTTAAAAGAGCCAATCCAGCATATCCACCATAACCAAGAAAGAATTCCTGGACAAACCCCACAGCCCTCGACAGTATTTCTTCCAATATTTAAAAAATCCTTGTGGTTTCCTTCACTGTTCTTGATGGGTCTTCCCACATTTCAAAATGCATTTCTTTTTAAACATGCAGTATCATTACAACTTCAATTTTGTTTGTTGTTGTTTTGTGTCTATGTATAAATGGACAAGCAAGAAAGATTTTAAATAGAAGTATCTATTTGGTGGTTCATCCTCTAAATTTAACTTGAAAGTTACAGTATTTTTTTAAAAGAGTAAGCGTTTTCTAATGTTCTTTTTTTCCACACAAGCTCTCATTTTGTCCATAGAATTATTATTTGTATTTGAATCTAGCAGGCCACCTGAATATTTATGATGTCTGTGATGATTATGAGGTCTGGGGAGAAACAAATGGAGGAAGTTCCAGGTTTCTTATGCTCCCTTTCTGTGCAGGACATTCCCACAGTGCTGACGTTCAGTTTTCTAATCTATCCTCAGGACCCCCATTGCAATGCCCGATATTACCGGGGTTACAAATTCCATCAGCAGTGCCCCGCCTTAGAGATCACTGGATATCACTAAGATCCTTCACTAATCAACCCATATTCTTGTCCTTTGACAATTTCACTTCCTTGACCCAACACACAAACACACATCTCTGTTAAGTAGAAAACTGGACTCATGTACAAAAGGTAGATCTCTCACCTAGAGAAACCAGCCCAACTTTACGGAGTTTCTGAATTGATATTTCAATAGTGCATGCAAAGGAAAGCTAGGTTTCCCCAAATCAAATGAAATCTTGATGAACTCCTATAATTTATTTCAGACTTTTAAATTTGTAATGGCATATCTTCAAAAACTATGAAAAGAAAAATATATTCTGTAGAAAATGTTAATGAAATAAGGCTTATGCATCTTCCCTAAAATTTGGAAAGAATATCATAATTCAAAGCAGAATACCTGAAAATGCTGATAGACAGTACACTTTTTAGCAATGTCCGCTTTACCTCTTATTTATTTAAACTGCTAATTTTTTTCCTGATTTTTAAAAATGTGTGTCATTTAAAGAAAATATCCTGGAGTACCCCTTACACCCAAACTCTGCTGTTATGTAGAAGGTAATGAGGCTGCAAATATGCTGTTTTCCATAGCCTATTTCCTGTTTTCCAGCTTGACAAGGCAATCTTAGGTACTTGTGCTTGCAGCCAGAGTCACTATATGCTTCTGATCGTTTCTAAATGTCATCTACCATAAAAGAAAATAAATAACAGGACAGTGTGCCATTTTCATCACTTTACAAACCACTTAATCACTATCTTAAGTCCCAGGCTCTGGGTGCTGCTAAAAAAAATTTAGTGCCCTAAGAAACAGGCCAAGATCACATGCTAACCAAGTATTCCTATGACTGAACATACCATTAGGTACTTACGAACCTGGTTCTCTCCCCATTCTGAATGTGATTAAGATGCATAAATAAAATCACGTGTGTGTGTGTGTGTGTGTGAATCTGTGCATGTATGTGTGTTTGGCGGGGGGGGTGGTGGTGGTATTTTTTACTTGGCCAATCTCATCCAGTAACAAAAAAAAGATTTGTAATCCCTTTTGACAGCAAGACTAACCGGGAGACATGATGGGTTTCAGTCCTGGTCTCCTCTAACTTGACCTACGTAACCATGGGAAAGCTCCTGATGCCTGCGGGATCCACACTTTTTCACCGGCAAAAGAGGAGTTAAAATCAATGCTAAGATTCTATGTGTCTATAACTGAATATGACAGAACACCTTTAACTCAAAGTAGAGTATTTGAAAGGTCTCTTAGAGGAATCTACTGGAGCTGCAGGTTTAGCTGTTATATGGTCCCTAACTGCTTGACTTGATGTTTTATACTTTCAGTCTTCTATAATGCTTTTTCAATTCAATAGGCTACAAATATTATAATTTGAAATCTACAAAAGAAAACGTATTTGGAGAATAGTGAGAAGTGTACAATTCTTACTAAATTCTATCTTGTTGCATTTTCTGAAATACCTAAAATAGCCATTAATAATCACAAGGGCTCCTTTCCTTATTCTACTCATTTGGGTTTTTGAGAAACAAAGTAACTCACTGGGTTACCTCAGTCGTAATTTCCCTACATATGATTGCAGTTTTCTAACAGCTCGTTTTCAGAGTCTTTCATAAACTGTATTCCTTGAAAAACTTGGAAAATGTGTTCTATTATCATCTTGAAACCTCTTCCAAGTTATGCCTTCTTGATCAATTCAAGTAAAGTGTTCCTGACATTAGTTTAATTGTATCAACTATTTCCTATTTATAATTCTCCTAGAATTTAATCCTTTTTTAGGATGATCCAAAGACTTTTTTTCTTTCATACAATCATGGTTTTAGCAGCAAACAACATACACTGTATACTAAACAGCATCATTTATTTTTAAGGAACACTTACATAATGTTGCCATATGGATATTGAAAACAAGATGGGTAATGTAAGCCTATAATATTGCTTAAAATATATTATGAGCATAACTAAAGGAAATATTGAGCCTATTTGTCACAGTTGTTTATTCTAAAGTAAAGGGGAAAAAAGCCTTTGTTTTATAATAAACAGATGCCCATATCAGTGTTAGAATTTAAATTACTTTGGTACTCCTTTTACAGATAGCCTAGTTTATTTGTTGTTACTTTATCAATTAGATATTTTTCAAAAGAGAAATTTTAATTGATAAATTCATTGAATGAATATTAAGATGTTTATAGTTGTGGACATGAACATAATACAATGATTTCCTACAACATATGGCTTATTCCAGAGTTGAGCAGATTTTTTCTCACAAGGGCTACATTCTCCTTTATGGTTATGGCCCACTTGAACTTCTAAGACATTCTGGATACTTATTTATCCAATATATATTTGCTGAGCATCTACTATGTGCCAGACATTTTTGGAGATGCTAGAGAATCAATAAAAGCAAATAAAAAGGCTGAAAATCATGCTTTCATGGAGGTATAGTTCTAATGGGGAATGCAAACAATCTGCAAAGTAAAATTTATTGTATTTTAGAAAGTGACAAGTGTCTTAGGAAAAAAAAGAGAAGGAATATGAAATATCAGTGGAGGTAGCTATTATGAAATGAATGTTTGTGCCCCCCCCCCCAGAATTCATATGTTGAAATCCTAACTCCCAATGTGGTGGTATTTGGAGGTAGGGCTTTTGGGAGTTAATTAAGTTTAGTTGAGGTCATGAGGGTGGTGCCTTCATGATGGGATCAGTGCCCTTACAAGAAGAAGAGACAGGAGAGCGCCCTCTTGCCCTATGCACATACACCAAGGAAAGGCCATGTGAGCCCTCAGTGAGAAGGCAGGTTTCTACAAGCCAGGAAGAGGACCTCACCAGACACCAACCCTGCTGGCACCTTGATCTTGGACTTCCAGTCTCCAAAATTGTGAGAAATAAATTCCTGTTGTTTAAGCCACCCAGTCTATGGTATTCTGTTATGGCAGCCAGAGCCAACTAATAATAGCCAAGTTTGAAGTTTTAGGTAGAGTAGCCAGGGAAGTAAAGATGTGAAGGAAGTGAGGAAGGGAGCCATGTAGATACTGGAGGAGGAGCACTCCAGTCAAAGGGAAGAGCAAGTGCAAAGACCTTGAGGGAAAAAGAAGATGGAATGGAGGAGACAATAGGGAAGGCAGTGGAGTATGAGGACAGAAAAGTAACCATGAATGGTCTTGTAGCTCAGGGTAGCTATTTGCGTTTTTATTTTGGGTGAGATAGGAAACCACTGGAGGGGACTCAGCAGAGAAAGGGGAGACATAATCTGGTTTATGTTCTAATTATACACATTTTGCTCTTTGTTGTGAACAGATTGCAGTAAACCAAGATCAAAAGCAGGGAGACCAATTTGGATTCTATTATCATCATACAGATGTGAAATGACAGTGGCTTAAGCCAGGCTAATAGCATTTGGGATGGTAAGAAGTGGTGGGATTCTGAGTGTGTTTTGAAGGTAGAAATGACAAGATTTACTATCAGACTAGAATTGGTTTATGCAAAAGAGAAATTAAGGATGACACCAAGGTTTTTGGCTTGAGCAACTGAAAGAGTAAATTTGTCATTAAAAAGAGTTGGTTTTGTGGGAAAAAATAACAGAAACTCAACCTGGGTCATGTGTTTCAAAGAGGAAAGAGTGATCAAATACTTCTACTTATCCTTTCAGATGAAACCTGAGAAATGACTTTTGGCCCTGATAACTGGGATAAGAGCAGTTTTAGGGTAGTCGTAGAACAAAAACTAGATTTGAATATGTTCAAGAAAGTATGAAGGAGAGAAATTAAGGGTAGTGAGTATAGATTCCTCTTTCAAGGAGTTTTGCTGTATGGGCTTCCCTGGTGGCGCAATGGTTGGGAGTCCACCTGCCGATGCGGGGGACACGGGTTCATGCCCCGGTCTGGGAAGATCCCACATACCGCGGAGCGGCTGGTCCTGTGAGAGCCATGGCTGCTGAGCCTGTGTGTCCGGAGCCTGTGCTCCACAACGGGAGAGGCCACAACAGTGAGAGGCCCGCGTACCACAAAAAAAAAAAAAAAAAAAGGAGTTTTGCTGTAAAAGAGAGCACAATATGGGGTAGTGTATATAGAGGGAAGGTGATTTAAAAGAATTTTTTTAGAGGGGAAAAGTAGCAACATATTTTTAACGTGCTAGGAATAATCCAATAGTGAGTGAGAAATCGATGGTGCCCCAGGATGGGAATGATGAATGAACAGGTGAAAGAGGGTAGAATCTAATGCACATATGTAGGGGATGGCTATAGCTTAAATAACCTCTTTGGGAAATTGGGTGAATCTAGGTCAAAGGTTAGAAATGTGTAAAGTGAGCCTAGGACCTTTAGATGTGCCAAAAGGCAAGAAACTTGTCAAAAAACCACTGGAGTTGTATCAAAAGAACAGTAGAATCAATTCAAAGGGGCTTCCACTAAGCTGACATAGATAATTTGTGCAACAAAAGGATAATGGCTGCAATAGATTGAAACACATTAAGAATATGAAAACCCACAAGTTCATAATGATATAAGCACCATACATACATTCAATGACCACCATTAGTCGCTTCTGGGAAACCAACACGTTATTCTTAAAAAATAACAAATAAAAGGCAAAGAATCAAGCCAGTCTTAGCTGTACCAAATCTGTTTCAGTGTAAGCAATTAGTTGGTAAGGGAAAGTTCTTTAAAGAATTCCAGCTAGGGCTTCCCTGGTGGCGCAGTGGTTGACAGTCTGCCTGCCGATTCAGGGGACGTGGGTTCATGCCCCGGTCCGGGAAGATACCACATGCTGTGGAGCGGCTAGGCCCATGAGCCATGGCCGCTGGGCCTGCGCGTCCGGAGCCTGTGCTCCGCAACGGGAGAGGCCACAACAGTGAGAGGCCCGCATACCGCAAAAAAAAAAAAAAAAGAATTCCAGCTAATAAATGCAAAGGGAATGAGGGAATGACAGAATTAGAAAATCACAATTTTGTAATCCTTAAGGAAATAATGGATCTATGCAATTGTCAACATGGATATAAAACAATTAGTGAGGAGTTGTTGGGGAACTTTATAATGGATGCATCACACTGACAACACCTGGACCCATCTGGATCTTATTTAAACAGAACAATCAGGCATTTTGCAACAGGAAGTATAGGGCATCCCTTATGCAACACTCTGGTCAAAAACTTTTAACCAAGCCTATATATCTATCATTTTACAGTAAATATAAGGAAAAACAAGTTAAATAGCATATTGGAAAGCAAACAGCTGAATTTGTCTTGTGAGAAATTCTACACAAGAATATAAATGGGTATGAGTATAAAGGAGTATGTTTTTTCAATTAATGAATGGCATTTAAAAAGAGGGAGAGGAGGAACTGTTACAGATTTTTAAAGAGAAGAAACTCAAAGGCATAATGAACCAAATGTAATATATAAAACTTAAGATCGTAAATCAAACAAACCTAAAATTCTAAACAGAAATTTTTGAGAAAATTGAGGAAATTTAAACATGGGCTGGGTGTTAGCTAATATTAATAGCTTTTATTCAAGTTATGTTTTATTACAAAGTCTTTATTTCTTAAGTATACATACCACAGTTTTAGGGAGTATATTATATTGTTTTGGGCTTACTTTAATAAACTCTGTCTCCACACTCAAATGAAAGTACTAGCTTTCCCAAATAAAAGTACAGGAGGAGACAGACAAAATTAGCAAAATGTTGACAATTGTTGAAACTGGGTGATTTAGTTAATTATACCATTCTCTCTTTACTCTTGTATGTTTAAAAATTTTCCATAAAAGAATCTGTCCTTTTTTTTTTTTTAACACAGGAGAAATACAGAAGCAGTGAACATCACTGTTCATAAATCCTTGTGCTCGTGTTTATTTATCCACTTAGAATAATTACTTAGTATAATTGCATTATTTCAAGTTTTGATATATATTTCTAATTTGTGTTCTGGAAAAATGTGTCAGTTTTTATACTCTCTCCAACAGTAAATGAAAAAGTCAATTTCCATTCTCTTGCCAATCTAAGTTTGATCAGTCTTTTAAAATCTTTTAAAATTTACTAGTCAGAATTGTGTTTATTTGAATTCATTACATTACTAATAAGGTGGAAAAATTATATAAAATTCACTGAACATTTTTTATTTTTTCTTTGGTGAATTGCCTGTTTATATCTTTTTACCTATATTTCTTTTCAGAAATTATCTATTCTCTTTTCAATTTTAACAGTGCTTTGTATACTTTAAACACTAGCTCTTTTTTCTATCACCTTGCAGATATTTCATGTTCATCAGCCTACGTGGTGTTTTTTTTGAAAGTTTTCAATTTTTACATACTCAACATTTTAAATCTTGGTTATATATCTTTCTGGCCTTTATTTCAGGCTAAGAAAGGTCTTTACCATTTCAATATTATAAAGTATGCCTTTATAGCTTCTTCTAGTTTTTTAACAATTTTATCTTAATACTTAGTCTTTGTTCAATCTGGAATTTTTCTTTATATGGACTGTAGTAATCTAGCTTTATTTTTTTTTTTTAATGGCTGGTTAACTATCCCAAAACTTTATTAAAGAATCTACCTTTTTTTTTTTACAAATTTTAATACCACGTTTACATATGCTTATTTCCCATATACACCTAGTTCTATTTCTTGTCTACATTACTGATTTATCTATTAATTTATGCATCAAATTGACACTGTTTTAATTACTCCAGCTTTATAACATGTTCTAAAAGTCACTTTTCAGAACTTTCTCTTTCAATTTCTGATTATTCTCACATATTTTGTCTATATCAACATTGGAATAAACTTGTCATGGTTCAAAAACAAAATAAAGTTTCATTAGGATTGGTATTATTAGTGCATTACGATCACAGATTGATTTAGAGAAACCGACAATTTTATACTGAGTCTTCTTATCCAATACTAATGATGCAAGATGAGTCCCCGTCTAGCTAAATATTCTATATATATCCCCAATAGAGTCTTGAAGTTTCTTCATAGTTGTCCTTGATATTTCTTGCTAAGTTTATCCCTAGGTAATTTATATTTCATGCTGCTATTCTAGATGGCATCTTTTTCTTTTATATTTTTATATACAATAAACTATACTTAAAGTGTACAATTTTGAAAGTTTTCATATATGTATACAGCAGTGAAAGCAACACTACAATCAATACAGTGAACATATCCATCACCTCAGAAGTTTTCTTGTGCCTCCGTACTGCC
The DNA here is from genome assembly GCF_963455315.2 of Globicephala melas. NCBI lineage: Eukaryota > Metazoa > Chordata > Mammalia > Artiodactyla > Delphinidae > Globicephala > Globicephala melas. The sequence goes on from NC_083322.1 coordinate 57,111,787, forward strand.
CCCCTCCTCACTGTCCCCACATTTTGTCCCCAGGCAACCACTCATCTTAGTTTTTTTTTTTCTTTCACTATAAATGAGTTTGCTTTTTCTCAAACTTTATATATATGGAGTAACACAGTATATACTTATACTTTTTTGCCTAGTTTATTCCACTCAGCATCATTATTTTGAGATTTATCCATATTATGTACATCAACATTTCATTTTTTTTGTTTTTTTGCTGAGTAGTTTTCTATCATACGGATATACCACAATATGTTTAGCCATTCATCTGTTGATGAACATTTGAGTTGTTTTTTAACTTGGCTGTTAAAAATAAAGCTGCTATAAACATTCTTATACAAGTCTTTGTATGAGCACGTGCTTTCATTTCTGTTGGAGAAATACCAAGGAATGGAATGGCTGGATTATATGGTAGGTGTATGTGTAATTTCTTAGGAAACTGCCAAACTGTTTTCCAATGTAATGTCATTTTACATCCCTACCAGCAGGGTCTGAGGGTTCCAGTTCCTCCATACCCTCACTGATACTCGCTTACTATGTCACTCTTTTTACATACAGCCATTTGAATAAGTATGTAATGGCATATCATAGTTTAAATTGCATTTCCCTATTCACTAATACTATTGAACACCTTTTCATGTACTTATTTGCCATCCATATGTCTTCTTTAGTGAAGTGTCTCTCAAATCTTTTTCACATTTTTCTTCAGTTGTTTATTATTGGAGTTTTGAGAGTTCTTTAGGTATTCTGGATACAAGACTTTTTTTCAGGTATATGATTTACCAATATTCTCTCCCAGTCTGTGGCCTGTCTTTTCATTCTCTTTACACTGTCTTTGACGAACACAGACTTTAAGTTTTGTTCATGTATAATTTATCAGATTATTATTTTATGGGTCATGCTTTTGATTTTCATATCTAAGAAATTTTTCCTAACCTAGTCGTTTTCAATGAGAGCTTATTTTTCTCCCTAGGAGAAGTCTCCGGAGACTTCAGAAAGTCTGAAGACATTTTTGCTTTACACAAATGGGAAGGTACTACCAGCTTCTAATGAGTAGAGACCAGGGATGCAGCTAAACTTCCCACAATGCATAGGACAACCACTCACAACAAAGAATTATCTGGCCCCAAATGTCAATAGTACTGAGGTGTTTTTTTTTATGGGTTTTATTATTTTCTTTGTGTTCTCATCTCTTATCAGATAACTACTGTGTTGTTGTCACTGCTGCTGTTATTGTTTTCCATCCCTACCTGAGCAACTGGAAGGTATTCAAGCAGTTTTCAGCTCCATTTGTAGTTACCTGCTCTTGAGGTGAAAACACTCTCTAAACGTTCTACATTGGAAACATATGCCTCTTGACAGTCATTACTTTTCACAGAAAACTCTTTGTTGTCATTTAACTGTCCCTGTGTCTGTCTTGTATTTACCATAATCAAAAACCTGTAGTCTACGCTTATTCTGTTATTATTATAGTCTTTTGGACCGTGCACTGGAACTTTTCTTTGAACATCAGGATATGGTGGCAAAGCTTCATCCAAGGGCATTTTACACATATTTCACAACGGGACAATCTTTATCTTGTTTTACTTCCATCTGTTAAAATACAGACAACAGTTTTTCCTCACGAGTTTCAAGGGTCTTATTATTCCAAGGTGATTATGACTTGTCCTGAAATGAATAATAACCATCTTGGTCTATCTGTAGCCAGATATAAGGGTTACATTAAAAAGGAATATATTCTATGAGGTTGTTATCCTGACACTTTTGTCAAGCATCTGCACTAAGATGAATATGGCTCCTAATATTATTTCTCTTCAGAAACTTGTTTCAGTGGATCGATTTATTGTTTACTTAGAGGACGGAAATGATGGTCTGGCTGAACACTCACATAGCTTTTGATTTCCAAAGAAACGTTCTGCTTTTTAAGCAGACTACTAATTTCTTTTTTTTTTAAATACATCTTTATTGGAGTATAATTGCTTTACAGTGCTGTGTTAGTTTCTGCTGTACAACAAAGTGAAACAGCTATATGCATACATATATCCCCATAACCCCTCCCTCTGGAGCCTCCCTCCCACCCTCCCTATCCCACCCCTCTAGGTGGTCACAAAGCACCGAGCTGATCTCCTTGTGCTATGCAACACCTTCCCACTAGCTATCTATTTTACATTTGGTAGTGTATATATGTCAATGCTACTCTCTCACTACGTCCCAGCCTCCCCTCCCCTCTCTGTGTCCTCAAGTCCATTCTCAACTTAGCAGACTACTAATTTCTTGGTTCAATTCTGAGCCAAAATCTAACTTTCAAAGAAGATTATGTGCTATTGGTGGACAGTAGGTCTATAAGCCCTTTAGGAAGCTTCAGCAATTGTCCTCAAAGCTCCCCAAAGGCTGAAGGAGAACAGAATATAGCATAATATAAGATTTGAAAGTCAGTTCTTTGGTCAAAAATAAGTTGAATAAATAGGCAAAGAAGTCTCTGAGAAAGCCTTCATTTGACAAAGTAGAAGTATCCATCTTCTCTCTCATTTATACTATGACTTAGAAAATATATTTATATTACAAGTCATTCCTTAGACAGTGTATCCAGATAAACAGATACCAGAGCTGGCTCTCTTTTTGCTTTACCAAGCTTTATTTCCCGAAGGCACATCAACAATGTGAACTAAATGGTATCATTCCACAATTCACTTCTCGGTGCTTAAGTCAGGTGGTGACACTCCTGAGTTTAGCCACCTTGAATAATAGGTTGGAAAAAAATATATAAAGGGGAGTTGGAAGCTGATAAATAGACTCAATTCTTCTATTTCTCAGATGGATGAACTTAAAAACGTATCAGGCTAATCTGAGACTTCACTTGGGAGCTGTTAGTTCTAAGTTTAAGCTGCCACTGAATAATGTCTTGCCAAAAAATAAAGTCCTGCAGTCAATCCTTTAGCGTATGTCTCATTCCAAGGCACTGCCTTCATGACTTTTGTGCTAAGTTGTCACTATGATTGAATTGTGAACTTGTTCTCTTTGACCTCTAGAAACTTTGAGACTTGTCGCAAAGATTTTTTAAGGTCAAGATTATATTGAGAGACATTATTCTATGTAGATAAATCGCATGGAAAGAAGGATAAAGTAATGAATTGTCAAGACATAAAAGATTGTAGAAAGAAATATTAAATGTAGAAAATGTTTTTTAAAAATGTGTGTGTATGAATGAGAATCTTCTTCAGAAAGCAAGCTTGCACTCTGAAGGAAGATAAAAGTAAAAGGACTGGAGAACTTCCCCAAACAAGGGATTATTATAAACCCCCTTACATCATAAATGAAAACATATTTAAATCATTGATTAATATTTAAAAATTCTTAATTTAGGAATGCAAAGTTATTTTTTTTTCTGAGAAACTACCCCAGGGGTTGAAATTGCTCAATAAGAACATCTGCACATCTGTTCTGAAAGCTTTGAGTTCAGAAGTTAATAGCTAGTCAATATATTGTGTAACTTGTAGGGATGGAATAAATTAGGTCTTTAATAATAATTAATTTTCTCCAATATTAGTACACCATTAATATGGCATCTAGAATTCCCTTAAAATGTCATTGGAAATCCCCCGTATATATTTTTGCACCGTGAAAAAGTCAGGAAATTATTTTGAGGTTATCAAAGTGATGTAGTTGCCAATATTGCTTATTCCAAAGCTAAGTTAAGAAATCCAGGGACTTCCCTGGTGGCACAGTGGTTAAGAATCCGCCTGCCAATGCAGGCGACGCGGGTTCGAGCCCTGGTCTGGGAAGATCCCACATGCCGCGGAGCAACAAAGCCCGTGCGCCACAACTACTGAGCCTGCACTCTAGAGCCCGCGAGCCACAACTACCGAGCCCGCGTGCCACAACTACTGAAGCCCGTGTGCCTAGAGCCCGTGCTCCGCAAGAAAAAGAAGACACCACAATGAGAAGCCCACACACCGCAATGAAGACCCATGCAGCCAAAAATAAATAAATAAATTTATAAAAGAAAAAAAAAGAGAAATCCAAATTCCTTCCAATATATATAATATACGGTGGAAACAGGACTTTCTAGAATGATATTCCACTGGGTGGGACATACATAAAGAAGAATCTACAGTAAAAGGAAAGGGAAAAAGAAATGCTCAGGGCTTCCCTGGTGGCACAGTGGTTGAGAGTCCGCCTGCCGATGCAGGGGACACGGGTTCGTGCCCCAGTCTGGGAAGATCCCACATGCTGCGGAGCGGCTGGGACCGTGAGCTATGGCCGCTGAGCCTGCGCGTCCGGAGCCTGTGCTCCGCAACGGGAGAGGCCACAACAGTGAGAGGCCCGCGTACCGCAAAAAAAAAAAAAAAAAAAAAAAAAAGAAATGCTCAGACATGATCTAATGATATAAGGGACTTCATGATAAAGAAGATTTTAATACTAGAAAAGTTAGGAGATTTGGAATTGCATTTAGCTCTGCTGTTTCTATGCAATAGAAACTTGGGAAATTTACTGGCTCTCTCCAAACCTAAGTTTCTCCTTTCGTAAAATGGGTTTAACGTTACTTATCTTGATGCATTATTATGAAGATTAGGCAAAATAATGCAGTCAAAAATACTTTATAAGCTGCAAAGCAGCTGCTGTGGTTATTGTTGTTTTTGTTGTTGCCATTCTGTTGTTCACGTGGTTTGCATACACTTTATCAATTGTTCTCAAACAAGGCTGTGCATTAACATCCACAGTGGAACATCTTCACGATTCACATACCTGGACCCCATCTGAGTGTTGAAGGTGGGCTCTAACATATCTATTTGGAAAAGGCTATCCAGACAATTCTGGTGTGCCGCCCTTAAGAACCATGAGGTTTATACTCTACTCTCAGGCCTCAGACTTCCTGGTTCCTAGTATTTTATAACTACCATGAACTAGACCACAAGCAGGCATCCTTTCTTACATGCCAAAAAACAAAAACAAAACAGTTTGGCACACATTTTCAGACTCCTTCTATGCCTATACCATGTACACACATGCACACACAGTATTTTACATAAAAAGTATCATACATCAATTTGGAAATCCACTTTTTTTTTTTTTTTTTTTTTTCGGTACGCAGGCCTTTCACTGTTGTGGCCTCTCCCGTTGCGGAGCACAGGCGCCGGACGCACAGGCTCGGCAGCCATGGCTCACGGGCTCAGCCGCTCTGCGACATGTGGGATCTTCCCGGACTGGGGCAAAAACCCGTGTCCCCTGCATCGGCAGGCGGACTCTCAACCACTGCGCCACCAGGGAAGCCCAGAAATATACTCTTTTTACTCAACAATATATTATGGACACTTTTCTATGTCATATATATTTTTATGCACATAGTATAACAGTGGTATACTATTGAATATATTCAGTACTCTTAGAAGAAATAGCAATGATATAATACACTGAAATAAGAGAGCATCAAAACTGCAGGGTAATCCCAGACCTTTCCACGGCAGGAAATGACTGCACTAAGCCATCTGGGAAGGCCCTACATCATGAGCCAATATCCTGTCAGCTCATAGTTGTTCATGTCTCAAGTGTATGAGGCCCCAGGAAAAGGAAAACAGACACATGATTACCCTGCCTAACTCTAAACTCCCTTTTAGCCATCTGGCTTCATCATTCCTGGTTTGACTTAATCATCCATCCTGAGGTTTTAATTGAAACTTCCATTGATACCACATGGTCTTTAAATTAGCTTCAGTTTTGGTTCCACACACGCAATGGATGTTCATAAATCCAGCTCAAATGAGTGGGTAGCATACATAATTTGAAGGCTCCACCAGGGATAGAGCTAAAAAGCCAGACCGATAAACATATCCATATTAAATATTCAGTAAAGACAACAGTGGAGTCAGAAGACACAAATACTCACACTCACATACACGAGAACAGGCTAAAATATAGACCAAAATCAATAAAAATCAAAAGTTTTTGAAGAACATCACATGTTAAGACTCATCTCATTTAATAGGAAGTAATTTCAAAACAGGAATGAAAGAAAAATCTTGGATCCTGTGCTGTGTTTGAAGTTCTGAGTCAGTTATCAATCAACAAAGACATGTGGGATATATGGTTTCTGGTCCCATCATGACCCTTCCAACGTGAAAAAAGCAACACCCTCCTCCCCCAGCCACTGGGCCCAGTACTCAGCTTCATCTAGGCTTCCTTGAAACTAAAACTTTTAAATAAATTCCCAACATGTAAGACCTCTACTCTCAATCCTCCACACATCATAATTTTCATGATACTGTGCACTTCCTTGCCCTAACCCAGGCTCTCTCTCTTATCCCATCTTTCATACCCTTCCAGGGACCCTATAAAATTGTTCCAGAATTCATTCGCTAATTCCTCTATGTCTTTGCCCTCTTCTCCAAATATTCTATCCACCATCTACTATATCTGCAACCCAGCTCTTATCTTAAAAGTCTCTCAAGTTATCTCAAGAATAACATCACATTATTTTCTCACATCCCATATACCCTCAATCTAGGAAGCAGGACTGATGTTCTCTTGTTCTCCATTGCTACTTTTGGATCACAATCTCTTCATTCTCCCGAAATGGAAAAGAAAGGGAAGGAAGGGAAGGGAAGGGAAGGAAAAATACTCTTTGAGGCTTGCATCATTTAATGACATCAAACTCTCCACTTCTTAAATGCTGTTATCTTCTGAAGTCAGGATCACTGTCTGCAGCTCACTAGGGAATTTGATTCCTGGTTTGTAATTGTCCCCACCATCCCCAAGACACCATCCTTGTGTGTCATCCAAGTCGCCTTGGATCACCTGGCTCAATGCTTTGGCCTCTCAGTTCTTCAGTCTCTACACCTCCGATGAGCATGATCTCGCCTTGGACTTCTCTATGTCCAAAGCAATAATTCAAATATACCCTATTCTTTGACTATTAACTCTTATCCTCTCAGCTTGGTTTTTTAAAATTACTTCTGTTACAACAATCCTTTGACTTCATCATGGTCTCCAGTCTAATGCTCACTCCCAATTTATCTCTGTCTTTCTTCTATATTTCCCTTCTGAGACCGTTTAGAATACATGCTTCATTGTTTCAATAAGACACTTGGCAATGCTATACATTTCACTGTCTTTCTGCTTTGTTCATTACTCCCCTCTAGGAAACCCCAAAACTGAATGTGTGTGACTCTCTGCTTTCCTGATGCCTACCTCTCAGCAGTTGAGTGCAGTCAGAGACAATCACACACCAGGCCAGATCAGCTCCATTATAAACCCTCAATCACCAGCCTCAAATGGGATCTTCAGCACTGCCTAACAACCTCATCACCTTTCTCTGGTTCGGTTTGTTCACTCTTAAACTCACCTCAATGATTGTGTCACAAGTTTTCAGTTCTCCTCAAACCACTCTCCTTGTCTCTCAAACTCAGCAAATCACCTTTTCATAAAGAGGTAGGAACTTTACAAAGAACATAAAGACCATCAGGAAGGATTTGCTTCATTTCCTTGATACCAGACAAATGTCCATCTACACGTCCAATCATCTAGATTTCTTTTTTCCTGGGAAAATAAAAGAGCGGTCTCTTTTTCTAACTCACTCTAAATTCTCTACCACCTGTGCGTTGGACTTGGTGCTTTCCTGCATGAGTTAAGAACGTTTTGCTACTTCTCTCTCCTGTATATTCCCTCCCAGTCAACTGAACTTTTCCATTAGTTTTACATAAAGTTTCTGCCATTAAAAATGAAAAATCCGAGCTTCCCTGGTGGTGCAGTGGTTGAGAGTCCTCCTGCCGATGCAGGGGATGCGGGTTCGTGCCCCGGTCCAGAAAGATCCCACATGCCGCGGAGCGGCTGGGCCTGTGAGCCATGGCCGCTGAGCCTGCGCGTCCGGAGCCTGTGCTCCACAACAGGAGAGGCCACAACAGTGAGAGGCCCACATAACGCCAAAAAAAAAACCCCACAAACATCAAATATTCCCCCAAACCTGGTCATTTTTCATTATTTTTAAGCTCAGGACATAGCACCACCACCCAAGCAATTGCTCAAACCAGAAACCTACATGTTTGTATTGACACCTCACTTTCTCTCTATGCTACATTCCAAATTCTCATCAATTTCTGTTAGAATTATGTCCTAAATATCCCTTAGCATTGCCCATTTTGTCCATCTACACCACTACTGCTCTAGTCCAGGCTGTCAGGAACCCTGACCTGAACAGGTAGTTTCTCCATCTTTATTCCTCATCTACCCTCTCTTTACCCAGTTTCTGCCTCAGTTCACTACTCAATCGTCGTTCTTTTCAGGGAAGCCTTCCCTTATCTTCTCCACAAAGTCAGTTCCTTCTATCCTCTATCTTGGCTCTCTTCACAATTGCATTTATACATTTGTTTGTAAAATTATGTGATTAATGTCTCTCTCCCCATGTTCAATGGTAAGTGACCTAAGGACAAGGACAAATCTGTTTTCTACCCATTGTTTTATCCCTGGATTTAGAACAGTCTTTAAGCACATAGCCAAGCAGTCAGTAAATATTGGTTGAATCAGTGAGCTGCCTGAAGAGGACTGAAACTCTCCTAACTCTGGTGCAGCACTGTTTTATCCAAGAGAATTATTTTATGAACCAAACAGCTCCCAGAGTCAGTTCTCAGTTCTATGATTCTATACCCTGTGATTCTATCCCTCCTCTCAGAAGCCGGCACTTCCCCTCTCTTTGCTTACCCATTTGAGAAACATCATCAATAGGGAAGATAAGTAAGGAAAGCAAGGAAAAGATCAATAAAAGGCATGTCCCTATTCTTCTATTAAAGATATAAAAGTTAATTTTACTGTGTACCTGGTTCAATGTCATCTCCTTAAAGTGTCTTCAGGTGCATCCCACAGGACACTAGAGGATATAGGCCTAAAGTAAGCTATAGACAAGTTGTTCCTCCATCCTAGGGGGCAATTTAATGAAAAATCCATGCATGGAATAGCTTCATCTATTATTTTAGGAAACAATATGCTTGAAACAACTCAGCACTATTTGTCCTTATGATATGGTGTGGAACTCTCATCTTTAATTGTTTATCTAACATATTTGCAAACTCACATTGCATGAATTTAAACTCTGCCAATCATCACTCCTACTTCACTCTATCACTGATGGGTATGGTCTGCTTTGGTCTAGTTAGCACATTATACTGGATGACATTCCAAAAGAACAACTGTGCATTTTCTCTAAGCACACACGATGGATTACTATCCCAATAGCTTTTGGGGCACACATGTTGACTCTGGTAATTTAACCATGACCCTATCTCTGACTTTCATTATACAGCCCTTGAGCACTTTGGTAAAGCAATAAGTCTCAATCAGCCAAAAAGAGGTAAAATGCTTAAACTATAACACTCCAATCTTGGAACCAGCCATTTCTAGCAGAAATTTCATAGAGAAGATCTTTAATTTAAAAAGAAAACAAGATAAAAACCTCAGTCACAGGGGGTATAAATTGGTGAACTAGCACAACCCCAGACTGCTGCAACAGAGGTGGCATGTGAGAGAGATGCATGTAGCAACCTAACTTCTGCGCTGTGGTGGATCCTTTTTCATTTTAAATTTGAGCTACCAGCTAATCTTAACGCAAAAGAAAAGCCCCAACCAGTATAAACCGGTACAGTCCTTCTGGGAAGAAGTTTACCAGTATGCATCTAGACACCTTGGATCTTAGTAGAGATGGAATTCAAACACTTGATTTTAATCATCACTGTAGTCATGATTCCAGTGCCTAAAAGAAGTAAGCCAGATAAACTGCCCTTCTTTGTTACTGAATGGCAGTTTTCCTCTGGGTGTGCCAAATATAACAGCAATTGCATGCTATGACCAAAAGATTTTAAATCTATCCACTGCTCTTTTTTCAAAAAATCTGCTTACTGTTTAGACACTGGATGAAGTTATGGCAGTGTTCTCTAGAGGAAATTGAGTTTGACAACTTTTTGAAAACCCCTAGAATAGGCAATTTCTAACTGGACTTTGAAAACTGAAACTATGTCTACCTTTTCAAATATAAAAAATATTAAAGTTAAGAAACACGTTTGTTTCCTAGAAAAATTAACCATTTCCCAAAGACCAGCAATGCTTAGCATTAATGAAAGTTGCTATCACCTGTTATAACCTCTCTCCAAACAAAGTCTAAATACTTATACAACTGGCAGGCTAATTGCTTAATAAACACACCCCAGCAATGCTGTCAGCTCTGGAGAAAAATTATTTCACTGACTACACCTAGTCCTAACAGGAGAGAGGGACCCATGTGCCAAATCAAATGAAATGTGTGCAATGGGAGCAAACCCATGGGCTCTGGTATTTTGGACAAAGAGGAGACTCAGAAGAGATTTTGGGGAATTGAGGGTAATTCTGAGACACAATTCAGAAGCAGGTATTCTGAGTTCTTTACACTCTGTAGTCTCCTGTCTCACTTTGAGAATCAACTGTACGGAGTTATCAGTCCCTTCTTTAGAAGATCCAACACAAAATATGTAGTGTGACTCTGCTCCACATCTTTGAGCCTGGATTGGCTCCTAAGTCGGGATGTATGTTTGCTGATTAGTGGATCTGTTAGTTTGCTAATTCTCTCTACGTTCAATTGAGTACTCATTACCTGTTTATGTAATGAAAATGTTTTCCCTTTTTTTCATGAAAGTGCTACTACAATATAACAGGGATATATTAACTTTGATGCACAGTCAAGCTAACTTTTAAAATCTGAAGAAATATTTGTGCAAAAGAAGGTATATTCTACATGCTAAGGTGACAGGGAGGAGGGTGATTATTATAAAGCGGTGATGAGGAAAGGATTTAGGGCTTTTCACAATTACCAGCTGATCAAGATGATAAAAGCTTGAATAGATCTAAATTTCCCTGCCCATATTTTTTGGGGGAGTAGGGGGGGTACTGGTGGTTGAAGACAACATCTTTTGCATACACCTTCTGACCTCTTTGAGAGGGTAGGGGTTCTAACGCAATTTTATAACCTTTCCTAGGTCAGAAATGAATCACTCAGTTAACCTCAAAATTCTATTACCTTTCATGAGATGGATGCAATAGTTAGGTGCCTCTTTTCTCTAGCAATATTAGACAGCAAACTGCAACTTGACAGAGAAACTTCTCACTGGAAAATCTTAAGAATTAAATGGTTCATTTGTTACAAGACGTAAAATATATCGTCTGGGAAATATGCACAATAATCTTAGTGTGACTAATGTTAGAGCCACAGATGAAATCACCATTTGTGAATTCCATTGCTTCCAGAGAGGGGAAAAAAATCATTAATGGGATAGCAAGTGTTAGAAACTTTAGCCCTATAAAGGAGCATTTTACTAAAGCTTTCCTGCAAACATCTGGTTTAGATAGTATTTGGCTGGTCGTGCCCTGGGAAGTGGAGTGAAGTAAGCAATAGCTTACGTGATAGGATGTGAAGAGGACAAAAGAGAGCTTTTCCCATTAGGACAATATAGTGCCTAAAATTCCCATCATTAATCGTTCCTATGAGTAAAATGTTTTGTATATTATATATATATATATATTTTCAATTACTTATTTCACACTGCATGTGTTTGTATTCACTATAATCCTAATAAATTTGCATTATAATTAATGGACCATCAGAAGATACAAGTTATAATTTCATCACAAATGACATAGGTAGTAAGACCCAGGTGGTCTTTCTCTTAGTATAGGACTAATAAAAAGCATATATTTTGCAGCCTGTCAGGCTGGGTTTGAATCATAACTTCACCCCTAACGTTTGGTCTTGGACCTCACATCCCTCATCTGTAAATAAGAACTTAAAAAACCTACTTAGAAGGCCATTCAAAGATTAAACAAAATAATCCACATCAAGACATAACATGTACAAATAAGTATTAAATGTTATTACACAGAGGAAAACAATTCCATAAAAATCATGAATATTTCTGCTTCTCTAGTGCTTATAGCTTGGAATGTCGTACATATTCAAGATAACAGAAACCACCTGCAAATAATTTTTAGGTTTTTGTTGTTGTTGTTTTATACCTTCTTCTAGGGAGGGCATGTCACCTCCATGTCACCTCTCAACACCACAGCTTTCTCATCCATTAAATCAGATGTACGGATTAAGTGTGCAGATTTTTTTAATATTTGATTTTTTTAGTTGACCAGATACTGTTCATTCAAATGAAAATTTCCCAGAAGCTCAACTAGTAAGAATAGATAAAATTGAAGCTGCTCTGTTTAAAGTTGGTGTTGGGTTGGTGGCAGAACTTACTACCTTATTTCTGTCAATAGTGTATGATCCTAAATACAAACTCAATGTTTTTTCAAAACCATATAGGGAAAGATCAAAGGCAACTGCTGGTAAATGAAGTGACACATCAAGAAGAAAATTTTAATAGTGTTATTTGCTTACTGGTTTCATTCCACTGGTTATTTTAAAACTAGGTTTTAAAGACACAGGCCTGAATTTCCTATTGCAAAACTCTTTCACGAAGCCATGTTTCAACAACAAATGAAGAGAATGGCACTGTGGAATAAGATCAAGTATTTTTAAGTGCTGAAATTATGAAGAAATAATAATAATAGCTAATAAACACTGAGGACCTAGTTATGTATCAAGGAGACAGTTCTAAGCATTTTATACGGATTAGTCCATTTAATTCCCATGACAATGTTATAGAATCAAATGCCTTTTATAACATCCTGTTTTACAAATGAGAAATCTCAACAATATTAAGTAACTTGATCAAGGTCATATAGTTTGTAGAGCCGCTGGGATTTGCACTCGGACAGTCTAAAACTCTACTAATGTGGTCTTAAAAATATTTCAAAGATCTTATTCGATTTTGACAAATAAAAAGAGAAGAATCTCATAGAAGTATACATGAAATAATAATGTAAAGTCATGTACATATAAATAAAATACACTAAACTCCATAGAGGTTAGAGAACTTATTAGTTGGTGATTAAGAACCTTTAAAAATTTAGTTGTTCTTTCATAATATCTAACATGTATTTCTATTTCATTTTCACCATTCAGTTTTTTAACTGTAAATTACCTTACAAAGTAATGTTTAAAAAGAAACACAAAATATTAAACTGTAATTTTTTTTAACAAAGCAGATTATTGCAAATTATAAAAAGTATTTTGACCCTAAGAAAAACTGGACAAAGTGTTAGATTTCACTGTAATAATATTTCCTACGTAAGTCTATAAATAAGCTCAAGAGCACCCTCTGTGTGGCCCTCCTTTACAGAAAAGGAAACGATACTAGCTGCTGAGAGGTAAGGACTTGTCGGTTTTCCCTTGATGAGGGCTACTCTACTTTCCTTTGAGACTATCCCCATCTTGTGGAGTCTCCGACACCCTAGGGCCTGCCATGTGGAAATTCCCGTCTGCTTTCCAGCCAAGAGGCTGGAGGGTCCTCTGACCAATACAATCCCTGATGACCTGGGCAGTAATCCCCAACTCCAAAGGGATGTCTATACATTCTGCGTGCATGCGTCCCAAAGCGTCTCAGTCTGAGAGACCTAGAGTGGTTCAAATGGCTCCAAACCGTCTTTTGAAGTCTTATCTCCTGCCTGTTCCTATTACTTTGGTTTACCAGCAGGAAGACTGTTTTGCTCAATTAATGCGCAGGAGATGCGAGGGAGATGAATGTCCTCCCTATTGAGAGGGCCGGCTGCTGTGGCAGATGCTGTCTGTTTAAACATCTCCGCTCCCAGACGAAGTGCCCCGGTGCTAAGAGTGCCTGACACCAGAATCAAGGTTGTCAAACTCCAGCACCTTCGCCCCCCTGACGGCTTTCCTCCCTCTTCCCTGGGTGCCAGTGGCGCTTCGCAGTGCCTATTCTTTACGACGGCGGCGTTAAATTCACAGCCCCGGAGGCTTAATAGCCAGGCCCCCGCTGGGAAAGAGGTGAGGTTATTTTCGGGATAATCAGTCCATATCATTAAAAAAAAGAAAGAAAGAAATTAAAACCTTCGGAGCGACAAGAGGAATGTTTTCATTTCCGATACGTGCAATCCAAGTCCTTATATAACACGAAGGCAACCCATCCATTAAGCATCAACTACTTTAACGCTTAAGGAATGAGGACAGCTGAGAGTCTTGTTAGGACTCCCAGTGCACATGGGCGAGGGTTGTTCAAGGGAGGCTTTTAAAAAAGTAGCTTATGACTTATAAGTGAGCCATGAAATCAATTCCGTGAAGGGAAATAATCAGGTTTTAAAAAATGGAAAAGAGCGAAGAATTAAAACACCCACAACCATATTTTAAATGTCTTATTTACTACAACACACTGACTATAGGTAACATACATGTAAGCTATGAAGCAAATAAAATCATGACCCCCTAACGCTGTTACTTGAATACTATCCCTACATACAACCTGTGCGGTCCTTTCCTATCCCATCTCTCCCCTCCCCATCACCACCCAGAGGTAACTGTTATCATGAATTACGTTTCTCATTCTTAGTGTTCATGTTCAGAACCACAATAATCCCTTATTGAAAACGCTTAGAACTGTATGTGTCTCAGATTTGGATTTTTTTTTCCCCAGAAAGATGATATAGGTTATATCTTCTGTATTATGAACACTCCTAACAGATCAACAGTCTGGAGAGAATTCTGTAGTTAAACTCATTAATATACCCAAGGCAAAATGAGTGAGTATTCACATCTCTAACAGAGAAACATTACTAATAGCCTCATGTCTGTTTTTGCCACCAAATAAGGTTGCATATGAAAATAAACTTTCATATTTCATGGACTTATGGGTTTTGCAAATGCAGTTAAAGGAGCCTATGTCTGCACTTAAATGTACCAAATTTTCTTATCTAGCTCATCCTTTTTGTATTTTGTTTAAGAAACCTTTTCTACCCTGGAATTAAAGGCATTCTTTTAAAATGTTTTCTCTTATTTGTAAATTTTTACCTTTCCTAATATATTTAATTTATCTGGAAATATATTTTTTCTGTATGTTAAGTGAGAGCGTTCTAATTTCTTTCTTTTCCTCTATGGATAAATAATTATCCATACTTAATTATAAGACACCATCTTGGTTATATATTTTATTTCCATATATGAGGAGGTCTATTTCCGGGCTTGCTATTCCACTGATCAATTTTTACCTTTGCACAAATACCACACTCTCTTAATTAGCTTAGCTTAATAGACCTGGTAGCTGGTAAGGCAATTCTCTTAACCTTATTCTTATTCATCAGGAGTATCCTGACTCTTCTTGACCCCTTGATCTTCTATTCAAATATTATCATAAGCTTGTCAGGTTCCTCAAAAGCCCCTTTTGGGAGTTGAATTGGATTTGCCCTGAAACTCTCATTTAATTTAGAGAAAATTGACATCTTAGCAGTATTGATTCTTCCTAACTCTGATATCTCTGCATTTACTTATTTTGTAATGTCTTTCAATAATGTTTTATAATTTTCTCCATACTGGTATTTCACTTATAGTGTTACATTTATTCCCAGGTACTTTATAATTTTTGTTTATATCGGGAATAGTGTCTTTTAAGTTGTTTTCTCTATTTGTTGCTGGTGTTCAAAAATGCAGTTTATTTTTGTATTTGATCTATCCAATCACTTTCCTAATTTTTCTTATTAACTCTAACAACTACTCGATACGTGTTTAGATTTTCTATACAGTTATCCTATTTGTAGGAAATAGTTTTGTTTCTTTCTTTCCAAAAGTTATATTCATTACTTTTTCTTATATTTCATTGGTCAGAAACTCTAGTGCAATGTTGAAATAAAGAGCAATAATAGCAATTCTTGTCTTGTTCCTAATTTTAAAATTCATCATTAAGAATGATTTTTTGTAAAGTTTTGATAAATACTTATATTGCTATGTTGGAAAGGATGATAATTGTGAATGAATGTTCAATTATCCTGAATGATTTTCTGCTTCAAGTGAGATGATCAAATGGCTTTCTCCTTTCATCTGCAAATGTGATGAAACATGGTAATTGGTTTTATAATGTTAAAATACCTCTACATTCCCGGAATAAGCTCAATTTGATCACAATGTATTATCATTTTTATACACTGCTGGGTTTGTTTTGATAATATTGTTTTTCTTTTTGGCACTAATGTTCATGTGTAAGATGGTTCTATAATTTTCCTTTCACATACCGTCCTTATCTGTATGTTGGTATTAGAAGCTTGTACTAGAAAATAAGTTTCCTCTTTGTTACTTGGAAGACTTTGTATAAGGTTGGAATTATGTGTTTTCCTTAAAAATTTAAAGAATTCATTGATAAAATTGGGCTTGCTATTTTCTTTTCTTTTCTTTTTTTTTTTTTTTTTTTTTGCAGTATGTGGGCCTCTCACTGCCGTAGCCTCTCCCTTCGCGGAACACAGGCTCTGGACGCGCAGGCTCAGCGGCCATGGCTCACGGGCCCAGCCGCTCCGCGGCATATGGGATCTTCCCGGACCAGGCCATGAACCCGTGTCCCCTGCATCGGCAGGCGGACTCCCAACCACTGCGCCACCAGAGAAGCCCGGGCTTGCTGTTTTCACTGTGGGGAAATTTTTAATTACTGATCTGGATTTCCATTTCTTATTGAGTCAGTTTCAGTAAGTTATAGTTTTCTACAAATCTATTCCATCTATTTTTTCAAATTTTTGATAAAAATTTTGTTACTATTACTTGTGCCTTGTCTCTTTGACTTGATAAATTCTGCCACAGGTTTATCTGTATTACTAGTCTTTTAAAGTGACTAACTTTTTGTTGTTGTTGATCCTCTTCATTATATCTGCTTTCTATTCGATTAATTTTTCTTATTTATAATCTATTTTCTTCTACTTTCTTTGGATTTTGTTGATTTTTTAAATAAAATCTTATTAATAATCATCAGATAAATTTTCAGCCTTTCTTCTTTTCTATTATAAGCATCAAGAGCCATATAAACACATATACACACACACAGCCTTCAAAATATTCAGTACTCTTTGTTTTATTATAAGTATTTTATTATTATTCTGCTCTAGTTATTTGTTATTTTCCAAATGGATGATGGTTGTAAACTTTATCCTTTAATCTATTATTTCTATCTTAATAGTATTAAATCTATATAATCCAATTTTTTGAAATGCATAAAGGTCTAATATATAAAACTTCATATGTAGTAGAAAAGAATATGTATTCTCCAATGGTTGGAAATATGGTTCTATGCACGACCATTAAATCAAACTTGCTAATACATTGTTCAAATCCTCCATATTGTTACATATTTTCTTCTGTTTGTCCTGAAAATAACCAAAAAGACAACAGGAATTGGTGAATTGGTGAATTCCTTTATAGTTCTATCATGTTTGGTTTTATGTATTTTAGCGCTATTTTGTCAGATCCACACAAGTTTAGAATTGTTATATTTTTCTGGTGAATTGAACTTCTCTCTGTTTTACAGGGATTTATCCTTAATAATGCTTTGTGTTTTAAATTTTATTTTGTTCCATTTTAATACAGCTATCACAGCTTTCTTCCTTGCTTCCTTGTTTTTTTTCTATTTCTTTCTTCCTTTTTCTATTTACATTCACCAAATTGAGCAATAGAATATCACCAGTTCCCCAGGAGCTCCTTGGTGTCCCCTACCAAGTAACCACTCAAAACTTCCTTTATTCTTTTGTTTACTGTGTTTCTGGTTATCTTGTCTTTCATTCTTTTATCATCAGTCTCTCTGGGTTTGTTTCTCTTAAATTCAGTCTGACAGTCTCTATCTTTTAACTCCTAGTAGTTAAATTTCTATAACTGGGAAAATCATTACATTTCTGTTTATTTATAATATAAATAACCTGTGAATTTAATATAACTACATATATTACTCTTTTTATCAGATTGTTGTTTATAAATATTTATGTCTTTACTCTTACATCATGAAAGGAGAATATTTGCCCATTCCATCAATCTTGGGATTAGCCATAGGACTTGCTTTGGCAAATAGGATGTTAGCAGTGTAGGATGTTAGCAGTGTAGCACTGAATTATGCTTATATGTTTCTCCACTGTAGCCATGAGGAAAACACCCCTAGGTTAGCCAGCTGGCTCTAGGAGGAGGGCGAGAGACATGTGGAGCAACTCCAAACCATTTTAGCTCAGCCAAACTGGTCACCAATCCTTAAATTTGTCTAAAGACCCATGAGCGTGGATGCTTATATATTAATCCACTGAGTTGTGGAATGATTGTTACTAAGCAATTTTGTGGCAATAGTTAATGATACATTCTTATCGATATACTACTTTGTTTCTACTATTTTGACTTCATGCTTCTTATTTGTCCCACTGTTATCTCCTTTTTCTTTATGTAAGGTGATATGATTGAGGTCTCTATTGGCTTGTTTATTTGCTCTTACTGTAATTCATCCTTCTATTTATTTGGAGGTTGTATGTTCTAGTTCTCTTTCTTGATAAATACTCTTGAAATTTTATGACACATCATTAAAAAAGTCTAAAGTCAATATCTTATCTTTTCTCCTAAAAAAAAAAACACAAGAATTTCAGAATAAATTGATTTCAATCATTCCTTCCCAGCATACATGCTACTGTTTCCTAGTAGGTCAGGTTTTTTTTTTTTCCTCCCAAATTAGGTGTTATCAAAATTAGTATTTCATACAGGTTATTTTTGCCTAGATTTTTTTCATTCTTTCTTGCAACTTAGACATTTCATCTTCTCTTTTCTAAAATACAGCTTTTGTAAGTGATGGTTTTTAATTGTATATTCTGCCAGTTTTTGTTTATTCTGAGTATCTTTATTTTACTCTTGTTTTGAAAATCAGTTTTGACAGGTACATAATTAGTTTTCCCAGTAAACTGGAAACATCATTCTGTCTTTTGGCATCTATTATTGCTATTGTAAAGTCTGCTGTTAGTCTAACTGTTACTCCTTTATGCCTGATATGTATTCTTTCTCTGGCTATTATTAAGATCTTTTCTTTATCACTAATATTCTATGAATTTGCTAAAAATGTATACTATATGGATTTATTTTTAGTTATCTTGCTTGGAATATAATCAAATTCCCATATTGGTGAATTTCTGTATTTGGTCAAGTCTGAAAATTTTTTTAGCCATTGTGTTTTTAACTATTTGCTCAAGTTAGATGCATGTTAGTCTTTTCACTCTAGCTTCCATAATAATGAAACTTTCATGTTTTTTATCTCCTTTTCCTGTGCTGCTTTTTGGGGAGCTTATTTAGATTTATATTTTAGTTCAGTCATTCTCTCCTCAGTGGCTAAATTCTGTGGTTAAAATATCCATTGAGCTTTTAATTTCAACATTTATATTTTTTATATGTAAAGGTTTTATTTTGATGATTTCAAATATGCCTGGCTATTTTTATATATTCTTGATTTCGATTCCATATTTTACATTTAAAGTGTTTATGTATTCCATATCAGCAAATTCTAGTATCTGAATTTATTTGAAGTCCTGGGGTGGGGTGGGGGTGGGCAGATGTATGTGTTGTTTGCTGTTCTTCCAACTTTCACTCATAGTAGCTAGTTTCCTTGGCCATTTTTACTATGAACTTATTTTGTTGGGCTTATTCTGTGGGAATCCTAAGTTTCTAATATGGACATACTTATATCCAGAGAAGGTTTGTACTTACTTCTGCTGAGAGTCAGAAGTTACTGCTAAGCTAGGACACTTTATCCCACTTTGAGGGTCCTAAATTAATATGAGAATCTTGGATTCATCTCTTTTGTCTTGGTACTCACCCAAGATTTATTCTCCACTCACGAAACTGGCATAGACTTTTGCCAGGACAACCCGAAATTTCACCTCTGGTGTTTGTTCTCAGGTTCATATTTAGCTCACTGTTATTTTTTTTTTTTTTTTTTTTTTTGCTGTACGCGGGCCTCTCACTGCTGTGGCCTCTCCCGCTGCGGAGCACAGGCTCCGGACGTGCAGGCTCAGCGGCCATGGCTCACGGGCCCAGCCGCTCCGCGGCATGTGGGATCCTACCAGACCGGGGCACGAACCTGTGTCCCCTGCATCGGCAGGCGGACCCTCAACCACTGCGCCACCAGGGAAGCCCTCACTGCTATTTCTGTTTTATTTTTTAAGTGTCATTTTGTTTTGTTGAATTGCCATAGAGATTTCCCTTACTCCCTAAGAAGAGCAATAATCTATTAAAAATTCTGTTTGTGTAATTATTGTAGGACCTAAACATACTTTAATGGTAAGACTTCAAATATCTAATGACCCACATTGTCCCAAAATATTTTCAGTACATAATCTTATTAAAGCTTTAAAACAATTTTGTTGATGATGCTGCTGCATTATCACCAATATCAGATAATAAAGTTGTCTCAAGTAAGTTATTATTCTAAGGACACAGAATGCCAAGAATAAACATTTATCAAGGCTGGTACTTTGGAGATAAAATAGAATTTATGCGTTGTAGGACTCTGACCCAAAGAATCTTTCAATGTAATGTGATATTCTTATTAAATCAATATTTTGTTCAGATGAAAAAACTTCATTCCAATTAATAATTAATAATATCCTTTTTGAGTTTTTTCATTTTTATACTTGATACCTTTAAAAATTATTTAAAAGTTTTCTAACTTACTATTTAAATGCCTCAAAAGTTACAAAATTTGACCAAATGCATCAATAGGCACTAGGATTTAGTGACAGTTTAACTTTTAAAATTATTTTTTGCTGTAACTTCATGGAGACTGAGATAACAAAAATGCTGACATTTTTTCCTCCGAATAAGCCAGTGCTCCAGAGTAAATGATTTTGAAGCCAAAGAGAGATTGCAATTTCTATATGGAGCCTTAACCATAACTTCTCTGGGGAATTTTCCAAGTCTGCAAAATAATACTTCAAAATAAATACTTGCAAATCCATAGCACTATTCATGTGAGCCTAAGCATCATTAAGCCTTAGATGACATATTCCATCCTGCAGACAGTGATACAGAAACACAGAAGCATTAAGTGACTTTGGCAATGCCACAGAAGGTCAACCAAAGCTTATTCACTAGCAATATATCTCAGAAGTATCTAAAAGGAGAATCAGTTTCAGGGGATTCTCAGGCTTAATAGACTGAAATATCTTAGGAGGGTGGTTCACAACATCACCTGGGAACTTTGATAGAAATGCAAATTCTCTGAACCTAATCTCAGACCTACTAAATCAGAAACTCAGGGTAGAGCCAAGCAATCTGTGTTTTCACAAGCCCTTCAGGTTATTCTAGAACCTCCTAAAGTTTGAGAGCTACTACTTTAGACAAAAGTGCAGACAAAAGACATGATCTCCCTCTTCCCATCTCCCGAGACCAGTGGTAAGCTGCAAAATCTTTTAGAAAGGAGATGAGAAGCAGAGATCACAGATTGCAAGGTCCAATGATGACCCCAATATGATTCTCTATAGAGATTCTTTGAAGGACTAATCCTCAACCTTGATGTCAGGTTAGACTAGCCTGCCATTATTTGTAAGGTAAGATGTGTGTTACTAATATAAAATAATGAATTTTATAAATTATTAATTTTATGTAAATAGAATTGAGTTTAAAGATATCCTTACAATAATGTCCTACTCAACTATGCATATTCTGATCTATTTCCCTAAATTCAAGAGAAATATGTGGAGTTACAGCTAGAGTGCTACCAACTTGTCCAACTTGTCTTAACTATGCTACAGCAGATAGTGAGAAACCATTAATAAATCGTGCTAATGTTTTGGAGACTCGAGATTGTTAGAGTACCATACTTCTCAAAAACTCTGTATACATTGATAGAATCATTTTCCATAAATACAATTACATATGCTAACCTAAACCTACCTCCTTACCCACCCCACAATTTTCTAATTTGAAGTAATCTGAGTGATCAGTACAAAGCAATAAGGGATACAGAAGGAAACAAGCAAGTCATGATCTGGAAGAACCAAGTAACATTCTATTTAGCATGGGGGATAGGGAGCATAGACAGAGGAGAGGAAGGCCATGTCTTGTATACTTTTGCCTACAGCAACAGCTCTCAAACTTTAGGGTGCACAAGCATGACCTGAAGGGCTTGTTTTCCTTTCCTCTATCCCAGTCACACAGACTGCCCCAGAAAAAGCATGTGACATAACAAGTTTAACTGCATGTCAGAAATTGGACAGTATCATGTTAGGTGGTCCAACCTTATAGGCAAGTATGGCCAAGGAAGAGAGCTGACAATGACAAAGACTCTGGGAGGGTAAGTCAGAGATCAGGAGTGCAGGAGACCACACAGGAGCCTAGAATCACCAGGGCAACATTACGGACGATTGAAGGGTGGTTTAAGCTTAACTCTGCAAGAAAATTTGGGGTAACCAGGTCAGAGATTAAATGCCAAAATAATAAAAGTCTAAGATGTCAATGTAAGTACCAGAAAATTAGTCCAAACCAAGATATGGGAAATAAGATTCCAATGCAGTTATTGTAGAAGAGCAGAGAGATCAGCAGAGACCCCAACTGAATACAATGAAGAAGACAGTATTTTATATAGAGGAAAGGAAAGAAAAGATGGTGACCACAAACGAAAATAATTAATTTTTTTCTATACTCTCTCATCTGATGTTCTACTTCTCCTCATTCTCAACTACAAAGATGTCTCCTGCCACCCTTAACTTTTCCCATATTGTGCATTTGCTGCATGTAGACTACACAGCCAAAAGCTAAGGCCAGGCTCCTGACTCCCAAAGTTTGCATAGTAAAGCAATAACATCCAAATGTAACAGAGGAGAGATCTGCTTTGGGCTGTGACTGAGCAGTTGGTTACGGTCTTACCCTCCCACCATAAACAACAATAAAACTTTTCACTCATCAGATCAGTCAGTGCATGAGGGGAGTTCCATGTTAGCTTGGGCTTTTTGTCTTGGGGCAATTTCCTGGCCTCAGCACAGAAGACTGAAGCTCAACTGGAGAGCAGTGGTCTTGCTGAGCTGAGGAGATAGAAATAGGAGTTCGGGGCTGCTGAGTTGGCTTGAATTTGCCTGACAAGATATAAGAGAAGAGGAAGATTCACAGACAGCAAAAACAGCAAAAGTTTGCATGGGGTTTCTGCTTAGGCTGACGGCTGATGAATGGGATGTCATGCACAGTGAGAACTACCAAGAGGCCAACAGGAAAATGACTGCAATCAGACTGAAAGCTGAGCACAGATTTTGGAGGTCATGCAGTTCCGGGAGATGTTGGAGTTCTGGCCCAGCAAGAGTAAATAAATCTCACTGAGCACCTCAGCCTTTCACTTGGGACCTTGGAAAGGCCATACCTTAATGAAATAGTCATATCCTAGGACACCAAAGACAGAATAGAAATAGATCTACCCTGACACAGCATTAAAAACCAAGCATGAGCGTATGAAGAAGATATACCAGTAATATGACTATCTACTGCAACAAAATTAAACAACTTCTAAAGGAAAACACCATAATACAGATTCCCTACAGTGTCCAGCATACACTAAAAATTACCGGTCATGTGAAGAAGCAGAAAACGTGACCCATAATCAAGAGGAAAAGGCAGTCAATAGAAAGAGACATCAAGATGATCTGGATGTAATAAGTAGTAGACGAAGACTTTAGAAGAGCTATTATAAATATGTTTAAGGACTTACAGGAAAGATTAATGTAATGAGAATGCAGATAGATAATCTCAGGGGGAAAATGGAAAAGCGGGAAATTCTGGAGTTGAAATGCACAATATATGAAATAAAAAACTTACTGCATATGCTCGATAGCCAAATGGACACAGCAGTAAAAAGGGTCAATGACCATGAAGATAGGATCAATAAAAATTATCTAAACTGTAGAACGCAGGAAGAAAAAGATTAAAAGAATTAAGAGATCATCTGTGACCTGTGGAACATATGAAGTATCTTAATAGTCTTGATACTTGATAGTCTCCGAAGGAAAGGATAGAAAGAATGATATAGAAAAAAAATTTCCCAAGTTTGGGAAATATGTTTGTTTCAGGAAGCAATCATGCAAAAATTTCCTCAAGTTGGAAAAATGTATCAGCTTCGGGAAGCTCAGTAATCTCCAAACAGTATAACTACAAAGAAAATCATTCCTAAGCATATCATAGTAAAATTGTTGAAAAACTAAGTGAATTTAACAGAGAGATAAAGAATGAAAAGGAAGAGTATCTTAGAAAAAGCAAATGTGAGATTGACTGGTACTGAACTGAAAGGATGCTTGCAAGATTTAGTACATGCAGCAGAATTCTAGGAACTGTCAATGAGCTGAATACACATTTTACATCCTTGCTTAGGGAAAATTTACAAAATTCTCAGTAGTGAATTGGTTTACAGGCTGAGGTCCCCCATTATTGCTTCTTGTCTTTAGGCAATTGGATACCAATTTTTACACCCTTCAAACTGGGGTCTATATATCTCAGCCTGAAGAGTAAATAATGCTCTACAGCAATATTCTCAAATCACATCACACAAGATTAGTAACTCTAATCTCTATCACCATTCCATGATATATCCAGGAACTCTCTAGGACAGAAACTCTTTTTTAAAGGGTCATGCTTATAGTTTCCCTCCTTGCTACTGGAGGTATACATCAGATAAGATCCCTTGAGCTTGAACGGTGTCCCCAACAATGCAAAAATAGGAAGCCAGAAATTTGATGTGGTGTTAATAGGAAACCCACTATAACTATTAGTGTTGGAACATATCTTTGCCAGTCTGGTCTTAAGGTGTGGGATGATCCTCCTATAGTTAATGATGTTTACATTGATGCAGATCCTTACCAGGACACGGGGAGTTATTCAAGGTGTTATTCATTCAGGGGTATCGCACTTCACGGAGCTGGGCTCCAATGTTTCTGCCTTGTAATTTGCCTTCACAAATTAAGGCCACCTTGATACCATACAAAGCCTTATTGTAACCTGAGGAAAATGTGTGCCTTTATACACACTTATCAATATACCTTTCCATATTTTGAACCAAGTGGAAATAAATAAATGAATAAATAAATAAATAATAAAATGTCTGCAATCAAAGCACATGATGACAAAAAAAAACCCTGCACTGCCCACTCCCTTCACACACTACTGTAAACCCTCAGCTGTGGGCTATTTGGAAGTGACAGTTTTCTTTGCATAATAATAACAGACCACAAAGCAAACAAACAAAAACAACCTATCTTTATCTTCAGTTAAAATTTTGATACTTTTTTCATCATGGATTTTCTGCATTTATTTTTGTCAAACCAAACACTGAGCACTGAATCAATCCCGAAAGGGCAGAAGACAGTGCACTATTTACCAGTCCCAGAGGAGGACTCCAAACACTTTAGCCCATTGCATCTTGGTATTGGGGTTGCCAAGGGAAACACACAACAGTTAAGCTCTGGATGGAACAATGCTTTACTCACACAAGAGTAAAGAGTAAAGCATCTCTTGTCTCACACAAGAGACAGAGCAAGATAAGCTCCAACAGTGAGCATAGGTCCTTCATGGCTGGCAGCCCTTGCAGGGCAAATGGCCAGTGTATATCCCTCTCATACCACAGTAGAAAACCCCAACCCCTCTGCCATGGAGTCTGACATACTGAAAGCTGGAGGATTCCTGATAGCCATTGACATACATGCTTAAGCAGAGAAAAGGAGCATACATTGAATCTGAAACAGGGAAAGATATTCCCACACAAGGCAATAACCCCAGCAAAGGCTGTACGGGCTCTTTCTTTATCTTTTGGTAAGCAAGTGCTCAAGACCTGAGGGCCCATTCTTATGCATCTGAATGAGGGTCAAAAGACTGCATGCATGAAACTGCCTTCCTCAACCATTTTGATTTTTTTTAAATTGCTTTAAAATATTATTTACTTTGATTACTGAGTTTTGGCATCCACCTAGATTTTGCACTTGAAGAGAATACCCATTCTGGAGATTATTGTTTTAGAGACTAAGAGCTTCCATCCCAGCCTAACAACCCACTGCCGCCCATGATTCTATTGGTAGATGGAATAATGGCCCCTAAAGATGTCCATACCCTAATCCCCAGGACCTATGAATATGTTACTTTATGTGCAGAAAGGACTTTGCTGATTAAGATCAAAGACCTCAAGATGAGGAGAGTATATTGGATTATCCAGGTGGGCCCAATCTAATCACACAAGTGTTCCAAAGCAGAGAGCTCTTTCTAGCTGCAGAGAGCTCTTTCTAGCTGCAGAGAACCAGAGAGATGGCAGCGTGACAAGGACTCAATTTGCCATTACAGGCTTTGAAGATGGAGGAAGGGGACCATGGGCCAAGGAATGTAGGAGGCCTTGAGAAGCTGTAAAAGGTGTATAAATCTCCACAAAGTAATAGAGCCCTCCACCATGATAGCAGCCCAATAAGAGCCACGTGGGACTTCTGACTCACAACATTGTAAGATAATGAATTTGTTGTTTTTAAACCATTAAGTTTGTGGCAATTTATCATAGCAAAATAGAAAAGTAATGCAACCCCTCTCTCTCTGCTAATTGCACATCTCTGCCCTGGGACTCGGGACCACCTGGGTTCACTCCATAACAGGTTTCCATAACTCAAAATCCCCAATCCCTAAAAGAAGAAATTGATTTCTTGGTACATTTTAATCCCCAAAATATTTCTCTTCCAAATTTTCCATGACCCTCCTCCAGAAACTTTCTAATTCCTCAAATCAATAGCTTCTCTCCCAGGAAAACAATAGTACAAAAATATTCACATTCTAGAGATCCTGCTATATATATATATATATATAGTATATTCTCTGTTTAAGAAATGCTTAAGATTTCTTGAAATGGAATAATTTGTCCCCCCCAATTGCATTCTTTAAATTAACTACCTACATGGTTTTATGAAATATTAACTGAACTGTGGTGCTATAGAACGCTTTCAGTAGTTAAGGAATGAGGGTCAGTGGGCATAGGATTCAGGTGAGGCTCTGTCCAGGTCACATTAATTCCCTGGGATAGGTTTGTCTTTATGACTGACTCCTCATGTGAACACCCTGGTCCTTTCTTTTGCAATTAAAGTATAACTTTTCTTACAGACCCAGTTCAAACCCTAACACTTCATCTCTCAGGCCAAGATCAACTTAGAGACCAACTTAGAAGCAGTGGACTGGATATAGAATAGTTAGAAATGGGAGAGCAGACGAAGGAATTAAGAGGGGTTGGCCCAGCAGGAGATGGAGTTGGGGGCAGGAGGCAGGTGATAGCATTAACCACTTAGAATATCACTTGTACAGTTCAGCCCTTCACAGGGCCTAAAACGTCTAGATAAAAAATGGGCTCAATAAAAGTCTAGCCACTCATATAAAGAGTGTTTTAACTTAAGGAAAAAAGAAACTTTTAAAGCCCCAAAGGTGATAAATTGCAATCTCTAATATTAAGCTTATTCATGAATAGTTCAATTCACTCAATTTTTACTAAGCTTTAAAATATGAAATGCATCCACAAAATCAATT
Source organism: Globicephala melas (assembly GCF_963455315.2). Lineage (NCBI taxonomy): Eukaryota > Metazoa > Chordata > Mammalia > Artiodactyla > Delphinidae > Globicephala > Globicephala melas. The sequence goes on from NC_083322.1 coordinate 57,139,211, forward strand.
TCCCATCTGTATTTCTAGGTGAGAAATGGAAAGAATAGAAATAGTTTTAACTGGAGGTCCTTTGTTTTAAAAAATGTTTAATAAACTTGGCTATAGGACAGTATCTGCAAATTATAAGGGACTGTTCTACATAATAGAAAATTGTGTAATCTTGGCCCAATGCAAGACATTAGCAGAATGGTTCAAATTTGCCATCTGCACCTCCTAGTTTTGGAAGTGATTCTCAGACGTATATTTTCACATCCACATGCAAATAAATGTGAAGTGTCATCAACAGCTTTTCTGTTGTAATCTAAAGTATTCTTTCTTTAGCTTAAGAATAGGGCCTGAAGATTTACCGAAATCATGAAAATTAAATACCATGTCAATATCCCAGGGTTCTCTTCCACTCAAGTGACAATCTTTTTATTTCAATTCAATATCTGGAAGCCAAAAGAATATTATTATGGAAACCCCAGGAATGTTGTATTGAAAAAAAAGAAAAAGAAGAAGGAGAAAGAGAAGGCGGCTCTCAGGGTAAAAACAAATTAGTTGGTGGAGTTAGATTCTTCTTCACATTTCCGGGAAAGGGAAGCCAGGAACAGGGATCCCTTTGGAATTTTTAGAGAACATAGCTTCCTCCCACTGCTGGCTGCAGAGAGCACTTGTGATTCCCAAGGCAATTCAGCACTGCCAAGAAAAATCTTGGTTCCCCCCACAAACAAATGAGCCTCCACTGACAACTCAATAGCAAGAGTGTACTTTTGTATTTCCTGGGAGAAAACAATGGCTCAGGTGGAATTAAATAAATAGCAGGGAAAAAAAGGCTGTAAGTCTTCATTGTTCCTTAAATTATCTAACAACTGAGCTTCCTTTCCAACATAGTTAACAGGAAAACTATTTTAATAAGGTATAAGATGAAAATTTTAAAAGCTTGGCAACATCTTAAAAAAGACAGTCTTAGTGTGGAACCTAAAAACTAATACAAATGAATCTATATACAAACCAGAAACAGCCTCACAGACATAGAAAACAAATTTATGGTTACCAAAGGGAAAAGGGAGGAGGAAGGGATAAATCAGGAGTGTGTGATTAACAGATACAAACTACTATACACAAAATAGATAAGCGACAAGAATTTACTATATAACACAGGGAACAATATTCAATATTTTGTAATAACCTAAGATGAAATATAATTTGAAAATAGATGAAAAATAACTTGAAAATATCTATCTATCCATATATATATATAATCTCTCTCTCTTTATATATATAAACAGAAACACTCTGCTGTACACCTAATCTAACACAATATTGTAAATCAACTACATTTCAATAAAAAACTTTAAAAAAGAAAAAAAAAGACAGTCTTAGAAAACACATATTCCTACCAACAGGCATTTTTCACACTTGATGTAATATTATTCCCCCATGTTTATCTGAAAAAACTATGGGGCAAAGAAGCATTTGATTTTTTCTTTTGATGAAGTAATAATATCAATATAACCCTACAGTTATATTTTATGTGCATATGTTGCATATAAAATGTTCATGTATATTTTATTGATTTTTTTCTTTTTAAAAAAATTTTTATTTCATTCTGTTTCTGTTCAATACTTTCTACTAACAAGACACCTGGATCTAGGGCTCCATGAATTGGGCAGCAGCTATGCACCCTCATATATTTGCACGTATATGAGGCAAGATTCCCCACCTTTAAAGTCACAGCAGCGTGCATTTTCCAACCTAGGAACCATTTCCCAGAACTTAAAAAAAGTGGCTTTTTTTCTTATATTAGAAAAGTGTTCTAATATGTCTTCAGAATTTTTGAAAACTTACAATTTTCTTTTTTTAAAAAAAGTTATTTATTTATTTTAATTTTGGCTGCATTGGGTCTTCGTTGCTGCACGTGGGCTTTCTCTAGTTGCCCCAAATGGGGCTACTCTCCGTTGCGGTGCGTGGGCTTCTCTTGTTGCGGAGCGGGGCTCTAAGCATATGGGCTTCAGTAGTTGTGGCACGTGGGCTCAGTAGTTGTGGCTCGCAGGCTTAGTTGTTCCGCGGCATGTGGGATCTTCCGGGACCAGGGCACGAACCCACGTCCCCTTCATTGGCAGGCGGATTCTTAACCACTGCGCCACCAGGGAAGCCTCCAAAACTTATAATTTTCATATATCAATGGCCGAATCATATATGGAGACTCCATTAATCCTTTCTTTGGTTTAAGAGAGATTTCTATTCAGAAGACTGGTACTAAGAGAGCTAGTCCTCAACTTCAAAAGCTCTACACTTTGGAGATTCAGATATGATGATATATATATACATATATACATACATTCATTATTTTTTCTGAAATGTATGGTTGTGTATTTATACAAACAGTTACATCTCTCTGGTGTTAGGTAATGTCAAGCAAAAATTCCACTGGATAAAGTTAAACAGGCCAGGAAGACTGTATTTAAGTTATTGCAATGGGGGAGAGAGATTGAACTCAATTTTTGCAGAAAGAAAAGTTAGGAGCGTTTTTAAAAGCCGGGGTGAGCTAGTGGAAAATACGAGAGTACGGTAGTGGAAGTTTGATCAAGGTTATGTATGGAGAACACTGAGTTATTCCTGAGTTTACAAATGTTTTTCTCTGTGATGAGCCATCTGGATCTGCTGGTTGCTGCTGTCAGAGTTAGGCTCCTCCCCTCTCACAGAGACAGGGAGACGGGGTTATCTCTTTATGTTTACATGCCGAAGACATGTTCCCCTGGTCCTTAAGAAAGATATTTCCCGGAGAAATGTTTATACCATTTCATCAGTGGGAGAAGGTTTATATCATTCCAAAGAGGCAGAGAAAGAATTTACAAGTTTTCTGAAGTAAATATTTTAAGAAAAGGGAGGTCAGGAGCATAGAGTCTGGAAGAATCTAAGTCAAGCAAGGGGCAAGAGTGAGGTCATCTTGGTCAGTAACAAGAGAAGGGAAAATCTAACACTGAAAAAGTTGCTTTCAAACAGTATTTTAAAAGAAGAAAGGCCGTATCAGAAGGAAGGGGAAGTGGTCCAAGGCTGAGGTGGAGCTCTGCCAAAGGCAAGCCGACAAGTGTCATCTCAGGACTGGTAAACAGAGCCTCAGGGTCCAGAGCGAAAAGCCTGAGCTGGTCTGAGGGTACCCATTAGTTACAGGAAACCAGAGGGTGAAGTGCCTTGACACCTGTGATTAAGAGTGCTAATTTGGCTTGAGAGGTAATTGGGCATTGGCACAGGACTCTGAGAGGGAGAGTAATGCAATCAGAGAGACGGTTGAATAAGAGGATTGTGACAGCTGTGAGGGATTTGAGGGTGCAGAGGCTGACATGGGAAGACCAATAAGGAGGTCATTATCACGCTGCCCAGACTGCCCCATCTCCCCACTCACTCCCACTCTGTCCCTTTTCCTTCTGTGAAGCACTTTTCCTGTCTCTCTCCTTAATTATCTTTTCACACTCCAGTCCCTATGATGATCATTTTAAAAATCCAACTGCCCTTCTTGTTTCTTTGCAATCCCTGCACAAGGCATACTTCAGCCATGAGATTTAAGATGTAATTAAATTATCAGATCCTTCAGGCGGAAGATGCAAAGCAGTAATTATGATAGTTTCCTAAGTTTGCCTGATCATAAAACTCAGCCTGGGATGGTTTTTTAATACAATATGTTTAATATATTTGAGGGCTTCTTAAAATACCTATTCCTCAGCCCCACTCCAAACCCACTGAAACAGTGTTGTCCAGGGGAGGGGTATAGCAATGTGTTTTTCAAAGAGAGTGCCCTAAATGACAGTTATGTTCTGGCAGTTCGGGAAATATGTTAAGGAATAGCCTGTAGCTGGTAATGTCATGAGAGAGGCTTCATAGAAGAAGTGAGTTTTTAAAGAATTCGTTTTTAAACTCTTTTCCTCTCTGTTTTGGTTCCTGATGGCAACAGTACGTTAGGCTAATGGTGGATACCTAATAAATGGTGTTACCTGGAAAACTGGTAAAACCCACTGGAAGTATGTTTCTGCCAAACATTGGCCTTAGGGAATGAGGGCAGTAAGAGAAGAGGAATCTGCAGACGTGTGAGAAAGACTCTACAGGCAAAGCCACCGGATTGGGGGTGAGCCGGAAGCTGAATTCTCATGAATGAGAGTTCACTGGACACACTGCCACCGAAGTACCATATTTAAGCTGAACTTCTGTGTCTCTTTAGCCCTGTCCCAGCATAGAAAAACAGTAGTAGATAAACATCTGGACAAAGAAATGAATATGCCACCATACTGATGCTGCCAGGTCTATACAGTTGTGCACCAAATGAATCAACACTGAAAATGCTCCTTTAAAACTCTGAACAAACATGAAACAAAATTCTATTCTTGAAGGAATAGAATTTAACCTGCAGGATTATTTGAATCAGCCCAGTTTTCCCCACCAGGAAGAGCCATGAGAATATCTATCTGGGGCCTTCATGAAAACAAGTGGAAGGAATCCAAAGGGAAAACTGAAGGAAGCACTTGGAGTCACGTATAAAACAAAGGGAGGGTCTAGTGTCATTTGCACTTTTCCATTAACCGGCTGACCACCCAGCTTCCCCTGGCCTACAGTGTACCACTGGTAGCTGAGCGTACCACTGGTAGAACAAGATGATAACTCTCACCAACATCTATCACTTTCTGGCAAGCTCTGGCAGGCCCCAGTGCTCATCTGATTGTTCACAGATCCTATTTGTCAAGACTACCATTCTGCCTCTCCAGCTGATCCAGATGTCCTGCTGAAACTGAGTGATTTTCTCTTTTCAAAGTGCTGTCTTCTTTTGGTCATGACCCTTACCTAATTTTCAAACAGAAACAAAATAATAAGCAGTCTCTGCGGAGCCTTCCGTGTCAAAAGATCTTATACTCTAAGCACGTGGGGGAATTATGTGTGCAAGGTTCATGTACAGAGTGACATGCATTATGCTAACAATAGCCCCATCCTGTCCTCTGATGGAGAGCCCTTGGGATATTTAATTTGATTTACAAATGCAATGGAAAAATTGAAGGGTTTTTATTCCCCTTGCACTTTCTTCTTTCAATGAAACTATTGGTCTGAAAAGACAAAAAAGAAAACCGATAGGTAGAAAAACACAAACAGTACAGAAGAAACGAAATGACAGAGAAGGCAGGGTATTGAAGCTCTAGTACTGCAATCTAATATAGACACATTCTAGAAAAGATTTTTTCCAGCTTTATTGAAATTATTTGGCATATAACACTGTGTAAGTTTAAGGCATATGTGTTGATTTCATATACTTACATATTGCAAAATGATGGCCACAGTAGCGCCAGTTAGCACCTCCATCACTTCAAGTACTTACACTTCCTGTTTTGTGGTGAGAACATTTAAGATCTACTCTCTTAGCAACTGTCAAGTATATATCACAATAGAGTACTGTTAACTATAATCACCATGGTATACATTAGATTCCCAGAAGTTATTCATCTTTTTTGCTATCAGCCTTATTAAGTTATAATTGGCATATAAAATTGTGATATATTTAAAGTGTACATCATGGTGATTTGATAGACATACACATTTGTGAAAAAGATTCCCCACATTTAGTTAATTAATACATCCATCACCTCACATATTTATCTCGGTTTTTCCTTTTTTTTCCTTTTCTTTTCCTGGTGAGAACATTTAAGTTCTTCTCTCTTAGCAAATCTCAATTATATAATACAGTGTTATCAAGTATAGTCACCATGTTTTATATTAAATCCCCTCAGATCTCATTCATTGTATAGCTGAAAGTATGTACCATTTTACCAACCTCTCCTATTTTCTCCATCCCCTAACCCCCGGTAATCACTGTTCTAGTCCCTGTTTCTATGAGTTTGTCTTTTTTTGTTTTTTTTAGACTCCACACATTAGTGATACCAGGCATATTTCACTTATTTCACTTAGCATAAGGCCCTCAAGGTCCATCCATGTTGGCATAAATAGCAAGATTTCCTTTTTTAAGGCTGAATAATATTCCAATGTATATGCATTGTACTATGCCTGACCCCTTATTACTGTGATTAATAAATATTAAGTTAGATTTATTTTAATCTATTAAATAAATGATTGAAGCAAATATAACATTAAAACAAATTAATATTTGCCTTATTAAAGCAAATGTAAGGTTTGGTTATGATATTTATGAATAAGCCACTATATAGCTTGGTTTTAAAACATACTTATGAAAAAGGTCATAAGAAAATTTAAATCGCAAATGACAAACGTGGAAGAATATTCACAAAAATTAAAATGAAAATATCATTATTATAGAAAGAGCTTAGTGATACAAATCACTAAGAAATGTTGTTAACATTGAAATATAGGCATAGGCAGATCATACTCAGAAGAAAACTACCTATGAATGAGTTCAATGGCCTATTCAATTTTATAATAATTTGCAAATTAAAAATGCAATTATTTAATGAGAATATTCAAGACTGGCGAAGGTGCGGTGACATAGGCAATCTATTTCACATCTAGTAAAAGTATAGATGGGTCTAACTTTTGTGAAAAATTCTTTGGTAATATGCCTGGAGGTTTAGAGCTGTTGATTCAGTAGTTAAACAACTAGAATGTTATCATAGGCAATAAGTGATGTGAAATAATACATTTATGATCTTAATTGTATATTTTAAAATATATTTACCCACAAGGTCTGCTACTTTGGGAGTACTTACTTCATAGTCCCCAATTTTTTTCATATTACAATAGCATATGATTTCTCCCCAAGTTCAGTTTTTACAGTGCCTAGAACTTATTACTCTGGTGTCTGCATAATGTAGGGTTTTTTTGTTTTAGACCCATTCTATTACAGAGCCAAGTCACTGCCAGATTCCCTAATCCATTTTTAACTGGTCTAAAATTTTCTCGTACTTTTCACTCTCCTTTCATGTCCCTGGCACTAGATGCTGGTTTTTCTTTCAGGATGATTTTTACCAACAAACAGATTTTTCTTACTTTATAAGAGTAAGAGATTTGGAAAGAAAAAAATTCCTTCATAAGAAGCAAATGTTATTCTAGAAAAGTTCTAGAAAAATTTGGATATTAAATCTCAGATGCAGAGGGGGTACTAAAGTAGATTTATCCAAAGGGGCTGGAAGGAGGAAATTACGCTGTGGTTATCCAGGTCAAAGGAGACCAAAGATTTCATTATTTATTTATTTATATATACTTCTTTATGTTCCACAATTAACAGGTTTTATTTATAATTATATTATTTTGTATAATTATGTTGATATATGTTATATATATGATTTGTATATTATAATATAATTATGTTATAATTATAAGCAAATAATGCTTATAAACAAATTATATATTTGTTTCTGACTGTAAAAGGCAGTATTGCTGTATGGGTATAGGCACTAGTTCTGGAGCCCTGCTGCCTGTTCATATCCTGGATCCATTATGACTATTTGAGTAATCTTACGTAAGTTATTTATCCTCTCTGTGCTTCAGTTTCCTCACCTGTAAAATGGGGATAATCACAGTACCCTACATCATCAGGTTCTTGTGATGATTAAATGTGCAATGTGAAAGGCACAGATCAGTGACAGCCAAATAGTAAGTGCTGTATTAAAGCTCAACCTTAATTATTTTATTTTAAATAAATGTGTTCTAGAATGTTCTGAAAACTAAATGACCTAAAATTTAAAAATTAGAACTAAGTTTGGAAAACAGATAGAGGTTCCCAAGTACTGGTTAAAAAGTACAGTAATACCACTGCTAATTAGTTATCATTTACTTGTTTTTTACTTTGTGCTAGAGACTATCCTAATCATTTTACATATATTTACTCATTTAATTATCACAGAAAAAGTTGTGAGTTATGGCATTATTGTCCCCATTTTATAGACAAGGACACTGAATAAACACAGGTTTAGAAATTTACCTAAGGTCATAGAAGAAGGACGTGAGATACCAGAATTCAAACCCAAGTCTTCCTGACCCCAAGACTAGAGTTCTTAATCATTATGGGGCAATTAATTTTTCTGGCAAGTTACAGCAAATTAGTGATTGCTATAACTGAAATTTATAATATTCTTTAAAATTTTGTCTATTATTAATTAGTTGATATTAATGCCTGTTATTTATTTAAAGAGTAGGAGTCATTTATTATAAATAATAATTGAATTTTAGCCATGCCTATTAAAAATCTAATTGTTTGTACAATACAGTATAACCTTATCACCATTATTTCTGTGGTGACTTTTACCAAAAGACAGTGCTAGGGGAAAATAAATATCGCCTGATTACTTACTCTCATAAGCTCAAACCTATACAATCATGAGAAGATATAAAAATTCCAATGACATGGTTACTGGCATGAGCACTAGTTTGTTTTGTTATGGCTGTTCCTTATATACTAATGCACCATTTAAAAAAAATAATAAAGTTGGCGCAGTACCTTGAATATTCAAATAGTTGACCCCAGTGGAGTGAATGTCTACTGAGGGACCTTCTTAGAAGTATTATAATATGGAATATTTGAGGCCCTGCTTCTTATTCTGGGAGTGGGTATCAAGGTCCACTCCTCATTCCCAAATATGTATGGATGCACGGGCTGCAAAATGAAAGACCAGAGAAGGAAAAGTCCCAGGTACTGCTCTAGACAGTTAACGAGCCATCAAGGCAGAGATACTCATCTTGGGACGTCAGCAGCACCTCTCAAGGCTATGCCGTGTATTCTAATGAAGACATTCTTGGAAAACTCTTCATTACTAACAAAAGAACTAGCAAAGCATTGACAAAGTCTTAAAATTATCCTGTCCCTAGTATAAATTGTAAGCTCTTCATTAAATGCATCAGAATATGGTCTAATGAGGAGTTTGCAGCTTAGGGGGGCTGTTCTGCCACTCTCTGTGTTGAGACTATTCCAGGAAGAGTAGATTCTATGATTAAAGTGATTAAGGTAATCAGCCAGGCTGATTCAGACACTCAATCTAGCTGCTGCCAGTGAACCTACTGGTAATCACCAGAAGAGTGCACTTTGGAGGAGAATTTCTCTCTACAAGTACCCTTGTGTTTGTTCAAGTCGAAACTAAGTTGGAGAATGAACTGTGCTTGAAAGTTTTCTGGCTGCACAAACTACAACTTGCATTACAGTGTGTCCCTGACCACTGGGCCCTGCTCATATACTAAGCAGTACACGCTTTTGGCGTCTGTACCCCTTTCGAATAAACTGCTTTGCACACAATGAGCCCTGGATAAATTGTTGTGACTGAAAAAAACTCCAAATTGAATTAATCAAGGTCACTTAAATTTTATGTTTGTATCATTAAGGCCACCATCTTGGTGATGTGCCTTGATGACAGCTACCACCCTTGAGAATTTTTTTTTCATACCAAGTACTGTGCTCTTTACTACCCGTACTGACAAAGTCCCTCCCGCCCAAAAGTTTTAGTCCCAATACCCTTCTCTTCTTCTATCGATGCTATCTAGATATTCCTACTTGTGGAGACCCTATAGCTTCCACTTTTTAATTTTAAAGCTGGAAGAAACCTGAGAGAGAATTTAGTGCAACCACCTCACAATATAGGTCTGCCTTTTCTAGCGTGGGAGCCACTAGCCACATGTGGCATGAGGGGAAGGAGCCAGAAAGGCCATGTCTGGGCACATCAGGCACTTGCTGGGGAAAGGAGAGAGTACAACTTTCCAGTTTGGGGAAAATCAATAGCCTCATGAAATCATCCCTCACAGTTATTTACAGAGTCTTGAGTTTTGATGTGTGTAGTGAATTTCCGATGTGAACAAATTTCCCAAACTCTCAAAACTGTAATCTTCCTCACTACTTTCACTGGCTATAGTACAAATTTTATTCGAGAAAGACTTGAGTGAAAAGGTAAGAGCTGTCACAATAAAAGATTGTTTAATCTCCTCAGTAAATTTTCTAATTTACTGATCCTTGAGCTAATCCGATAATACCTTCCAATCTTGCCAAGTCACATTTTAGGGAGCTACAGGTGTTGGTGGCGCTACTCCAGTGATCTCTCAAGCAACCCCAAGTGTTCACTGCATGGTCAACAAGGCGACAGGAGAGCCTATAATGCACACATTTTATTTTACTTCCCAAATCTAATGTCCCCGGGGAATATTTAGTACTTTGAGCTAGACTTGAGAAGTCCAAAAGACCTAGGATCAGACTGACAGTGTAGATGTAGAGGGTAGAAGCATCATCTTCACAGCAAGCATGAGCAAAAGTGGCTGAAGGGAGGTGTCTTCCTTGAGGAGCTGACAAATGCCATCAGCAAGACATCCTCCCAGAAGAAGCTGGCACAGCTGTTGTGAGCACATGAGAGGTTGCCTGGGAGTTCTAGAAATACTTGGATGGATTTCTGGAGGGTATGAAGCAAGGTCTGAAGTATCATGGTTTTGAAGATGGAGGTAACAGGTCAGCAAAATCTGGTTATAAATGCTAATGCAACCTTGTCACCACAGAAGCACACATTCTGGAGTAGCTTGAATTGCACTTGGCAAACATGTCCCACCTTAATCTCACACACACCCTGTATTATCCCCGTCAGCTATCACTGCCACTTCACAATGGAAGGTCCTGAGGTTCAGCAGAAGTGTGTTTCTTAACTTGGTTCAGGATCCATTTCCCCCAACATTCCCAGATCCCAGATTTCTTTTGAGGTATCACCTTCGCCCGTTCCTTGTGGGCAGACTTTGCAGAAGAGTAGATCTAAGTGCCTGCCCTCCCACTATGGAAACCCGAGACTCCTCCTGCCAAAATTTCCTCCCGTCGCCACACCAACATCCTGTGCTGCTGAGGAATGGACATGTGACCCAAGCTTGGCCAATAGCACTTTCTCTTCTAGAATCTTGAATCTTGAGTTTGAATTGCTCAAGGATGGAAGAAACAGAGTCCATCTTCCCAGCTGCAGGGCCTGGGATAGACTCTTGAGCAGTCCCAATCACTTAGACCTTTCAAAACTGCCTTACACCTTTGCAATGAATTCCATTTTTCACTTATGTAAAAGTTTCTGTTATTTTTAACTATTATGGGTTGAATTATGCCCCTCCAAAATTCATGTGTTGAAATCCTAATCCCCAAGACCTCAGGATGTGCCCTTACTTGGATCTACAGTCATTGCAGACGTCGTTAGGTAAGATGAGGTCAGACTGGAGAAGAATAAGCCTCTAATCCAATATGACTGGTATCGTTACAAACAGAGAAATTTGGACACACACATACAGAGAACACCATGTGAAGATGAAGACAGAGATCAGGGTGATGTTTCTACAGGCCAAAGAACATCAAAGATTGCCTGCAAAGCACTGGAAGTTAGACAAGAGGCATGGAGCAGATTTTTCCTCACAGCCCCAGAAGGAACCAAATCTGCTGACACCTTGATCGCAGACTTCTGACCTCCAGAACTGAGAGACAGTAAATTTCTGTGGCTTAAGCCACTTAGTTTGTGTTACTTTGTTATAACAGATTTAGCAAACTAATGCAATAACCAAAAAACCCAACCTGACTTTTTTTAAAAAAAGGATGAATATTCCTGGGGAGTTTAAGTTATTGGTTAGGAAAGACTTGAGCAGCCTGAGGAGAGGAGTTACTATACTGAGAAATCTATATAGAAAGTTAAGAGGCTGGCCCCTAAATATAGATAAAATGCCTATGTTTTCCCTGAATTCACAGGAAAAAGAAAATTGATGAGACCAAGCAGATTATTTTGTAGTTAGCAGATAAAGGCTGGAGATAAACAATAACGCAATTTGAGCAGTTCAAGTCTGAGAAAATGATGCACAATTCTCAGGATAAGTTTCTCTGTTATAAGCACTAAGTTTTTTGCTTCTGCTTGGTGTCTAAAAATGATGGATTATATTCACTATTCTCCAGTTGATTCCTTGATGTAATGTTATCATCTGCTCTGAGTCACAAGTTAATACGGCGTGGGCAGAAAGCCCGGTTTTGATCTGATTACGGTAACTAACTTTATCTTTTTAGTGCCCAAGGATTAAATGGCCCCTAATTAACTCTTATTCTTTCATCAAATAGCTATTGAGTATATACTTGGGGACAGGATATGATGGTGGGTAAGACAGGAAGGTTTTCAACCCCACAGGGAGCAGCAAATGATACAGGAATTAATAGTGAAGTGTATTGTGGGGAAGTAGCATTTCACCTGCTAAGTGCAAGTCAAGTGAGAATTAGCAGTCCAAAGCAGGGTACAATGTTTGGGGGGAAAAGTGTTCCTGGCAGAGTAGAAGGTACTATGAAAACCTAGAAATGAAAGGGAGTACTTTGGCAAGGTAGAGACACTGAGAGAAGTTCATCATGGACCAGAGACGAGGCTGGAGAGACCAGGAAAGCTAAATGAGGGAGTCCGGATTATCCTAATGGGGAACCATCAAAGAGTTTTAATTTGGGAAGTGACATGATTAGATGTCATTTCCTTAAGATGCCTTCCTTAAGATTATTCTAGTAGCTGTCTGGAGTCTAGATGTACAGAAACCAATTAGAAATCTGCTGGCATGGTGAGAGAGAGAGAGAGATTGAACTAGATACGATAAGGGCCATGGAAAAGGAGAGAGCATTAAGTGTGGGAGAGGAAAATGCCATGCCCCCTGACTGGGGAGGTTGCATTTCATACCAGTCTGGCAAACCCTACCATTCTTGCTTGTTGCCATGGGTTCCATGAGGCCACCTGGGAGCTCCAACATGACCCACTGCTGAAGATCAGTGAACCCCCTGATAGATTTCCCCAAGCAGCGACCATTTCCCATGAGATTTGCATGGGAACTCTGGGACTTCTGGCAGATGCCCAACAGACTGTCCATAATCCAGTACCTCTCACCCCTGGTGGCACAGCAGATCTGGCAAGCCTACAGCCCCCATCTCATCTACTTTTTTCCAAACAACACTTAGAACCAGGAAATGTTGGACTGTGGACAGCTAGGATGAGTGTCTCAGCCCCAGCCCTCCCCTTACCTAGAAGTTCTGTCACCTCTCTACTGAATTGCCTTCTTCTTCTTTCCAACAGTTACAAGGGGAAGGCAGCAAGTCTGCTGGCTAAGCAAATATCCAACTGGGAAACAAAATGTGAGTGGGGTGCAGCCATCTTCAGGAACACTGAGTTTCCCAAAAGGGAACTCCTTCTCTCTCTCTAGAAGTCCTCTTCTATTGATTGGGGGTTGCTCGTACTTGTAAGGCTTATTTTCTGCAGAAAGTTGTTTAGTCCCAGAAACTGTTGGTTCCCTGAGTTCAGAATTCTAGGTATCTAGTACCTTTTCTAACACAGACTTGGGACTAGCTACAACTCAGAGCACAAGTTAAAATCCTGCTCAACTTCTTACCATAGTAACTCAAACGTTTGATTCTAAAATTCTTTGGGGCACCTAAATATGGGAACATAAAATTTTAGTAGGACCTTTTTTAAATGGCAGGATGGGTCGGCTGTCTACATTCTTAAAGCATTTGATTGAGCTATACATTCTTAAGCATTGAAATGCCTAATACTTTCAGGTATGTAACCTACTCACTTGGTAGGGAGTCACTATTGTAAGCACTTTGCTGATATATGTAGCTTCCTTGGTGAGACTGACAAAGAAGCAGCATAACTAATTGAAAGAATGGCATTTAGCTATGATAAGGCAGAAAAAAAATTGATGAGTGGCCGTCTCAGCCCCAAATCACCCATCTCAATTTTTTTTTTTTAATTAAGAGTTGATTAATAGACCAGGTCAGCCTGTCAGGAAATAAAATGTAAACTGATATTTGAATCCACTAAACTTTAAATTCCAAAACTTTCCACCAGTCGAAGGTGGTATTGCACTCAAGTGGACATTGAGTTCTCTGTATAATTAAGGCTGATGCTTCTGGCTGTCTTTCTGAGGTCACCATCCTTATGAGGCTGATTAGATTCCACTCCTGAGAACAGATACTAAACACATTTCCAATGACAGCAAATTGCTTTAAATTCCTTAAAGCCTTCAAAATAGAGAATGTTTAATTTAGAGCTCTTAGTTAAAATAATTAGCAATTAAGGCTTCAGGAAATTACATTTAAATCACTCCTGTAGAATCCTTGAAAACTTCTAAACCAATTCAGAAGTTCCTATATGATAAAAGAGTAGATTGCTCATTGTGAAAGTTTTTGAACCACCTTTTCCTCTACCTTTTTAACTGAAATCTAATGTACCCTTAATGTAACTCTAACAGAGCACTAGGCTCAGTTCCAGGATCGCTGAACCGGTGAAAGGGCACCCTTGCTGGGGTATTTTCTTTGGCAATTTAATCAATGGCTCCTCTTCGACTTCATCCTAAGATAGGGATATCACCCCATCACAGACCCAAAGATTTCAAAACACCCTTCCTGATTACAAAAAAAGTCTAAACTCCTTCTGCCTCCAAGAAGCAGTTCCTCATGAACTGGAATTTGAGACGTGATTCTGGGGGCTGCCCTCATGAACTGGGGCTATGCTTGTCTTTAGTTCTGTCCTATCCTCCTCTCTCCACCCTTCCCCCTCCCCAATTCAGGATCCACTGTTCCCAAGCCCACAGTGCCTTCCTGGTCCTTCGAAATGGCAAGGATCTCCTCCTACCTCATCTTTTGAGCAAAACTACCGGCCCTATGTCCCAGAATCTATCAGGGAGCCAACAATTTGACATGCTTATCTTAAAAGGCAGTTCTATGAAGGCATTAATGAACAACAATGGCATAACTTCCTCAGAAAAATATTTGTTTACGAATTTCAGCCTTCAGTACCTTCCTCCGAAACAGTGGCACTCTGGCAAAGACAGAGAAAGAGGTATTGTGAGACAAAGGGGCCTCCTCAATTCATATATTCCAGTCAGCGCTTAGTTTTATGATTGACTTCACTCACATATTTCATAAAATTATGAAATCAAGAGCTGGAAAGGATTTACAGATAAGTCCACACTTCCACTTCAGTGATAACCAACACACCCCCACCAAAAAAAAAAAAAAAAGCAGCACAGAAAAGTTAAGAAAACCATCCCACTGTTACTGAACAGAGAGAGAAGCCAGGACTCCTGGCTCCAGTTCTGACACTTGTCCCCTTATCTCGCAGGCTTTCTGTTAATGAGCTTTCCAGAAAATATGTGTGCACTACTAATTCTTTTTATCTGTCATTCACAATTGGGCAAGGTGAGATGGGGTTGGAAAGAACGTTGATAGCATCTCCAAAAGGCACGTTCAGATTCAAAAAGCATAATTAATATTAGAATATACTTCCAAATTGGGAAAATGAAAATGCTATTGCTTCGATAACAAAAACTACAGGTAGTAAATTGTAACAAAATACTGGCAGGGAACAATTTCATTCTGTGCATATCAATGATTCTCAAAGACTAGAGGCATATCAAAACCTCCACAGGAAGAATGAGGCTCTTAGCTTTATCTGAAATATATAAAATATTTTGACTATCTTTTTAAAATTTTGGTTCTGATTATGAAATAGTTCCAAAAAATAGAAAAATATAGAAAAAGTATACTCATCACATATTCACTCCCCACACTGAAAACATTAATTGTTTGATCATATTTGCTTAATATGCCTCTTTGTTTACATTTTTTAAATACATAAAACATACAGGCACAGATAAACTCCATCAGCAATGTGCCTTCCTGCCTCTCTCTTTGAGCGACAAGCACCTTCATCAAGTATGCAAATCTCTTTGCCTTTTAATTTATTCTATTTTACCACATATGCATATATGAATAAATAATGCATGTATTATTTTTAAAGTTTATATAAAGGATACTACTATTGCATTTATCTTTTTACAGCTTTTTTTTCATTAAACATGCTACTCATGAGATCTTTTTCATACTGATATATGAGATCAAGTTAATTCATTTTAACTGCTGTACAACATTTGATGTGTAAATAAACCCAGCTTATCTCTCCAGTGTTCTACTAAGGTACAGTTACACTTTTTTCATTTTTGCAAACAGTGTTGCAATGAAATTTTAGTGTATGACCCCTTGTGCACATGTGTGAAAGTTTTTCTAAGCAATATAACTGCAAATGGAATTTTAGAATTCAAGGATACATGCATTTCCATGAATACTAATAATGAAATACTGTTTTCCAAAGTGTTTGTGCCAATTTATCCTCTTGCTAGCATTACATGAATCCTGTTCCCCCACAGCCATACCAACATTTGGTGATATCAGATGTGTCTTTCTTATCTCTTGGGGATGAAATAATATCTCATATTGTTTTAATTTGTATTCCCTATGTATCATTGAAGTTGAGTATATTTTCATATAGGTATGAAATAACCCATTTCCCCTTATGTGAACTGCTTTTTCATATCCTTTTTCCATTTTCTAATGTGTCATTTTCTTCTTCTTATTGATTTATAGGAGTCTTTATGTATTCTGAATACCATTCCTTTGTCACTTATATAGACAGAAAATATCTTTTCTCAGTGTGGGTTGCCTTTTTGCTCTGTTCATGGTGTATTTTATCATGCACAGGTTTTTAATTTAATGAAACAAATTTATCACTATTTTGTTTTGCTATTTTTATTTGTTGTTTAAGAAATATCTCTTATCCGACATCATAAAGTATTATTCTGTATTATTTTTTGAGTTTTAAAGGTTTGCTTTTTACGCTTAGATTTTAGTCCATCTGCAGTTTATTTTTGTAGATGGTATTAAGTAGGAGTCTAACATCCTTTTCTCTAAGGATAGCCCATTGTCACAGCACCATATCTTACGAGCCCAGCTTTCCCCCACGGGTTTTTAAGGTCACTCTATGCTACAGATCTACAATAGAGATGGGTCTGTTTCTAGGACTCTAGTCTCTTCCATTGATCTATTTGTCTCTCCCCGTGTCAATAACACTGCTTCATTTAATATGATTATATAGTAAAGTTTACTCCTGGTGGGATCTCTTCTTTTTATTCTCCTTATCTTTCTACACCTTATTCTCCATCTCTTCCTATAAAATTATTTTAGGCTACTCTTGGGGATTTTACTTTTATATGACATTTAGGGTCATCTTATAAAGTTCTGTGAAATTAAATTTACTTTATAAATCAATTAAGAGGACTGTTATCCTCCTAATATTAAGCCTTCTAGTCCTTCCATATGTCTTCTCTCTATGTATTTAACTCTTCTTTTGGGTCTTTCCATAGAATTTTGTAATTGTCTTCATAAAAATATTGCACTTCTTTCGTTAGACTTAATTTTAGGTATATTTACTACATTTTATGGAAGGGATGAAAGGACACTACTGATTTTATACATTGATCTTGCATCCATGAATCTAGATGAACTATCATTGGCACTAGTAGTTTGTAGATTTTCTTATATTTTTCCATGTAGACAATCATATCATTAGCAATAATAACTGTTTTTCTTTTTCTTCCTGATTTTTTCACATTAAAAACTGTTTAATTACTTAAATTGTCTTACTACACTGGCTAAAATCTCCAGTACAATATTAAAATGAAGTGGTGATAGTAAGCCTCATTTACAAGGGGCTTAAATGGTGTTTCTAATGTTTCCCCATTAAGAATGATATTTGCTGTAAATTTTTGGTTGATATTCTATATCAGATTAAGGAAATTTCCTCCTATTCTAATTTTGGTATGAATGTCTGAATTGCATTGTTTTTTTACCCTGAATAGGTACTTAATTTTATCAAATAATTTTTCTGAATCTGTTGGGCTAATTACATTTTTCAGCTTCAATTTGTTTATATGATTTGTTTAATCTAAACCATGTTGGTATTTTTCATATGAACCCCACTTGGTCATGCTATATATTTTAGTACATTTTTGGATTTTTTATTAATAGTTTATTGATGATTTTGCATCATTTTCAGAAATTAAATTAGCCAGCAGTTTTCCTTTGTGGTACTATAGTTCTGACAAGTTTGGGTTTCAAACGTTTACAGTCCTTATGGAACGAATGGTAGAGCATTTCCTTTTTTTCTACTTTCAGAAAGAGTTTGTACAAAAAAAGTAATTATATCTTTCTTAAATGTGTAGAACTTGCCTGTAAAACTCTCTGTGTCTGATTAACTTTATCTGGATTTTCTTTTTTTTAAACTGATCCAATTTCTTTAACAATTATAAAACACTACATCTTTTGTGTAGTCATTTTGGTAAATTTGGAATTTTTTTAGAATTTTATTCTTTTGACTAAAGCTTTCAAATTTATTACCATATAGTTCCCAAATACACATGCACACACACACACACAGACTCAATCTCCAGTTTTTTTTTTATTCCTAATATGATTTAACTATGCCTGCCCTCTTGGTTTCTTTCTTAGTCTTGCTCAAAATCTTACTATTTTGTCTTTTCAAAGAACCAATGTTTGGTTTTGTTGACACTCATTATTGCGGGGTTTTTTTTTCTGTTTCATTAATTTCATTATTTCACTAAATTTCACTCATTTTCTTTGGACAGATTGCATATAAATGTCTAGACTTGGGGTTTCCAAAACAAAGTAAGAATTGTGAAATCAAATCTAAACTCCAGGGAGGCAAAGGCAAGGTCTCCTGACTTCCAGGGGACATGTCTTCATTTCTGCTCAGCTTCTACATGTCCTAGTTGTCTCCCTATGCTGCCTGGGTGGGGGTTTTTTAAGGTCACCTTTTCATTTAGACTGAAAACACTTCAAAGGGCTTGTCTCTAGGTGACAGTTCCCGTTTTATCTTCCTTTCCTTGCCTGGACCCAAGGCCCCCCTCTCCTGACTCCATCTAAGTGTTAAATCCAAAGCATCTGGATTCCCAGGGACCCCTATGCTCCTCCCCAAGGCAGAATTAGCCTTCCTCAGTTGCCATTCAGGTTTCCAGTCTTTGTTCAGTTATTGTACATGGGGAGAATTCCATTTCTTCCTTGGGGCTCAGATATCCAATAATTTTGTCGTTGTTGTTATTCTTACACGTTTTCCTGTCTTCTAGCTGTTTGTAGCAAGAGGGTGTCTCTGTTATCCTAGTTGACCATCTTGTTGGAATGGCAAGTTTTCAGTTTAGATTTGAAGACACATAGATTCAATATCTAGATAATTCATGCTTCTGTTAGATGATATTAATAAATTGCTACCATTTATAGCAATGCAACATAGGCGCAAGGTGCTTCATATATATTGTCATATTTAGTTTTTACAACAACTATTTTACAGATGAATAAGCTGAGGATTGGGGTTTTTAAAGTTTTGCTCAAGATCTCACAGTTATTCAACAGCAGAGCCAGGATGCAACTCACATCTGTCTGACCCCAAAACAGATGTGGCTGATTCCCAAGCCCTTGGGAGTTTTTTTGGTTGTTGTTGTTTGTTTATTTTGGTGTCTCTGCATTGTGTTTTTTGTTTGTTTGGTCAGTTGGGGGTTTTTAGGCTCTTCTGCTGTTCAACATCATCCTTTCCTTATACAAACCTACTACTTCCAGAGATTTCAGTAAAAACCTGAAAGGCAACTGTTTGCAAGGCAGAAACAGAGACACAGACGTAGAGAACAAACGTCTGGACATCAAGGCGGGGAAGGCGGGATGGGATGAATTGTGAGATTGGGATTGACATATATACACTACTATGTATAAAATAGGTAACTAATGAGAACCTGCTGTATAGCACAGGGAACTCAGTGCTCTGTGGTGACCTACATGGGAAGGAAATCCAAAAAAGAGGGGATATATATATACATATAGCTGATTCACTTTGCTGTAAAGCAGAAACTAACACAACACTGTAAAGCAACTATACTCCAATTTTTTTAAAAAAATGAATCTATATAAAACAGACAAAACTCAAAAAAAAAAAAAAAGAAAAACTCTCCGTGGACTTTCACCTTAAAGTGCCTCTAGACTCTCTACTTACCCACTGAAAATTAATAACTATGTTTTGAATAAAGATTTATAATCACAAATGTTACAACTTAAGGAGAGAATTAAGAAAGGAGAAACGGATTTCCACAACATCCACTGGATCATTTTTGGAGGTGAATTCCAAGCATGTGAATGTACTGCAAACCTTCCCTGAGGACTGAGTGAAAAGCAGCTGGCTGGTACTTCTAAGCTTCTCACAGTTCGGCACAGTGGCTCCTAATACTGGCAGAGCCCCTGTGTCACCAGGATCTGCAGAGCGTGGCAAGCCAAATGAAAGTGGAAGTTTGCAATTAATTAAAAATAAATGAAAACAAAAATCTTCCCCCAGTGGTTTGTTTCTCATCTTGGTTGCAATCCACAGTCAACATGTGGAGGCCATGTGGGGCATTTACCAAATGGAAAAGGGATAAGACTGTATCAAAGAGACCACAAACTGTGGCTCTGGACCACACTAATAATTCTTTTAAATCTTCTCATTCCACCTCATCAGGAGACACAGCAGCATTTTAAATCTGACTGACCCATATAAATCACCTTTCTACTCATCCGGCTGTGAAATTAATAGTGGAGGAAGACAGGTCTTGTCAAGCTTGCTGTGCTGAGCTGCTGAAGGGTTCAGAATAAGTGGGGGCGGGGACAGGAGACATGGGAGGAAATGAGGAGCCTGAGCTGTGATCTGCACAGCAGCCTCTGTTACAGGTGCCTGCTGTTGTGGATCCAGTACCAGCACTGGAAGGGGGTTTACCAAGAAGGCACAAGTGGTCTGGCATCGTCTGTTCCACTGAAGTGCTGAGGGCAGCGAGACTAGGGGCCCATAGCAAAGGTGGCTGGAACAGATGTCACACCCTCCAACAGGTTAAACCATTGGAATTCAAAAGATAAGCCCAGGGCTTCCCTGGTGGTGCAGTGGTTGAGGCTCTGCCTGCCGATGCAGGGGACACGGGTTCGTGCCCCGGTCCGGGAAGATCCCACATGCCGCGGAGCGGCTGGGCCCGTGAGCCATGGCCACTGAGCCTGCGCGTCCGGAGCCTGTGCTCCGCAACGGGAGAGGCCACAGCAGTGAGAGGCCCGCGTACCGCAAAATGAATGAATGAATGAATGATGAATGAATGAATGAATGAATAAATAAATAAATAAACCCAGAGGTACTTTCCATTCCAGGACACTAGTGGCACCTAAACTCACTAGTGTCCTGGAATAGGGTATTTAAACTTTCTTGATCTTGTTTTCCTAAATTTTTAAGTAATACTCTTACTAGATGTTAAGAAGAAAAGAAAAAGAAGCTAATTCACAGTGAAGTTACATCAATAAATCACTAAATCATGCTGTAATTTTGTGTTGTTTGAAGACGTGGTTTAGAAGAGGTAGAACCAACCTCTTACTCCTAAACTCCCATAATTTCTTCCACAAACTCACCAATCGCCGCCATGACACTGTCGATGAGACAGTGTATTGCCTCTATCCTCATATTATATCTGGATAGCTAGCCTGACTTTAAGAAGAACTGGGGTTTATATTTTGTTCTACAGCAAAGACCAGTCTTATCATCAGATTCTTACATACTAGAAAATTAAAGAGAGTGAAAAATCACCTTGCCAGCTCTCCACCACGTGCCTGTGCACACATGTGCACAGATGAAAACAGAAATCTAGATGAATGTAGATGTAGCAGCACCTATGAGGCTTTGGGCTGCACTCTGTGTGATTTGGCCTGAGGCCAGCATAGAAGGGCCTAGGCGAGAATAGCTATGATTGCATTGCATGCCGGTAGACCAGAGAAGCACACGCAAGACTATCAGTGAGCAACTGCTGTTAACCATTTTATTAATATCATGGGTACGAAGGATTATGCTGATGGCCTTACATTTATGATCCCAGGTTTTCCTCAAAAGATGTGGGACAGGATTTATTATCCCTTTTTCATAGATGAGACACTGGCTCAGAGATGTCATGTAATATCAAAGATCACAATTTATAAGACAGAAATTGGAATTTGAAGCAAAGTCTGATGCTAAAATGTCACAAAGACTTTCAACTCCACTCTATAGTCCGTTGAAACTCAGAAAGAAGAGATAAGACTAACACTGAAATAATCATCTTCATCATCATCGAGCATTATAGTTCCTCCCCTCTTCTCTTTCTCAAAGCTCCTACTTCTGAAAGAGAAAACAAAAACAAGAACATCCTAAAATGTCTTGTTCGGCTCAGGCTATTAAAACTGAAAAACCTTGGAAATCACTACCCACACTCCTCTTTCGCACAGGGGAAACCTGAGGCTCAAAGAGCTACTTGCAAATGGTCTCAGTCTTTAATGGCAGAGTTAGGACTAGAAATAGGCAACATAAACTCCCAGACCAATGCTCTTAAGTTCATACCCCCCAAAAAGGGAAAGCATTTTCCAGATCAGGAAATTGCTTTCCTCATCTTTCACCTTTCTCAATAGTCCTCAATACAGAAAGTCCTAGGAAAAAAGTGGAGAATGGCAAAGTTTTCTTTCTTTGCATACCCAAATCATGAAGTTATAACTGGTGCTTTGCTTCAATATGCAGGAGGAAATAAATCAAGGCTGTTACGTGAAAAAATGTTCTGTCACTTTTCTTTAAAGAGAGAAGGCTGTATTTCAACATCAATATATATATTTTTCATCCTTAGCACACTAACAAGGAAAGTTTTGTATGAGATCAGTGGTGTTAATTCTACTTCAATTTTAACTTCCCAAGCGAGTTAGTCTATAATGTTTCTATTTTGGTAATTTGAGTTTTAGTAGTTAAGTTGTACTCATATTCTGTACTCCATGAAATTAGACACTAGAGAGAATACATCTGAGGCATGAAGAAGTCTCCAAAGAAGAAATTCATAATCTTCAAGCTAGAGGAAATTTGATCTAAGGAAAGTTAAACAACAACAACAAAAAAACCCAAGCAAAATAAATAGGAATGACTGTAGCAACTCTTCCTATGCGCTGCATATGAATAAATAGGCAAACATTCACGTTAGGAATTTAATCCTTCTTTGAAAATATAATTGAAATTGATCCACCTGTATTTGAGTTTCTAACTAAAGTTAAGAAAAATGAGTTTTTGAAAGTAATTTTCTGGGCCATTTTCTCTCAGTTCTAAATCCATCCTTCTTTACTCTGTTTTGGGAAACTGGGGCTGGAAGTCTGCAAAATATATTTCTCCTTTGCCAGTTGGCTTCTTGTTCGGTTCTACAGATAGGAGGTGCTGTTGGGGCCAGCCTCTGGTTTCCTTAGGTATTCCCAGAACCAGGGTCACCACCCTCTGCCCATGGATAAGACCACTAGGCAGGCAGCTCCCCAGACTCAAGTGCTGAGCCTCCTCCAAGCTGCCGAGGTGCTGGCACCCACATGCACCATCCTCTTCCCAGTTGGCTGATTGCCAGAATCACAAGGCTTCTTCCTGAACGAATGAGGTGTAGCAGCAGCCTTCAGAAGTCTGAGGGCCAGCTGCACAAAGCTCCTCGTGAGGCTCCTGAGAAACCAGAGCAGTCCAGACAGCACCCCCTCCTCAACCTCAGCTCTGTGAGACCCCTCCGCCAAACAACAGACTTTCCTGTGTGTCCCCAGCCCTACAGCGAGAATTGCATCCTGTAGTCATTACCTCTGTGTATCTGCTTTTTGCTTTTTTCAATCCCCCAACTCATATTCAACCAATTCCCTATATTAAATTATCTTGTGAAATACCATAGAGTGTTTTCGGTTTTCTTGACTGTACCCTGACACAGAAGTAACAATAAGAGAATTCATGAAGAAACAGGTGAGTTGGTGGCCCAAAGGAGTTGGACTGAGGAACACTCAAGCAGAAAGCTTATGACTATTATTTTGAATCTGATGAGAAAATGAGGGAAGGAATCTATCATTTACTTTAAATGCAACCAAATGTTTTTGGTTTTCAAAGGGCTACCATGTGGTGGAGAACTTATAGTACTACAAGGTACCAAGAAGGTAGAACAAAGCAGCTCAGAACATGGCAGCATGGCAAAATAGAACTTCATTTTCTATGAGAAAGAACTTTCTAACAGTCATCCAAATCCTTGGCTGGGAGGGTAAGTGGATAGGAATATTAGAGAAGATTCAATTTAAGATTCTCAAAACCCTAAGATTCAATGCTTCTAGAAGTAGTTGGAAATAAATAGAAAGGTAAAGGAGGGCTGTGTTTTAGGGCATCCTGTATGCTAGGTTTAATCTTACAGTCCAGAAGCAAGCAGAGACCAATCTGATTGCCTGTAGGGTCATATTGATTACCCAGAAATTGATCTTTAAAGTGACTGGGAAAAAGATGCAAGTGATAATTGACTAATGTAGTGGCCTCCTGTCAGATATACCAAAGGCAATGTGAAAAGTGAGGTGTTATTTTTAAGAATTAAATAATGCACCAATTGTTTTCTCCTCAGCCACTCTATCATAGTTGAGTTCCATCGCGGGGGGGGGGGGGGGAGGCGTGGTAAACTAGCTAATGTGCAAGATAAAAAACTCGAAGCACAACTCATTTTTTAAAAATTCTTCTGATATTCTAATCTAAACGCGGCTCTGAGGACTCCTTGCTCAATACTGCATTTAGGCAAACTTGCAGTCAAGAATGGCCAAGGGGCTTCCCTGGTGGCGCAGTGGTTGCGAGTCCGCCTGCCGATGCAGGGGACACGGGTTCGTGCCCCGGTCCGGGAAGATCCCACATACCGCGGAGCGGCTGGGCCCGTGAGCCATGGCCGCTGAGCCTGCGCGTCCGGAGCCTGTGCTCCGCAACGGGAGAGGCCACAACAGTGAGAGGCCCGCGTACCGCAAAAAAAAAAAAAAAAAAAAAAAAACCCAAAAAAAGAATGGCCAAGGATGGCCAAGGGAGATTTAATCTCTGATAAAGTTTATTATAGAAGAGAGAAGTGAAAATGAAAACACAGAGCCCTTAGAATCAGCAGTGTTTCTGTATGCTGCCCTTTTCTTTCCTCTCATTCCAATATAAGTTTTCTTCCCCAATCCATGTATTTGTACTATA
Source organism: Globicephala melas (assembly GCF_963455315.2). NCBI lineage: Eukaryota > Metazoa > Chordata > Mammalia > Artiodactyla > Delphinidae > Globicephala > Globicephala melas. Next base: position 57,164,053 of record NC_083322.1, read on the forward strand.
TTCCAGTGTTCTGAACCTGAATTTTCAAGTTCTATGGTACAAGTTTGGTTGGCCTTTTCCTCTTAGAAAAGAAGATTCTTAGAAAAATAAAGGAAAAGAAAAGAAGATTCTCAGCGTATTCAAGCCATAAGAAATTCCCAAGTAACAATAACTGTCTGCAGCAAAAAGTTAGTGATAAAAGGCCCAATAACATGTATGTTTAGCGTTTTAAAGGCCATCTGAATTTCAAATGTTTGTCTCTCAGTAAGCTTTCTGAATGTAGGTAATCAACACGGAAGGAAAAAAAATACATCTCACCTTTTCATTTCTTCTTTTTCTCACTCCCTTAAAGTCCTCTCTAAATCCCGTAATTCCCTAAAAGCAGTTCAGAATATATGCCCATGATGGGACTTTCATTTGATTTTGAGAAATATTTCTGCTTCCTAAAAAACTCTTGGGAAGTATCAGTTTCCACACTCAGTCAGAAACGATTGGAAGAAAAAAGAACCAAAAGCAATGCAAAAGAACTAAAATTTAACTCAAACTCCAGAGCCTAAGGATAAAGCTCTATGATATTTTATCCATATTCTCCATCTAATAAATATTTACAAATGCAAATATAACAAGACCCATCCCAAGAAATAGCATTATAATGCTACATCTGAACAGCTGTTTCTTAACATACTGTCTGTTACTAAGAGGTCTCACAGCTTGTTTGCATCCTTTAGAAAACAGATTCTTCTGCATCTCTGTAACTACAATTACATGTGATGGCTCTTTAAAGTTTAGTTTAGTTTTGTTTTAACAGATATTAACACCATGGGCTTCAGGTTTGACTTTCCCTTAAGCTTGCTCAGAGAGAGCACCGAGTTCTGGTTTTGGAGACCTGCAGTCAGGAAATCAGGTCTGCATGCCTGAACAGGAGCATAACTAAATGCAAAATGAGGTAATTTAATCGGTACCTCCACACAGTTGTTAAGCATATGGGTGGCTAGTTACATCTCTTCATTTAAACAAAACTGGAATCTGTGTGATTACCCTGTGAATTCAAAGACAACATAAAATTGACCCTCTAGAGGGCAATGATTGCTTTCTCTGAAAGTTCTTGCTAACACCTTAGGCCACCATGGCCACTCTGGAGACCATGTCCATGAATCTAGAGCTGATAACACACAGGATGCAAAAGCGATCATTGGAGTTCTTAATTTCACAGGGATGTGGCAAAAGTAATTACGCAGATAAGGTTATTATCACTAAAGAATTGAAATCAACAAAATGACTCTATCCTCATAATAATGCTGAACTAAGTTTCAGAAAGATTAAGTAATCTTCCAAATATTCCACATCTTGCAAGTGGCAAGGTTGACGTGGACTCAAATTTGACTCCCAATGTGTGGTCCTTTCTAGGATTCTACCACATATAAAGACAATGGTACAGCATCCTTCACTTTGATTCTGCAGAATAGAACTAACATTTTTATCTTCACCTTTCTCATTCTTTAAGACTCAGCTCAAGTCCTACCTCCCACAATAAACCTTCTTAATTATACTCAGTTAGTATTCTTTTCATCCTCTGAAATCTATAACATATGTTACTTACCTGAGGTGGCAGTTATCTTGTCACAGGCATACTGTCACCTCCCCAACCAGGTATAACGTTTCTATACAGCTTCTAGAATACCTAGTGTAGTGATAAAGACTAAAAACTCAAAAACCTTGCTGATTGGAGAATCGATTAGTTGAAGGTTTTTATCCAAAACTATTTTAAATATTCCCTCCAACCTTCAGTCCTTTTTTTAGTAGGGGGAGTACCTGGATTATTCTACCACTTTGGTATTCCAATTTACCAGTCAGTTGCCCGAGATTCTACCTTGGTTTGCACATGTAGACTCAGCCCAGGGATGATATTCAAAATATTTAAAACCATTCTGCTTGAGTACTGACCAAGCAGAATGGAGCAGGGTACCTGAGGCCACCTATTGTGTCAGGCATAGGTCCAGGGATGTAAGGGGATGGCCAGAATGGCAGGAAGATACTAACAGGGTTAGGGGGCTTAGGGCAAGGTCTCTCTACCAACAGGAAGTGGAAACTTTAATAGTTTTCAATAGTTTAACAACTAGTATGGCCAGAGTGGCACAAATTATTCATCACCCACCTTGGCCTGGCCCCAGCATCTTCAAAAGTAGCAATTGCCAAAAGGGAAAGGAAGCAGCAGTCAGGCAAGGTCTAACGAGAACTGAGTCCTTGCATTTTTATGTGGAGGTTTTTAAAAAAAAACAAGTAGAAGAATTCCCTATCTTTTCTCCCAGGCTTCTGTAGCAAGAAGTTACATATACTTCAGAATTAATTGAACAAGAAACAAGCAGAACTGCATGTTTCTAAACTACAGCTTGAAGTAATTTATTTTAGGATTACCTAATGGCACCTAGTTTTTGAATATTAATACTTGTTATTTCTTATGCTTTCACTGACCCTGCAAACATTATTATGAATAATTATTATCTATATATACTTCACCTTGTTCCAAGAAAAATATTTATGAAAATTTTTAAAAGATACAATGCATCAAGATAAAACATACTTGTTATAAGTGGGATGAATGAGATAAAATAAAAGTAAAGGAACAAAAGAAAAAATTAGGAGTGATGTTTGTATTCAAAGTACTTGCTATAGAGTCTGATAAATTTGCAAAAAGTGAGCTATGAATTTGGCTCTAATCTTTCTAGTAGATACAATGCAGAGCGAAACGTCAGTTATAAAACACACAGAATCCACTGAGATAAAAACAAACCAATTGCTCAGAGAAAGACACTGATTCATTCTCCTGAGACTGCTATCAATAATGGAGTTATCTGCTTGAAATGGAATTATTTTACACAGCTGTTTTCTTTAATTGAAAACTTGATGTAAAAAGCTGAGAAACAAACAAAAACTTAACTTTCACAGGTTTTTATTTAAACTGAACTTTGTTTATTCAAGCCTCTCTTCTCCCAACGAAGTTCCAAGAATGATCCAAACTTTGAAAGGTAAATAAGCCAGTCTTACAATTTTGAATACCGGACTAAGTAGTTCTGAGCAAAACAATCATATTAGAAGTGTTTGTTTCCCCTAAAGTGTCAAAACCTAAATGAAATAGACACAGATTTATATAACATGTTTTTGGCCCTCGGATCTCCTAAAAGATAACCATAGTCAAAATGTCAGGGACAAGCTCAGACCTTGTAAACATGCTACAGTACTGCCAACCTCAGACCCAGAATCCCATTCTGAGCAATTACTAGTAGGCCTGTTTAATTTGAAATTCAATTTATGTAGCTCTTAATTCTAAGCAACCCCAGTATGAGAGACAGGCTTTCATAGTATACATTTGGGATATGTCCCTTTGTGTTTCTGGAGAAGAAACGTGTTTTAGAACTTTTTATGATAGATTGATGTAATTGGCTTTAGTGATTCAGAAGCAGCATTCATTTCTGAGGCATTTATGGAAAATACATATTAATAAGCAAAGACTCATTCTCTCTCCCCCCATATCCCAAGAGGTTTCTCAGAGGAAATTGGAAGGTGTGATTTCTTTCAGTCATTCCATCACACTCTCTTTTCTCGTCTGATATATACAAAATCACGTAACCACAAAGAGCAAGGATTGGGGCAGGGTTGGAAAAGACATGGGCTTATGCATCACCATGATCACAACCTTCTTGAGAACTCAGTGCCCAGGAACTAAAAGTCCAGTGACTGGCACTGCAGTGCCTGGGAGGCATGCAGTTAATATTGTGTGGGCCAAAAGTTTCGTTCGGTTTTTTCCGTAAGATGGCTCTAGTAGCGCTTAAATGTCTTTAACTTCATTCAAAACAATTTTGTTAGATTGTATGTGACAGCTGTCATATCAGTGTGCCTTTAAAAAAAGACTTATCAAAACTGGTGAATTTGGGCTTCCCTGGTGGCGCAGTGGTCAGGAGTCCGCCTGCCAATGCAGGGGACACGGGTTCGTGCCCCGGTCCGGGAGGATACCACATGCTGCGGAGCGGCTGGGCCCGTGAGCCATGGCCGCTGAGCCTGCGCGTCCGGAGCCTGTGCTCCGCAACAGGAGAGGCCACAACGGTGAGAGGCCCGCGTACCGCAAGGAGGAAAAAAATTTAAAAAATAAAATAAAATTGGTGAATTTTTGTGTAGCCATTTTAATACTGAAGACGGAAGAAAAAAAGCAACATTTTCTACATATTATGCTTTATTATTTCAAGAAAGGTAAAAATGCAACTGAAGTGCACAAAAAGAGTTGTGCAGTGTACGGAGAAGGTGCTGTGACTGATCGAACATGTCAAAAGTGGTTTGCGAAGTTTCGTGCTGCAGACTTCTCGCTGTACGATGCTCTGCAGTAGGGGAGACCAGCTGAAGTTGATAGCGGTCAAATCAAAACAATATTTGAGAACAATCAATGTTATACTACACGGTAGATAGCTGACATACTCAAAATATCCAAATCAAGCATTGAAAATCACTTGCCCCAGCTTGGTTATATGAATCACTTTGATGTCTGGGTTCCACATAAGTTAAGCAAAAAAACCCTTCTTGACCGTATTTCCACATGCAATTCTCTACTGAAACGTAACGAAAACGTTCCGTTTTTAAAACAAATTGTGACAGGCGATGAAAAGTGGATACAGTACAACAATGTGGAACAGAAGAGATTGTGGGGCAAGCGAAATGAACCACCACCAATCTCACCAAAGGCCGGTCTTCATCCAAAGAAGGTGATGTTGTGTATACGGTGGGATTGGAAGGGAGTCCTCTATGATGAGCTCCTTCCCGAAAACCAAACGATTAATTCCAGTGAGTACTGCTCCCAATTAGACCAACCGGAAGCGGCACTCGAGAAGAAGCATCCAGAATTAGTCAACAGAAAAATGTATAATCTTCCATCAGGATAACGCAAGACCACGTTTCTTCGATGACCAGGCAAAAACTGTTACAGCTTGGCTGGGAAGTTCTGATTTATCTGCCGTATTGACCAAATATTGCACCTTCAGTTTTCCATTTATTTCGGTCTTTACAAAACTCTCTTAATGGAAAAAATTTCAGTTCCCTGGAAGACTGTAAAAAGACACCTGGAACAGTTCTTTGTTCAAAAAGATCAAAAGTTTTGGGAAGATGGAATTATGAAGTTGCCTGAAAAAATGGCAGAAGGTAGTGGAAAAAAAGGGTGAATACGTTGTTCAGTAAAGTTCTTGGTGAAAATGAAAAATGTGTCTTTTACTTAAAAAACCGAAGGCACTTTTTGGCCCACCCAATATGACACAAGGGTGGTGAGGGTAAGAGTGCAAGAGCAAGAATGCATATCACATTGATGATTTTGCTGTTGACCTCTATGGCTCCGTCGATTTTTATGGTAACTTTCACAACACATGATAAGGCTGAATGAGGTATATTTGCAACTTTTTCTAAAATTCATAATGTATGATTAGTAATAATTTGCTTATTTTAATTGTCCTGAAACTATAGAGGACTCGAGGAACTATAAAAAATTAGTTGGTTTAATGAACTCAGTTTTCAACTTATCTCAGTCACTAATCTTATTTCCCTTAATAAGGGCATGAACAAAACTCCCCTGGCTCATTAATTCTGAAATCAGAAGTCGACTCCAAAGGGAAAATTACTTAGCATACTTAAAGTGTTGAACACTTTTACAGCCCTTTCTCATACAAAATCTTATTTAAATCTATCTGGTGAGAAAGGATTTTTTTTAGCTTGAGTTTTTTCCCTTAGCACAGGTGTCCTCAATGGGCATATAATAGACCATTAATAAATAATTAATGGAAGGAAGGAAGGAAGGGAGGGAGGGTGGGAGGGAGGAAGGGAGAAAAAGGTTCATTTTGTGTATGAGAAAATTCAGGAGTTAGTGATTTGTCCAGATATATTGGATGTGGAATTGAAACCCCAAATCTTCAAATCCATCATTCTTCATTACTAAAAACAGCTTTTGCTCTGCCTAGAAAATCAAATAAGATATTGCAATTTATAGAAAATCACAATATCGTATCTCCAAATATTTGTTCACCGCTAACATTTGATTCCAACTCTTCACCAGTCTCTTATTCTTATTATTTCTATTAATATTCCACTCACTGTAATAATTTCTCAAATCTAGCTGCAAACATACTCTCAAATTAGACCAACATAGCCAAATGTTACTAGCAGCTGTAAGGCATGACTTCAGTATTTAACTTTCTATGTTAATTCTTAATTTGGTTCCAAGGCTTTGGGCAGAAATTTCTCATTTGCAGCTCATACCAGAGGGACATGCTTCCTTCCTTTTTTATTGTTGCCAATTTCTCCATGTCACTCATTATAACTCCTAAGCAAATAACTGAATTTTTCATTTAAACCTTTCGGACACATCATAGTAAAAATAAAAATACATAAAGATGCAAGACAAACATGGAAGATAATATGGTTTCCTCAGGCTTAAACAGAATAATAAATGTATGATCATATTATTTGTTTCATACCATTGTTGATTGCACAGTCCCACTGCTGTGGACTGATTTATATCCCCTCAAAATTCATGTGTTGGCGCTCTAATCCCAATGTGATAGTATTTGGAGGTGAAGCCTTTGGGAGGTAATTAGGGTTAGATGAGGCCATGAGGACAGGACCCTAATGATGGAATTAGTGGCTTCATATGAAGAGGAAGAGAGAGATTGCACTCTCCCTACCATATGAAGACACTGCAAGAAGGCTGCCGTCTGTAAGTCAGGAATAGAGCTCTCACCAGGAACCAAACTGGCCCAGACCTTGATCCTGGACTTTCCAGCCTCCAGAACTGTGAGAAAACAAATTTCTCATGTTCGAGCAAGCCACACAGTCTATGGTATTTTGTTATAGTAGCCCAAGGAAATTAACACACACACCCCAACAATTTTACTTTAAAATCTGAATTGTATTTAATCTGTAATGAATGAGATGATTAAGATGGTATTAGGGCTTCTAACATTTAGCAAATGTTTCTGGGTAATTTTCATTATTAATCTTACCAGCATCACAAGTGACATGTCAATATTCTCACCTCCTTTTAATGAAGAACCTTGATGCAGGCAGGGCTATTAAAATAGCATGACAGTTTGCCAGCTCAGCCATTGAGCCAACCACAGACACCAGACTTCAATTTGGGGGGTCAAAGCTTGTTTCTTTAGGCCTACTCAAACTCAACTTTGAGTCACCTGTTTCTGGAAAGGGCATTCAATGTTAAGGAATCAGTGGTATAAATTAAATTGCCCTCCCTCCTTGACCTTGTATGTTCTTCTACCAGTTCTTATACCATAGTTCTACGTATCAAACTCTCTCTGCTGGGCCCGGATCACGTCTTATTTGCTGTTGTTTTTCTTCTTATCAGCTGGCATGGAGCCTGGCGCAAACTAAACTTTCATAATTGTTTGGTGAGTGAATAAAAAATTGAATGAGAAGGCTGAACTAACATACGAAAATACCATGATAAAGTGATTAAGAGTGTGAGCTTTGAAGTCAGGCAACATAGATTTGAATCCCAGTTACGTAATGTCCTAGAGGGGTAACTGCAACCTCACTAAAATTCCTTTCCTCATCTGTAAAATGGGACTAGTAACAGTATCTCACTCAAGTGAGGGTTAAACAAGGTAATACATATAAAGGACTTAATGCAGTATCTGGCATAACCTCTCATGAGTTGTCCCACCTCTGTAAATACCTATGTTGTCTCAGGACATTTTTTATCTCTCTTAGTGCTAGTTCCTAATGGGAAAAAAAGGGGGATCGTGAGGTTTAGCTTAGAGGGTTGTGAAGAAAATTCAGTCAGAAAAGATAGTGAGTTTGAAAATGTAATAAAAATGCTAGGCATGATTATTATTATTTCACTGTCCAGAAAAGTAATCTCTCTGGAAAGCAGTTGTGATAAAGTAGAACAAGCATCAAACTAGGATTTGAGAACCAGGTTCTAATGCTGGTTCTACCCTCATAAACCTAGACAAGGCACTCAACTTCCCTGGGCCTCAATTATCCTCTTTCTATAAAATAAGGTGGCCTATATAATTTCTCAAATCCATTCTACCTCTAAAATTGTATAAACCTAAATCACTATCATTTAAAGGTCTGAATTTTTACGACTTGCCTGCTAATACAGATATGAAACATCACCATGATGAGTAGTCAACAGATATTCTAGAGACGGGCAAACTGAAATGCTGTCTGACCAGTCCCCAGTCCAGCCAAGGTCACTGGTAGAGGAACAGATTCAAAAAAGAGATGCTTACACCCAGTTCAGGAAAATGCTTTTTCCACTGAGTTTCAACTGATTCTATATCTAAAACTCTCTTAGTTAAACAAGTTGTAGTACCTGTGTAGGATTATGATACTCATTAAAGTGAATTTTTAATACGGTAAAAAGATACTGATGAAAAATTAAGTTACAAAATGAACATTATATATTCAGTATGTACACACACACACACGTCATTAGAAATATTGACAGTCTCTGAGGATAAGAAGACATGAAGGCTCATGTGGGGGATATGATAAAGAATTGAAAGTATATTAAAAGTCCTGAGGATCAGGCCAAAGGGTTAAGTTAAGTGTCTCTCTGCAAGTGCATGATTCCCCAATACTTCAGATTTTGTGTCTTGTTTGGAACCTATAAATGTGGATGCTATTGCTTGCTCACCAGTTTTTTCAGAAAATTAAATGAGAAAAAGTATATTAAAGCCTCTAGCCCAGTGCCTGTCCACACAAGGTGTTGGAGAAATGTTAGTTCTCTTCCAATCCCTGTGCGAGGCTCTGCTTAGTAAGGGCAAGAAAAATGTAATCCTGTATTCCTTCTCCATAATTTAATCCCATTTCTCAAAATGGGATTTTTAAAGAATACTTCCTAAATAAATGCATTTCTCCACTGATTTTACAGTGAGTGTCCTCCTGCTTTTTCAGGTTGAGAAACAATAGGTTTTCACTTCATTGCTGTATTTCTTCATTTTGATCTAACTCTAAATACTTACTGTCTGGACATATTTTGATAGAAAGATTGTATAAGGTGCAAAAGCAAAGCACTAGTTTTTGCTGTGCCTACAACAGAGTCGCGTAATATATAGATTTTATAACCCACTCTTTCATCAATGTCTCTTTATGTCATTAAGCATTTTTCTGAGTCTACTGATATTCACTCTTTATTGCTGAAATTTCTTCATTTCTGACACTTTCCGCTGCCCATACACACACATATTCCTTAGTCCTTCCATGCTTTTTTTCCCTAACTAATCACTTATTAACAAAAAAGAAGGGGATGTTCCAGGGATAGAGTAAATTAGAGATGCACAAACTGAAATTGGCTTAATGAGTTACGATATACTGTTGTACATAAAAAATATAAGTCTTTTGTTAATTTCACTGTCTTAATTATTTTATTTAACTAAGGTATTATGCTCCTGTTTCTCTCCTAGGAAACTACTATTCCTTCTCTCAAGGTACAGCCAATCGTTTCTGACGACCTCACAACTATACTATCCATTTTATTTTCCAACGTTAGCTTATGTGGGTATAATAATAATAAAATGCCTGAAACAGCTAAATCGGATGCAACTGCAATTTGTGTATTCCCTAAAATATTAAGATTTGGACTTCTCTAATATCCAGCTCTCCTGAATACTATGTATCAAACCACACCCAACAATTTAGCTTAAAAGAGATAATCACCCCCACTATCTTAGTTCAGGGAAGTACAGAGGAATGTGGGGAGGAGGACCAAGGATTTGAGAGATCTGTTTACTACCGTGAAATCCTGCCAGTTCCCTTCAATACATACAGGTCTAGGATATTATGCTAAGCCTTACTCTCAGTTAAAGAAATACAAATTAAGATAATTATAAGGCAGTAGTTCTGAAGCTTTAGCGTGCTTAAGAATTGCCTTGAAAGCTTGTTCAACATGGGGATTTTCAGATCCTGTCTCAAGAGACGCTTTGAGTAGATCTGCAAGAAAGCTAGGTTTCTGAAATTTTTAACAAGCATCCCAAGTGATTCTGATGCAGAAGTTTCATGTCCCACTCTTTGAGAAAAATTGCTTGGTAGTCCAAAAACATGCCTGATAAATTAGCAAAATAAGCAAATATTATAAAATCCAAAATTGGCGGGGCTGTGAACAAGGACATTACTAATTGCACTATGGATTTGCTACAGATTAGAGAAGAAGGCACAGCAGAAGCTATTAAAACAACCAGAGCCTGTTTCTTTCTTTTAGGGGAACTATAACCCAAGGAAATATCCCAGAATATTTATTTTAAAGTTAATATCCAAAGACAGTCAATGAAGTACTATTTATAATACAAAAATATTAAACAAAAATTATCAACACTAATGCAGTTTGTGTATTTAATATGTGTTTACTTAGCACTTACTATGAAAGATAAAGTACTAAGTCCTCTACAAATATTACCATTTAATCTCATTTTAAGAAAACCTTATTATGGCTAAGCAAATAAGATTTATTAACATGAACATATATTATGTGGATTTTAAAATCACACATGTGTGGGTCATAATGATTCACAGAGATATGTAAACTAATATAAGGCGAAAATGGCAGAACACAAAATAGTAATAACCTAATTACAACTTTTTAATAGGGACATAGGGATTATCAAATGAATTAGCGATATAAGAGAAGAGTAGTTTACGAGTAGCAGGTATTTTTTCTATTAAATTATTTGCGTTATAATTTTTTTAAACACAATTCTGGATATTCACAAGCTAAGACAAATGCTGAAAATTTACTGTATGTCAACAATATGAAGATTAGAGAATGGAAATTATAAAAACAACCAATACCTACAAATGAATGGTGGTATTACAGATAGCGAGAGTAATGAGTTTTTTATATGGTCTGATTACGATCTGAAGTTCTAAGTTAATTCTAAAAGATTTTTTGAAACTTAGAAATGTGTTTCAAAAGGTTTAGAGTAAACTTTAAAAGTCAACTAAGCACTGGATTTTACTACTTCCCCCTAGTTTCTTTCATCAGCATTGGCGAGCAAATGCTGGTCAAGTTTTTCTTGCCATCATCAAGTCCACCTGGATTCCATCTCCTAGACTCCCTTCTTTCAGTAATAAATCATGATTTCAGTTATTCCCATATATACTGTCAAAGAAAAGCTACAAAGGCAGCTGCAAAGATAACCCCTACAGTGGCTCAGATCCAAAATGACAGTTTATGTGCAGCTCAATCTTGCACTGAGATTTTTTTAAGTCCTTTTACATTGGTACATTGCCAGAGAGGCGTTGATATTCTTGATAATTTGTTTTAGCCATATATAAATATATATATGTGTGTGTATATATATTATACATATCACACACACACACAAACACACACACATGAATTTGCACTGATATCAAAATCCATAGGAAGTTATTTCAAGTTTACTGACATTGAGCCACTTGGAGGAAAACTGGCAGATTCATTCCAAAATAATTAATTTTTGCTGAACACACTCAGAGGTCTGTTTTCCCAAAGCAGCCCCGTGAGCCATGTGCTGCGCTGGAAAGGGCATACTTCATTGGACACCATCACTGCTTTCCCATCTGGCAACAGGTGGCCATTAATATGAAACATCAAACTAACACTGAAATGAAATCCTTGCATAATCAGTGATTTTGGAGAGGGCATAAGTGTTTGAAAGTCTGAAAACTGCTCATTTCTCTGAACAAGCAAGCTTTCATTCCCAACCCTTCAAAAAGAGAAAATGAGCCACTGCAAGCAGCTGTAAGGAAGTGGTTACTTTTTGCATTTGCAGAAATTAAATCATCTGGAAAAGTGAAGTGTAGAACCAGAATCCTTCTGGTTAAATGCAGAGTGAGCACAGTGATACCACCACCATGACGGCACTGCGGGTCATGGTACTCCACGGGGCCCATTTTAGCAATCACTGTTCTGAAGAAACCTTTTGGACCCTAAATGGACTCTTAGGCTTCTAAATGTGGTGGCAGGAAAATCAGGCAGAGAGTAGCTCATACCCTTGACTCACCGTGAGGGAGAAGCTTTGATAAACTGTGGCTTCAGCCCTTACACACATCAGTTCACGTATCTGGGACGCTCAGTCAGCCATGATCCAAACTCAAAATGGGTGGGAGCACATATCAAAACCAAGGGTTACTCTGAAGAACCTAGATCCATGCCTTTGTTGAATTCTGGAATTATGTCTTTGCTTTTATCAACGATTGTTATCCAAAATACAAAGAACTCTTATAACTCAACAATAAGAAAACAAACAACCTAGTTTAAAAATGGGCCAAAGACCCGAAGAGAAACCTCACCAAATAAGATATACAGATGGCAAATAAACATATAAAAAGATGTCCCACGTCATATATCGTCAGGTAAATGCAAATTTAAACAACAAGATACTACTAAATAGCTATTAGAATGGTCAAAATCCAGAACACTGACAACACCAAATGCTGGCGAGGATATGGACAACAGGAACTCGTTCATTGCTCGTGGGAATGCAAAATGTTACAGCCACTTTGGAAGACAGTTTGGCAGTTCCTTAGAAAACTAAACATACTCTTAAGATCCAGCAATTGCACTCCTTGGTATTTATCCAAGGGAGATGAAAACTGATGTCCACACAAAAACCTACACATAGATATTTATAACAGCTTTATTCATAATTGCCAAAACTTGGAAGCAATCAAGGTGTACTTCAGTAGGTGAATGGATAAACTGTGGTATATTCAGACAACGAAATATTGGTTAGCCCTAAAAAGAAATGAGTTATCAAGCCATGAAAAGACATAGAGGGAACTTAAGTGCATATTATTAAGTGAAAAAAGCCAATCTAAAAGGCTGCATACTATGTGATCCCAACTATATGACATTCTGGAAAAGGCAAAACTATGGAGACAATAAAAAGATGAGTGGTTGCCAGGGTTTACAGAGTGAGGAGGGATGAATAGGCTGAGGACAGAGGGTCTTTAGAGCAGTGAAAGTACTCTGTATGATATCATAATGGTAGAAACATGACATTATGCATTTGTCCAAACCTATAGAATGTACAGCACCAAGAGTGATCCATAATGTAAACTATGGACTTTGGGTGATTATAATGTGTCAATGTAGGTTCATCAATTGTAGCAAATGTATTACTCTGGTGGGGGTGTTTATAATGGGGGAGGACATGCATGCAGGGGAGCAAGGGGTATATGGGAAATCTCTGAAACTTCCTCTCAGTTTTGCTGTGAACCTAAAAGTGCTCTATAAAATAAAGTTATATTAAAAGAAATATTCCAAGCAAGGCAGACTCATTGGACTACGGGTCAATCCTCTATATGTGACGTTCATTTACATGTCTAATGCAAATGTGTCTAAGAAGTCTCAGTGCCTCAGAGGTACATCCTATAAAGAACATGAGCTCAGAAACAAAAGACCTAGATTTTTGGCATTCCTAAATGGTCAGTTGTGTGCGTGTGCACGTGTGGTTGAGCACGCACCTGTATGCCATGCTCACACCACTGCAGCATATCACAAACCTGGATATTCTTTGAGTTTATAGGACAGTATATTCAGTGAACCCTAATGTGAAAAATATTCTGCCCTAACCCTCAGAGAATGTGTTGTGAAAAGTCAGGTTTGTTAAAATTGTGTTCTTCTGTTTCAACGCGTCCCTTTGATGCAAATGAGCCTGACTACGCGCCGCAGCCTGTTGTCTCTTCTCACCAGGATGCCTACTGCTTATTTCTATTCTGTTTGTCTCAAGTTTGAAGTTTGCCAAGATCACAAGCTGCTAGAAAAAGCTTTCTCTTTTTAATTTTCTTCTTTCCTAACTAAATCCTCAATTGTCAAAAATATTAAAATGGATATAATCTTTCACTGGAGTATTTGTGAAAATTATAGAGTCCTCAGTGACTTCCGGTGTGACTGGGACCAGTTGCTAATAGTAACTCAGATAACAATGCATTTCAAACAACTAATCTAGTGAGGCTTTCTAAAAATATTAATAATAAAGTCCAAGTGATTTAATTTCTCTAGATGAGTATAACGCAAACTCACTGGCTCTGTGTGTCATCGGGCTCTGGTTGCTAGGAAATCCATGAATAGAACTTAATATGCATTCAGCAACAGGCTGCAGACGCAATTTATCTCCATGGATGCTCCCTCAATTGCCTTTGAAATGACACTAAGATAACTTTGAAGCATTCGAGACAAGCCAGATTCGGTGAACACAAAGGAAACAAGCCGTTTTTGGACAACCATCTGGACTTCCGGCACAGCCCTGTGAAGTTCACACTCCTCGGGCTGTGCATATCTAAATGTATATTCTATGTAGGTAGGAACTGTGAGTCAGGAAACTAAGGCCATATTTTGAGGAGCAGATAAGGGGCAAAGAATGATGCAGAAGTGTGAGCTTTGGAGGCAGATGCATCTAAAATCAAATCCCAGGTCAGTGACTTACTAGCTCAGGGATATAAATTTTTCTGAGCTTCAGTTTCCTCTCCTATAAAATGAGAGTAACAATACTCACCTTACAGAATGATTGTAAGCATTAGACGTATGTACCTAAAGCCCCTGACATACAACAGCAGTGAAACTAATGATATTACACAAAATATGAACACAAATATTAACAAAAATAGTAGAAATAGCAGTAGTAGGATTAGTAGAATCACAGCAGAAGTAGAAGGTAGTCATTGCTATCAATACCACCACCACTATGATAACCACTGCTAGTACTAGTACTACTATTACTACTACTACTATGGAAATAACTATGTAAAAAGAGAAGAATCTGTTAGCTTTAAAACTTTGCACCATCACTGTGACCTAAAAGCAAACTAAAATGATAGGTACTTCTGGCAGACTAGTGTGTAAAGAGCCCCAAAACTGTCAGTTTCAGCAAATTTCACTACTTTTTTTATTTTATTTTTTTTTTTGCGGTACGCGGGCCTCTCACTGTTGTGGCCTCTCCCGTTGCGGAGCACAGGCTCCGGACGCGCAGGCTCAGCGGCCATAGCTCACGGGCCCAGCCGCTCCACGGCACGCGGGATCCTCCCGGACCGGGGCACTAACCCGTGTACCCTGCATCGGCAGGCGGACTCTCAACCACTGCGCCACCAGGGAAGCCCTCACTACATTGGTTTCTAATTCTACCCCTGAAAATGAGGATTTTTGAAAAATATCCCATCTTTTCTTTAGTAAGTGTGAAAAGTTAGGGAGTTTCATTTGCCTGTTTGTATTTTCTACTCCCTGAAGAGAGGAGAGCATGAAGCATATCAAAGAAGTAGGAAGAGGGTATCCAAGAAGATCTGACTTACTCAGTGTGTATAGTTCAAGGGTGGCAACCTCTTGCATAAGGGTTAAATGCATTTAGAAGTACTCACACATTACACGGATCCAGGAAATAAAAAAATCACAAGTGACATCTAGACAGCTGGTTTTTAAAAAGCAGTTTGGCTTGAAATTGTTCAATTTGAGCAGGAAATTACAGAGCAGTGGAACAAAAGGGCTGAGAGGGGACTGGGCCTGGCCCTGGGTCTGGCCTCCGCTGGCAGGGTCGCTGTCTGGTGGGCATGGAGCCTTGCTAACCTTCAATTCCTCATCTGAGAAATGAGAAAATCAAACCTGCCCTCACAACCTTCTGAAAGAGTTGATGTCTGTTAGAGACAAGAAAACTCACTCTCAGAAAGTCCCAGAAACAGCCAAGTTCACAAAGCTGGTCAGAAAAGAGCCAAAATTCAACACTCAGGTCAGCTCACGCCAAGGATGACATGCAACCTATGCTCTGTGGTCACCTGCCAGGTGAGGAGGGAAGTAAGTGGCAAATAAGCAGGGATCCAGAACCTTCCACTCTTAACTTCAGCAAGAGCAGCTCTACAAAGATCATTTGTATATATTGAGTTTCCATACCCGGTTTTGTTCAAGAAATTATTCCCTAGCTAAAAGAATACATTGAAAACCTCTCCTGTACCATGCTGCCTTCCAACACATGCCTTCCGTTTCTCGAGCAGTGCTTTTCCAATAGGGTTTTCAGTGATGATGGAAATATTCCGTATCTGCCTTGTTCAATACAGTAACCAGTAGCCATCTGTGGCTACTGAGCACTTGTATTGTGGGTAGTGTTATCAGCAAATGAATTCTTAATTGTATGAAGTTTTAATTAACTTAAATTTAAATACTGTAGCCACATGTGGCTCCCAGTTACCATATGAGACAGTGCAGTAATCTACAGCAAGAGCTGAGGAGGGAAGGCCCTAGAGTTAACCAATATTGAGCTAAAATTTCTTTTTAAGGTTAAACACCTTTGTTCAGAGTCATGAGAAACTGAAGTGCTTTCCCTTCAACAAATGCAATAAGCCGATAGTGTGGCTTCCGTTACTGTTCGTTGTTTTCTCCCCAGAGCTGATTAAACGGCTGCCCTCATCTCTGTAATAGGCAGGTGAGAGTTAAAGGGAGGGTACCTGTGTTCTCTGCACGGCAGCTTGCCTACACTGAGGCAACTCTGTGTGTCTCTGTAAGTTACTATATATCCAACTTGCTATTTACAAAACAGGTGATTTTCTAATGTAGCAATATTTTTTCTGTCAACAGGATAATTGAAAGACTAATCTCAATTTGCTTGCTCTTGAATTGTTTTAAAGCAGACCCCCTTCCCCCTTCTCCTGGGCTGTGTTCCTCTCCTACCTCCCCTGGTGAAAGCCCAGGCACCTGGGTTTTATTCTCTGCTGATCAAATGACCCTACCCCAAAGGGAGAAGGGCCTGAGTCAGGGGGGCAGGCCAGGGAGAATTCCCCACTTCAAGTCACTGCTCACAGAAGTGAGAAAGTCTTCAATTCAAATGTCTGTCTCTAATGGATTATTGTTACAGCTAACTTCTTCAGTGACTGAATAAACACAAAATCAGATTTCTTTTTTTCACCTGATTCCAAAGAAACTAGCGCATTCATAGCTCAATTCTCTCCCCAAAGGTGTACCCTTCCCCACCCCCCTCCATATCTCAGTGAATCAAGAATCAGGCCACCTGACGGCAGAGGCTGGAGCAATCATTTCTCATATTGTCATCTGATGAATGCCTGAACAATGCTTCGTTTAAACAAAATCTGAGTCCCGCAGTTTCAAAATGCCAGTCCCTTTCCCCCAACCAATTCCACAGTGAGTCTGCCTTAATTCACTCTGACACACTGGAGTTAGACATTAAAATTAAAATAGTCTGACCCAGATTATTCCTCTCCATTGAAATGAAAAGGGGTCAATGGACCAAAGCTGGAAGATATAATGTAGCGCCCAGACAGAAATAAGACTTGTTAACTTAGGAGTCTTTAAGGAGACTGCTTACCCAGTTTAACCCACCATAATCTTGACTGCAATCATTATGCAGGGCCCACCAAACTCCTCTATGGCAGGCATGATCATGGGGTCGTCAGGGTACACTGATGACAAGTCTCTGCTCTCACAGAGCTAAGATTTAATAAAAAATTAAATAAGTAAGAGAATTCACAATTTTGTGAACATCAAACTATGAAGGCAACCAACAGGATGATGCTGAGAGGCGATGCAGCTCCTTTCAACTGCATGGTCCTGGAAGGGATTTCTGAGAAGGTGATGTTGACATTGAGACCTGAAGCAGGAGCAGGGGCAAGTCATGGAGCTGGCTTGGTGATGAGGGTCCAAATGGAGCATCAGAAAGCAAGAGGCCAAGCCAGAGAAGAGACTGCCATGATCGAGGAAATGTGACCAGCACCCAGAGTGGGTGACCAGTGGCACGAGATGAACTTTGGCGGCGGCAGGAACCACATTCTCCAGGATGCTGAGGGTCATGGGGAGAAGTGAGATTTGCTCACAAGTGCCCTGAGGCAGGTGGTCAGGGTTATAAGCAGGAGGGCAGTAATAACTGCAGGACTCTGTGAAAATGACAATGAGGATTTCTGAGAATGACCAAGCCAGAACTCTGTAGGAGGTCAGGTTCTCTCTGTGAGGCAGGAGAAAACTCTTAGCACAAGGTTAAGGAAAGAGTTCTGGGCCCAACTGTCTTTTGCTTCTGTGAGTCCCACTTTTCAGACTTCCTATACCAGCCACACCAGCCCCCTGCAGAACCTGGTCCTTTGCACCTGCTCATTGTACAGTCCTGAAGTTCTGAGCCTCTTCAAATGCCCTGCTTTTCCCTCTACCTGGAATGAGCTTCTCCATATACCCACATGCTCCACACTTCCTTGCTTTCTCAAGGTCTCTGCTCAAATTTCACACTACCGGAGGGGATTTCTCTGACCACCCAAGCCAAAAAAGAACCCCTTGTCCTTCTCTCTCTCTCTCTCTCTCTCTCTCTCAATCCCCCTTACTCTGCTTTATGCATCTTTATTTTTCTTCATAGCAATAATCACTACATGGCATGATATATATTTATCTGTTTATTGTGTGCCTCCTGCAGATACAGTATAAATTTCTAGACGGGAAACCTGTGTCATTCACTTGTTCCTCCTCCGTGTTTACATTAGTGTCCGGCAGTAGTAGGTAACTGATAAATATGTGCTAAATGAAGTACTGCAGTCATACTTGTCCTTTTATACCTGAGAGCCCAGAATTTGCTGTAGGCAAACTTGTCACCAGTCAGCATCTTCTGCAGTGGGAGGAGGAGGTGGCGCCCGTTCCAGAAGGAAAATCACCTCTTGCTCAGACACTAACTCAACACGGATGCCCCCACCGCATACCCACAGATGCCCCAGGCAACCCTCAACTTTCCCCACTGAGCAGTAGCTCAGGAGCTATGCTGTTTAAATTCTTCATGCCAGTATCTTCTATGGGTCTACCTTGAAAGACATTTTTCTTTGAAGAGAGGAAAAGATTAACACATGGATCAGCAAGAAGAAGTGTAGGTCTATTCAAAACCAAGAAGAAGGCATAAGAACCAACCTCTGCCCATTATACTGTGATTTTTCTCCATGGCAGACCCCATAATTGTTCACCAGGGCACCCCCAGCACCAAGGAACCTAGTAGATTCTCACTATGTTTTTGTTGAGTAACAAACACTGTAGTTGAGACATGATTTACACACATAGAAATCAACTGGAGAGCAAGCTCAGCACAATAGGACTTGAAAGCCAGGGAGTCCCGACTTTTCCTAAGCATGAGTCACCCTCAGAGAAATGAGTTCTCCAATGTACAAGGCTTGCCTCCTCCAGGAAGCCCTCCCTAACTGATCTAGTCCAAGCTAGATTCTTATTGTCTTCATAGTTGCTGCCACACCTTCTATCACTTAGCAGTTTTCCAACACTTTAAAACAAGGACTGCTTGCCTCAAAGGCTAGTATCTCTGAGAGTCAAATGTCAAATATTTGTGTCAAATATTCATATACATGTCGCCCAGTGCCCAAAACCATGTGGGGAATGTAAGTAGTAGAGAGTGTATTTTCTAGGGGTGTGCTGGTTAATTAACAAGCAATCTTTTTTCCATTTTCATTTCTCTAAACCATAAGCAACTTAACTATGTTTTTCCTCTTATTTGCATATCTGCTTACAATGTCATCGTGTTTTACATATATATGTTCAGTTTGTTTACACAAAAGGAAGCTATTTTTCTGCAATTACTGGAATACTGTTAACATCCAGAGCCTAGAGTTTCCCATCTGGTTGCAAATCCCACAACAAAGAACCTTTTGGAAGCTTGGTTAAATCCTTAAAAGAGATGCATTTCACAGCTCAACTTTTATCTGATGTCAACAGAAACATATTTTTGCAGAATGTGGCTCGGATGCAAGTATGTTGAATTCCTAGTTTAAAATGCAGAAAGACGGAAGGGGTTGCAGGTAAATTTAAAATTTTAAATTAAAAACATATTTAGAGAGTAGTCGAATTAGTAAAAGCCTCTGGGAGGGCTTGAGCCATGACTCCCCTGGTCCAGGCCACAAAGAGAACAGCTTCCAATTAATTAATGTGGCCAATATTTTTCAAACCCCTTCTCTGGGGAAGACACCCTGCGAAGTTTGGTGGGGAGAGTTCAACTGGAAAAGATAGATAAAAATCAATAGACGAATACAAGCAAGATGACTTCTTTCTTTTTTCCTAGATCACTATTTCACTTTCTGTTCTCCCCTCAAATCTCTAAGCCTCTTCTCTGCCTCTCAATCTCAACTGAACTGGCTTCTCATTTCACTCGGGGGGCGGCGGGGAGGAGGGGAAAAGCAGTGAGAATTGAATTTCCACAAGCACCACTGTCACCACCATCTTGACCACCACATCTAACAAGGTGCCAGCATCTGGGCCCATCTACTCTGACTTTGCTCCCGTTGCAATGGATAAGTGGTCAGTGCTCCTAAGGCCAAGTCCTCTCTTACCTGTTAAAGGACACAGCTGCTGCAGCTGTTCTCTCTCCTACGTGTGTCATCAAGTTTTCTGTCTCTACTGGATCAGTCCATCATCATGCAAAAAAGTGTAGGACCCCCCACTCACATCCCCTCTAGCCACTTCCTGAGTTCTCTGCCTTGCTTTACACTACAGCTCTAGAATCAATTGTGTATATTTGCTGCCTCCACTCTACTCTTCTCATTCAACTCACTCATGGGGTCAGGCTTTTGACCCCATTAATCCACCAGTAATGGAGTCCCCAGTGAGCAGATCACTGCTGACCCAAAAGCAAATTCCTAGTTAACGACATTGACGCAATTAAGCACTACTTTCCTCCCTGAAATGCCTTCTTCACTTATCACTGGCTCTTAGGTCTCCTTCCGTCTTACTGGTTGCTTCTGTGGGTCTCTTGTGCTAGTTTTTCCTCTCTTTCCAGAATTCAAGTCTCCCTGGGGTTCAGTTTTGAGACCCCTTCTTTTTTTCTGTTCTCATTCAATCTAATGACTTTAAAGTGCCTTCTAGACACTGGCGATTCCCAAATATATACATTTTCCCCTGTATATTACACTTGTATGTCCATCTACCCACTTCATGTCTCCATCTATATATCCAATAGCATTTCACACTCAAGGAGTCCAAAACTGAACATGTGATTTTACCCTCAAACTTGCCCCTCTCACTGTCTTTGTCAAGGAAATGGCAAATCAATTATTCTAGTTTCTCAGTCCAAAGTATAAGAATATAAAGTCCTTGGGGGCAGGGTCTTTGTACAGTTTGTCTCCCTCATCTATAACAGTGTCTGGCGCATAGTAGGTAACTGACAAATACATGCTAAATGAGGTACTACGATGGAGGTCTAAGTAAAGGACATAGGAAAGGGCCACTAATCCTAAACTTAAGGCAAGAGGAGAGGGAGCAGTCAGGAAATGCTTCATGTAAAAAAAAAAAAATTCTAATTTGGTCTGGAAGGATTAGCAAGAATTTGACAGGAAAATAAAGAGAAACATTCCTGGCAGAGAGAACAGCATGAGCAAATATAAAAAGATGTGAAAATGTGTGTTATGTTTAGAGAACCAGAACCATGTCACCGAGGTATAGGGTAAATGACAAAGCCCACTGGGAGATAATTCTGGCAGAGTACTTTGAGGCTGGATCTTGGAGAGTCTTGTTAAAAAACGTGGAATTTATTTTATAGGCTAAAGAAAGCCGTAAAGATTTTTAAGCAGAGGAATAATACTTTATAGTACAGTGTTGGGGACATAGTAGATGATTAATAAATGTGTCTAGGGAAACAAAATCAGGAGCATTTTGTTTGGTTGTTGGTGTGAGGGTAATAGATTGGGGATGTCAAGGGGAGAGAATCAAAGTATGGGAATCTAAGGCAATAGTTACAGCAGAAGATGGAGAAGCATGCACTAAACTGTGATGATAAGAATGGCCAGGAGAGGGCAGCTATAGGAGAGGCTGTGGAAACAATTGTTGCTGGTCCCTTAAGGGTGAAGGAGGTTAAATAGAGGCACAAAAGGTTACTAGTCTCCAGACTTCTTCCCTGACTCCCCAGAATCTTTTAGAACAACAGGAGGAAGTGTGTCCCAAAGTCCTGGCACTCTTAGATGCTGAGAGCCAGATGAAGGACACACCAGCTATAGGCAAGGACTGGCTCCAGGCACTCGGGTTGAAGTCTGTTCCCAAGGTTTATAGTCATTTCCTCTGCTCAGTGATCCAATGGGGAAGCCAAGTAGCCGTTTCTCCACCATTCTGGCATTACTTTTCGGTGGGATTCCACCACAGAGGTCTAAGCCAAAGTTAGGATAAGTGGCATGCCAAAGACTGGAGGTGAGAGAAAATGTCACTATTACTAAATGTTGCCGGTAATCAGCGTGGCTTCCAGGAAAGAAAAGAAAATTCTTTCTCTGTTTCCCCCCTGCATCATATGGCTCAATTCTACCCTGAGCCCCCAATTCTTGCTTGTTCTATTAGTTTCATGTTAAGCTGTATTATGGTTTAAAGAGATTTGGAGGCAGAAGCTAATTGGAAAACTCAATGTCATTCATAAACCTATTACTATTAGGAAGAATGTGCTGAGTTTCTAACTACAAATTTATAAGCAAACTTTTGGTACTTAGTCCATTAACACAGGAAATAGGATTTCATGTTCTGTTCTTTATGATTCGTATTTCTACTTCTCCATCAATTATTCATTATTACACAGCTTCTAAGAGGGCACAAAGTTAATAATAACAATTATATTAATGATTGAGTTATTAAAATTTAGTTTAATAGCCACTATATTTGTGATGATAATTACAGTTATGACTATGATTATAGCAGCCATTGTAATCATAATAAGCTCAAAGATGGTTTAATGCTAATTGTTCCATCATAAAGAAATTAGAATATAGAACTGTTAAATGGATATGCTTATGATTGTAATGCAAAAGAATATATGTGGTTATTAGTTACTAGATGTTAGCCTCCTCTATGAAACTAGAGCAAAGAAAATTTTGGTAAAACCAGAATTGGTTCAGATCTGCTATAGACCTCCTGAGAAAAAAATGGGTATCGTTCTTGAAACTAAATGCCTTACATTGAAACTAATTTGACATTTAGGGAATATATTGATAAGATATTGGGACCTTATTTAATTTCAAGTGGGCTAGAGATAGAAAGCAACACCATGGACTACAGCCTTTGAAGCACACTAATGAAAGAAACTGCCCAACCATCAAGATCCTATGAAAATATCTAGAAATGGGGCATTTCTATTGAAAAGACTCCTGGAGCTCTCTCCTCTTTTCATGTCTCTTCATACAGTATTGGGCCACTCTGGGGACTGACAATTGTAGAGACGGATGGGTGAGATTTTGCAATTCATAAATCTTATAAAAATTGGCATCCTTGCCCATTGATTATTTGTCCTTAATTCTATCTAACCTTACTTTTTCTCCTGTGCCAGAAAGATGCCACTTTTAAAAATTTCAAGAATAGCATGAGTGGGCTTCCCTGGTGGCGCAGTGGTTGAGAGTCCACCTGCCGATGCAGGGGACACGGGTTTGTGCCCCGGTCCGGGAAGATCCCACATGCCGCAGAGCGGCTAGGCCCATAAGCCATGGCCGCTGAGCCAGCACGTCCGGAGCCTGTGCTCCGCAACGAGAGAGGCCACGACGGTGAGAGGCCCACATAACACAAAAAAAAAAAAAAAAAAAAAAAGAATAGCATGAGTAAGCCGTTAATTTGGAGTGAGTTAGTTTACCTTTAGGCATCCAAGGTAGAGGAAGACGAACTGAGCCAACACGATCCTTATTAGATAGAAGAAAATGTCAAGTACCATGCTTTTAAAATAAACACAAGATACACTCATTTTCACACATATTTGCTACAGATGGAAATTTCATTTAATGATGAAAATTTCACTTAATTGTGGACCCTGGCCAAAGGCTTGTAAATACCAAGAAGACATCATTACATGAGATAGCTTCACTCATAAAGCAGTCACATAGAGACCCCAAGAACACCACCAAAGCTGGTTTCTGATGAAATATTTGATGATTACAATGACATCAAGTTGTTCCATTTGAACCAATATACATTGTTATGGAATCATAATAAAAATTTGCATAATGAGAATTTTCAAGGGAGTTGAAATTCTTAACAATTCAGAAAGTCCTGATGGAGAAGGGAAGGAAGGGATGAATTATTTCTGATTTTCAAGGGTATGAACTTAAATAAGCTTCAGTTACATCATGGGTGATGAGCATAAGAAATCTTGAATTGACTCCCAATCTGTAGTGAATACACCAGCCAAGAATTTTCCAAGGTTTTGTTGGCTATCCCAACTCAGAAGGCTTCTCAAGCCTCAGAGGCCCTCTCACCAGTAGAGGATGCTATTCTTCCATGCATCGTAAGCCCCCACCAACCCCAACTCCATCCAGAAAACAGTCCGTACAGGGAAAGGATTCCTACCGGGCCATTTTGTCTAAGTGTGGTTTTGCACTTCAAACAAAAGAAAGGAATCTTTCATTCAGCTAAAGTTAAATATTTTGGCGGTGATTTCTACATCTATCATTTTTCAAGGAGGTGAATATATTGGGGTGGAGTGGGAATGAACTATATGCTGCTGCCTAAAACACAAATATCAGATATCAGACACTGTTTTCTCTTCTGTGAATTTCTAGCTCCTATTAGTGAACCCGAAAACAATGCCTTTCAATGAAAGGAGGGTGCTTCTTGAATTGATCAGAATTTTCCCTCCTGTGAATACAGGAAAGTAAACAAAATAAAGGCTGTGGGCTGGAGAACAAATGAAAAAAAGATAGTCATTCAAATTAGTAATAATATATATATATTTAAAGCTGAAAGGGGAAAATCTGTCTCCAGGGGAAATTTTTTTTAAAAATGGAGATGGGATTGGCCAGGAGGGAAGGAGAGATAAAACATAAAGCTCAAGAAAATGAGTATAACAAAAAGGAAAATCGGAAAAGGACTCATTCCTCTGGTTTAAAAAAAAAAAAAAAAAAAGCTTATAAAAATACAAGCAGCATAAAATTAGACAGGGACCCTTTCTCTCCCAGTAAGTAGCCTTTCATTCATTTGACGAGCATTTCTTGAGTGTCTCACCTTTGCAGAGAACACTAGAAATGCACGTACAAAGCTGAATGGCACCCAGGTCCTATTTCCGGGCATCGTAGAATCTAAGAGCAGAGATAAACCACATAGAAATTGTAGTGTAAAGAAGAAAGTAATAAATGTTGTGAGAGAAATAGGTAGGAAGTATTGTTATGACAAGTAGAGGGGGAGTTGTCCTTGTATTGATGGATGAGTCAAAGAAGACTTCATAAAAGGAACAGCTTTTCAGTTCGACCATTAAAGAATGAGTAGGATTTCGATAAGAGGATTTGGACATTCCTTACAGAAAGAAGGAATGACATGATTAAAGGTTCAGTGATGGGAAAGTAATTTGTTTTTAACCTGTGAGTGTTTGAGGAGAGAAGTAGTAGGTGGCAAGACTGGTGAGAGGCTCTTAGAAGCCAAATCATAAGGGCCTTGGGAAGTCAGGCTAACAAGTGTAGACTTTTTTCTTCACGTAAAAGGTTCTTAATGTGGGTTTGTGTATAATTTTCAAGGGGCCCATAAACCCCTTATATGTTTTTGTGATTGAACATTTTCTCCTGGGAAGAGATCCATCAGTTTTCATCAGATTCTCAAGTGAGTTCATAACTCAAAACAGTTTAGAACATAGGGAAGACACCTCTGATAAAGTACTGTCCAGCTCACAAAGATTCCTCTATTTTTTGGATATTGACCTTGACAGACAAGGATGTGGCCTCTAGCAGCCAGAGCTGTACTGTCTGACCACGTCACAACAGTCGCAGTTGAACGAGGCTAGGGAAACAACTGACTGGGAGCTGGCCCAACCAGATTCCGAGGGTATGCAGATGTGACCTGGAAAACCCTGACACTGGAGGTGTGGGAATTAGAATTCTAGAGAAAGTATTCATGAATTAATTATTTTCAGGTATTTCTCACTACTTTGATTTCTGCCCTTTATAGCGCTAGATTGTCAAATCTTTCTTGAATTCCGTGAGACAACCCAGTATCCTTTTAATATCCTTTTTGTGTGTGTGTTGGGGGGTGTGGTTTGCTGGGAGGGGAACTGGCTTCCTTCACTTGTAACCAAAAGAACTTTAATTAATACAGAAACTGTATTTCAAACACTGAAATGAAGCAGTCGGCAAAGTATTGAAATGTGTGCACAGAAGCATGACATTATCTAAAAATTATTTCAGAAACGTCAGAGTTATCTTTAAATTTTTTCTCTACCCCCAATCTTCAACATCAAATCAACACTAACTTTCACCCGTTTTGCTTGCACACAATGTCTAGTATCCATTCTCACTATAGCTATCCTGGTTCAGGTCCTAGCCATTTTTCTCCTAGACCATTGAAATGAGCTTTTAAATGGTCCCACTAACTCCAGGCTCCAATACATTCCCCACACTGCTGACAAGTGTCTTTTGCGACTCATAAAATCATATGCATCAAAATCAACTCGAAAATCTTAGCCCACACACTTCTAGTGAAAAAGTCTAAACTCTTCAGTCCACTATTCAAAGCTCTTCAGAATCTGGCCACAACCCACCTTTTCAACATTACCAACCACAGGTAATAACTCTCACAGTCATCAGATTCCATTTCGGATCAGATTATGGGCTCCAGATCTCTACACATACTGTCCCCTATGTTTGAAATGACATTTTTCTTCTTCCTACTCTGGTCACTCAACGTAAGTGTCACCTACGTTGTCCTTCCCTGCTCCATCCAGTTGAAATTATTCTCTCCATCCTCTGTATTCTTGTAGCAGGGGATTCTATTACAGTTCAACTTAATACGGATACTTGCTCACCTCTGCCTCCCCTCCTATCCTATAAGCTGCTCCAGAGCGTATCTTACTTATCTTTATATTTAGGACCTAAAGCAACACCTTCCAAAAGTGGGTATTAGATAAATATTTAATGGACATGCAGAAGGAATTGGGAGATGTAAGAACTAATGAAGGTAAATAAAGAAGACATCTGTGGAGAAGTATAGCGAGGACCTGGTATGGAGCATGGCTAATCTCAAAACAGTTCCAGAAGGTGGGATTGGCCAATGGGGTCCAAGTCTGGAGAGCAGTGAAGGAAAGGATCAAGGGTAGGAGAGGCTCCTGAATTCAATGACGGGAGGCCACTGTTATGATCTATTCATAATGTGGAGAAGAATGACTGGAGAAGCTAGAATGCCAGTGCGTGAGGAGGTGGGAAGAAAGCAGAAGAAAGAGAAACAGTTTACTTCTTTGGGAAGTAGGAAAATAAAATGAGAGGGACAAGTCCAGGCCAGTGAGGCAAGGAGGAAAATGAGAAGCGTCCTAGAGAAGAAGGCAGAAGCTAGAGGAGCTGGCATTGTCAAGACACAGAAGAGCCGACTCTTTGAAACAGAAAATAAGTCTGGATACAACAATTACTTTGGAAGAAAAATGAGACATCTTAAATCTAAGAAAGGGATAAATAGAAAGGACTGCAGTCCTCAGTGTCATCAGTTTTCACTCATCAATACAGAGTATTTATTTCCATTGCCTCTATCAAGAACTCTCCCCTGCAAGCAAAGTTCATCCAATATAGTGTCAAGACAAAGGTAGAATAACTATAATTTTGTAAATGGGAGACATTAAGTACATAAAGACAGCAAAGATCACTCGAATTGTATCCGTTTCACGTCAAGGGCACCCTTATAATCACATTTAGTTACACGGGGATGGGCTGTGGAAACAGCTGGGTGGACCTTAATTTAATTTAATTAATTGATTTATTGGTTTCATTAATTGCTGTCAAAGGATATAAATACTGTCCCCAAGGGCCACAGTTTAGTTGGTCATCACTACAGCTTCTAGAAAAGTAATTGGATTTCTTAGTTTAGCCCTCAAGGTGAGCTATCAAAGAGCTAGCAGAATTTAACAATATAGTGTCATGGAAAATAAAGACAGAGAACAACCTATTGATGTAAACAGCGCCTCCTTCTTTTTCATTTTCCTCTGACAAGGTCTTTTTCCATTAGTCTTTTTTAATTCCTTTTTAGCAGAGTAAATTACTTTCATTTCTTCCCAAGCACTCTCTCTACTATCCTTTTCTTTGGATTTCATCTTCACTTTTAACCTTGGCTTTTCTCTAATTATCTTAGATGCCATCAAATCTTCTTCGTACATAAATGGAATGTGAATCAATAAATAATTGATAAAATTGTTAACTCAGAATCTTAAACTGACTGTTTGGTTTCCCCTGTTAAATTGCAGTCTCTGGACATAATGCTAAAGCCCAGAACCTTGAATTAGAGATATTTCTCTCTCTTTTTTTTGAGTAAAATTAAAATATTTACCCAATTACTTTTAATAAAAATATAAAGTTTTGAGAAGAAAATAAAAATAATTCAGAATCTCAGATTTATTACCTTTTGATCTTTTTCCTATGTACGCCTGAATCTCAAGGAAAAAGAGCTACAAGTAAAACCTTCAAATGCTGCTTTACTCTGTAACACACCAAGGCATAAGTAGTACTTTTAATCATGAAACAAAATCAGGGAGAAAAATGTTCTCTTCCCTTCTTCCATCTTCCCTGCCTCCTTCCCTCCCTTCCTTCCCTGTGCATATTTGGCATCTCTACGATGCTAAAGAACCGGTGTTAGGGCCCCGTAAAAATTAGCAGTGCCAGACACAGTAGCTAACACCCCTGGGCAAGCATAAGCATCACTAGGTGGGGAACTATAATGCTGGGCAAAGCAGAGGGAGATGATGTACAAACGTGTAGCAACAGTTCAAGGGAAGCTGCTTATATCTGCACACATAGGAGACATCTCCTGGAGATACTTTTCAAAACATTTGGTAGAAGGATGGGCACTTCGAAGCTGCTTGAGTCCAACCTCAGTCATGTAAATCAAATGATCCAATGAAATCTGAGTCATGGCCGTTGCTATGACCTCATTCATCTGCCAAGGCCGGAAGAGCCCA
The DNA here is from genome assembly GCF_963455315.2 of Globicephala melas. Taxonomy (NCBI): domain Eukaryota; kingdom Metazoa; phylum Chordata; class Mammalia; order Artiodactyla; family Delphinidae; genus Globicephala; species Globicephala melas. The sequence continues at coordinate 57,192,909 of NC_083322.1, forward strand.
GGGAAAGTCAGGTATTAAGATATTTTTAGACTTCAAGGACATAATAAATTTGTGCCCCATTTCACAATATGTCTTCTCCATTCTCCATACACCTTCTATAATTAATGGATATGCCCCATTGCGAAATGCAGATTTCCTTTTAAATATTTAAATTTTGATTCCCACATTAATTTAGGATTCCATTTCTTCTGAGAGCGTGGATAAAAATTATCTTACGCTGGCAGGATGAATGCAACCATGTGTATTGTGATTAATGCAGGAATAAGAAGGCTGAAGCACAGGGATAATTTCAATATACCAACGTCAGCTCACAGTCTAGAGGAAAGGTTTTGCAAGAGAAACTCTCTGATGCCCAAAGGACTGCTAGAAATAAACATGGCTAGTTTCAATCTACAGTTCTCAACTCTCCTATTTAGTTTGTGCCTCAACACTGCCTCTCATGCCATTTTATACTTGAGCAATTTTGTTATATATATAAACTCTGGTGCCTTTGTATTAACCCATATTGTTGTTATATTATTAAGGAGCTATTGAAATACTAGAGTTCAGTCCTTACAAAATAATAATCATATGACTTTAACTGCCTGTAAAATAGTTTGCTTACTACAGCGACATTCATACCGAATTACAACACAGTTGTGCCTTCTACAATTTAAGACCCTTGATATGCTTTTAGCTTTTATGATTATGATTTGTTTTTAACTGTACACGTAAAATATATAGAAATATTTGATGTAATGAATCAAATGATCTCAATATGCTAAACTATAGCCCAAGAGAGTCGGAAACCTTTGAAAACTACCTCAACGTTTTCCAGCCAGTGAACTTCCTTATCAGCATCACAGCTAACATCATCTTGTCATCCGGGAGGCCTTCTGACAGAAGAACTTGTTAGGCAGTGTTGGGTGGAAATATCACAACAGTAGGATCTCAGGTGGCTGTGCAGTTACCTAGACTCTCTCTGGGCGATCAGCTCTTTGGATAATAATTCTGAAAATGGATTCATGGGCTCTTACAACTAGAAAGTCTCTTAGAGATCATCTAATGTAGCTGGACTCCCTCAACTGGTACCTGCTTCTAGCCACATGATGGATCTTGTTCTACTCTCATTATTTCTCTCGTTTTGCTTGTACAGTACCTCTTCCTGCTCAGAATTCAGAGCTATAGCAGGAGTCTGAATACTTATCTCTATAATGCTTCCCAATTCTACTTCATGTCCATTAACTGAAAGCTGGCATTCCTACAGTGTAGCTCTTTTTATTTAATGTGAAGAATGGGAGCCACCAGAAGAGAAACTGGATGAAGCCAGAGGCAGCTGGCACAAGAAACTAAGGCTGCACAGCTCCAAGGACTACCTGCCCACCTCGCTGGAGCTTTCCCCAGCAACTGCTAGTGAGCTGGGGATTAGTCAAAGACGACAAACCGACCAGCCGTGAATTGTCTCTGATATGAGGACTCTAAATCCTGCTCATTCTTCAAAACCCAGTTTAAATATCTCATCCTCCTTACGAACTAATATTAATAATTAATAGCATTTCCCCCGAGTCCCAAGCACTTTGTATATAGCTGTACTGTAGTTGTTTAAGAGTCTATCTTCCAGTGGGATAATGCAGTTTATTGAGGAAAGTGACTCTATCTTATCACTTTCGTATCTTCAGTGCCTGGAATAGAATAGCTGTTTAATAAATGTCTGAATGTAGAAGAAAATGTCAAAGAAAAACATGAAGAAGATAGCATACTCTTTGTATTGAACATCAGGGAGCACTGGAAAAAGAATGTAAAAATATATGAAATCTCTTCTCCTCTTTGTATGACCAGAAGAAGCCTACAAATATAGTCAGACAATCCTAAACAGTGTAGTAAAAACACTTGTGAAAATGAGGGATATTTACATTGCCTCTGCACCTCTGATAACTCTGGCCAGTGTTATTTAAATTGTTTATTATTTGTTCAGATAATTCTCAATGCCACACATGCTTCAATAATGTTAACCGATTGCACACTTGAAATACATAGATGGATTGCAGAAAAGTGCCAACGTTTTCTTTTGTAAATACATAGCACATAGCATTGTCATTGTAAGTCATTTTATTAATGTCATCTAAAAAAGAGATTGCGTTCAGGAGCTATTGTCTGTGGTATTTTGCTGCTGTTTTTCTCTGTTCAGTGTTCTGTACTGTAGTCTTCACAAAAGAACACTAGAGGGATCAGCTTCATAGTTTTCAGAGGCCTTTGTGTTAACCAGCCAAGTACAATTATGGCTCTTCCCAGAAGAAGGGAAGAATAATGTTGGCAATAGGGTGTTACCACCCAGAATCACACAGAAAAGCTGCAAATGTAACCAGAGTGGCTTTCTCAGCCTTTATAAACCCAGAAACCTACGTGGCACTTTCTACAGCCAGAGGCAGCACTTTGGGAAATTACCTTTAGAAAACTGGGTAGAGGTCTATCGGAGCTTTGGAAAGAGCCCGCAACCCGGGGAGGGATTGAAGGAATAAATAAGCAGACATGTTGTTTAATAAGGCTGCCAATTTTTTTTTTTTTTTTCACTTCCAAGGGACAAAATCAAGTAAATGTCAAATTTTTCCCAGCTGGCAAGCACATTCAGATTTCAGACTAAAATCCTCCAAAAGGAGTAGGGCTGATAATGAGAACATAAGAAAAACATGAATTGTTTCTTTTCAAAATAGGATAAAGAAACAATTCAGTCATCTTTAGTCTGGCCCATTTTTATTTTCACTGTGTCTAAACCGTGGTGATGAATAAACACATAAATGGATGAAACAGTATAGTTTTGGCGTTTATGGACACAAACGAGGAGAACTAATCAAGCTGGTGATCCAAGTCTGTCAGAAAAATTACAGGAAAAAAAAAAAACACAACCCTTGTCTGTAGGGTCACACGGTAGCTTTAATGTGTCAGTTTCAGAAAGACCTTGGCAGCTCCTAAACTGGTTTGGTTAGTGAATTATCTCATTTGCTGATCCTCTCATCCCCCTGGTCTCTGTGGTTTGTCTTAATTAAAATAAAAACCATACTGCTTTAATAATTTGATCGCATCATGTCTCTTCTCAAAACTTTGCAGTAGCTCTTAAATTGCACTGAAACCTGGAATCCGATATAAAATCGATACGGGGGCTCTAAGTCCATGTCTCAAATGTTCTCGTGTCTCTGACCCAAGTGCTGGCCTCCCAGCTCTACGCAGCCAGGGATGTCACTCCAGGCAGTCAATCTGCTTGACTCCAAAAATAGCCTGACATGATTCCCCTTTTCTTGGTTGTACCTTTCTCTCCTCCAATAAATAAACACTCAGAGTGCAGCTGCAACAGCCTGTTTTTGTTGGCCACGCCGGGTTGTCGTTGATAGGATTTGATGTGCAATGTGTCTTGTCTTGTTTCTTCTGCAATCATAAACTCCATGCTTCTTGACTCCTCGATAAGTCCACAGCACTAACACAGCACCCGGGGCTCCATAAAAGTGGTCGATTCTTTCATTGGAAGAGCTCTGAAGGGAAGCTCAAATCTTTGTCTTTATAAGCCAAGAGTTATAATGTAGATTCAAAACTTTCTGGAAAAGCAATGTGATTCCCTTCAACCATGCCCCTTCATCCCTCACTGTTGATTTGGTCCCTCCCTGTAAAAAATGGGAAAAGAATCCTGGCTTTCCTGTATGATAGAACTTTCCAACAATGCCCTTCCATAAAAGGGATGGGTCTTGTATCAGAGCCAAGGGATCTGTCTCCAACAGCTTGGCTGGGTGGTGGCGGTGGTTTTTTTTTTTTTATATACTTTTAGACAACGTGGAAGTGTCTGGAATGGTGCCTTCAGCCCCAGCCATCTTAGGCATTACTCAGTGTTTCAGGGCCCTGAGCCAGTAACTGCCTCCCAACCGCTGCCCAACCACTTGTGCCACGTTAGCTCTGACAGGGAGGTTGGTGAGCTGTGGACTCTGGAAGGCCCGAGTGCTGGGGTCTCCCAGGCTGAGAAACACTCTACAGGATCTACACCAATTCTCAGAGGCAAAAAGCACCCACCCTCTTGCCCTACTCCACCCCCCGAGAGCGAGTGAGTTGTTCAGACCTCATTCCCATCCAAAGCTCCCCAAAGTCTAAGACACCAAGACCCTGAGAAGCAGCCGCACCCACCCAAGCACGCTGGCCCAGAGCTGCACTCGTCCAGATGGAGCTCCTTGTCCTAATCTGTCAGCTGAAAAGGGAGACTTGGGGAAGGATGCCTTTTACAAGTTTCCTCCAGTGGTGCATATACCTTATCGTAATAATTCCACCTACAAAAGCCATTTTTCCCTAATTCCCTCCAAGAAGCCCTATAAAGTGGCAAGTGACCTGGCCTTTAAGTGTGAAGTGCAGCTTCACACACTGAAAGGATTCACTTGTTTTTTGGGGGGGCTGGGGGCAGGTAGCACGCTGGTCCCCAGCTATGGTGTCTGTGTCACCTCCTCTGCAGCTGTCAAGTTGGTGGATGCTCCTAACATCACAGGATCCCCAACCTAGAGTTGGCAAACTTGAACCAGATACACACCAGGAGTTTGAATTTTTAATGAAATTAAGCATGAATAGAAAGGTGAGGCTTGTTGGGCCACGTGGGTTCCGCCAGAAACATGGATCTCTTTGGTTCCAGGCAATCTGGCTAGGTATCTCGCTCCAACCAGCTTTACTGACCCATGTAAAGAGCTACTCCCTAACCAGCAGGTCGTAATGTGTTCTTAAACACACACACACACACACACACACACTCACTCTACACACTGTGAAGCGTGGGTTTGAATCTTGCTTGCCTCTAACACTTATACCCTGGGCATCTTATTTTCCATGAATATCAGTAAGTTCATCTATGAAATGGGGTAGAACTGATATCAAGCCCACTCCCCCTGCCTCATGGTTTATCCCCACTTTCCCAATATTTTAACATGGGTTTTCCACAGGCTCCCTTGGTAATCTAGTCTAATGTCAAATCACTGTTCTGGTCGTGATGCAATCTTCCTATGGGCAGGGACCTCATCTGTTGGGTTGCTCTGTATCTTTAATACCTAAAAAAGTGCTAGGTACAACAAACATTGATTGAATTAATGAATGTCAGGAAAACCTACTGTCTTTAGTTTCACCTCTGCTACAAACAAGCTATAAGTAATCTCAAGCAAGTCATCTGAGCTGTCTTGGCTACCATTTCTTTATCTATAAAACAAAGTGTTTGCAGTACAAAGATTTTGGTTCTCTAAGACACTCTTTCTCAGTTAGGAGATTAGTTTGACCTCCAGTTCTTTTCTCTGCTGAACTTTTATCATTTCAGGCATATCTCACATCAAAAAGACATCTCATCGTGTTTCAGAATACAGACTTCCAAGCCAGACTACTTGGGTTTGTATCCCAGCCCTCCCTCTAACTAGCTCTGGGATTTGGGGCAAGCTCTTCACCCTTTCTGAGCCTGTTTCCTCATCTATGAAATGGAAATAATAATAATACTACCTCAAAGAGCTGTTAGGATGAGTGACTAAATTCCTGTAAAGAATCACAAAAGTGTATGATAAACAGTGAGCACGCAATAAAAGTTCACTATAATTACATGACCATCTTCCATTCCCATATTTTGAATTTAGATAACTAATAGTGGCTGGCATTTGGGACTTTCCAACAGCATTCCAGGTTTTACTTCAAACTTCTCTCTTTTTGATCAATGGTAGTCTAAATTCTACATACTGAGTATCAAGAATAAGGATAATAAAAACATCCTGGATGCAATATCCATCTTATTCATCAGGAATATGACTAATAGCATCTTCTAAAAATCACAGTGAATGTGTCCTTATGCTGATCCGAAGCCACAAAATGCAGGACTTCAATCGGGGTCAGCCCATCTTGACCTCCACATCTTTACTCTCATGAGGAAGATCTTCATTTCCTTACATTTAAGATCGGTTTTATTATCTTCTTCATTAAAATATTAGGAGTGAAGGGAGACGCAAGAGGGAGGGGATATGGGGATATATGTACACGTATAGCTGATTCACTTTGTTGTACAGCAGAAACTAACACAACATTGTAAAGCAATTATAGTCCAATAAAGATGTTTTTTAAAAAAATGGACAAAATTACATTGTTTGTTCTTAACGTTTTTATTGTTACTGTTAGTAATCTTGCTCCAGCCATAGAACCGGAACATAATTTTCCCTTTGGTGGAACTTGGTCATTTTGCTACTTTGAGCAGAGTTTGTGAAGACTGAAGTTGAAAGAGCTGTGAACTACGGATAACCCATATATTCCTTAATGGTTGTTACATTATTATTTTTCTCACAATTATCCGGAAAAACAACCCCCACAGATTTATTTGGAAAGACTCAGAACAATGAAATAAATACAGTACTGATTTCAAATGCAAATGTCATGTCATTTCTAAATGAGTCAACCTTCAAAAGACAATGATAAATCAACCAGATAATTTCTGCGTTTCAAAGAGTTTTAAAGGTGATAGCTAGTAAATTGAAGTACACATCAAAGTTTCTCAAATAAAAATGTTAAATATAAGTTACTTCGTCATACATATCTAAAACCTGTCGAGTTCAGGGGAAAATAATCTGTCCCACCCCCACCCATTAACTGAACAGATCACAGACATAACTGGCATCTTTCCACCTCCCAGGAAGCGGCCTCAAGGTAGAGTGGCAGCTTCATGGTTACAGCTGCCTGAGAGTGGTGCTGAGTCCCAGTCCCTCCAGCACCAATCGTGGCAGGGCGGCAGCACGTCCAAATCCAAGTGGCAATGTCCAGGATGCAGTCAGAATGCCAGATTCAAAAGGCATTTCTGAATCTGTCAAGGCTCTAGGCTGTTGGGTTCTAGCATATTGGTCATCTCAGCCAGAAAGGACAAGGAATGATTTATGAAGATATGCACACACCCCATAGAAATGCACTTGGATTCTCTAGACCACTGAACTTCCTGCACTCAAGCAGGCAGGGTCTTGGACTTAATGGTGTGGGTGTTCAAGTTAGTGACAATACCTATTTTCACCAGCTCATGAAGCCTGAGCCCCCCAGGTTACATGTGTCTTACATATTTTGAAGACAGATTGATGCTACCTGTTGTTAATTTATGAAGTGAGTGGGCTGAGAATCAAGGAGGCAGAAAACTTGTGTGATGTGCAAATGACTTTTCCTCCCCCTATGGATCAGAATCTTAATCATACAATAATTCTTATTCTCCATGCGGATGATGCAGGTGATCTCAATTTCACAAGGGCATATAAAATTCAATCTGCCTTTATCCACTCCCAAGCGAACGGGATCTTGAGTAAATTATTGCCTTTTTACTGGAATTTATGTTTAGCAACAACGCAGCTGGAAATTACAGAGCAGCAGCCCAGTTACTTGTTAGCACCCATCTCCTCTCTTAAGCCGGAATCCATGTGCTGTGCCTTTAACGCAGGGGGTCTAGCTGGCAACTCAGGGCTGAACTCTGCCCTCCCTGGGCAGTGAGTCAGACTCTGCAGGCTCAGACAAACGGAATCTCCCTCCAGAGAGTCCATAGCCTTCCACAGAGAAAAGACATCAGAGTGCCTGAGGGGAATGTCTCCCCTGCCAACTGACCTCCCAGCACAGAGGCCACAAGCATTCTTTCCTGAGAGGACCAAGACATCCTAAAAGCCTGAGAAAATGTAAAAATGTAATTCATGATGCAAGCAAAACTTTTCCCCGCCTCCATCACCTAGGACCACATAGGAAAATACAGACATGGACTAATGCCAGGTTCAGGCAGAGGGGGACCACAGCCAACTCTTTTTCAGTCTTTCCACAGTACCTACACCACACACACACACACACACACACACACACACACACACACACACGCACACACACACACACATCCATACTATAAATTATTGTCTAGGGTTTGGTGAAAACGATGTTTCAACACGTGCGTGAGAAGACAAATTATGTGAGAGACTACAACTCTCAGCCCAAAATGTGTGTGTGACTGTGTGTATCTGTGTGTAAGAGAGACTCTTACATCTAAAAGGTGTAACTTTTAACAACTTCTTAGATTTTTTTTTTGTAGCAGCATAACTTTCTTTAATCTTATTAACCTAACAGCAAACTTACCCACTAATCAAACACAGTAGATAATATATGAAAAGAGAGAGAGAGGAAAGAAGGGAGGGAGGGAGGGAAGAAGGAGAAGGAGGAGGAGGGAGGGAGAAAGGAAGGGGGAAGAGAAACAGGGACTAGGCGGGAGAGGGGAGAGAGGGATGCGGAGAGTGAGGTGATAAACTGAAAGAAAGATCAAAACAAACTCCCTTCTCCCTTCCTCCCACGCTGCTAGATTTGTAAGCAACTTCCAACCCTGTTTACATTCCCAAGGGCAAGCTTTAAAAAAATGCTCAAGAGGCCCATGAAACTCAGTGCTTGGACACACTGGAAACTTTCTGAGATAATGGTCTGGATGGCAGCTCTTAAACTGAGCCTTCTAGGAGGTCTGTGACCTGGAATGCTGCTCTTAAAAAGAATTCTGTAGCACAGAATTCTCTGTGCTCTCCCTCCTAAACCTCCAGGATAGGTAGTGGGGTAAGTTCGGCCACTTTCTCCGAAGGCCTGGAGCTCAGGCATTTCAGTGGAATTCCTCTCCCCACCCCTGCACTGGCTGGGGAGAACATCACATACTTTTGTTTATCAATGTTTCTGTCCTGTTTGTTCAAATGTGGGCAATAGTATCAGCAAGAAACCAAAAGGAATAGCTCCTTTAAATACAAAGAAACAGTTGATGTGAATACAGATCAAGTGAAACAGGACTTTACTTTGCATCCCAAATTGAGGAAATGGGATAGATTTTTTTACATAAAGTCTTCCTAAAAGCAGAAATTAAAGTTTACTTCAGCTTTGCTTCATAACAGTTTAGTGGAGTACTAGCTTGTAATCTAGTGTTTATAGTTACTTGGTTCACATTCTGTAATGGTATTTTGATTTAAGTTTGAAACACTAAGATGGAAGTTAAAGATTGGCTCATAATTCATTCTTAATCAAAGGATGCAATTCAAGAAGTTGTAACTTTTAACAGCTTTTTAGATTTTTGTAACTGTAACCTTCTTTAGTTAATCTTATTAATCTAGCAATACATTTATTCACTGATTAAACATATTAGATAATAATGTGAAAAAATTCAGAAACCATTGCAATGTACTATTGATTTTATTTCCCTCCTGAAGAGATTTCCATGGGCTTCCTTTCTCCAACCAATTCTTTGCCCTTGAATTCAAAGCCTGATGCTCTGATTACAACCCTTTTTTTTTTTTCTCCTACTAATGTCCTTAGGAATTTGGAGGCAGCTGAATCCATCTATTTATCTCTCCACAGCATCCCTCATGTTATTTCCCTCTTCTGGAATGACTCCCCCCACCCTACCCTGACCATTTTAATCCTACTCATCCTCCTAAGTCTAACAAATACTGCCATCTATTTAAATTCTTCCAACTGGGTTTTCAGACATATATGGTTCATGAATGTCCTCCTTTGTGGCTGCCTATATTTCTTATGCCCCTCAGTACATGACATTTCCTGTGTTCTATTCATTATCATATCCACCTCCCCCCCACATACACACCTAGCATAATCCTCCTCTGTGTTTTAAAAACAAAACAAAATAAACAAATGAACAAAAAACCCTTAATTCCTTAATCCTCCCCTCTTGTAAATGAGCAAAACAGAAAACACCAGAGCAACAATCAAAAAAATTTTTTTTCAATTATCGGCTCACATCAGCAGATGAAGTTTCCTTTAGTGTATCCAGTTATCATCCGTACGTAATACAAACAAAGCAAAATGCTAGGTCTCAACTACACAGAGCTGCCGAGCAAAACGAGCAACTTGAAGAATCATATCAAGCCGGATCCCCAGAAATGCTCCTCACCCTGGGTCTCCGTATCACCACCACATCGTGCAACTGTGGAGTTGCGCCTCAGAAAATTGAATTGACCAAATGTGTCCATTTGTCTGATTTGGTTTGCTTAATCAATACAAAGCAGGTTTACTGCAAGGACCAAAAATGCTCTTGTCCATTCCTCTAGAAATCCTAGATCTTAATCTGCTTTCATAGAATCAGCTACTGGAGGTCTTTATTTTCCAGAGTTTATTTTCCAGAGTCTTCCATTTAACTTATGAAGCGCTCCACCAAGTTGCCTAAAGGTAGATATTAATTTACTCACAGGAACTGAACTGTTTTCCCCTTAATTAAACACTGCCTTCTCAACCCCATTATATGCTTTTCAAAAGAAAAAGACAAAACTATATATATATATATATATATATATATATATATATATAGCTGAAAGGGTTGAGGACTTTTATGAAGCATTTCAACAGATTTGTCAGAAAGCAATATGCAGTACAGCTGCTCTCTACCCCGAAAGCTGGCCTCTCAGATTTCTTCCAGAGCCTTTCTTCCAACCTCTCTCCCGCCTGCCTTCAGGCATACTTTCCGTCTCTGTTATTGCTCTTTCTTGCTTTCTCTCTGCCTGCACCCTTTCTCTCCCAGCTCCTCACTGGTGTGTCCCAGAGATAGAAGGCAGGGGTGTGAGTAGAGAGCACAGTCATTTCGGTGCACGACCACATCCTTAATGAACATGAGAAGAATTCACTAATCACTCAAGCGCAACCAAAGCAATAAACACAGAAGAGATACAGAAACAAATTTTCCAAACAACTCAAAATGACACACAAATTATCCTGCCCTTTACAAGGTTAAAAAAAAAAAGTACACTGCTCAGGGAAAATAATATATACCTCAGAAACTACTACCAGATATAAATCAATGCATTTCAGAAGTCTAGATTTTCTTGAATAAAATTCAGAACTTGGAGTTTGATTTCCATATTCCTAACCAAACAAACACCAAGTCCAAGAGAATTTTACTTAAACTAAAAGCATCTCACGGATTAAGATATTCTTCTTCATCAGCATTAACTGTTTTATGTGTTTCTCAGGAGTAAATTAAGAAAATAAATCAGGGACTTCCCTGGTGGTCCAGTGGTTAGGACTTGGAGCTTTCACGGCAATGGGCCCGGGTTCGATCCTTGGTCGTGGAACTGAGATCCCACAAGCCGCATGGCATGGCCAAAAAAAATAAATAAATAAAATAAAAACATTAAAGAAAGAAAATAAATCAAACACAATCCTCGACCCTTCAAAAATAAAATTCAAATGCTTGATCTACAAGTATAAGTGATGCGTTTGGTCCAAGGTAGAAAGGTAGGGGGTCAGAATGAAGAGACAGAGGTCTCCCCTGAGAGTTTATAGGTTTTACTGGTCCTCACAAGCGTCAAGGGTATCACAGAGTTGTACTCAAATCTAAATAACAGAGCCAGGTGACGAGTATGGTGTCTTCCACATAAAATGTAATCTATTTATCTATCTATCCTCCATGTTTTTACATATTTATTCAACTCAATATTTTTGCAGTGCTTATAATATTCTAGGCACTGTTTGGGTTTTGCAGACATGACAAAGAACAAAACAAAGTCTCTGCCCTCCTGAACCTTACCTTCCAGACAGACAAGGGAGAAATAAACAGATAGATAAATGGTATAGCAGATGGTGATAAATGTTAAGACAGTGGGAGCAGTTGCTGCTTTACATAGGTTAGTTTAAAAAGCCCTAACAGAGAAAATGACATTTGAGCAGAAACCTGAAGGGAGTGAATGAGTAAGTCATGTGGATAATTGTGGGAAGACTACCAGGCAGAAGGAACAGCAAGTGCAAAGGCCCTGAGGTAGGAGCATGGCTAGCTAGTACATTTCAGGAACAGCAAGAGGACCAGTGAGGCTGGAGCAGAGTGAGAGGAAGAGAAGTATGAGGTAAGAAAGGTCAAAGGGAAGAGAGTGCACATCCTGCAGAGCTCTATCAGCAAAAAAAAAAGGACTTTGGAATTTATTCTGGATGAGATGGGAAGAGTTTGGATGACTTTGAGCAATGGAGGGACAAGACATTAAATATTTAAAAGGAGTATCTGCCTGCTATGTGTAGAACAGACTACAATAGTGGTGGCAAATAGCAGTAATAAGTAACGATGTACCTAGAATATAGAGCTGCCAGGATTCAACTGGTGCAGTGGATGGAAAAGGGTAGGGGCAGTGAAAGAAAAAGAAAATTCCAAGCTTCTTAGCTTGAGCAACTGGAGAGATAGATTTGCCATCTGCTATAATGTAGGATACACTGGAGTCAGGAAAGGGGTTCCTTCCCTCCTTCCTCCCTCCTTCCTCCCAACTTCCCCACTACTTTCTCCCTCTTTCCTCCTTCCTCCCCTCCTTCGTCCTTCTCCTTCCTCCCTCCTCTCTCCCTCCCTCCTTCTTTCCTCCTTCTATCCTCCCTCCCTCCTTCCTTCCTCCCGCCTCCTTCTTTCCTCCCGCCTCCTTCCTTCCTCCTTCCCTCCTTCCTCCCTCCCTCCTCCTTCCTTCCTCCCGCCTCCTTCCTTCCTCCTTCCCTCCTTCCTCCCTCCCTCCTTCCTTCCTTCTTCCTCCCTGTCTCCCTCCCTTCCTTCCTTCTTTCCTTTCTTTCTTTTCTGATTTTTTAAATGACAGAAATTGCAGCATGGCTGTATTCTGATGGAAATGATCCAACAGATAATGAAAGAAATGATGGTGCTAGAGAATAAGGAAACAATTATAGAGTAATGTCGTTGAGGAGGGGAGAAGAGATGAGAGTGGCTTTAGTTAAGAAGCATGGCAAGTTAGTCCATGTAACAGGAGTGAAGACAGAGCTGCAGGTGGGTTAGGAGAGGTGGTGGTGGGAGGATATACAAATTTTCTTCCATTTGGTTCTATTTTCTCAGGTCTTCAGTGAAGAGTGGGGGTAGGGCATGTTTCCCATTATCCTTCCTACTTTGCCCCTGACCAAGTTGCCACCTCTATACCACCATCCAAACCCACCACTGTGCCCTCTGGAATTGCTTATCCATAGCCAGCAGGCCCTCCCCTGCCAGTTATTCAATGTTTTCTCTCAGCCTACACCTCCCCATCTACACTTGCATCTACATTGCTGGGGCTGGGAGATTGCAAACATATTTTTGCAGGCCCCCTGCTGGCTGGCTTCCTTCTGCCAATAGAGGATAGTGGAGAACAAAGGTGGGAGGGAGGGAGCAGCTTCTTGCTTCTGGCTCTGATGGTATGATAGCTGTTGGCAATTGTGATGTGGCAGTAGGAATCAGGGGGTGCAGCCCAGTTTCTCCAGTAGCAGAGCAGCAAAGCCTGGTTTACGGTCATTAGCAGTTTCTGACCTCTGAGAATCTACTTCCGTCTTTAGACTCCTTCCACCATCTCACCTCTCTCCTTTTGTTCCTCCAGTCCTGCCAAGAGCTTTGTAATCAACTCCGTGAATTAAATTCCAGCAGTACGAAAGACATGGAGTAGTTTCATTTCCTTGACAATGGGTCCCTGTCTGATACACAGTCAATACTTCAGCCCCCTTTTCAAGGGTTTCCTCCATCTTCCTGCTTTATTTAAAATGTATCTGTGTCTCAATGACACTGTTTCTCTGCAACACACTCATAGATCACTGTTTATCATCTCATGTCCCAGCTATTCTAGAGCCAGGAGGTAGTGGGGCCAGGTAAGGAGAAGGCCATGCCTCCCCATTGCTGCATTCAGACAATTATTCTCCTATTTGTCTTCTCAAATCCTTCTCAGTAGGACCAATTCCATTTGACTTTACTAACATTTAACAATCCCATCTTTACCCAAGCCACCACCTTGTTATTCCCTTTCTTTAATCAAAGGTTTTGGCATCCAACCCCACACTTGGTCTTTATCCAAGCCCTGCTGAAATCCTGAATGATCTCAGCGTCTACATGGATGACCAACTGACCCATTCAACGTACTGAGCTTTCAGCATCTTGGACTCATCCAGGTTCTTCTCCACTCCATTCAGTCCCTCTTTCATGTCATCACCTCTATTTTACCTGTTTCATAACCAAAATCATTAATTCCCATACTAACTTTTTACTCTCAGACTCTCCTATATTTGACATACTTGATTGGGTACCCCCTGGCCTTTATTCAACCTAATCAGCACTGCCAGTGTATCGATCCCTCTATTTTCTGCTATTCAATCAACACTTTCTTTCCTTTCCTCATTTCCCTCCTGAGATAACTGCACGTCATGACTCATTGTTTCAGCAGCACTCTTGTCAACATCTTAACTCTCTTGCTATATTATCTTCTCATCATATAAGTCCAGCAAAACCCCAATATGAGTTGTCCAGAGTTGCCCAACTCTTTCTGCATGTCTGTACCTGAGCATCTAAATATAGCTAGGAAAAAAATCATGTAACATGGCAGATTGCTTACTTTCTTTACAACTTCAAAAGCCCGATCTCAAACAGGCTGAACCTAACCAGCTCCAACTATCTTAATATTTATCTCTGGTCTACACTCTCCCACTTTCTCTAATAACTTTTTCAAATACAATTTCTTAAATTCTCCTTAAATCTTTAACCCAACCTTCAGCCCCTTTGCTCTCAGCACATGATCTCATGTCAATTCATGGAGAAAAAAGATGCCATAATAGGTAGGGTCTCTCCTCAACTTCTTGATAACCAATGCCCAAACCCATCTATACCTGTCCATCATTCTTACTTCCTTCCTGTTACAATATAAAGGAGCTATTCCACAAACTTGTTTTAGGCAAGTCTCTCCACTTTTGCTTTAATTCTCTCTCTTCACAAATTCTCAGAAACCTACCACTCCATATGAAAGCTTCCCCCTGCTTTTTATCTGGAGTCTTCCCAATAACTTCTCTTTTCTTTCTTTTTAAATTGAGGTAAAATTCACGTAACATAAAATTAACTATTTTAAAGTGTACAACGGAGTCACATTTAGTACATTCACCGTGTTGGACAGCCATTACCTCTACCTGGTTCCAAATATTTCATCACCCCAAAAGGAAACCCCTTATCCATTAAGCAATCATTCCCCATTTTGCCTTTCCTACAGCCCCTGGGAACCACTAATCTGTTTTATATCTCTATGAATTTTTCTATTCTACGTATGTCATATAAATGAAATTATACAATATGTGACCTTTTGTGTCTGGTTTCTTTCACTCAGCATAATATTTTCAAAGTCCACTTACATTGTAGTAAATATCAATACTTAATTCCTTTTTATGGCTGAATAAAATTCTTTGCAGGGATATGGCACATTTTATTCACCCATTCATCAACTGATGGACATTTGGTTTGTTTCCACCTTTTGGCAACTGTAAACAGTGCTTCTATGAACATTTGTGTACAAGTTTTTGTTTGAACACCTGTTTTCAATTTTTTTGCATGTATACCTAGGAATGGAATTACTGGGTCATGGGGTAATTCAATGTTTAACTTTTTGAAGACTGGCAAACCATTTTCCACAGTGGCTTCTCATCAACTTTTTTAAATGCTCATGTCTATCCAATTTAAAAAAAAAAAATCTGAATCCCATGTCCTTCAGCTACTGATCTTTCTCTCACCTCCTCTCAGAGAACTTCTTGGAAAAAGTTGTTTAAAGGCTCAAACTTCTTTCCCCAGTTATAAAATGTTGGCCTCCTCTAGACCCAGTCCTATGCCTTTTTCTTTCCTTTTTTCTATATTGTTTTCCCCATTGATTCTGGCATCCTGCCGGTCTGTTCTCCTAACTACAGCCAGTGTGACCTTTTCAAATGCAAATCTGATCATGCCACCCTTTTTCAAACAATTAAGAGATTTCTATTGCTCTTAGGTAAGACAAAAATCCCTAACCCACCTGAGCCTGCATGGCCTCACTCCACTTACCCTCCGGCTATTCCTGTCACCAGGTGCTCTGTCACACTAGGAACACAGCCATATGCCCCCTCTTGTCTACCATAGGCCTTTGTTCTCACCATGTTCTCCTCCTGGATTATACTTTCTCTACTCGCATATCTTCACTTGTTAATTTCTATTCTTCACATCTCTGTTCATTTCTACAGAGCCATCCTTGACCTTCATGATTTGGTAAAATCCTATCATTTCTTATAGCACTCTTGACTTAGCTCATGCTGCTATAACAAAAATACGGTCGACTGGTGCCTTAAACAACAAACATTATTTCTCACAGTTCTGGAAGCTGGGAAGTCCAAGATCAAGGCACTGGCACAGTGGTGAGATCCTGCTTCCTGGCCTGTATCAGCCACCTTCTCCCTATTTTCCTCACATGGCTGAGAGCAGAGAGGAAGCAAGCCCCCACTAATGAGGGCTCCAACCCCATGACCAAATTACCTCCCAAAGCCCCACCTCCAGATACTATCACATTGGAAGTTAGGCTTCAACATATATATTTTGAGGGGACACAAATATTCAGTCCGTAACGACTGTAATAGGCTGGACTGTGACCCTCCAAAATTCATATGTTGATATCCTTTAACCCCCCAGTAACTTAGAATGTGACCGTATTTGGATATAGGGCCTTTAAAGAGGAAGTTAAAGTAAACTGAGATCATGTGA
Source organism: Globicephala melas (assembly GCF_963455315.2). Lineage (NCBI taxonomy): Eukaryota > Metazoa > Chordata > Mammalia > Artiodactyla > Delphinidae > Globicephala > Globicephala melas. The sequence goes on from NC_083322.1 coordinate 57,209,398, forward strand.
GTGGGCCTTAATTCAATATGACTGGTGTCCTTCTAAGAAGAGGACATCAGGCCACAGACAAGACACCAACTGAGGGGCAGCACTGTGAGTACCCAGTGAGAAGCCTGCCGTCTCCAAGCAAAGGAGAGAGGCCTCAGAAGAAACCAGATCTGCTGGCACATTGACCTGGGACTTCTACCCTTCAGGACTGTGAGAAAATTAATTTCTGTTCTTAAACCACCCATCTGTGGTATTTTGTTATGGCAGTCCTGGCAAACTAATACAATCACCAAGGTTCTTTCTATTTTGACCCTCAAAGTCATCTCGTTGTCTAAGATGGCAGCTGGAAGAAAGAAGAAAGGCAAAAAGATTTTTTTTTAAATGAGTGTTCCCAAATAAATCACTTTCCTGTAAGCAGCTCTCCTAGAAGTCACACACAACACTGCCACTTCGCTGGCCAGATGTTGGTCTCATGGCCACCCCTAGATGCAGAAAGGTTGGGAAACGTAATTTATAATATCTGGCCTGCTGCTGCCCTGAATAAAATCAAGATCCTGTTACTAAGGAAGAATGAGAGACTGGAAACTGTATGGCAGCTGGCAATCTCTGCTACAATGGGTAAGTGTCATATAACCCTAGAGAATTTAGGCATAAATATATAAATGATGAAGTAAACTAAACCCACAGTATTAATTTGGGAGTTACATATGTGTATACTTGTTATTTTTATATTTTTAACGCATAAGAGAATTTGGCATATTGGAGTATCCAATGGGTTAGTTCTGTGATTCCCATTTAAACTGTATAATCAGATAATTTATTAATCGTTTTGTTTTCATTGCAAAGGCATAAGAGAATTTTAGCATCAAGGCATTTAAAAAGAACTTAAATTTCATCGATTTTGAAAGTTTATTAATTGGATTTCTTAAGATTTACTTAAAAAGATTTTACTTGTCAATCAGATAATTTAGGATCTTTTAAAAATCAAGTGTTTTAAATTTATAAATTTAGTTTAAAATGTTTAAACAATTTTAATTAAGTGGGTTTAAAAATCCCCTTGAAAGTGGTTGCTGAAATATGCTACATTTTTAATAGGATAATAAGATTTCTAAGTTGAATGTAAAAGATTGAGGAAAAATTAATTTGAATTTGTAATATGTCAAATATTAATATGAAAACCCAAAAGAATCACAAATAGTCTTTTCTGTGCATAGAAGCTGCCCTCAAGGACACTAGAAAAACTTCACATTGACAGACACATGCTTACAGAAAGCTTAATGACTTCCAAGTATTGGGGGCTTTTTTCTCTAAATAATGTGAGTTCATTGGAATTCTTGGAGCAAAAGAATGTCATGATCACATTTGGCTTTCATGAGATAATTTGGATGACAGTGAAATGCCCCTTCCTACTTTTCTGCCCGGTGAATTCTACTCAATTCTTCAAGCACCAACTCCAGGGTCACCTCCTCCAGGAAATCCAAACAGATACACAACCACAGGCAGCACTGTTTCTTCCCCTACAGTGTTGTATTTATTCATCCTGTACTATGAGCATTTCATTTTATTGAAGTTATTTGTGTCCGTCTCCCCTAGTAAACCATGAGGCAATACTATCTTATTCATTTTTAGATTTTTTTGTGCCTAACATGGAGCCAGATACATTGCAGTCATATGATATGTATTTCAATTGGATAGAATGCAATTGAAATGCAAAGTTTAGGACCTGATTCTGAATTCAGTACAAACCCACCAAAGTATAGCGGTGATCTCTCCTTTCCTCCCACTTTCAAATTTTTACTGCAATTATAATTAAATAAATAGTAAGTCATAATGATTAATTATTTGTGTCGAAGATACATCTAGCACCACAGAAAAAGAACTGGCTCTTCCAACATTTCCTATCAACAGGTTTTGGGCCGTGTACTCACTTGCAAATGATTACACATTCGCAGGAAAGAAATGTGTTTTGGTTGGGAAAAGTCCCAGCAGGCCCATTGGGTGGGCATTTGATTCCTTGATAAAAAGCCAAGTCCTGCTGTCTGGAAAAGAGGAAATTAGAAAAGGGGCAAAGGACCATTTGCTTCAGGGCCTGAAATAACACCAATTTCAGCAAGAACCATGAGCAACAAGATAGATGAATTAAACAGCGGAGAAAAATTGCTATCTAAGGCTTCTTTAGCTATAAAGGAGCTTAGAAAACAACTTCAGAATAATTTCCCAGCCCACAACAATATTTTGACGAAGAATATATTGAAAGGAGATTTAGCAAGATGTTTTAGAAGACTTTAACATAGTAAAAGATATAATCTTTTTAGATCCAGTAAAGATAAACAAATATCAATCCAACAACAAAAACCCTTTAACGTACCTTTTGATCCTGAGATTATATTTTGTGTATGTGAGTTATTTCCTTTGTGTATATGAGTATGTGTCTCTTCTCTCCCTTTCTCTCTCTCTCCACCTCTCTTTTTCTGTCTCCCTCTCTCTCTCTCTCTCTCCCTCTCTGACTCTCCTTCTTTCTCTCTCTGTCTCTCTATCTCTGTCTCTCTCTCTGTAATTATACCGTAAAAATCAAACCAGCAGGAACTGCTTCTTAACATTCAGTCATTATCTACCCTGGCTGTTGTAAATTTTTTTCTTATCTTATTATGGAGCAATTTTTCTCTCTATTGCCAATACTTCTCTCCAGCACATTAATTATCTTTCCAATGACAGGCCCCTAATCCGTTTTTTTTCCTGTGAAATCTGTAGCACTTAATGAAGATTATTCTCACTTTGTAAAGGCTTTAGAAGGGACTTTTCAGGTCCTGTCTAAATGAGGGCCTCTTAAGTCATATGATGAGCTGAGATTGGAGGCCTGTTCTCTCAGATTTGATTAGCAGGTCCCGATGGCTTGCTACTACTTTTCTCGGCTCTGTGATTTTAGCAAGAAAAGAAGCAAAAAGAAAAACAAGAGTAGCTATCTGGATAATAGCAGGTACAAGTCAGGGAGGGGAACATTCACCTGCCATATGCACTATAACTGAATACAGTCATTAGCTACAGATGCCCCGTAATTTGAAATGGGGGCCTTTCTGCCTCTTATCTGGGGTAGTCTCAGAGTTGAGACCAGTATGTATAAATAAGAGCCTATTCATATTCCACTGGGGCTTAGAATTAGGGATCCTAGCATGTGGTTTTCCCTTCCTGTATCTTCATGACCTCTCTGCCTTTTAAACAATCAGGACTTCCTGATTATGGTCTGCTCAGGTCTGCTTTCACTATTCTCCCTCAAGAAGAAAAAATATATAATGCATTAAGTCCCAATTCTGAGAAAACAGGGTCCAGATCTAAAAAGCAGATGTCATTGTGATTGTCACTAAGAGCTTTGATGACACGCTTCCCATCTTCTCTCACTCTTGGGGGGAAAGCCATATTCCAGCCTTATGCTGTCAAAAACACACACACCTTACCAGGTGCTAATTATATCTGGAGTTTCCAATATTCAAATATTCCCCCAAATTAGTGATAAACGCACACCCAGGGGTTTTAAATCAGAGCTATACATCTGGCAACCTATGGACCACCTGCCGCTGGAATGGTAAAATCAAAGTCTGGGAACAAGATATCATGATTCTGAAATAAACCTAAAGAACAGAGAATAGGAAATGATGGCTTTTTTCAGTAATGATAATTAAACTGGGTTCTCCTACCCCTTGGAATCAGATGAGATAGGAATAATAATAACACAAACAACAATAACGAACCTTTACCAAATGTACTAAGATACTTCTTTCACTAATTCTTTGACTCATCATAACAAACCTATGAGGAACATATTTTTTATTATGGTTTCCATGTTAAATGTATGCGGGAAATAAGTTGTAAATTTGTGTTAACTTGCCCAAAGTCATAGGTTTTGGAAATACAAAAATTGAGTTTCTAGGCTAGGGTTTTATGTTAGAGCTTAAACTCTTAATTAATCACTACTTCTTCTCCATTAGGGTCCTATCATCCTAGGGCCCTAAGTTTACCAGAGCCCCAGGTAGAGCTTTGCCCACATGCCTACTTCCAAGGCATATAGGAACCCGGGCCCATACCACTGGTGAAATCCCACCAGCCAACAAGCATGAAAAACAGTACAACTAGATTGCAAAATTTTTGTCATGTTGATAAGCATGACCCCAAAAACAAACATAGGAATACTATCTCCCATAAAAAGCCCTTTCATAACCTGATGCCTAAGGTAATCAAAATCCTAGAATGTAGCCTGAAACCTTTTACCTTCCCGCCTTCACAATACTCTTCCTCAGCCTAGAAAATTCGCTTTTTTTCCCTCACTCCCTGCTCCACCCCAACTTCGATTGGAAATTCTTATTTCTTGCTTCCAACTCAACTTAAAACTTACTTCCTCCAACAAGCCTTCTGCAACCCCCTAGTCCAGGTGAGAAATACCCATTAAGGGTTTCTGTCATCCCTATACTTTGCTTATCGTAACATTTATCATCATTTATCATATTTCGTTTTATTGCCCTTCTTCCTTACTAGGTTATAAATTCCCTGAAAGTTGTAGAATCACATTTGCCTTATGGCTTAATACATAGTTGGCCCTATATACAAAATTGTTGAATTAATGGGTAAGTGAATGAATGAAGAAGCAACACGTCTTTTGACAATACCAAGTATTAAATTCTGAAATACCTCTTATAGATAAAAGATAGAAATGTTCTTCACCTGAAAACCTAAAAAGCATGACCCATGGTTATTTATCTAAGCTTAGTTAACTGTCCTTTCTAGGTCCCTTCTAGTTTTATAAATCTTTTTTTTTTTTTTAAACAAAACTGCCAACGCAATCTTTAGATTACTAACAGCAGTGTCGTCATTATTTCACCACTTGAGTAGATGAATGCCTGCCTGACACAGAGGTGAATAGCAAGACTGGCCTCCATCTAATCAAGTGCTCAACAGCACTCGTCTCGAGGTGTGATGGCAACCCTTCCACTTCTCAGCATTATTGCCATTTGATGAAAGAGGCAATAAAGGCATTTTCTTTAAGTAGAAGTCTTTAGTCTGTGTAATTTTACCCTCACCACTGATTAATTTATCAATCTTAACTCCTTTGCTCCAGGGTATACAGATTAAAAAAAAAAAAAGTTGAAGACCCATGTTAGCTGTGTGAATTCCCGCACAAGTATTTTAATATGTTCATTGAACAAAGACAAGTAATTTATGACATGCTATTTTTAACAATTACCTCTGCCGATACAACTGATTAATCTGCAATTTGTTTCAGAAATTGGACTGACCAGTTTAATGCATAATTTTTAACATAAAATATTCAGCAAACCTTTCTGCATTGATTAGGGGCCACTGAGTATGGAAAGTTATATTATTAATTTCCTGCATCACCCCAATGTAAAACTTGACAGTTTACCATTGAGTTTGTAAACTAGAATATTCAACAAAATCTAAAAACGAGGGGGAAAAGATCATCATTCGTTAACATAAAATACTCCTTGTAAATTCCCATATTCCCTGAAGGAGCCACCTGAACCCATTTAATCTATGTTAGTTGAGAAAACTGAGGCACTGAGAAGTCTAAGTCATAATAAATTTTAGTAATCTGACAAGAATTTTAATGTTTGTTCTTGACTATCTTGATACAGTGATACTAATTTGGAAGAAAAAACATAAAGGACGTAGAAAGTAAACTGAATTATGAAGTTTTTTAGATACATAGATCTAAGGAAAGGCATTGGACCATGAGGTCTTTGAAAACAATCTATTGTCTTCTGCCCCGTACTTCCCGCCCAAAGTCTGGGGTATATTTAGTGCTTTATACAAGTCAAATAAGTGAATGAATAAATACTGGTAATATGTCCATTTCTCCTTCATAGATGTTTAAAATTCTTAACAGGGTTTATGACGCTCCTCAAGACCTGTCCTTCACTTATATCTCCAGAGTCCTCTCTCAACAGCCCTCCCTTGCTGACTACCCTCCAGACAGACAGAACTTCTTGCACTTTTTCAAATGTGTTTTGCATTCTTTTGCACACTTGAAAACTTCAAACATGAGGTTCCCTCCACCTGCACTAGCTTAAATGACACTTCCTCTGGGAAGTCCTCCCTGGAGGTTCAGCTTCCTTGTCTATGCATTCCCAACACTCGCATTTCCCAGTCTCAGCACCTATCCCACCACTTTGGCTTTGCCCTCCTACCTCTGGGTCTCCAGTAGACTTTCCTTGAGGGCAGAGACTGTGTCTGTTTAATATTAGATCTCTTTACGTGCAAATGAGAATAAAAGCTACTGAAACTCAGCTAAGCTAAAAAGGGATTTAATAGCTATATATTCAGGCATTCCAGATCCTTGTTTGAAGGTATCAAATCTCTCTCTTCTCCATCTGTTTCTCACCTGTGCTTTGCTCTATATGCCAGTCTTCTATCTCTGTCTCCCTTCATCTTCCATGTTCTATCTCTATTATCTCTTCATCTCTCTTTCATTTTTGTTTCTCTCTATGATAGTCTTCTTCTTTCTCACTGCGGGGAACTTCCTCCACGTGTCTGAGAGAAGGTTGTGCGTGGTTTGGCTATGAACAGCTCCAGGTTACATCATCCCAACTTAATGATCATGAAAAAAAGGGTCTCTCTCTCTTGGCATTCAAGTATAAAATCTGAGGGTGAAGTCCTGGATTCGGACCAATGCTCTGGGATTGGACTAATGCTTGGACCAATCACTGTAGCCAAGGGAAAGAATAACTAAAATCAGTCCCACAGCATATTCCCAGGATGTAAGCATCCTGGGCCAGTGGGGTCATGTGACAGGCAGCCCTACCAGAATTGGAACTGGGAAGGGACAGTGTCCTCAAATGAAAAGAGGTACTGTTACGAAGAGAGAGGAGGAAGTAATGTTGTGTGAACAAAACAATACAGTTCTACCCATACTTGATTAACATTGTATTCCCAGACCCTATCATTAAATCTGGCATATGATTGTTGAGTAATAAATATGTAGTGAATACATGAATAAATTAACTTAGGAAAGGATTTGGAAAACAATATTCTTGATGTATTAATATCTGGAGTAGTGTAACTCATAAGTGAGAATGAAAAGAAACACACGATATTTCTTGTTACAACAAGAAAAAGAGAGCAGCATATTGCGATGGCTAGAAAGCAAACACTATGCTTGGTAAAAGATTTGCAAAAGCAGTATACCTAAAGTCACATCACAGGAATGTCTGGTGGAAGGTTAATATATTTTGGTGATTCCTCAGTCCTGCCTGGAACCTATTCCTAGACCCAGGTAAGCCTGATTAGCAGTTGTGCCTACAAAAACTCTTCGCCTTTAAGCTCAGGTCTTTTTACTGGGCCAATAAGTATGATAAGCACTGGGTATATATACATCTCAATTTTTATGGTCCTCTATCTCAGAACTGAGGCATTCTTGTGACTTCAATGCCTTGGGCCTAGATACCTACCTTCTGTCTCATCTGAGCTTCTGTACACCCGTACCCTGACCCCAATCATCCTAGCCTTGCCTGTGTCTTCTTTCATATTTGAATCTAAGTGGTAGTATCCCTCTTTGGTTTGCTACAAATTCCTTTGATCATTGGACTTTGGATACGTTCATGCTTACTAGATTTCCTTTCATTGTCTGTTCCATTCCTAGCTGGATTGAAATGGTAGACCTAGAAATCTGAACCGACTCACCTCACTGTACTCTATTCCCCTAAAGTGATTTTCTCATCCTGGATCCTTTTTACATGCTCATTGCTCACAGATGAATAGCTCCTGGACATAAACCTTGTTTTGACCTGTAAGTCTGATGGGCCCTTTCCATTATGATCTATTTTTTGGCTACTCACTCCAATTGGGATAAATAATTAATTTTCCAGAAAATTTTGTTTTCTGAGATTCTAGAATTAGTAAATAGAGATACATTTAAAAATGACTTCCATTATGTAATCTAACATTAGAAATGTACCACGCAAAAAGAGTAGAATATTTAGCATCATTTAACGCACCTATTAGCTTTCCTAGTAGGATGACGCATTGTGCTATTTGACTCTGAAAGATCCTCATAAAAAATTGTAGTTGGGTCAAATGCTTCCTTGCTCCAGCAAAGAAAAGCCTAAATGATTTACTACCCAGTGTTTTATCAAATATTAATTTCTTGAGTCTCATGAGGATACAGCACTAGCTTTCAATTATATCCTTAATATAATTTCCAGAATATGCTCATTTCACGATATATTTAAATGTCTGTCTGGCTTTTTGTGTTTATACCATTAAACATACCATCCCTAGGGGTATCTTTCTAAAATCACATAAACTTAATAGTTCCATAACCTGAATGTTGATCAAGTTCTATATTTCTCTGGTCTACATATATGTGACAGAAAAACCAAAAAGTAACCACTAACTTAGTCACTTGGAGTGGGGAACTGCTTCTCCCTTACCTGTCAAAGTAATGATAATTTCAGTCACATGTCAATTTGAATTTCCGAGAGGAAGAATAAACCACCTCATTTTTCTTGTAATTTTTCAACAAGGACATCTGAGAACTAGTGGGCAAAGTATGTCTCATACATTCATTCGATTTTATATTCTCTATCATGACAATTGGTATTCATCCATTAAACAAATATTGGATGCCCAATATATATCAGGACAATACTAAACACTGCTTGTAATATTTAAACAGTAGATTTGAGCCCTTAAAGTCAATATTGTATCTCACCACTAAAAAAGAAATGCCAAGAGAAATTTTCTTCCCCCATTGTTTGGTGATAGAGCTACAGCTCCTTACCTTTAGTTTTAAGAAACTCAATTCATATTATCTTTATCATGACTCAGATTCACACCATAAGTCTCACACATGAAAAACCCGAGACATACAGATTTTTAAAAATTAATCCAGTAAGGGCTTCCCTGGTGGCGCAGTGGTTGAGAGTCCGCCTGCCGATGCAGGGGACACAGGTTCGTGCCCCGGTCAGGGAAGATCCCACATGTTGCGGAGCGGCTGGGCCCGTGAGCCATGGCTGCTGAGCCTGCGTGTCCGGAGCCTGTGCTCCGCAACGGGAGAGGCCGCAACAGTGAGAGGCCCGCATACCGCAAAAAAAAGAAAATTAATCCATTAAAAATTAGGCATTAGAGAACCAAAATAAAATTTCAGATCAATTTGTCAGCATTCTCAACATTTACTATTCCTAACTCCTTAACAAGGTATTTTACATTTGATTGAAGAACCCTCAGTTAATTTTATGTAAAATACTCGTGGATGACTAAGGAATATAGTAGAGGAATAAACTTCATTTTGTCTCCTTGGAACTATTGAAATGAAATGCAGTCATTTGGGACATTACCCTCCTCTGATACAGGCAGTAAGAGGTCCCCCAGATGTAGGTACAGAGCTTTTTCCAAGGTTGACTCTCTGGATTCACCAGGGGTGGATATCACACAGGACCTGACCTCTTTTGCTTTCTCTCCTTTTGGTTCAACTGCTGCACATCTGTTAATTTGGGGGTTTGATTCAGGTAAAAAGGTTTAGTAGGGAGAGGCTAAAAGTAAGAACTATAATAAGAATTGAGATTATCTATGAATATAAGTTTCACTTTTGCTGTGACCGCAAATAATAAAGAAGATATTTTAAAGGTTAATAATTAAAGGCAACTCCACCCCCTTTCTCTTTGGTAAACAGGGAAAGCAGGCACTAAGATGGTACAGTCTGCAATACTGTGGTTCTAAGGAATGACTGCTAACGTGGTCTCCTCCCTCTTGGAACGAAACCTATATCATTTGGAAAACCTTTATTCATTATGCAGAACCTGAGAGACACACAATATTCCAGCTGGTTTCAGAGACTAATGTTACCAACAGCCACGTCACCTTCTCTCCCTTTCTCTTTCCCTTGTTCCTTTTATTTTTTTTTCTTTCTTCCCTTGCTTAACTCCTTCCTGGATTCCTTCCTTCACTTCTTCCTTCCTTTATTCATTACTTTCTTCCTTCCAAATGAGTGAGTTTCCAATTTTCCCTGTTATTCTTCATTTCCATAGCTTGTGTTTGGAAAACTTTTTTTTTTTTTTTACATGATGGCAAACAAATCTTACTGGAGACATTCAAGGGTTGGGCTTTTTTTTCTCCCCTATAAATTTGCCTTGGTGCAGTTAAAATGGATGTTACTAAATCCTTTTAGAAGGGCTGTTTCCACTGCTCTAGAGAGTTTGCCCTTTGCAGCAAGAACCAGGGGACATGAGGTAGAGAGGCAGCATGCAGCCAACCAAGATTTAATACCTACAGTTTCTGGGACCCCATCCTTGACTGGAGGAGGAGAATGAGAATATAACAAGGAATGATTGATCAAAAATGAAAAGAAACTCCATAAATTCAAGACTATGTGCTTGTGTGTACTGAGGGGAAATTACTTTTAAAAGGAGAAAGGAATTTAAATGAAATTAAATTCTGGCTACAAGGAAAACACACAAAATCCCAGGAATTTATAACTAAAAGTGTTTCTCAGACTCTACAACTACTCATGAGCTTTTAATCTTCTTAAAAACCTCTCTAGTAATAAAGAGAAAAACATTATAAGTGTTGAGTTTCTATAGTACAGCTTATACTGGTCTGCCTGCCTGGAAACACCAATAGTGACATATGATTTCAATTAGGTTCAGAGTTCCACAAAATATCTTCTCTACGAAATAGAAAAAGAGCTAGAAGTTACCAGTGTTGCTAAAGACCTCTTGGCTTATCCTTGGGCATTTTAGTAAATTGTTCCTGATAGATTTTCAGTAACAAGACAATGACATTCCAAAGCCTCAACAAAGCCTAACTTGGAACAGTATATAACATAAATGAATGAAGGAAGGAAACAAGCAATGCCATTAGTCACATAACTCAATAGGAAATCAGATGTTGAATGGTTGAGTTCTGGAGAATCTTTGCTTCCATTTTCTAGGCTCTGCTCTGTGAAGAATGGTTATCTCAATCTTATTTGTTTTTTATTCTCAAAGGAACTTTGTGAGAATTTGTTGGGTAATACCTCAAAAATATTTTGAAAGCCATACAAATGTAAATTTCAAATCATCATGCCCTCAAGTACCAAAATTGCATCAGTTGTAGCTCTTATACCTCTCAGCTACAATTCTTCTCTTCTTTGTCTCTAGTTCCATGGGGTGGGGGGGGGAGCAGAAAATATCTTTTTTGTACAATCCTTCTGGTTAGTCACATAATCATACCCCAGAAGCTATAAGTATTCACACACCTAGAAGATACTGCTTACAAAACTCATTTGCCTTAATTCCATACAGAAATAGTCTTTACTGATTAAGGTTATAGTTTAATAACTATGTTTAAGTAGAGTTCACAAGGAAAAAAATGACTCATTAACTTGATAATTTAAATTTGTTATTATTCACTAGTATCCTTTGTAAAGGAAAACATAAAACTCATCTTTCTCAGAGTTGAAAGCACTGAGCACATTAGACCAGAAAAGAACCTTCCCTCCAAACACACTGTGAATATTTACATTCAAATATTCAGACACCTACAATCTTCTGATCATTCTGGTCAGACATAACAAAACTCAATAACAAGAAGTTTTCAGACACTCGAAGACAAAAGAGCTGTTGTGTTTATGCATTCTACTTTGTCTTCTTTACATAATTATCTAACACTGAAAATAAATGTACAGGTATGTACCCTGGAGCCATACTCACTCTAATCTAAACTCTGAAGCCTCTGTAGGATGGCTAGGAACATGAAGAGAACTAGAAAAAGAAATCCCTACAATTACATTCAATGGGAATGGTACCACACTACACAAAGCCAAAGGAGTTATAACTCCAGTCACCAACTGGCCTATAAATATTTTATACAACTAGATGAAGAGTCGTGACTAAGGGGAAAAGTGTGTGATTTCCTCCCATAAAGGGAGAATTCTAAAACTGGAAGAGAACTTGGAGATCATCTAGCACAATAGCCTCATCCTACGGATGAGAAAACCAAGGCCCAGAGAATTCAGTTTCCTTTTTCAAGGCCTCCCGATGATTTAGTGAGCCAAAGCGAACTGGGACCAGCGAAAACAAAAGGGATTTTAATAAGACTTATTTCGGAAGTGTAACAGTTACCTTACAAAGCATCCCATGTCACATTTTAATATTTTAATATTTCCTGTAGGAGCTGAGCTTCCAGGAAAATGGAGTCTGTATCTTTCACTGATGATAGATTTTCAAGCCCAAGTACAACTAGTTTATCAGTGTCAAATTGGTCATAGAATTTAAAAAAATTTAGAGCTCAAAGAGCTTTATGGGACATTTTGCCTAAACTCCTAAATTTCTAGTGGGAAGCGGAGACCTAAAGAGAATAAACCCATTGTCCAGAACATGAAGAGAACCCGTGGATATGAATGCAAGATGTGCACTTTCCACGCTAGAAGCGCAGGACGGTCATTTTCAAAAGGCATTAGGGAAGACCTCGTTAAGAAGATGCCATTTGAAGAAAGACTTGAAGGAGGAGAGGAAATGAGCCATGTGGGTATCTGGGAAAGAATTTTTCAGGCAGAGGCCTTTTCCAGGAACAACAAAGAGGCCAGTGTGGCTGATGCTATGTGAACCAGATAGAGGGTAGTTGGAGATCAGTTCAGGGAGGTTATGAAAGGGCAGATCTTGTAGAGCTTCAGCAGCCATTTTAAGAACCTTCGCATTTACTCTGATTGAAATGGAGAGCTCCTTGAGGTTTCTGAGCAGAGGAGTGGTGTATCTTTTATTTTTAAAGGATCGGTCTGGCTGCTGTGTTCAGAACAGCCTGCAGGGGGGCAAAGATTAAAGCGGAGAGACTACTCAAAGGCTCTTCCCATAAATCCAGGCAAGAAATGGTAGAGGCCCAGACCTGAGTGGTGAAATGAGGTGGTAAGAAATGGTCAGATTCCATGCGCATTCTGAAACCTGACGAATTGAGTGTGAGGGAAAGGGAAAGAACAAGGATAACTCCCAAGTTTCTGGCCTGAGCAACTGGCATGATGATGTTGTCATTAACTAAGATGAAAAAGACTGTGAGGGGAACAGGGGTGGGGGTGGGATACATGAGGAGTTCCATTTGAGACGTGTGAATTTGGAGATGTCTATTATACATAATGTGGATTTGTCAAGTGCACTGTGGATGTACAAGTCTGGAGTACAGGAGAACGTCCAGGCCTGACATGAAATTTGGGAGTTGTCAGAATATATTTGGCACAGGTGGTACTTCCCTTTTCTTAAGCTAAACAAATACAAAAACGACATGTAATACATGAATTGCCCTTGACTGTACATCATTATCCACTTTAAAAAGCTAACAAAAATGCAACGAAAGAATGAATCAAACCTTATGAAATTTCAGGCTCCCTTTGCGATTGTGTTTCTGTGCTGATCCTAAATATCGGGAAACACTAATTTACTAGATGAAAACACAATCAGTCAACAAGGTACCACAGGGTTGCCTTCTTATGATTTAACTAATTTCCTTGCACATATACATCAGATTGATATTATTATTATAATTATTGTATCAAAGACGACCTCATCCTGAGTTCCTACATAAAATGATATTTTAGCCTGACATCTAATTACAGTTTTCTTCACTTTTCATGATCTGAGGAAATTGAGACCTAGCCTGATCTACTCTAACATCTTGCCTTTTCGCTAAGAGAGCAATTCAGAAAATACACAAAAGATGGGTTTCATGAGTATGTACTACCCATTAGCAAACAACATGAGGATCAATTAATTAATCATTAAATTTTCCCTATTAAGTATTTTGGCTTATACCTCTATAGTAAAGTCACTAATGAAAGTCACATATGCTGAAGTTTCATTTCCCTTGAGAGAATACATACTAAAGGGTTTAAATTAGCCTTCTTTAAATATATATAAATCACTCTCATCTAGAATATTTTAAATAAAACTTCCCACCTAGATTTAGGGAGCCTCTCTTTTAAAAAAAATTAGATAAGTCTAATTAATATCTATTCCCAGAAGGAAAATCTCCCTACCGGTTTTATTTTAAACTGAGAAAATAATGAATAATTAGAATGGTGTTGAAGAAGATACTTAACATGCGACGAATCTTTGTGAAAAAATGGAGGTATGTGAGTTCCACAGCTATTCTTTTAAGAGTAAATTTTTGTGCTGAGACAAGATTGATAGACTTGTCTGCTTTCTCTGCAGATTCTTGCCTCCCCCAGAAAAAAAAAAACGTACTTAGGATGTATTTAAAGGAGATGGGAGATCAGAAAACAATACTAAAGGAAACTCAAGTAGAGGCAGCTGTTGGATTTATTTTGTTTTGGCAGTGTAGAAAGGTAACTAAAAACAGAAAGGCATATGGAAGGGGAAAAAATACAAAATTTACAAAAGGCATAAGCCATCCAAATACCCAAAATACACACTGAAAAATCAAAACACTTTACACACAGACCATCATCAGTGAATAAACAATCTGCACATGACATGTGTTCCCCTTTTCTACTCTTATTGTGAGAGTCTCAACTGTCATGTATCAGTCATTCAGTCAACAAATATTTATAAGCATCTCTCTCCTCTATCCCTGCACTCTGCTAGGCACTGAGGATACAGCAAGGAATGATCTCATGGAGTTTCCATTCTAGCAAGAAAGATACATATTAGAGCAGGCAATAGAAAGAGGGTGAGTATTTCTAAAGGGAAACCTCAGTCTCCCCTTCTCTCCACCGCTCTCTTACTACCATCACCTGTCACAAGCGATTCTCTCACTGCTGTCTTCCATTCCCCCTCTGTCCAGTAATTTCCACCTGATCATCCAAAGGAGTTCAGAATGCTACTGCCCAGGCAGGGGAAGTAAGCTCTTCATCTCCTGCATTGTAATTGGCATAAACTACTTATACAAATATTTCAATTCATCTCATATACACCTAGTCCCTTCTATGTACAAGTCACAGGAAGGCCCAGAAAAAATAAACCATGTTCTCTGCTCTTATGAAGTTGACCCTCTTAAGCATAGACAGATATGAACATGAATAATTCTAACGGAAGGCACCATAAGATAAAGCATTCAAAGTCATGTATAAATGACATTGTTTGGAGGGGTCTAGGTTAAGGAGGGAAACACTCCATTCAAATCAGGAAAGACTACCCAAATAAAGAACGATATCTGAGATGTACCATAAAGTGCTTAGAATTTCAATAGACAGAGAAGATAAAGGGCTGTCCAATCTAAAGAAAAAAAAGATAGCAAAATCACAGAAATGGAAGAATAGGGTGAGAAGAAGGGACAGCAATTGTCTGGAAGGGCTGGGCGTGGAAAGAACATTTGGCTTAGTCTGTGTTTGTGTTTGTTCCCTTGTGTATCTGTGGGGGAGTACTTGTATACTTCTTGCATTTTGATGCCCCCATTACATTCTCAAAACTATGAAAGTGGGACTTCCCTGGTGGCACAGTGGTTAAGAATCGGACCACAAATGCAGGGGACATGGGTTCGCGCCCTGGTCAGGGAAGATCCCACATGCTGTGGAGCAACTAAGCCCGTGTGCCACAACTGCTGACCCTGTGCTCTAGAGCCTGCGAGCTGCAACTACTGAGCCTGCATGCCACAACTACTGAAGTCCACACGCCTAGAGTCCATGCTCTGCAACTACTGAAACCCACACGCCTAGAGCCTGTGCTCCGCAACAAGAGAAGCCACTGCAATGAGAAGCCTGTGCACCGCAACAAAGAGTAGCCCCCGCTCACCGCAACTAGACGAAGCCTGCGCACAGCAACGAAGACCCAACGCAGCCAAAAAAAAAAGTATGAAAGTGACAAAGTACTGACCTTGGACTCAGGAAACCTCGAATCCAATTCCAGTGACTGTGTGACCGTGGGTAAGTCATGTTATCTTTCTGATGTCAGGTTTCCTCTTCTGTGAAATGGAGAAGATAACCATATCTGAAAAAAAAAGTCCAGGGCTGTAATAGACAATATACCTTTGAAAACATCCCACACTATAAAGAAGACCATGAAAATGCTTAAGATCTTTCCTAATAGGTGCTCATAAAGGGTTTTGTTGTTTCATAAGTCAGTACAACCAGCCACAAGTCTTTATTTAATTTTAAGTTATCTGTTTCACTTGACAGTTTCACTGGAGATCACTCTGTCACAGCAAAATTGAACCCACCATTACTCTTCTAAAATATTTTGTCTTCACAAAGTAATGATACAGATATCAACACCATCTGTAATATTTAACGGTATTTAATTTTGGGTTTGAGATTTCTGTTAGGGAGAGATGGTATATCACTTTTATTAAAAAAAAATCACAGCATCTAACATGGTTGTTATCACTTTCTGCAGGAATATTACAGTTTATGAAAGTTCAGCATAGCACTATAAATTCTTAAAATTAAGGAGGAGAAGAAGAAAGTGCAGAGGGGATAAAGGAATAGTTAAGAGGTGATGCTATTTCATTTCCTCTCCATGTCTGGAAGACATCTTGGGGAAAATACACATGAAGTTCAGGAACTGAGATAAGAAGCTTTATTGTTTTAAACTCATATGTAAATCTAGATTTAATAAAGACTCTCTTTCTTAAATCTCCAATTAAAAAGTTTGAGTTTTTTCCCCTAGAGTGGCATTTTGGTATATGAAACTTAGAAACTCACAACTGCTTTAGAAAGTGTTCCATATTAGATTGTCTCTGTGAATTTCTATCATTATGAAATGCAAAACAGTTTTCTTTTGAAACTCATATTCAATATCATTTCAATTTCATATAATTCTAATGCTTCCTTGTGTCCACAGTGGCAAGCAGATATTACTAAAATGAATTTTAGTAATATTTTCTTTTTTGAGTAGTCCATTGAAAGAGGAGGCCTACATCTCAATGAACTAAATGGTATTTAGTACGTATCATGCTTTCAAAATACTGTACAAATACCATTTGGTACAAGCAAATAAAAGAGTCACCTCCAAAACTGACGTGGCTACTCATATATAAGGACAACCCTTGTCACTGGCCTTGCAATGACATCTAATGTGATGGATAAAAAAAAAAAATCTAGGTAGAGTCTACTGTGTTTGCACATTAGGTAGAAGACAGCAGGACTTCCTGGAAAGAGCAGTGGTTTGGAAGCTGGAGAACATAAGTGAGCCATTGAACTTCTCAGGACCTTGTTTCCTCCTTGACAAATTGAGAGGCTAGCCCTAGACAGACTTCCTAAAAGCAAAACAAGCAAGCGAACAAACAAACAAACAAAAAAACCCGCATGATTCTAATCATCATTTATTTTCCAGTTACAAACCGTAAAGATGCACAGGAACTCCGTAGCAAATGGTCTCAGAAAATGACCAGAAACGAAATCAGAAAAAAGTCACACTGTTAAGAACTACAAGTCTTAATATCCTCATCTTTTCTCTCCTTTGCTCCCACCCTAGCGGGGGAGGTGGGGTGGAATGGAAGTGAATTGTTGGAGCAGACTACGAGAGAGTGCTGGAAAATCTTGGGAAAGAAATAAAGCTATTTAGTTTGTCATGTTTGGTTCCAAATGGATCTCTGGTAGTCATCCTTTAATGCGTCTCACTTGGCAGTCGCTGAGTCAGATGGGAACCTGTCTCTCTCTTAGATCAGACACAGCTCCTAAATTGTCTCCACAGTGAGTTCTTCCACCTCCATAACTCTCGGAGCACTTAACATATACTGACATGTTATTGCAGGCTATTTTTAAAGTATAAAACTTTCTTCTTAGATAGAACAAAGCACGCTGCATACTGTTTGCATTTGGGGTCTTTCTGAAACCACAGTCCCTAGAGCAAGGCTTTCCATACAGTGGTCTTTAATAAATATTTGCTTGTAAATTAATAAATTAATGTGGTAGGGAGATTCTGTAACAGCTCCCAATAATCCCCACCTCCTAATATTCATGCCCTGGTGTTATCCTTTCCCCTTGATTGTGGGCCAGACTTAGTGATTCTAATGAACAGAGTACAGGAAAAGTGACGGGATATCACCTGCCAAGATTAGGTTACAGAAAGAATGTGACTTCCATCTTGCTTGCCACCTCTCACTCTTTCTCGGAGTGCCTGATCTAGGGCCGTATTGTGACCATATTGTGAACAGCCCTGTAGAGAAACCCATATGGCAGGGAACTGATATCTCCAGCCAACAGCCATCATGACCATGCCAATAACCATGTGAGTGAGCTTGGAAATTGATTATCCTCAAGTCAAGCCTTGGAATGACTTAAGAGCCCCAGCCAACACCTCGATGGTAGCATTGTGAGAATTTGTGGCTCACAGGAACTATGAGACTATAAATGTTTGTTGTTTTAAGCCTCTAAGTTTTGGGGGCAAGTTGTTACACGGCAATAGATAATTAATGCACTAGCAAAGCAATGAAAATCTCCAAAGAAAACATTCAGGAGTGAAACATTCAGGGATGTTTAAGCTTCTTGTATTGCTTTTCTTTGAAGCCATATTAGGAAAAACATCCCATCACCAATATTCCTCACCTCCACTCCATACATACATACACACATGAACCTTCAAGTAAAATGAACCAAGAACCTGTTTCTATACTTGTCATAATTTTGTGTTGGTCTATAACCAATTACATGCCATTAGAAAGATCAATCTTAAAAGTAAGAATCAAATCGAGAAGGGGGAGGTTTATGTAATCTTGACTATGAAATAATTAAAGATATGGTTCATCCACAAGCACAGCCCATTGTAACCCAGGTGAAGAGGCTAAATAGCTGCTGCTTCCTCTGTCCTCAAAACCAGTCAACGACTGAGTGCTTCTGCCTGGAACTCTCCCCTTGGTTCTGGGTAGAGGAGGCAGATGGGGATAATATGAACAGTATCCTACTCCAACTCAACAATTCAGTCTTAACATATAGAAGTATGAAGCTTTATACCAATTCCTCTAATTTGAGTTAAGCCTGCATGTCCAGAGAGAGGAAAACATTAGGGCTGGTAGCAGTAAGCTCATGGAAAAAGAAGAGCATACTTGGAATGCAC
The DNA here is from genome assembly GCF_963455315.2 of Globicephala melas. NCBI lineage: Eukaryota > Metazoa > Chordata > Mammalia > Artiodactyla > Delphinidae > Globicephala > Globicephala melas. The sequence continues at coordinate 57,228,360 of NC_083322.1, forward strand.
CATGAGCGCTCAAAACCTTTAAATATATTCTGGGAAAAGGGGAACAAAAAGAGCATCTGGGTTTCTCATTAAGGCCAACATACTCAGAAGACTGGCCATTTTCTGCCAAGTTCTACTGCCATATGCCAAAGGGTTTTGTTTTATTTTGTTTTGTTTTTTAAAGCTTTCTCAGCTCACTGCCTTATACCTCATCCATCTGGGGCACTTTCCGGTGCATACGTGCAATACTGTGGAACCACTAAGTCCAGGTTTCACCACCTTGAGGAAAAAACAGCTATACCCCAAAGCATAGCAACCATGACTTCCTGCTTTCCTAAATAAGCAAGAAGTTCTTCTTTCTCCAGGGTTCTACTAACCTTTGTATGTATAAAATCCTAGAAGTACAAGTTGGTTGCCCTTGGTGCTAGCTCCTGGAAATGCACCCCAGGAGCTGTATGCGCTAGAAGCTAGAGGAGCTGAAGATTAGCACGTCAGGACTGGGCCCTTAGGCAGAGACCCAGTGATCACGGCTCACAGAGCAGAGAAGACATTCATTCTTGGATGCTCAGTTAAAAATGAGTAGAAAGGTCATCTAAGAGGCACTCCCCAAAAGGTCACAGTCCTACAAGGATACCTCTCTTACTCTCACCATGTACCTTGATTCTTCTTTTTCCTCACACCCTTTATCCAATCCTGTTGGTCCCACTTTTAGAGTTTATCCTAAATCCAGCCACTTTCCACCATCTCCACAGCTACCAACACGAGTGGCTCTCTTTTCTGGACTACTGCAAGCTTCCTACCCCTGCCACCCTCAATCACAGCGTCAGCGATTGTCTAGAAACACGAAACTCAAAACCTGCCAATGGTTTCCATATCAGCACAGTATTTCAGGATCCGCTGCCTTCAGCAGAATGACCTCCCACTACCTTCCCCCTTGTTCTCTCAGCCCTCAGGCTCTCACAATGCTTCTCAATATGGCAAACTAGCTCCCCCCTCATGTCTCATGCCGCTTTTTCTGTGGTGTGTGCTCTTACCCACATGGCCAAGTGGTTCACACTCTCACTCCATTTCATTTTCTGCTCAATGTCCCTCCCTCAGAAAGGTGTTCCCTGAACATCCTGTCTCAGACAAGCCCCCCCAATACTCACACTCTTAATCACACCCCAATTCCTCATTTTTACCTGAAATGATACTGTATATGCATTTATTTCTAGGAAATGAGCTTCATGTTGGCAAACATTCTCCCTGCCTTTTTACTTTTATATCCTAAACACTTAGAGACGTACCCAGCATATAGTAGATCCTCAATTAATATTCTTGACTAAATAAAGGATTGAACAGCTATCCACGTGAGCTAAATGACCCAGTGGTCCCACAGGGACACATTTCTGACGAGGCATCTGCCCCTGCTGCCCCTGGTGTCTCAGCTGTTACCACCATTAACCTGGAGGCATACTGATAACAACTGAAAAATCCCCAGGTGGACCACACCCACTCCTGTGCCCAAACGCCATAGCCTGCTCACAGCCCTCACCAGAGGGGCAGGGCTCTGTCTGTTAGACCCAGCCATGGCATTCACCTAAGTGTGAAGGTGATAGAGTGTCCCTTTGATTTTATGCCCAATTAAGGGCACTTCATGCCAAGGCTGGCTTGGATGCTTGGGACACAGCTCTTCAATTTTACTCACATTACCACTTTTCTTGGATCTAAGGCTGCTACCAAGAGAGTGAGGTCAGGATGGATTCTGGTAGCAACTACCAGGAAGAAACCTGAAGGAGGTTTTTCAACACTTGACCGTCAGCAAAGAAGACAGTCAACATGCACCCTTCTCCCCCAAATTTTGTTCATTCAATCCTCAAAAAAAACTCAATCTTCTAAAGAAGATGTTGTATGTATATACAATGGAATATTAACCATCAGCCGTCAAAAAGAATGAAATAATGCCATTTACAGCAACATGGATACAACTAGAGTTTATCATACAAAGTGAAGTCAGTCAGAAGGAGAAAGACAAATATCATATGATATCACTTATACGTGGAATCTAAACTATGGCACAAATGAACCTATCTACGAAACAAAAACAAACTCACAGACATAGAGAACAGATTTGTGGTTGCCAAGGGGGAGAGGGAATCGGGAGGGAAGGATTGGGAGTTTGGGATTAGCAGAGGCAAACTATTATATGTAGGATGGATAAACAACAAGGCCTTAATGTATAGCACAGGGACCTATATTCAACATCCTGTGACAAACCATATTGGAAAAGAATATGAAAAAGAATATATAAATATAAATATATATGTATAACAGTCACTTTGCTGTACAAAAGAAATTAACACATTTTAAATCAACTATACTTCAATAAGATTTTTTTAGAAACTCAATCCTCAAAGCAGATTTGGAGTGCTCCTCCTGTAAGTCACACCTGATTTTTATATCAATTTGTAAAATCAAACAGGCATGACTCCGTTGAGCAGTTTCCTAACTCCATATATCAATGGATATATTAAAGTAAGGTGATGTACACGTAGATAGCCCCAAGCCCAAGGCTTGAATGAACCAAATGTTGTATTAACCATGGGAAAAATAGGGTACTTCTCCAAAGTATGACATTAGCAAATGCTCCAGATTGAGCATCCACTTTATAATAGGCCCTTTGCTCAACACAGGGGGATATAAAGGTAAGTAAATATCACCTCTGCCCTTCAGGAGTTGATCTTCTAGTAGGAGAGAGAGATACAGTGATATGAGTGATGAAACCCAAGTTTGTGCTAGATAAAAATTGTATCACTGGGCAAGACCAGGAAACACTTTACAGAGAAGATGATGGTTAAGCTGAGTCTAAGAGTGAGTAGGAGGCTGCCAGGTCATTTCAAGCAAAGGGAACAGCATCAGCAATGGCCTAACAGAGCCTGACTGTTAAAGAAATTTACCTCTCCAGCCTCATCTTCCAACACAGCTCCCTAGGCCACTTCTGCTCTAGCCACAATGATCTACTTTTTGTTCTGTGAATAGGAATAATCTGCTCTTTCTCACCTTTGCAAATGATGCTCTCTCTGCCTAAAGCAGTTTCTCCTTGCCCTCAACTCCCAAACCTTGAATGTGAATAACACCTTCTCAGCCTTTAGGTTTTAACTTGGTATAACAGACTTCTATGACCTCCCTAAGTCTGAGTTAGATGTCACTCCCACGTTCCCTGACTGCATGCCATAACTTCCCTACTGTAAAGCTTAACATACTCTAGAGTATCCTGCAGACTTTTCTATATTCCCTGTAGATTGCACATTCCAAGAGGACAAGACCATCTCTCTCCTGATCACCATTGTATCCCCAGGATCTAGCAGAGTGTCTGCCACATAGCTGGCAATGCATGCAGAATGAATCAATTGTTCAAAATTTCCAAGCATAGGATGGGGTTGGGGAAAGGTAGGTTATAAGATTGAATTTATAGATTAAGAATTAAAGCCTGAACGACCATGGGTGCCCTGCTGAGTCTATGTGTTATCCACTGTTCAACAGGAAGTCATAGAAGAGTTATAAGCAAGAGGAGAACAGCAAGGCAGCAATAAGAGGGCCTGAAATAGTGGCAGGGGGCTAGAGACAAGAAGACCAACTGCAAGAGATGCTGCCTTTAAGAAGTCATATCTCTAGGACCTGATGATTTATCACATGTTTAGGTAAGGGAGTAGGAGAGCAAGGATGACTCACAAAATTGGTGAGATGGAAGATCTATGGGGAATATCTTTATTTTTCTCTTACACGAGAGAGATGAGTAATATAAACAGTAGGATGGCCCTGGGTATTCCAGACTAAAAATGCGTCTGTTGTTCATTACTACGTGCCTTGATATTGGCAGCTCTGGAAGCTACGGAGACATTTGTACCCCCACGGGTGGAGAATGCAAAACTTCAAAAGGCTACTTTATAATTGAAATAGGAGAGCAATAGATAGGATGCCTTTTTAAAATAACACAGAATAAATCATCTTTAAGCTCTTTAAGAAATGCATAGTAAGTGGAGGTTGAATCACTAAATCTTGACTTAGGAAAATGACAAATTATCAGCCTAGTTTTTATATTACTCTTTGCCTTCAGATTATGAACTTTACCAAAGATGAAAAAAAATAGGCAAACAACGTCTCTCAGGAGATGTTTATCCAAGTGGAAATGCTGAGGAAACATTATAATAGAGATGGGGAAAGACACGCTTGATAAGTGAGAGAAAACTTCAGTGTCAAGAGAGGAAATGGTTTTCAGGAAACATTTTGAAGAGATGAGAGGGGACACCAGGCAATAACAAAATGTTTTCATATGGGTGGGAGATGGAGTTTCTGAAGGAACCAGAAAATCAAGAGGGATTGAGTACAGAGAGAGAATAACTTTTAAGAAAGATGAGAAAAATAGGAGGGAGAGATGGAAGCAGGCTTGTGGTTGGAGAAAATTATAAAGTAGCCCCCCGAATCTCACCCTGATCTGGAAAGAACAGAGAGATTGCAGACAGGCTTAGAACACCATCAGAATTCTTAATTTGGTAATCAAAGCCTTGGTTTCCTCATCTATAAAAAGGAGATACCATTAAGGTTTGTATTAGTCATCCCAGGCTGCCATAAAAAAATACCATAGACTGGGTGGCTTAAACAACAGAAACTGATTTTTTCACAGTTCCAGAGGCTCGATGTCCAAGATCCCAAGGTCTGGCAGAGGTCGTTTCTGGTGAGGGCTACCTTCCTGGTTTGCAGACTGCACCTCCTCACGAGGTAGACAGAGAGAGAGTTGTGATGTCTCTTCTTCTAACGGCACTAATCCCATCATACCAGGGCTCTACGCTTATGACCCTATTTAACCTTAATTACTTCTGTAAGGGTCCCATCTCCAAATCCAGTCACATAGGGGCTTAGGGCCTCAACATATGAACTTCAGGGTGACACATTTTGGACCACAGTAAGATTGTTATAAGAAATGTGTGAAATGATGCAAAATGCATGTCTGGCACATAGTAAGTGCTAAATAAATGTTGGTTGATTTCAGCCATAAAATCATCATAGTTAAAGGCATCAGCTCTAAAGTAACCTATGCTTTTTCTTTTATATTTTCTAAGGAGTGGAAAAGACAACTGCTTCCTACTGCTCCTGAAAACTGACCAGCTGCCTAGCACACTAACATGTCCTCAGGCCCATTCTAGAAACATCACCCAATGTAGAAGTAGACATAAAAGAAGTAGAGATATGGTGAGACGTTGGAGGAGGAGAAGAAGGTGGGGAGGGAGGCAAGGACAAGGAAGGACTGAGGTCCAGTAGATTCGATCTTCGTCTCACACACCTACAGTATGCAGCTAAGTTATCTGATGAAAGAAGGGATATTAGAACTACCACCACCAGGGGTGTTCACTGCAAATTTCTACTGAGGAGGAGATAAAAATGCCACTTTTAAGACACTTAAGCACTAGTCTCATGCTATTCCGTTCAGAGAGACCATGGTCAATAGATCAGGCTAACATCTCAGGTGGGCACAAACTTAATTGGAAGGTTGTTTTGACTTACGAAAACCTCTGAGTTTGGAAAACATGCTGCTACTTTTACTCAAAGGGAAATGTATAGAACAGGTTCAAAGGCTAAGACCAGCTATGAATTTAAAGGGTCCATGGAAGTATAAGAAACACTTTTAAAAGGGCTATGAATTTTCCATTCCCTATTGTAGATTTTTAAGTAAAAATACAGCTAGAAAGCCACTATATTGAAAATCCAGGAAATGTAGTCTGTTTGAGTTACTTAAATTATCACAAACCCACCTTCATATATTTTAAAACTACCTTCTGAAAAGGGTAAGATGTTCTAAGTTGAAATAATGCCCTGCTTGGCTCTACTATAAATAGAATGGCCATCATTTTTTAGTGCCTAGAATGGCAGGCACTTTACAAATACTGTCTCATTCATTTATTCCTAAAAACCCTGTTAAGGTTGCTATTATTTTTACCATTTTACAAATAAGTAAACCAAAGAGGTTGCTCAAGGTTATACAACTAATAAATGAAGGTTAGAATTCAAACCATATCTGACTCCAGATACATCTTCTCTCCTTTACCCCCAGACTCATCATCCTTAGGGTGTTGGAACATGTGAGCGTGACTAGAAAAATGGGTCAGGCTGGTTTAAAAGAAAAAGTTAGCATTGATTCTTAAATCTACGTATTTATTTTTCAGTATCATTCTTAAGAGTATTTACTTACTCAAATTTGTAAAAGTCACCTGAAAAATACCTCAGGACTGAAAAATTGCTCTACCATTCTAGTCACTTGATCATATAATGGGCTTTTTAGCTTTGATGCTAGAGCGGAAGATCTGGGTTGCAGTTCAGTGTTGCTGCTTCATAAGTATGTCATTTCGGGCAAATTGCTCATCTCCTCTCAGGATGCATTCTCGAGGGAGGATTATCACCTATGTCACAGGGAAATTTTAAGAATTACATAAGGTGAAGTCTGAAAAGCATAATCAACTGCCACATCAATGTTTATATTTTAAAAGCTGATGAAAACACTGCCAACATCTCTATTTCTGAATAAGGGCAAACAGGAGAGACTGCAAGAATTTTTACAAAGAACCCTAATGCCTGAGATTTAGGACTCATTACCATGTAAACTCCAGACACAATCAAAGTTGTTTTCAAACTCCATTGTTCCAATCTAGTTTATCTCTTTTCTCCCCCAGTTATTCTGATGGATTTTCACAAACTATGCAGACTTCAAAAACTCACTCTCTAATAACATACTCTGGATAATTGTTAGCTTCATGAAATGCAATTGCCTATACTTTAAGTTATAATTAAAGGCATTACTTAAACCCTCAAGTGGCCTTTGGAAATCTGAAAATGGAAGTTGAATTCATAAATACTAGAGAAGAATAGGAAATCCCAGAACCCTAAATCAACTGACTCAAATTCATGTGAACTCAACTGAAAGAGAAGCCACCTCCTGCTTTGGTTATCACCACAAGACTTATACAGACTAATGTAACACCAGTGCTACAATTACTAAATGAGAAAACTGGACGCTTTAAAGTTCAGTACATTTACTGATGGAAAAACACTGTGATTCAGCTGAACAAAGGAAATGCAGTTTTAGAAAGACCCGTTGAGTAAGGGGCAATTCTAATCATGAAGAAAGTCCAAATGTGCCTCTGTGGCATCTGATTGAATGAGAATGGTAAGGATTGTAAGTCGGACATTCTATGATTTGGTCAATCTGGGACCATTTACCTCCTTTCTCATGGTATTATTCACTGTTGTCAGAGAATGACCTGATGAGCCATATAGAAAGACCTGTAGATTATTGCCATCATTGTCAGCTTGGGCATTCTACTTTTTAAAGAAATCAATTATTTGTCCACATTTTAATAACTCTGTCAGAAGAATTCTATGTTACCCACTATTCCAAAATGAAGTTAAGATCATCTCACCCTAAATTCCTGGTCCAAGTTCTATCTTTTTTTCCATTACTGCTTAAGCCTTAATTCTCTAATATCTACATATACCACAATAAACTAAATTCTACCCTTCCTACCTACCCAGACCATTAAAAGTAAAATATGGGCTTCCCTGGTGGCACAGTGGTTGAGAGTCTGCCTGCCGATGCAGGGGACACGGGTTCGTGCCCCGGTCCGGGAAGATCCCACATGCAGCGGAGCGGCTGGGCCCGTGAGCCATGGCCGCTGAGCCTGCGCGGCCAGAGCCTGTGCTCCGCAGGGGGAGAGGCCACAACAGTGAGAGGTCCATGTACCGCAAAAAAAAAAAAAAAAAAAAAAAAAGTAAAATATAAGTCTCTAAATATAGAACTAAACTCCCCTCTCAATAGTGAACAATTGTTTTGATTCTCCTGTTAAGCTCTCACTAAAACACATTATTTTTTTACTCTTATGGCCCAAGTGTTGTCACTAAGATGAATAAGCCATGAACACTTCCCTCAAAGAAGGGTTTTTCACAGAAAAGTAAAATTTACATGACACCTCTATTATAAAATGTAGATGGAGTACCGTTCATACTGATCCCATCTTTCTTTCAAGACCTATAGTCCCTGATTTTCTCTTAGATTATCTCTTGCTATATCACTCCACTAACATTATTGTCTGGACCACTTTTTTTTCCTAATTAGAATCAGATTAATAGAGCAGAAAATGGCCTGACGTCATTGAATCCAACCTCCCACTTCAAAGATGAAGAAAATGAGATCTACTACAATAACACGTGTGATTGAGAAAACAAAACCATTCCCGTTAACCATGTAGAAATGTATGATAAATGGAACAGAAGAAGAAATTGTTCAATACATAGCCTGCCTCAAGAGAAAGAAAGAGGGATCCCCAGAGCCAATAAGAGAATGGAAATCCATTCTAGTAGGAATAGTAAGTGCCAAGTAACACTGCCATAGTTAGAGGTTTTGGACCTTACAACTGGTCAGATCTCTAGTGCCTCAGTTTCTCAGGCAGTGTGGACCGACGTGATAACTGTTTGTAGTGGCCATTGAGGTACATTCCGGAGATCTCCTTCTAGAGAACTATGCAGGCCACTTAGTTGACTGAGAGCCCCAGCTGTGTCCCTTGGGATTCATACTTTCCCTGGCTGCCCCCAGCCCCCCAGGCCTGAGCATAGCATGGGGTACGAGAGCCAGCCTGTTCCTACCTGACACTGGGCTCCTCCAACCAGCAACCTTTAGTTGAGGAGTCTCCATTAGCTTGGCCTATGTTTTCTGAGAACTGTGCTGTGGCTGAGATGCTTGCAATCCAACCCTCCCTTTGCTCTCTTCTTTCACAGGAGTCAAACCTACACTGACAAACCTAAAGGCTCTCCCAACCTCATCCTACTCCTTCCCCCTTTGTCTTTCACAAGCACTTTCCAAAATATATCTTTTGCACATCTAATCCCATCTTGGTATCTGCTTCTCCAAGGACCTGAACCGACACAGAGTCTAAGCACATTTTTAATGTGGTATGATACATCAATTGGGAACTTGGGAAGCTCTGCACTAGAGAAATTTTCAGACATGTGCATAAGGAGACATTATGCAATGATGTTCATTACAACATGGTTTAAAGAGTAGAAAATTGGAAACAACCTAAATGTTTAAACATAGGGAAAGGGATATTTGGGGGTATATTTATTTAATGGTACAGCATATAAAGAGAATAAATAGAGCTACTGGTATCAACATGGAAGAATCCTACCAATATAATGTTAAGTGAACAAAAGTTGCAAAAATAGCCACAAACAGTGTGGCACAATTTATTTAAATCTAAAAATACATAAACAGTATTATGTAGTTTTTGAAAATTACAATAATTTGGGTAGCAAGAATACATATCAAGTTGATAATCTCTGGCATAAAAAGGAGAGAAAATAGGATAGGGTAGATTTCAATTCTTTCTGTAATATTTTATTCCTTTTCTTCAAGGACAGCAACTGTTAAATTTTATTGGTGAATACGTAGATGTTTGTTATAGTACTCCCTGTACATTTCCCTCTCTCTATATATTTCTGAAATATTTCAGATTTGTCAAATGAAATAAAAATTTGTTGAAGGAAAAGAAACTGAGGTTCAAAGAAAGTAAGTGACATGACTAAGTTTACATATTTAGTTAATGACTGGCTCCCAGTCGTCTTGGCACCTGGACTGGCTCTCTGGCCACCACATGCTGCCTCTACTGTTATGTGTCCATCTGATGAGGAAGACTATGGTCAATGTGTCTTTCGTATCCTTCACAATACTTGGTACTGTCCTGGGTGTAAGAAAGTACTTAAAATCTACTAGATCAAACTGAAAAATAAGCATTGAACCTCTAATGCAAAATTATTTTACCCCTGGAATTATACTCCAAGAGAAGAAATCTCATGCTACACTTCTGGCGGCTAAGTGTTGGGGAATGTGCAGGTCATGCACTCAGCAGGCCTGGTGGGCCTAAGTGCCAGCCCAGATTTTGTCCAGAGGCACCAAAAAAGTTGGAAGGGAGTTGCCTAAAAAATCAGACATTAAACTAAAAATCTGAAGGCACTTGAAGTCTACCCATAACATATAGGTGATTTTGGAGAGCTTACAGTCTTCCTCTGAAGATTTACATTTACAAGAGCCCTACCACTCGCTGTACTCAGGAACTCCTTTGTTCAGAAACTGGGAACTTCAACGGCTCCACTCTATGCCTTTCAGTGATGAGGCAGGCTCCTTCTTCCCTGAACAGAAAGTGGAGGATTTACTGACCCTGGATCCTGTGGTCCTACAGAATGCAGCTGAAGATATATAGTGTCCATTCTCAAGAGCTCTCCAATCTACAACACGTGTAAGGCCAACAGCAGCCCAAACAAAACATACTCAGCTATTTTAAACCTAAAAATAAATGGGCTAATAACCACACACAGAAAAGAACAATTAGGTTGTACATGTATTAGAATCCTTTTTTGCATTCCTATTGTGAAAGGTGATTTTTTTAATGTTAGTATAACCTAATACCTTTATACTAATTTTGATTACATGAAAATTTGAGGTGAATATGTCCTTGAGGGTAAGCTTTGTCTTTTTCATCAGTATATTTTTAAAAGCTGGCCAAGTGCTTGGCACATTATTAATGTTTGTTGACTGTATGAAAGGATGAATAAATGAATATAAGCGAAATTAAGACATATTTCTTACTGACAGACACTAATGACTAAAAAAGGGTTCCAACAAATGAGCAGTTGACAATTAAAGTGTAAATAGGAATCTAATGAATGTTCTAATTGATCTTCCCTGCTTTAAAATGTAGCCAGGATTTTTTAACCTTGAGATACAATGCTCAGCAAATTAGTAGACTGTCCTTGTGCAAAAATCTCTTTCATCAATCTAATAGTTTGTCTGCCCAACTACAGGCTTTAAGACCTCTGCCAAAGTAGCGTTTTGTTTTGTTACTCTTAATAAGAATTACCTCTTAGTAATAGATTCATATACAGATGTGTAGTTTAGCACTTTGGACTTCTGTGACAATAGTGAGAATATGTTAAATTTTTTTTAGGTCTTCAAAGTTAATAAACCTGAGAGGGTAAAGAAAACTTTCATTCTTTCTGGATAATTCTGCCACCAGGAAAACAATATACCTCTAGTGTCTGAATAAGGTTTTAACAACATGTCTTTTAAAAATTGATTCTTTCTCTTTTGTTTTACAGAAGCCTCAAGATAATGGGTGCTAAACATTCTTAAACCCATTGAGGATTTTGATACCATCTATACAAGGACTGCTAAAAGGTGGTAAAAAATTTTTTCTTTTTTTTAAAAATTTTAACCCTGACTGTAGGAATTGGAATTTTAAAATAAGATTTTGTATAAGAGCTGTTGGTGAGTACTGAATCCCACTCAGTCCCCAGGCAGGAAGGGTTAGGTACGCTTTCCCTCAGCTCAAACCCCAGGAATGTGGCTTCACTGGAACCACTTAAAGAGCTGAAGCTACTGCCCCAGCTACTGACAGAGGACAATGGAATATGGAAAAACTCTATTCTGATGGAAGACAAAGAAAGACTGCCACCAAGAAAGATAGCAAAAGAGTTTCTTGGTGCAACGTATGTGTGAGAGTTTACTGTGAATGCAAGAGCAAAGAGCTAGACTTGGGGTTCTCTAAATACTGCCCAAAATGACTACCTCAAGGAACAGAGTAACCTTAACAAAGGAGTGTGCCACCAGAGTCCCATGGACAGGGGGAGAGCATCACATAAGCACGCAGCCACAATGATGAATTTCCTAGGATATCAAAAGAACTGCAGGTTAGATACCCCAGTGATTTGGGGTTGGGGGGCGGGCAGTTTTCAAATAATGCACTAAAGTTTGCCAAGAAAAAATGTCAGCTTTCTAAAAAAGAAAAAAACCTGCCATGTGCAGAGAACACAGACGTCAGCTCATTTCAGCCCTGATCAAATAATGCCTTTTCTTTCCTCTGACCTCCTCCCTCTCCCTCAGCCCCCTCCTCCACCAAAGGGGTCAGAAACTGCAGTTAGCAAAGCTGAAGGAGGAGAGGGCACAGAAGCAGGAAGTAGAGAATCAGAAACAGAGCTCACCAGGTCGGCCTTCCCCACTTCAGGCCTTCTTTCGGACAGACCTAAGCTGGAAGAGATGAGATGCCTCACCTTCAAATAATAATCAAGGTTATTACTACGTGGAAGTGGGGATTTTAATGACCAACATAAAACCTCTTGGGTGGCTAGAAGAGCACAAAAGGTTTCCCTGCCTGGAATTCATGCAGGGCCAGAAAAGAATCTGTCCCACTGAGCAGGTTGGAACAGGAAGTGGGGAAAAGATTAAAGCTGTCTTATGATTCTCAAGAAGACTTGCTTGTTCACTATAGCAAGGTTATTTGCCACATCAGAATTCCAGTAAGTTCTGTCTTCTGGTCTTCAGGATAGGTATTCCAAGAAAGAATGAGGCAAAGAGCACACAATTTTTTGATATCGACATGGTTCAGTGGGGAGAAGAGTTAGGGACAGGTCATGAAAGATTCCTCCCAGTTCCTCTAGCCAAGTCCCTCGCCAACTCAGACTCAGGCTGGCAAACAACAGTGTGAATTCACTTTGCTGCCCAGAGTTCAGTATCAGCTGAGGCTGAGTTTGCTTTCTCCCTCCCTTAACCCCTTCCCCCCCCCCATTTCTCCTAATGGCCCAAACTGAACACTTTCTTTTTTGACTGTGTAATGGTAATCTGCTTTCCCCAGAGAGACTGGGACCTGGACCCTCTGTCCCAGGTGCCCTGCCACGAGCCAGGGTCACTTTCCCAATAGACTAATCTCCTAGGTTCTGCCTGCCTGACAACACATTCTACCCACCCTCTGTGTTTCCTCTGCCCTGCCCCACTGACCGGATTCCACCTCTTTATAGCAACACCCGCCCACAATTCTGCCACACCCCTGAGGAAGAGCCTGCAGCCATGAATTTTCTCAGCTCTGACTTCAGCCTCTACCCACCAGCCTTTGCTACTAAGATCCCAGTATGCCTTGCATCTGAACCCATAGAAAGTTGGAGCCAAAAAAGAACTTGGAATGACTCATTTGCAACTATTTGTCATTAAAAGTGGCACAACCCTTAAAGAAGAAAGGTGGGAGGTAAAAATTGGGACCTCTGTTATCACATAAGACTAGGAAAGTAGCCACAAAGTGTTCATAATGTTCCTCAGTGGTTATCATTTCAAATCAGACTCAAACCAGGAAGATGCAAAGATAATCATGAAATATGAGGCTCATTGCTGCCGAGCACCAGTTAGTTCCAAAGATGTTCATTTATTCATTTGCAGTAACAGCCTCTGAAATCAGTGGAGTGGTCTCTAGAAAGTAGAGGAATAAAATAATTTTCCAACTCTCATAGTCAGAGGGCTAATTCAAGTTTCAAAAGCAACACTAACTTGCTTAAAGTACCATAAAAAGAGAGAGTGGAAATTCCATCCTGCTTTAATCACTGTCCACTGCAAGTTCCCTTAATGATTTCCAGCTGCCTCCATTTAAGTTGTTGCTTCGACAGAACTTTCATACAAGCTTGGAACATTTTAAAGTTAAAAAAAAAAAAAAAACCTTACTTTTCCCTCAACTGCATTCTAACCAAAAGCAGATTTCTCTTGGATTATATAAGAATATGATGAGCTGGAAGGGAGCAGGGGAGGGGAAAGGAGTAAAGCGTCAGCCTCTGCTTTTTTGCAGTCTCCACAAACCATTCCACAGGAGGCACAAAGAAAAATGTGGAAACCCAGGGAGAAGCCCACACCCTTGTGGAAAGTCAAAAAATGCTTTTACTTCAACATACCACTGCATTCCTAAATGAAGAAAAACTATGCAGAATTAAGGCACCATGAAATAATTACCTCCAAAGTCGTATAAGTTAAAATTGTGTGTGTGTGTGTGTGTGTAGTGTGTGTGTGTGTAGTGTGTGTGTGGTGTGTGTGTGTGTGGTGTGTATGTGTGATTTGTGTGTGTGATGTGTGTGTGATGTGGGGGGGTGTGGTATGTGTGTGATGTGTATGCGTGAGTGTGATGTGTGTGTGATGTGTGTGCGTGGCGGGTGTGTTTGTGTGATGTGTGTGTATGATGTGTGGGGTGTGCGTGTGTGGTATGTGTGTGATGTGTGTGTGTGTGTGTGTGTGTGTGTGGTGAGTAAATGGAAGTATTTACAGACAAAATTGTACTGGCCAAATAGCCTGTAACCCCAAATAATTCATTCTTTGCATGTGGGACGGAGTGGAGAACAATGGAAACATGGATACACAATATAATAAAAGATTAGATATTAACTATCAAATAAGGTATTTTGTTACAAATCATGAGCTTGAGGTTTCATGCCCCTTTAAGGTCGTAGTTTTCTTTCCAACATGGTCGTATGCTCTTAAAAAGTAAAGAGCAACCATTTCTTAGTAATCTTTGTCTTCCACCACAGCCCCAGCACTAGCATCTCAATGAAAACCCATTAAAGTAGACAAAGGAAAATTTTCAGAGACTGATGTTAGTTAAGCAATAGGATATGTGAATGAAGAAAATACAGATGGCTTGAGAATAGATGAAATAATAGATTCTTTCATTCTCATGATTCCATCAATCTATAATTTTTTCACATATCATTAAGTTTTCCATGTAGATATAGTCCTACATTGTAGGGCAGAAAGGAACCTTAATAGGTCCTCAAATTTTCCTCTAAAAACTATCCCAGACTACTGAAAATCTACTTTCCTTTAAAAAAAGAGATCTATAAATTAACCTGTTAATATTTTTTTCTCGTCCACCATGTCTGTAAGGAAAAACTCTACCTATCCCAAATCCTTTATTTTGCACATTGAATCCTTTGATGGTGGGGGGAGGGATTCTTAACAATATTAACAAATTCATAATAGTGTTCTATTTAAAATCCAAAACAGGTACAAAGGATGTACAAGAAATAATAGCTAAGTCAGTCTTTGAGTCACTTCTCATCCTCATCTTCATTCATTTTGACAATGATTTTTGAGTACTTAGGGTGAAGCAGATGTTGAAAATCCCATAGATGTTCCTCATAAATCTCATTCCTATCATTTAGGAGCAACTGGAGACTCTAGAATTTCTATCTATAAGGGCCCTGGGGGTAATAATCTGGTTGGCTGGCAAGGATGTCAACTTCTGAAGCTGCAGTGAATGCAGCTTCTGCATGCAGTTCTGAAGCTGCATGTGAATACTGAGGACACTGTTTTACTTGCATTGCATCTTTATTTGAGGGCTTGAAGGGTTAAATTCCCCCCTTCCTCAAGCCACTTGGTACTGTCCCTGTTGAGGATCTCATTTTAATACATTTTTGAAATGTTATTCTGAATCTTTCCAAGCTCTCCATATTATTCTCAAATTCTAGTGCCAAAAATTGTACAGAAGACTCTAATGTGGGTAAGCACATTAGATGAAGACAAATTCATCAGTTTATAATTGCTGGGTTTTGCTTATTTGGAAGCCTCAGTAATTACACTTTTCAAACAAATTCACTGCTCTTTTGATTCCTTATGACTAGATAATTTTAGCTGACTATCACTGCAAACAATCATTTATTTTCAAAAAAGTGTTCTGCATTTGAAAGCCGTCAATAATATAGAATGTGAGTATATTATATCCGTACTGATCCTTTCTTTTGCCTACTCTTTCTATACATACCTGCCCCTTCCATTTCTTCTCTTATTTTTCTTTCTGTTAAATATATTAATACATAAAATACTATTAATAAATATTCCTGTGCCACATGTTTTTCTTTCATGGTCTATGTGTTTTACCTTCTTTACTAGATGTAAGTTTCTTAATTATAAAGACATTGCCTAGTTCATCTTTGCATCTCAGTGGCCAGCATCTGGCACACAGAAAATATTAAGAATGGTTTGTTGAGTGAATGAATGAAAATACCAAAACCTGAATCCTGGAAGAAAGATATAAAATAAATCTTTAATACTTTAATAAATGGATTCAAAACGTGTTTCAGATAACTATTAGCAAGTCCTCAAATCTAACACTTCTAGGAGGCCCACTAGGGAGGGTCAACATAACCCCATAAGGGCATAAACACAGCTGTTGTTCTCTTCAGGATATGATTAGTTTTGATTTATTGCACACATCCACCTGCAAGGCTTCTCAAGCACAGAGAGTCATAATCTCCAAAGTCACCTGGTGACAAGTGAGTCCCTCAGCTCCATTGCTCACCTGGATCAGCAGCTCTCATTTATCTGTCAGGCAGCTCAGAACTGCTCGCAGCCTCAAGGCCCACAAACTTAGGCTTTGTCAAATCAAATGGGTAATAATTTACAATTTAAGTATCTTTTACAGGATAGTGAGTTATTTCTCTTCTTCATCTTTTTTCCTACAAAATAAAACCTTGGAATTATGGACCGCAAATAGATATATAGTTAGTGCTTTTCTTTTTGAGAAGATAGGTGCATTATCCTGTCATTGGTCACAAGGAAGATGAGGCAGGGAATTTAAAGGATCCAAGTAAACATATCAACACTTCCCCCAGAAGGGCTCAAAGTGCATGGATTGGTTGCATACGGCAAGCCACAGAATATGCCAGAAGAAAGGAGGGAAATCAGGTAAAACTCAGTTTTGAAACTGAGATAGAAATGTAAAATAGGAATGGAAGACAGAATGTCCGCAAGGAAAGCTATGCTCCCTAAGGAGTTAAATCCTGAATCCTGAGATGGTAAATTCTAACCAGGCTTTAAAACAGATCAAGTTACCTCACGTACATATAACTTACCTCTTCTGTGAAGTTTGTTCTTACTTCCAACTAAAATAATGCATGGACAATAAATACTTGACCACGTGCAAAGAATACCACAAATGAAGAGCAGACCCAAAAAAATGTGATTCCCCAACGGAAAAAGGAAATTATCCTGTAGTTATCCTACATCATAAACACCACTTAACACAGGATCCCTGAGTAAAGTATGCCTTGCAATTAATAGTCTCATCCATATCCAAAGTCTGGCCCCTTTCATCTTTTCTTAGCAGTCTCTGCAAAGAGAAGGGAGCATTTCAAAAATTTATTTACCCACTGATAGGACACTGAATTAGGAATTAAAATTCATGTTTGAATCCTGGTTCACTCTCTTAGCACTGTGTGAGTTTTTAGTAAATTACTTAAGATCTCTTCAATTTTTTTAAATGATAAAATGGGGAGGTTAATGACACTTGCCCTAATAACCTCTCATATGGTTGAGATAATCAAATGAGATGCTATATTTAAATGTGCTTTGCAAGCTCTAAACTGTCATGCAAATATAAGATATTAATTGAATACGTTTGATAACATAAATGGCTTTCATAGAAATTTTTCTACCATTCTATAAGACAGAAAACTGCTGTGAATCTTTCCTATAACAAAAGAACATAAAAATAAATAGCTCTAATGATACTTAAACAGCTTTGCCCTATCTACAAACCATCTGTCACTACTAAAAACAGCTACTAAAATTACAGAGGTAAGCAAATTCTTCCAGGTAGCTCCTTTCTCTTGTTTCATTGAGCTTTGGGGAAATATTTTTTAAGTTATAGTGTATTCCTCCTAACTGGTTTCTGATGTACATATGAAGGATAACTCTCCAGACGCTCACTCTTTCCAGAAAGTATTTACTTAGAGAAAATTAGAATTTAATTTATACTGGATGATCAATACAGACCTTTATGCATGCAATACATCTAATACACTGCAGCCAGATTAATTTCCCTAGTCAGTGATTAATTGCCTTCTCTGTCCCAGGCGCTGGAGAAGGTGTCTGGAATACAGCAGAGAGCACAGTGGGCAGGGTCTCTGCCCTTCTAAATGTCAAATCCGTAGTTTTGTTTCAGAGCTCATCTTTCTCCACCTCCATGACATTTGATTTTGCTGCCAATTCACCTTCTTGAAACTTTCTTCTCTCTCAACTTCGAAGACACTATTCTTCCTTAACGTAGCGGATACCACTGGCCAAATGCCCCAACCTGAATTTCCAACCTCTTCTCCTTCATCACCCTCCATCTAGGGTTAGAGATGTGATGCAGTTCTGATTAATTAGATGTAAGATGAAGTCTATGCTGATGTTCCTGCAATACACAGGAAGCACTCCTTCCTCTTACTGATTCCTTCTGCTAAAATGTAGATTACTATATAGAGCTATAGTCGCCAACATGCAACCATGGGGGAAAGTCATGGCAGTTACAGTCTAGGAGTTAATTAAACTCAGCTAAGTCAAATTCACTCTCAGTCAGCTTACATCTCCTCAAAGAGACCTCCCCAAACCTCCCAATCTAAATTAGCACCTCCTACTAGATATTTTCAGAGCACTTTGTGATCTTCCTTAATATAACCTATATATTTTTAGTTCTATAGTTCACTGTGATAGTATTTATTTTACATCTTTCTCCTCCACTGGAAAGCAAAGGAATAATTAAGTCTCTTTATAACCATTCCACATTCAGTGCCTCACAGATCATCTCGCACATGTTATGTGCTTAGCAAATATGTATTGAAATTTGATGACTTCTCTAGACTTATGTTTCAAATTACCTTCTGGGTATCTCTACTTGAATATTTTGCAGCGCTTTCAAAACAAAGACCCAAAGTAGATTTTATTTTTACTGAATTTCTATTCCCAGTTAATGGCATCACCAGAGACCAAAGCCAGAAACCTCCAAATCCTCCTTACCTTTGACTCCTCCACTCCCCCTTGCAAGCAGCTTGTATCTCAGCCCTCCCAGTTCTGTCAATTGACTATTTCTTCACCATCCTCTTCATCCCCTTGGTACTGTGCATCCTTCCTTACTTCAAGCCCTCATTATACCTGCATTACTACAGTATTACTATTGCAGTAGGCTGCTCATTCATCTTCCTGTGTATTTGAATTCCATCCTTATTCATGATCTTCAACTAAGTATCATGCCCATTTTACAGATCAGAAAGACTAAGGCTACAAGAGTTCAAGAAACTTACCTCAGGTCACCCAACTAGTAAGCAGCAGAACTGGAATTTATACTGGTCTATATCCCTAAATCAGGAGACTTGGGAGAGATCTTCTAGACCTCAGCATGACCAAATGCCCCAATCCAGGCAACCTGAATTATAAGACTATGTTTATACATGGATCAGCCCCAGAAGTCTGTGCATTTCTTGGGAACAGAGAAAAGATTTTCATTTCGTCCCTCTCCATCATCCATCACCGCCCCTTCCCCAGGACACAGCATAGTATTTGCTCCATTGTAGATTAGATTATCAAAGGATGTTTGAGACAGAAAGGAGAAAAAAAAAGGAAAGAGAAATAAGGAAGGATTCTTCCAAGGGAGAGAGAGGGAGAGGGGTCCAAAGCAATAAGACATAAGAGAAAGAGAAAGGAACAGAAAACATAACTCACTTAATTTAGATTCTTGTTCAGAAGTTATGTTTTTTCAAAAAATGTTAAGTTTGAATTTCGGCTGATGTTTTACTTAGTTCAGCACAGGGAAAATTCCAACTTGGCCTTTTCCCTCAGGAACATTTATGAAGAGTTAAGAGTTAAATGATGATGTGAAGTAAGAAAAGTCAATTCACATATACCCTTCCTCAGAGTAAAAGTGAGCGGCTAAGTGCCACCAAGTAAATCACCTCTCCTCTAAAAGCTCTACCCTCTCCCCTTCAAAACAATTACGGTCTAAAAAGCCAGATTGATTTGTCACATTTTTATGTTTTTACCATTTTGTGCTTTAAAAGTAATTTGGGACTGTATTTAGGGCTGCAATTTCTCCTCTATAGCAACTAAATACCTTAAACCTTTCAGTCTGATAATTAACCTACCAAACTATTTCACCCAAATAATCTTCTGGAAATTTAACAATGTACCCCCCAAATCTTTTGTAGGCTGGTTTTGCCTCAGCACCACTAACTCACTCAGTATCATGTTTCTCATAGGCGGCAGCTGAAATGAAATATGCATACTATGTAATTGGAAAAAGATTCTGTCTCATTTGCCTCAGCTGTTCTTCCTTGTTGGAAATGCAGAGGGAAAGAAGGCAGTAAGAAAACCTTCCTGCTGACAGTTTAGAAGAAAAGCCATCATCACAGGGCCACATCAGCAGGGGTGGGCCTGAGTTCTCTGCAGCCTTCTCACAAGGCCCTTAGACCCCAAGACACTCATCATGGTCCCTTGACACTAAATGAGAAGCGTTTCGATAAAACAATATGGTGTGCAATTACAAAACACATCGTAAGTGCCCCCTACTCACTGGGTCTGTTCCATTTCCAAAATGCTCTTGTTCTGCTTTTCAAAAAAAAAAAAAAATCACCTCTAGCCAAAGTGCCACATGTGCAGAGAAATAACACATTCTGTTTTTATTCTTTTATGTGTTTCCATAATCCTGGTAATAAAACATTAAAATGAGAATCTCTCTCATTAGGCTGGGGTTTATATGGGAGACAATTTAAAATTTTATAAAGTTGCTATCACTTATAGCTTCAGTTCTCTATTATTTAGAATTTAATTGTTCAATTCATGAAATAGTTATAGCTAGCGCTTATTATACTTTCCACGTGCCAGGCACTGTTCTAAGTAACTCATGTATATTAATTGTGTCCTCAAAAGCTCCTATGAGGTAGGTGCTATTATTATCACTCCTATCTTTACAGATAACTGAAGCACAGCGAGGTTAAAAAACTTGCCCACATCACCAGCTAGTAAGTGGTGCCGACACCATAGTGCCTCTTACTTAGATAGGTTATCATTTATGTGTCCACTACTTCTTTCTTCCTCCTTTCTGTGTTCCCCTTGGCGCCATTTTATTCATCTATCCATTTAGCAAATGCTTACCCTTAGAGAGTGTCATCAGTATATGCAGGAGATATGAGGCACAACCCCAAAGTCACAAGAGAGGGAAATAAAGTAGGCTCAGAGAATCCTTCAGAAATGTGGCAGAAGCAGTCAGTGCTCCCTGAATATCCATAGGTTCCTTACTTTTCCAGTTTTCCTTGAAGTTGGAGGGAGCCATGTGACTAGCTCTGGCCAATGAGCAGAAGTAAAGTGAAGTGAGAAAGCGTACAGAAAGACAGAGCATTCAACTACGTCAAATGCCACTGGTAGGTCAAACATGGTGGGAATTGAGAATTGATTGTGATACTTAACCATGTGGAGGCTATTATTGAGCATGATTAGAATAGTTTCTCTATAGAAAGTCATTAGCAGCATTATTGAGCCAACAATATAGAGTACAAGAAACTACTTCACCAATGGGTACAGAAGACAGGTATATAGAAGTTAATCAATAATTGGCATTGAGTTACAGAACCTAGATCCTTCTCCTCAAACGTATGTGGTTCTCTTACCTAAGCCACTCAGAATCCTCTTTTGTTTTCCTTGTTCTATTACACATCCACATACTCACACACATATATCAAGTTGTCGTAAATTGAATTATTGGTCCAAAGTCTTTTACTCTCCTATAGTAGTGCTATCCACCTGTAGTTTTGCCATGGTCTTATGGTAAATAGAGTATACGTCTAAGCCCCTTAACTTTGGACTTGGTCATATGATTTGCTTTGGCCAGTGGGACATTAGCAAAGACAACCTCAGCCTAAAAATCGAAATTTGCAAAAAACAAAACAAAACAAAAATGAAAATGAGCAAACCAAGCCAAACAAAAACACACAGATACAGAAGAACAAATTAGTGGTTACCAGAGGGGAAGGGGAATGAGGGGAGGGCAAAATGAGTAAAGGGGGTTAATTGTATGGTGACAGATGAAAACTAAACTTCTGGTGGTGAGCGTGCTGTGGTGTATAAAGTGGAAATATAATGTTGTACACATGAAACTTATATAACATTATAAACAATGATAACTCAATTTCCAAATTAAATAAATAAAATTTGAAGACAGAAAAAGAAATTGAAATTTACCTGAGCAATTGGACTTGCCCTCTTACAGGTCTACATAACCCTGAGATAGTCCACACACCCAGGATATTCCATTGGTCCCATATAGACACCCCAAACTAACCTGCAACCTGGAATCCAGTCCAGCCGACATCAGCCAAACTTCAGGTGACCTGCAAAGGCATGAGTGAGAAATAAATGAATTTTTTGCTAGAAGCTAACAAATTTTGCAGTGTTTGTTATACAGCATTACTGTGAATATAGCTGACTAAAACAAAATTAAAGTTATAAATCTCTCAAATGTCCTGAAAAAAATAAGGCACAAAGTTTTGCCTGGACTCTTCTCTAATTATAAGCCTCAGATTGACCAGTGCATAAAGCCACTCCACCCAATACCCACACCACACAGTAAAATTGTTTCGTTCTCCTTTTAAAAAATCAAAGACTAGGGCTTCCGGGAAGATGGTGGAACAGTAAAACGCGGAGATCACCTTCCTCCCCACAAATACACCAGAAATACATCTACACGTGGAACAACTCCTACAGAACACCTACTGAACGCTGGCAGAAGACCTCAGACATCCCAAAAGGCAGGAAACCCCCCACGTACCCGGGTAGGACAAAAGAAAAAAGAATAAAGAGAGACAAAAGGATAGGGACAGGACCTGCACCAGTGGGAGGGAGCTGTGAAGGAGGAATGGTTTCCACAGACTAGGAAACCCCTTTGCGGGCTGAGACTGCGGGTGGCGGAGGGGGAAATCTTTGGGGCCGCGGAGGAGAGCACAGCAACAGGGGTGCGGAGGGCAAAGCGGGGAGAGTCCCGCACAGAGGATCAGGGCCGACCAGCACTCACCAGCCCAAGAGGCTTGTCTGCTCACCCGCCGGGGCGGGCGGGGCTGCGAGCTGAGGCTCGGGCTTCGTTCGGAGCGCCGGCAGAGGACTAGCGGCGTGAACACAGCTTGCAGGGGGTTAGTGCGCCACGGCTAGCCGGGAGGGAGTCCGGGGAAAAGTCTGGACCTGCCGAAGAGGCAAGAGACTTTTTCTTCCCTTTGCTTCCTGGTGCGCGAGGAGAGGGGATTAAGAGCGCTGCTTAAAGGAGCTCCAGAGACGGGCGCGAGCCGCGGCTAAAAGCGCGGACCCCAGAGACGGGCGTGAGACGCTAAGGCTGCTGCTGCCGCCGCCAAGAAGCCTGTGTGCGAGCACAGGTTATTATCCACACCCCTCTTCCGGGGAGCCTGTGCAGCCCGCCGCTGCCAGGGTCCCGGGATCCAGGGACAACTTCCCGGTGAGAACGCACGGCGCGCCTGACGTTGGTGCAACGTCACGCCGGCCTCTGCCGCCGCAGGTTCGCCCCGCCCTCCGTGCCCCTCCCTCCCCCCAGGCCTGAGTGAGCCAGAGCCGCCGCATCAGCGGCTCCTTTAACCCTGTCCTGTCTGAGCGAAGAACAGACGCCCTCCAGTGACCTACACGCAGAGACGGGGCCAAATCCAAAGCTGAGCCCCCGGGAGCTGTGAGAACAAAGAAGAGAAAGGGAAATCTCTCCCAGCAGCCTCAGAAGCAGCGGATTAAAGCTCCACAATCGGGCTTCCCTGGTGGCACAGTGGTTGAGAGTCTGCCTGCCGATGCAGGGGACACGGGTTCGTGCCCCGGTCCGGGAAGATCCCACATGCCGCGGAGTGGCTGGGCTCATGAGCCATAGCCGCTGAACCTGCGCGTCTGGAGCCTGTGCTCCGCAACGGGAGAGGCCACAACAGTGAGAGGCCCGCGTACCACAAAAAAAAAAAAACAAAAAACAAAAAACTCCACAATCAACTTGATGTCTGTGGAATATATGAATAGACAACGAATCATCCCAAATTGAGGAGGTGGACTTTGAGAGCAAGATTTATACTGTATAGCTTTGCTTCCACCATTTGTCCTAGGGTTCTATCTGTCCGTCTTTTTTTTTTCCTTAACAATTATTTTTTTATTTTAATAACTTTACTATATTTTATCTTTATTTTATTTTACTTTATCTTCTTTCTTGCTTGCTTTTTTTCCTTCCTTCCCTCCTTCCTTCCTTCCTCCCTTCCTCCCTCCCTCCCTTTCTTTCTTTCTTTCTTTCTACTTCTACTAATTCTTTCTTTCTACTTTTTCTCCCTTTTATTCTGAGCCGTGTTGATGAAAGGCTCTTGGTGCTACAGCCAGGAGTCAGTGCTGTGCCTCTGAGGTAGGAGAGCCAACTTCAGGACACTGGTCCACAAGAGACCTCCCAGCACCACATAATATCAAACGGTGAAAATCTCCCAGAGACCTCCATCTCAACACCAGCACCCAGCTTCACTCAACGACCAGCAAGCTACAGTGCTGGACATCCTATGCCAAACAACTAGCAAGACAGGAACACAACCCCACCCATTAGCAGAGAGGCTGCCTAAAACCATAATAAGTCCACAGACACCCCAAAACACACCACCAGACGTGGACCTGCCCACCAGAAAGACAAGATCCAGCCTCATCCACCAGAACACAGGCACTAGTACCCTCCACCAGGAAGCCTACACAATCCACTGAACCAACCTTAGCCACTGGGGACAGACACCAAAAACAACGGGAACTACAAGCCTGCAGCCTGCAAAAAGGAGACCCCAAAAAAGTAACAAAAACAAAATGAGAAGACAGAAAAACACACAGCAGATGAAGGAACAAGATAAAAACCCACCAGACGTAACAAATGAAGAAGAAATAGGCAGTCTACCTGAAAAAGAATTCAGAATAATGATAGTAAAGATGATCCAAAATCTTGGAAATAGAATAGACAAAATGTAAGAAACATTTAACAAGGACCTAGAAGAACTAAAGATGAAACAAACAATGATGAACAACACAATAAATGAAATTTAAAATACTCTAGATGGGATCAATAGCAGAATAACTGAGGCAGAAGAACGGATAAGTGACCTGGAAGATAAAATAGTGGAAATAACTACTGCACAGCAGAATAAAGAAAAAAGAATGAAAAGAACTGAGGACAGTCTCAGAGATCTCTGGGACAACATTAAACACACCAACATTCGAACTATAGGGGTTCCAGAAGAAGAAGAGAAAAAGAAAGGGACTGAGAAGGTATTTGGAGAGATTATAGTTGAAAACTTCCCTAATATGGGAAAGGAAATAGTTAAGTCCAGGAAGCACAGAGAGTCCCATACAGGATAAATCCAAGGAGAAATACGCCAAGACACATATTAATCAAACTGTCAAAAATTAAATACAAAGAAAACATATTAAAAGCAGCAAGGGAAAAACAACAAATAACACACAAGGGAATCCCCATAAGGTTAACAGCTGATCTCTCAGCAGAAACTCTGCAAGCCAGAAGGGACTGGCAGGACATATTTAAAGTGATGAAGGAGAAAAATCTGCAACCAAGATTACTCTGCCCAGCAAGGATCTCATTCAGATTTGATGGAGAAATTAAAACCTTTACAGACAAGCAAAAGCTGAGAGAGTTCAGCACCACCAAACCAGCTCTACAACAACTGCTAAAGGAACTTCTCTAGGCAAGAAACACAAGAGAAGGAAAAGACCTACAATAACGAACCCAAAACAATTAAGAAAATGGGAATAGGAACATACATATCAATAACTACCTTAAATGTAAATGGACTAAATGCTCCCACCAAAAGACACAGATTGACTGAATGGATACAAAAACAAGACCCATATATTTACTGTCTACAAGAGACCCACTTCAGACCTAGAGACACATACAGACTGAAAGTTAGGGGATGGAAAAAGGTATTTCAGGCAAATGGAAACCAAAAGAAAGCTGGAGTAGCAATTCTCATATCAGACAAAATAGACTTTAAAATAAAGACTATTAGAAGAGACAAAGAGGGACACTACATAATGATCAAGGGATTGATCCAAGAAGAAGATATAACAATTGTAAATATTTATGCACCCAACATAGGAGCACCTCAATACATAAGGCAAATACTAACAGCCATAAAAGGGGAAATCGACAGTAACACATTCATAGTAGGGGACTTTAACACCCCACTTTCACCAATGGACAGATCATCCAAAATGAAAATAAATAAGGAAACACAAGCTTTAAATGATACATTAAACAAGATGGACTTAATTGATATTTATAGGACATTCCATCCAAAAACAACAGAATACACATTTTTCTCAAGTGCTCATGGAACATTCTGCAGGAAAGATCATATCTTGGGTCACAAGTCAAGCCTTGGTAAATTTAAGAAAATTGAAATTGTTTCAAGTATCTTTTCCGACCACAACGCCATGAGACTAGATATTAATTACGGGAAAAGATCTGTAAAAAATACAAACACATGGAGGCTAAACAATACACTACTTAATAACGAAGTGATCACTGAAGAAATCAAAGAGGAAATAAAAAAAATACCTAGAAACAGGTGACAATGGAGACACGACAACCTAAAATCTATGGGATGCAGCAAAAGCAGTTCTAAGAGAGAAGTTTATAGCAATACAAGCCCACCTTAAGAAACAGGAAACATCTCGAATAAACAACCTAACCTTGCACCTAAAGCAACTAGAGAAAGAAGAACAAAAAACCCCCCAAAGTTAGCAGGAGGAAAGAGATCATAAAAATCAGATCAGAAATAAATGAAAACGAAATGAAGGAAACGATAGCAAAGATCAATAAAACTAAAAGGTGGTTCTTTGAGAAGATAAACAAAATTGATAAACCATTAGCCAGACTCATCAAGAAAAAAAGGGAGAAGCGGGGCTTCCCTGGTGGCACAGTGGTTGAGAATCTGCCTGCTAATGCAGGGGACACGGGTTCGAGCCCTGGTCTGGGAAGATCCCACATGCCGCGGAGCAACTCGGTCTGTGAGCCACAATTACTGAGCCTGCGCATCTGGAGCCTGTGCTCCACAACAAGAGAGGGTGCGATAGTGAGAGGCCCGCACACCGCGATGAAGAGTGGCCTCCACTTGCCACAACTAGAGAAAGCCCTCGCACAGAAACGAAGACCCAACACAGCCATAAATAAATAAATAAATAAAATTTAAAAAAAAAAAAAAAAGGAGAAGACTCAAATCAATAGAATTACAAATGAAAAAGGAGAAGTAACAACTGACACTGCAGAAATACAAAAGATCATGAGAGATTACTACAAGCAACTCTATGCCAATAAAATGGACACCCTGGAAGAAATGGACAAATTCTTAGAAAAGCACAACCTGCCAAGACTGAATCAGGAAGAAATAGAAAATATGAACAGACCAATCACAAGCACTGAAATTGAAACTGTGATTAAAAATCTTCCAACAAACAAAAGCCCAGGACCAGATGGCTTCACAGGCGAATTCTGTCAAACATTTAGAGAAGAGCTAACACCAATCCTTCTCAAACTCTTCCAAAATATAGCAGAGGGAGGAACACTCCCAAACTCATTCTACGAGGCCACCATCACCTTGATACCAAAACTAGACAAGGATGTCACAGAGAAAGAAAACTACAGGCCTATGTCACTGATGAACATAGATGCAAAAATCCTCAACAAAATATAGCAAATAGCATCCAACAGCACATTAAACGGATCATACACCATGATCAAGTGGGGTTTATTCCAGGAATGCAAGGATTCTTCAATATACGCAAATCAATCAATGTGATACAGCATATTAACAAATTGAAGGAGAAAAACCATATGATCATCTCAATAGATGCAGAGAAAGCTTTCGACAAAATTCAACACCCATTTATGATAAAAACCCTGCAGAAAGTAGGCATAGAGGGAACTTTCCTCAACATAATAAAGGCCGTATATGACAAACCCACAGCCAACATCATCCTCAATGGTGAAAAACTGAAAGCATTTCCACTAAGATCAGGAACAAGACAAGGCTGCCCACTCTCACCACTTTTATTCAACATAGTTTTGGAAGTTTTAGCCACAGCAATCAGAGAAGAAAAGGAAATAAAAGGAATCCAAATCAGAAAAGAAGTAAAGTTGTCACTATTTGCAGATGGTATGATACTATACATAGAGAATCCTAAAAATGCTACCAGAAAACTACTAGAGCTAATCAATGAATTTGGTAAAGTAGCAGGATACAAAGTTAATGCACAGAAATCTCTTGCATTCCTATACACTAATGATGAAAAATCTGAAAGTGAAATCAGGAAAACACTCCCATTTACCATTGCAACAAAAAGAATAAAATATCTAAGAATAAACCTACCTATGGAGACAAAAGACCTGTATGCAGAAAATTATAAGACACTGATGAAAGAAATTAAAGATGATACAAATAGATGGAGAGATATACCATGTTCTTGGATGGGAAGAATCAACATTGTGAAAATGACTCTACTACCCAAAGCAATCTACAGATTCAATGCAATCCCTATCAAACTACCACTGGCATTTTTCACAGAACTAGAACAAAAAATTTCACAATTTGTATGGAAATACAAAACACCCCGAATAGCCAAAGCAATCTTGAGAATGAAAAACAGAGCTGGAGCAATCAGGCTCCCTGACTTCACACTATACTACAAAGCTACAGTAATCAAGACAGTAACGGTACTGGCACAAAAACAGAAAGATAGATCAATGGAACAGGATAGAAAGCCCAGAGATAAACCCATGCACATATGGTCACCTTATCTTTGATAAAGGAGGCAGAAATGTACAGTGGAGAAAGGACAGCCTCTTCAATAAGTGGTGCTGGGAAAACTGGACAGCTACATGTAAAAGTATGAGATTAGATTACTCCCTAACACCATACACAAAAATAAGCTCAGAATGGATTAAAGACCTAAATGTAAGGCCAGAAACTATCAAACTCTTAGAGGAAAACATAGGCAGAACACTCTATGACATAAAGCACAGCAAGATCCTTTTTGACCCACCTCCTAGAGAAATGGAAAGAAAAATAAACAAGTGGGACCTAATAAAACTTAAAAGCTTTTGCACAGCAATGGAAACCATATACAAGACCAAAAGACCCTCAGAATGGGAGAAAATATTTGCAAATGAAGCAACTGACAAAGGATTAATCTCCAAAACTTATAAGCAGCTCATGCAGCTCAATAACCAAAAAACAAACAACCCAATCCAAAAATGGGCAGAAGACCTAAATAGACATTTCTCCAAAGAAGATATACAGACTGCCAACAAACACATGAAAGAATGCTCAACTTCATTAATCATTAGAGCAATGCAAATCAAAACTACAATGAGAGATCATCTCACACCAGTCAGAATGGCCATCATCAAAAAATCTAGGAACAATAAATGCTGGAGAGGGTGTCGAGAAAAGGGAACCCTCTTGCACTGTTGGTGGGAATGAAAATTGATACAGCCACTGTGGAGAACAGTATGGAGGTTCCTTAAAAAACTACAAATAGAACTACCATCTGACCCAGCGATCCCACTACTGGGCATATACTCTGAGAAAAACATAATTCAAAAGGAGTCATGTAGGGCTTCCCTGGTGGCGCAGTGGTTGAGAGTCCGCCTGCCGATGCAGGGGACACGGGTTCCTGCCCCGGTCCAGGAAGATCCCATATGCTGCGGAGTGGCTGGGCCCATGAGCCATGGCCGCTGAGCCTGCGCTTCCAGAGCCTGTGCTCCACAACGGGAGAGGCCACAACAGTGAGAGGCCCGAGTGCCACAAAAAAAAAAAAAAAAAAGAGTCATGTACCAAAATGTTCATTGCAGCTCTATTTACAATAGCCCAGAGATGGAAACAACCTAGGTGTCCATCATCGGATGAATGGATAAAGAAGATGTGGTACATATGTACAATGGAATATTACTCAGCCATAAAAAGAAATGAAATTGAGCTATTTGTAATGAGATGGATAGACCTAGAGTCTGTCATACAGAGTGAAGTAAGTCAGAAAGAGAAAGACAAATACCGTATGCTAACACATATATATGGAATTTAAGAAAAAAAAATGTCATGAAGAACCTAGGGGTAAGACAGGAATAAAGACACAGACCTACTAGAGAATGGACTTGAGGATATGGGGAGGGGGAAGGGTAAGCTGTGACAAAGCGAGAGTGAGGCATGGACATAAAAAAAAAAAAAAAAAGCTGAGTAATGTTCCATTGTCTGTATGTACCAACCTTTGTCCAGTCATTTGTTGGTGGACTTTTGGGTTGTTCATCTTTGGAACTTATGAATAATGCTGCTGTTCCCCTCCTGCCTTTTATGCTACTATTGTCATACATTTAACTTATATATATATGGTATAAACCCCACAGTACACTGTTATTATTTTTGCTTAAACAGTCAACTGTCTTTTAAAGGTATCTGAATAGAAAAATATCACCTATTTACCCATGCCGTTATTTCCAGTGTCTTTAATTCCTTTGTGTAGAACCATGTCGCCATTCATTTCTTACCATATAAAAGTATTACATGCTCCTTCTGCCTGAAGGATTCCCTCTAACTTTTCCTGCAGTGCAGATGAGCTGATAATAAATTCTTTCAGCTGTTGTACATGTGAAAAAAAAAAAATCAAAGACTTTAAGAACTGTAAGCGGCCTGAGTCTTCACATCCAACCACTTCTTTTTTACATCTGAGAATACCCAGGAGGTGAAATGACATGTCAAATATCACACTACTAATCAGACAGAATAGCTATTAGAACCTAGATTCTTGATGGTTATTTCAGTACTATTTCCACTGTGTCACACCACCTGTCTGAATTCCAAACTGAGAACACTCAGGTTCAAGCTATATTCAGAAACAAGAAATCTAGCAGTCAAAACTATAAACACTCATTCTCTTGTCACCCACAGTATCCTCTTTCTTTCTTTATAAACTCCTTTCTGTCAGTGTCTGAACCACTCCAACACACACACACACACACACACACACACACAGAGTTGAATTTGGTGTTTAGACTTGGTTTTGAATATGATTCTATATCCTCTGAAAATCTTGGTTCTATCAACAATTAACATACATGTTTCAAATTTTTCACTGGGACGATAGTATAAAAAAAAGTGGTGTGCCCAGTAGAATTATAAAATTATTGAACTAAGAACTTCATTTTACAGGCAAGAAAATTGAGTCCTAAAAAAGTAAGATGATTTGCCCAAAGCCATAGAACTGGACGGCAGAAGAGACTGGATCTCAGGATTCTTGACTCCTCTGTAGCATACCTCCCAATCCCTGCCATTTATAACAGTGTACATATATCTGTGCCTTTATGGCTATTAACTTCATTACTTCAGGGGAAACTAATTTTGGATTACTTTTTCAATATAGTAGTTCTCTTTTTTCTAGAATGGAGATAGAGGTTTTTGTTTTAGAATGTAATCCAAGTATTCTTGAGGGATTTCAAAAGTTACTATGACTTTTACTCTTCCTAAAAGACCATCAATCTCTCAAGAGGATAGTGACTTGCCTTTGCACTGCTGTGCTTTGAAACAAAAGGATAATTTGTATATTTAAAAGGCACCTTTCATCTTCTCATCTGCAGAGCTCAGCACTTACAAAACAGCTAATTAATTGTTTCTTCACCTTTTGTCTCCTTAGAAAAGAGGAGAAATTCAAAGACTCAAAAACTAAGTCATTTGCACAAGGTTGGACAAGAAGTCACTAATTTAGCACATTGCTTCTAAAAAGCTCTGGTATGAACTTTTGTATATTAGTATTACTAATAATAACTCCTACAAAAGTAGCAGTCACTGAAGTTATACTGTGTTCTAGATACCATGATATAACTTTTATATGCATTAACTTATTTATTCCATGATTATTGTGTCTTAGTATGTAATATTATTATCCTCACCTTACAGCTGAGGAAGATGAATCTTAAAGGTGTTAAACAACTTCTCCAAGGGGACACAGGGGAAAGGACATGCCCAATTTCTGGCAAAGATGTCATGTGTTTCTTAAAAACTATTATCAATTCAGGACAGGGAAAGGCTCTTGATTCTAGCCCTGAAAGAGTAAACAGAATAGTTTCTGGGGTTTTATGGTGTATTGCCATAGATACACATAGCTACTTGTTTGAGGCACTGTGAATCTATGGATTTGAGCTACTTCATTAAGGTAAATTAAAAATTAGTCCTTGATGTTAGAAGTTAGGATGAGGTTTCCCTTGAAGGGGAAGGAGTGCTCCCGACTTGGAGGGTCTTCTGCAGCATGAGTAATGTTCTATACTGTGTTGTGGGTGGTTGTTAGGTTGGTGGGTTTACTTTGTGAAAATTCATTGGGAAGGATACTTATGATTTATGTAGTTTTCTGTATGTTATATGTCATTAAAGTTCACATTAAAGTTAACCTTTGAAAATGCCTAAAAACATATTCAGCATAGAACCACTGTCTACCTCTGAGGAGATGTTACATTTACCAGCAGTGAAGCACATGAGGCTGCATAACAGAGGTTATGCATATGGACGTTGACGATGACAGGTCTTGTTCAGTTCCATCCCAATTAAGGATTTCTAAGCTTCAACATTCTTGCTTATGAAAATGAAGGGACTGAGCTCAATGAGATATATTACAGTCTTAGCTATATTCTTTGTTACTTCATCTTCCAAAGGTTTTTGTTTACCTTGTTAGTCCAAAAAACAGACACTAAGATGAATTAAATGTGCAATAGATTTATTGGGGAAAACATCGGAGGAGGCTGAGAAAGATGTCAGACTGCAATGCAAGTCTGAACTTTATGAAGGTGAGAGGGCAGGGGTCATTGCAACAGATAACCCTTGAAAAGAACCAGGTTTGGCGAGAGGGAGAAATAATGAATTCGGTTTTGGCATATTGAGCTCGAGGCGATCTCTAGACATCAATCGTAATATGTCAAAGGGAAATATGGGTCTGGAGTGGGCTGCAGTTGCACATTTGTGCATATAGGTGGTAATAGAAGCCAGAGGCATAATGAGAGAGCCTAGGGACATGGTACCAATTGGAAAGAAAAAAGGACTCAAGCGCTGAAAAATTCAGATAATTTAAAGTCAGGAGAGAGAAGGATGAACCTGCAAAGATTACAAGTCAACAAGGAAGCAGGAAGAAAGCAGAAAAGGATTGTGTCCAGACAGTGAAGGAAAGTAAGAAATGCTCAACAGTGACAAATGCCACAGGGAGGTCAAGTTATAAGCAGCCTGAAACTGTCCATTGGATTTAGAGACCTGGAGGCCCTTGTTGATTCTGAACAAGAACTATTCAGTGATGGGGACAGGCCACTCTCCCTATCGGTGGTGGGTATGGGTAGGGAGATAGACGTGGAGACAGTGTACAGATCTAAAGGGCAAGTGAGCAGATGGGCTTTCAAGAGGATGCAAACAGTTCCTCTGTTAGACAGGAGGAAAGGAGCATAGATTAGATACAGGTATAGGCAGAGATACATTTGGAAATGGGAAGATGAGAGATCACAATCTTATCTAACAGTTTCCATTTTCTCTGTGAAAATTCTACCTTTGGAGAGCAATGGAAAGGACAGAAATGTTGAGGGTTATGGAGAACAGAGAATTTGAAAGTCTTCAGAAAATGTGGGTGGGAATTGACCAAAATACATGCAGCAAGTTAAATGCCCATTTGCAGTTGTTGACTCTACATTTATAGAATATCCATTGAGGCCTGCTGTGCTACCTTCTACAGCCAGGTTGGGCTGTTAGCTGCAAACACAGGAAGGGCAGATCTTTGGGTTAATCTGGGGCTGACTTTATGCCTGATGGCTGCAATGAAGAGGCAAAGGTGAACGCATTTAGTGGTACTGGCCATCGTGTTACTGAAATCATAATGCATGGATCGTGGTTGAGAAGGAAAGTGACAAAAGGAAAGGAACAATGGCTTGACAGAAGTCAAGCAGTCACAGAGAGAACCCCAGCGCCTGAACATCCTTGCCCTCTAGCTTTAAACAACTCTTCTTCTAAGACCCATCAGTTTGGTTCCCAGGAAAAATCATGTTATAAATCTTATGTTTGAGAAATCAACTATCTTTATGTCAGAAAACACAATTATAAAATTCCTTGCCTTCATGAACTTTTGTATTCTAGGAAGTCAGAATAACAATATTTATTGTGGAGCAATCCTATCCCACAGAAATATCATGGGAACCATATATGTAATTTTAAATATTCTAGTAGTCATATTAAAAGAAGTGAAGAAAACAGGTAGACTTGCCAGATAAAAAACAGGAATATGCTTGTACTAAAAAATCATTCCTTGTTTATCTGAAATTCAAATTTAACTGGGCATGTTGTTCTTTTATTTGATAAATCTGTCCATCTAAACAGGTGAAATAAATCTTAAGACTATCTTTCTATCATTTCCACATGTTTTAAAAACTGAGCTATTTTACATTTTAATTAAAGTAAATAAAATTTAAAATTCACTTTCTTATTCATACTTGCCGCACTTCAAGTGTTCAATAGCTGCATGTGGCTCGTGGCTACTGTACTGGTCTGCTGAATTCTAGATTATAAACTCCTGATGTCATGGACGACGCTCACCTTTGTAATCTCCCCCACTGACTAGCATAATAGCAAGGCTCCATAATTACGACTAACAGAAGGAGTTACATTTGGTTAGAAAAGATATATAATAATGGGCAGAGAAGAGAAGTAGTATATGTGTTGAACAAAACAGCCTTCTACAAACCCAAGAAATTATACCCTTTGGACAGAAACATATATGAAAAAGATGGTCCTTAGAGAAACAGTTTCATAACCAACTGGAATGTAATTTTAAAAGAAAAACTTTTAAAAGTGTACTTCAGCAATATATAGAGAAAAGGAAAAGGTGTTTTTAAGAAAGTTTCTATCCCATTCATGCACCAGACATTTCTTTCTCTGTGTTTTGCATGGAGCTTAATCCCTAACATGAATATATGCTCCACAAAAACAGCATAAGGAACTCCATCTCTGTAAACACTACAAGGACAAACTCTCCCTAGGAATTCCACAGAGCAAAGACTCATGAAGTTGGGTATCTCTGATGAGAACGGCTATTTTCTTTAAATCCTCTCAGGGTGTTTTCTGTTTTCCAAAATGAAAGCAACCTGGAAATTATTTACTTCTCTGTGGAGACCCAGAAGAGTAATGGCAGACTGAAAGCTCACAAAAGAGAAGGCTGAAGCTGTCCTTTTCCTCAGGGAAAAACAATCTGAGTCTGATGCAATGCCGTCTTTTTTTCCTTGCCATTCTTTTTATCTGCCAAAGCTGTGCTTTCCTAGAGCATTCATCAGGCCGCTGTTTCTTGGTTAGCAGAGAGAACACTGTATGAATTCTAACCTCGCAATATGATCCATCTTGGAGAAAGGAAATACAGTGAAAGAGGAGGGGGAGATAATTCTCGTATTGATATTTACATTTCCCAGAACATATAAAACTACCATTTGAAATTAATTGCTCGCAGACCAGGCTCCCACTGAGAAACGTTGTCTATTCAGAGAGAAGACTGACCTGGAGCCTCTTTGAATCAGAAACACTGTTTTAATTATTCTTTTCTCTTCACTCGTCAAATGAGCCCCCTTAATGGCTCGGTTTCTTAAAAGTTCTCCCACTTTTGTATTTTTAGTCTGCTGAAGTTTAGAATTCATTGTATCATTTTTAATTAGTTAAAAGGTTAATTTTATAAACTTCTGAAATGACAAAACAATAATTGGTTTCCCCAATCTATAAATGGATTTTTTTCAGTGACAATTACAGGACCAATTTTTGAAGTTAGAATCTACGTGTAGTGTTCAGGTTAAAGTCCCAGTTTGTGGGAGAGGATGGTATACAAATTTTAATGATTTTACAGTGGTTGGGTAACGATTGAACATTGAAAATATGACACCTAAGTATTGGGTTGGCCAAAAAGTTCCTTTGGTTTTAAAGTAAAAATAAGACACATTTTTCATTTTCACCAAGAACTTTATTGAACAATGTATTCACCCTTTTGTTCCACTACATTCTGCCATTTTTCAGGCAACTTCATAATTCCATCTTCCCAAAACTTTTTATCTTTCCGAGCAAAGAACTGTTCCAGGTGCCTTTTACAGTCTTCCACGGAATTGACATTTTTTCCATTAAGAGAATTTTGTAAAGATCGAAATGAATGGAAATCCAAAGGTGCAATGTCTGGTGAATACGGCAGATGAATCCGAACTTCCCAGCCAAGCTGTAACAGTTTCTGCCTGGTCATCAAAGAAACATGCGGTCTTGTGTTATCCTGATAGGAAATTATGCGTTTTCTGTTGACTAATTCTGGACACTTTTCGTCGAGTGCTGCTTTCAGTTGGTCTAATTGGGAGCAGTACTCACTGGAATTAATCGTTTGGTTTTCGGGAAGGAGCTCATCATAGAGGACTCCCTTCCAATCCCACCATATACACAACATCACCTTCTTTGGATGAAGACCGGCCTTTGGTGAGGTTGGTGGTGGTTCATTTCGCTTGTCCCACAATCTCTTCTGTTCCACAGTGTTGTACTGTATCCACTTTTCATCGCCTGTCACAATTTGTTTTAAAAACGGACCGTTTTTGTTACATTTCAGTAGAGAATGGCATGTGGAATACAGTCAAGAAGGTTTTTTTCACTTAACTTATGTGGAACCCAAACATCAAAGCAATAAACCTAACCAAGCTGGCGCAAATGATTTTCAACGCTTAATTTGGCTATTTTGAGTAAGTTGGCTATATGCCATGTGGTATAACATTGATTGTTCTCAATTAATATCGCCATTTGATCGCTATCAACTTCAACTGGTCTACCTGACCGTGGAGCATCGTCCAGCTAGAAATTTCCAGCACAGAACTTCACAAACCACTTTTAACACGTTTGATCAGTCACAGCACCTTCTCTATACACTGCACAAATCTTTTTTTGTGTTTCTGTTGTGTTTTTACCTTTCTTGAAATAGTAAAGCATAATGTGCCAAAAATGTTGTTTTTCTTCCATCTTCAATATTAAAATGGCTAAACAAAAATTCACCAATTTTGATTTTTTTTAATGCATGCTGATATGACAGCTGTCATAATACAATCTAACATTTCTTTTCAAATGAAGTTAAAGACAACTGAGAGCCAATAGAGCCATTTTATGGAAAAAAACCAAACAAACTTTTTGGCAAACCCGATGTACTACCCACTGGTAGGTTTTTGAGGCATGAACTCAGGAGCAATAACCTGAAAAGAAAGGTCACCATTTAGTGAAGCATCATTTACTTCCACTGCTTAGCATTTACTAAGGACGGACAAATTATGAGTCTGTCAGTACATTGAACACTCAAGAACAACTCTTTTCATCTTTGTCTTCTCTTAATCTTCCAAATCAGTATAATAACCCTACAAAAAGAAAACATGGCCTAAGATGGAATTAGGGTCCTGGGTGAAAATAACTCAACTCTCCTTCATCCTAAAAATAATGTATTACCAGCTCTGTTGCACATGCATGAGATTGTTGGGAGACAATCCTTTATGGGTCTCACGTTTCTGCACATTTTGCAAGAGAAGCACTGATTGCTCTTTTATTCTGGACTATATTTTCAAGGATGTTTGTACCATGAACAACCTTGGAAGAAAAACATGTTTATCTTCCAGTAAAATAGAGAGCAAACACAGGAAAGCTTACTGCTTGTTGTAAAAGATTCGGGTTCCCTAAATTCAGGGTTCCTCTCCTATAATGCAACCTACGGCATGTGCAGATGTCATCTGTTTTTTTTAAATCACGCTGTGGAACTCAGAGAATTGGGGTGGGGGGGGAAACTTATATTCTGACCATTGTTATTACTGCGAGTAATAAACATTCCTTTGTCTCTCACCCAGCAGTCTACTGTCTTCTACCAGTATCCATGAAACTGTGGCAGTCTTACTTGTTAGTTTGCAAGCAAGGCAAAATCTCAAAGCTTTAACAGTTCTTAACAAGAATCAGCTGGGAAAAGATGCACAGAAAGACTTTACCACTCAAATGCTCCTGATATATTCCTTCAAGCTGAGGCTGGAGAGGGCCAGAAAGTGAGGGATTTCTGGAGCACAGGTTCTCAACACTGATGGACAAACTTTTCATCACCGTACAGTTTGGGCTCAATATGTGAAATGTATTTTTGCTGCAGCTAAGGACATGAACCCTTATGGTGTGGCCCATCTGATAGGATACTGAACTCACCTGACCATGCAGTATACTATAGAATATACTTGCTGAGAGTAAGAAAAGAGAGGTTAAACTCGATCTAGCATGAAAGAGCAACTGAGCATTCACTGCAATATGTGATGATCTTCCTTCAAAAATGCAAAAGTATTGTCAGAGCATTAAAAAAAACTTGATTCAAATAGGGATTCGAGCTGAAGGCCCTAAGTGTGACCAGCTGAAGAGTGTGGTTACTTCAGGACTTCTATTTTTTTTTTTTTTTAGTTTTCCAAAACTTTCCCTTTTAAAAATAAAAACTGTTTTCACCTCTTCATCTTTTCAAGTGTGCTGATTTGAGAATCTAGAGTTCAAAAGCGTGCCACAAAGACATAAATGATGTGAACCACAGATCTAGAATGTCCACAGCTATGGGGTGGGTTGGCATTGCTAAGCCCAGTATCCCCAAAGAAACCCACCCCCCAATTCACCCTCACCTCCATGAGGTTGATTCTCACAGGAAGTTACGAGTCACACCAGGGTCTAAATCCAGAGCTGAGCAAGCAAATGGTACTTATTCAGGACCATTTTCCTTGGTGTCCTTTAAGAAGCTATGGGAAATGCCTTCTCCTCATCCTTCTAAGTCCCCCTCTAATTCTCAACACAAAGTCACTGTAGGTGCTATATGAACAGATTTAGAGATATAAGCCCCAGACCTCATATGTAAAGCTTTCCCAGTCATACCCAAGGGATAAGATAAGAGAGATACAGTCTACTATCCACGCCAGAGGGAGGCCTCCAGGAGAAGGTCTTGGGCCTCTGGAGAGACCTGCCAAGATACGGGAGGGATTCCACATACCACAGCCAGCAAGTGACATGATGCAGGAAGGAGGAAAGACAAATCAGCTTAGCTGAGCGCATCCCTGCCCTGCCAAGAATGTGGCAGACACGTGGGAGAGCTCCCCACCGCCAGTCAGAACACACTGCTGCCCTCAGATATTTTTGGGTCCTCCAAAATGATAAAGTAAAAAGAATAGCTTCTGTGCCTACGAAGTCCTGGAGGTTGAGCCACAGGAAGTGACCTCCTCTGACATGACCTGAAGAACAAAGAAAAGTGATTTCTCTTAGGAAGAACTTCACTCTTCACCTTTGATTAAAAGTAGGACAATAAATAAACAGATAAATATTTTAGGTGAATGTGCGAATTGACCACCTGCTATGTTTACAATTTGACTTCATAAAGGAAAACCTGCTGTCTTTCTATTAAGAAGTCTTAAACGATAAAGCCCTTTTCAGGGATGTCCAATTTGAGGATGGCTGTATGTTTTAATGAAGACTTTTGACCCCTGGGAAATATAAGAAGGAACAACCAGAAATCATGATAATAGATTTTCTGTCTTTTAGTCCTGATGGGAAAGCTTATTTTGAAGAATTTTAATTCTTAACGAAGATACACAACAGATGACAGAACTGATTAACACCTAAGAGTTCGATTCTTCTCCAGCAATCTATTCAGGTTTTGATTCCCTATTAAAACTCAACACTTAGGTCCACCAGTGAGAGAAGGAAAAAAAAAAATGTCTCTTGCTTCGAAGTCATAATGGCCTCCAGCTCTGCTTTGCCCACTTTAAGTAGATTGCTTGGTTTGGCCACTTACACTGTTTTTTCTGGAAACCACTCATACTTCTTCTGTGGTGCACTCCTAAACCACTGGAAGTCGTCTGGCTAAGAAGGAGTTAGGGTCCAAGTACTTTTTTATGACTTTATTTTACCTTCTCCTTTTGAGCACCCTGCCCTTTAACAAACAGAGAAAACAAACTTATTGACAACTTTTTTACAACAGTGTCCTTACAGGAAGATTTTGTTGTTAATCATTCTTTCTTCCCAAGTTTTACTGCAAAAGAAGCAACCCTACAGAATCGAGCTGGTGACTCCCATGGAAAAGTTTACCACAGAAACATTTGCGATCAGTTAGGACCTTGTACCCATAATTCTTAGCAAAGGAAGCTGAAGACAATTCAGAATGGAAATCGAATTCTGTACGCCGAACCCTGGAGCTAAGCTCTGAAGAATCACCCACAGGAGATGTGTATTTTTTTCATTGTTTTTTGCCTGGTGATTGCAGATGACCATGTCTTTAAGATTTTTATTCACTGTATTTGTGTCTGCATCTGTATAGAACATTATCTTCCACTTGGCAGGTCACCTAGACTTGCCCACATCTGTTTCTGCTTTCATTTCTGTTACCCTATTCATTTCTGGCCAGCAGTCAAAAAGAACTGCAAGTTTATAAGTGCCACGGAGGCATATGGTTAAAGGGAATAGTCTCCCTTTCACCAAGCCTCTATTTCTGTTTTGATTTTTTTTTCTCTATTTTTCACTTAATTCAGAGTAATCACAATTGAGTAGAGGGTTTTATTAATTTTCTGGAAAATGATGTTTTAAAGAGGCATTTCAGAGGGATCTAAATGCTTAGAAACTTTGTTTTCATTACTCAACTACAGACCTCGCTGAGCGGCAGCTCTTTATTGAAAGACCATGGGCCTCAGAGCTAGGCAGAGTTCATTCTGATCCAACTTTTACCATTTACTGGCTGACTAGAATCCTGGGTTTTCCCATCTGCATTTATGTGATTTTAAAAAGTCTACATCTTCAGGCTGTTGTGAAAAATAACTATAAATGCATGCTAAATGTCTGGTAAAAGGGAAGCACTATTAATAAAGAACGGCTCTTAATAATATTTTGTAGCAGAAAAATGCAACATTCTGATCACACTCAGCAATTAAAAAAAAAAAAACCCGCTGGTTATCATCTCTATGAAATCTAATATTATGTAGTGGTTTTCCATTAGGCCCAGTAGAATGTCTTTGCTATTAATAAAGGATGCAAAGACTCAATAAGGCATATAAGTTTTATTTGCTTAATGTCAGAGAATGAGCCAAAGGACAATACATTTATGGTTTGGGAAAGAGAAACAAATTGCACTAAAAGCAATAGCAGGCCAAACATGTCAGAGAAAAATACAACTCTGATAAACATGAAAATAAGTCCTGGTACCAGGAATGAAGTAAAACTGTGATTATCTACTGAAAATCCAGAGAGTAGACCTAAATAAAACAAACAAGATTAGCTGAAGGAAACCATTCTCTGTCTCTCTCTATTCTCTTGATTGTAATCAGCTCTGGCTCTTAACTGAG
Source organism: Globicephala melas (assembly GCF_963455315.2). Taxonomy (NCBI): domain Eukaryota; kingdom Metazoa; phylum Chordata; class Mammalia; order Artiodactyla; family Delphinidae; genus Globicephala; species Globicephala melas. The sequence continues at coordinate 57,269,447 of NC_083322.1, forward strand.
GGGAAAGAATGGTTCCAGCTAGGTAGGGCCAATGCCAATCAGAGTTAACCATTTGAGATGACTAAAGTGGAGTTGCCTCAGAATGTCAATTTTAGTTCTGCCTATAAGCAGTGAAATTAAGCACAGAGACTTATCTACACTAAGTGCATTCATAAACATAAAAGAGACTGAAGTTTAGAATAAAGAATTTGAACAATATTTTAAAAGATGACATTTTAGGTGTTTATTTCACTTCTGGAATTGAGCAAAGTTGAGTAAGGTATATTGTACTATTTTGATAGAATTGACTTAATCAGCTGGATTTAAACATTGCTTCTTCTGTGTGGGTGATGGTGTTTGCTGGATTAGGGGAGATATGTATGATTCTTATTTTTAAAGCAGTGATTATTTCCTATACTTTCTAATAATTTCTCAGGCGCACCAAAGGTAGCCATGTTCATCTATCTATATTGTCTACAGATATATTTTGTGTCTTCTCTCTCTCTCTCAGGTGAGGTTGACGTCCATAAAAAAAGACAGGGATTCTGGTAAACATTGGAGTTTTTGTTTAAACAGTTTTCTTGTCTCCTATTTGTCATCACTTACTTCCCTCTGGGTCATTCAATGAAATTAGACTTCACTATGCCATACTAAATAAAGGGGAAAAAGGAGTGTGAATTAATGAAGTTTGGATAATATAATTTTTTAATGAAATTCAGGTTTATTGCTTTAAAGAATCTATGGTAATTAAAAGTAGACTGAGAACTGCTTCATCGAGATTCAAATTTAATAAATAACGAAGCAAGATTTGCAATTAGATGATCATATCCAGGCACCAGTCCAACTATTGCCAACATCTGCTTATAAGTATACTATTTTATTCATTTATTCATTCTTTCTTTCCATACAAATTTATTGAGCACATATTATTTGCCAAGAACTGTGGTAGATGCTAGGGATGGAATGGTTAACAAGAGAGATTACTTCTTCATCTGCTTGCTTCTTGTACACTTGAAAACACTTTTCCTCGAATTAATCTTTTCCCTTATGATCTTATTAATATTATTCTATGTATTGATATAATCGCAAAGTCACAATTAAGTCTAAATTAATGAGGCTTTTTCCTACTTTTTTCCAAGGGCAGAAACTGATCAGCAACTCTTTCTTTTTATGCAGCTGTGTGTCTTGAAAGACAAAAAGCTGTCTGAATCCATTTTGTTTTTCTCTGACAATTTGCAGGAAATGGGTGACTTCTGACTGGAAACAACTCATCAGTTCAGTCTTTTTTTCCTGCTGTACCAATTATTACAAGAGTTCTAGCAAACAACAAGTTAAGGGAAATATTATGAAGTCAAGCAAATATCGTACAGTAAAAATGTGGGGGAAATACGTTTTGATGGAAAGAAGCTGAACCCTCCAATGGTTCACAGTAATGCAGTTGTCTCAGGTGACAGTACAACTTTGGAAAATTAAGCACACAAGTGCTATGCAGTGTGCAGTATTCAGAAGTAAGTCTGACCCCCTCAGCAAGCACGCTAGCCATAAGGGGCACAGAATCCTTGAAGGAGAATTGAGTCTGGGGTCCCAGCTGTGCCACGACCTTGGGCCAGTCACCTCACCGCTTAGGCATGCAGCAACTCAAAAGCACAGGAGTTGAAATCAGAAGCATGATGAGATTTGTGACTGTGGGTAAAGAAAGCTCTTTCCAACAGTGGGCTCTTCTGTCTAAATTTGATGTCAGACCAGAAGCTCTCTAAATGAAACTCCAGTGTTAGCATTCTTCATTTCTAGAAGTAGTTAACACCAGAGTTGTTTTCCAAGTAGAAAAAATTTTTTTTAATTGTTCTGAATGGCAACTGTCCCACTCACCACTCTCCTTCACAGTACTCCATTTGGGCTCATTGAGCTAGACCATCCAAGCACAAAGGAGAAGGTAGTAACCCCCCAAATGTGTATGTTGAATCGGAAACCCTAGGACCTCAGAATGTGACCTTATTTGAAGATAGGGTTTTTTAAGAGATAATCAAGTTAAAGGAGGTCATTAAACTGAGGGTTTTTAAAGAGATAATCAAGTTAAAGGAGGTCATTAAACTGAGGGTTTTAAACAGATAATCAAGTTAAAGGAGGTCATTCAGGTGGGCTCTAATCTAATATGACTGGTGTCTTTATAAAAAGGGAGATTTAGACAGAGATACACATAGAGGGAAGGTGACGTGAAGACACAGGGAGCAGAAGATAGCCATCTACAAGCCAAGGAGAAAAGCCTGGAATGGATCCTCCCCCCCACAGTTCTCAGAAGGAATCAAGCCTGCTAACACCTTGAACTCAGACTTCCAGCCTCCAGAACAGGGAGACAATAAATTTCTGTTGTTTAAGCCACCCAGTTTGGGGTACTTTGTTACGGTAGCACCAGCAAACAAATATACCCCATGAGCTAGTACCAAGAAAATTAAAAAGAGGTCTGACCATCCCAACTAACAAAAAGCAGTAGGCTTGGATCTGAGATTTCTTGCGTCTTCTAAACACACACCCTGGTTTGCTTGTTTCCCTTTTCCTGTCATCTCCCTCTTCTCCTGTATCTCCTCGTCCCCAAAGCTGCCTCCAGGCACACTTTAACCAAATATAAGATGCTGATTCAACGTCCAGGATTTATCACCTGACTTGCCCAGGCATCCCCACTCTACGTCTCTGCCCCAGAATAGTCTCCTTTGTAAAACTAGTTGTTTGGATTTGATAATGAGGACCCCTTTTAGCTACAATGTCTGTATAAACATATGTAGTAGTTAATAGGATCCCCTAAGACATTTTGAGAGAAAGAAAGATATGATTAAAATGGCACTTTAGGAAGATAATTACTGACAATGCAAAGGAGGGATTAGATAGAGAGAGAAGTAGAGGCCGAGAGACAACAACCATTGCAATTTTTCAAACAGTTGATGTGACCAAATTGTCAGCAGGATTTAGACTAGAGCTGTAGTTCTCAAACCTGAGTGTGGGCCAGAATCACCCAGAGGCTTGTTAAAACACAGATTGCTGGGTCCCACCTCTCGAGATTCTGTTTCAGTAGGTCTGAGGAAGAGGCCCAGAATTTCTATTTCTGACAGGTTTCCCAGGTGATTCTGATTCTACCAGTTTAGGAACCACACTGTCGGAATCACTGGGCTAGACTGCCACAGCCATAGTGCTCTAGAGAATTTGGGCTACAAGTCCCATTTTTTTTAATCTTTTTTTTTTTTAAGTTTAGCTTTTGGCAAAAACAGGGTTTATTTTTGCTTTTGATTTTGTTTTGGCCTGAATTATCCAAGCTGTTAAAGACACAAGAGTGCCAACTCAATGATAATTGATCATGCAAAATTCTATCTTATTTGGGGCCATATTAACAAGCAATTAGAAGCTTCAGACCCTTAAACTGAGGGGAAAGATTATGAATTGGTGTCCTCAAGTCTGGCTACAGTCTTCTTCAAGTTAAAAAACCTAGGTGACTATCACTGCTCTTCCTCCAACTTCCCCACCCTGATTGAGCATCACTGATTTATAATATAAAGCCTTCCCGTTTGATTTTCCAGAGCAATTGGTGAATTCACAAATAATGGTTCTGTTCAACATTCTATGTGTGTAGATGAAAAATATTACCCCCAATTTACAGATAAAAGAAATGAGGCTGAAAGAGGATGTTACCCTGTCTCATTTCTGTTCTTGCCTGGATTTTAATAATTTGCCAAAAATGATTAATGTTCCAGCTCCAGAAGTTCCCCTTAACATATTTGATTAGGAACAATATTAGACTTATTAAATTCACACAACCAGTTTAAAGTAAATCTCCACAGAATTAGAGTCCGTTAAAAAGAGCCGATCGGCCCTATCATACATCGCCACCGGTAAATTATGGGTTTTGCCTGGATATTCATTGTGTAAGATTGATCAAATTTCTGTTTCTTTTCTGTGTTCTTAGAACTAATTTTATATAAAGGGGCTTCAAGCTACCGATTCAGCAAATAGTCCCTTGTTAAATGAGGGGAAAATAAGCTTCTCTTTTCTGATTTCCTTCAAGTTCATGAAGAGAAAAATTCCAAGAACTGTACTTTCTATCAAATTGAGAAGAGAGATGTGTAATGAGGAAAGAATTTTGTTCAACAATAGCAGCAGTGCCACATAGCTGACCAGCTGGAGCCCAGCCCAGCTGTGGTCCCGCAGCCCTCCCTTCCAGCAAGAAGCCAGCGTGGCTCAGCAGAGGCGCCCTCACAGAGGGCACCTGCCCTCAGCCTCCATCCCAGGAACCAACCGTCCTTTACATAGCAGAGTGTATGCATTTATAAAACTTTTGTGCCCTGTCTCTCTGTCTCTGTCTCTCTTCCTTTCTGTCTCCTTCTCTCTTCCCAACTCCTATCTTTTAAATCAGTCCTATGGCTTTCACGTGAGCATTTTAGTGTGTTGGATCCACCCAGCTGTCCTTGGATTTAAATGAAAAATGAGTTCCTTTTATTTCCTTGAGGACTTAATTTTACTCAAAAGTTGAGGGTTACACTCTGACACTTTATCTTCATGAGAAAGAGCAAGAGAGGGACAGAGAGACACAGAGAGAGAGAGGCCATTCCGAGACCAACATTTCGACCTCTCCTTCCTGATTGCTATTTAAAGCACTTATTCCGACTCGGAGAAAATGTAATATGTAGTTCCTTAATGTGTTTAGTTAAGGACCTCATGAATCATGTGGATTTCTCTAAAACCTAAGTGGTTATTATGCTGACCCAAGGGTGTGCCATTTTGTGGACACTTCATCTCTGTGTCCCTGTTTATTTGTATCGGGCAAGCTCAGTTCTGTTAAGACACTGATTAGAGTCACAATGGAAGTTGTTATCTACTGCAAGTTGCATACAGCAAAAAGCCGCCAAGTAGTGTTCATGTAATTGAAGATGCCCAGCTTTCAGACTTGATTTTGTGATTTTAGTTTGGGGCTTCCAATTCTAGCTCGGGCTCTCAGTAAGGCCAAGACTATTCCTCATCCTGAATTATTCCTTTTCAGGAACAACACTCCAACCATGAAATCTTGGAGATTGCATACCAGTTGTTGCATTTTAAACCTCCTTTTTAACTACAACAATCTCACCCTTAGTCCTCCCCAAACTAATGAACCAAAGCTGCTTCCTTTGCTTACCACCGGATTTCAACTTTTGCAAGGAATTTTATTAAGAGAAGCAAGGCAGTGGGGGATGGTGATGGCCCTGAGTTAAGTATATGACTGAGCTGAGCTTGAGGGAGAGGCTGTGCTTTCTTACCAGCTGTTAAACATCAAGAAGAGACAGGCTTCTGTAACCCTTTCCTGGCATGCTAGTTCAAAACAAAAGCCAAACACTCCGTTTTGATAAAGATTTACCTATGAAAACATACAAACAACATAACACTATGAGTCAAATTCATATCTAAATAAGATTAATAAAATGTGACACTGTTTGTGTCTGTGTTTTGGATTGTCATAAGAAAGTGTGAAAGGAGTTCAACAGTGTTGGTCTCACTGACATCCCCAAATGGTACTGCTATTTGCTTCTTTCTCAAGGAAAGCCACTCTTTCCCCCTGAGGTGTAGGTTAGGAAAACACCAATCTGAAATACAGAAAGAAAATGGCTAGGGTTGGACCTACTCTTGGTCAAATCCCAGAAGTATGTGTATTCAAATGTGGTTCCCTTAAGGGTTAAGGGTAGGGTTCCTCCCAGGAAATGACAAATGGTTCCACAGTTTTCCTCACTCCCCTGCCCCCAATATCCAGACTTGCAGACTTCAAAAAGTGTAAACTAGAAAAAGTGTTCGGCTTGAAATAATTTCTGAGTTTTAACTGGCCTCGCAAACCACATTCTTTTTACTCTCCTCCCCCAGCCCAGTTTAAAAAAAAAAAAAAAAGAGGAAAAGGGAAATGGCTTGGAATTCTGATGATAGACTTTCATAAAACTGTCCGTGTTGCTTGCTGAAGCAAAAAAAAGTCTATCTGAAGTATATGACTTCTTCTGTTGTTACTAAAATGTTTGTCTTCAATATAGAGATATTTGTCTTCTATGTTCACTTTTTTGCATCTTGAATTCTTACTGTAGTTTTTATTTCCCAATTTTCCATTTTAAAAACTTAATTCCATTTTAGCCCTACCCCCTATGAAGATATCAACTATTTTGTGAAGCTCCAGGTCCCTGGATATACCTAAACCCTTAAGTCAGTGTCTATAAGATTTTTTTTTTAACCTGCAGATGCCTGGGACCCACCTCTAAAAATTCTCAGTAAGTCTGGTTTGGGGCCTTAAAGAGTATAATTGGTCCTCCGGTGATTTTAATACAGAACCTGGCTGGTAACATACTGCTACATAATATATACCTCCCCCCGCCAACACACACACACACACACACACACACACACACACACACACGACTCCCACATAACGACCAGCATCAGAGAAGAATGGCCATCATTAAGAGTTCTATTTGTAATTCTATTACAGAGGATATCCTATTTTTTCTTTATTGCTAAACTTCTTGAAAAAGTGGCCAGTCTGTCCTCACTACTCTCCTGCTCCCTAACCCTACCACCCACTTATACTAGGTCCAGTCTAGCTTTCCTCCTAATGATTCCTAGATCAGTGGCCAGTGACCTCTTCATGATAAAGTTCGCTGGTCTTCTTTATTCCCTGCTTCTTAAACACATTTTCAGCCTTAATACTTGACCATCTTTGCCTTCCTCCTTTGGATTAAGGAGCTTTGCACTCTCTCAAGTCTCCTCCTGTCTCTTTGTTCTTTTTCTGGATCCTCAGATTCTTTCTGCTGCAAAAATTCCCCTCAGATCTGCCCTTGGCTGTTTTGATTTCCATCTCCACAACTTCTCTGGCAAGCTTATTCAACCCCACAGCTTCAACCAGCACCTCCTCACCAGGCAGATCCCAGATCTCTCTCTCTAATTCTGACCTCTCTCCCAATCTCCACTCCTTTCCCTTTATTGTTTGCAAGACACCTTCATCTGGCTCTTCCACTACACCTCCAAAGTAACATGTTCAAAAGGGAATTAATCTTTTCCCCAAAACCACTGCTCATCTGGTATTTCGTGATTCTGTAAATTGTAGCTCAATCCTCTCACCTATCGAGCTTCGAATCCACAACATCTCTGACTGATTCCCGTCACTAGCCCACAACATTCAAACGGGTAACTAGCCCTGTTGCTTCTTCCCCCCAGATATCTCCAACTCAGTCTCCTCCTTTCTAGTCCTACTGCCAGACCATAAATACTATTGTATTTTAAATATAGAGAAGATTTTTTGAGAACAAGAGTATTCAGAGAAAGATTCAAAATGCTCAAGATGAGACTTGAACAATCCTTGAAAGACTGGTAGGATTTAGGTAAGCCAAAGGAGAGGTGGAATGGAATCTGTGGGAAGATCAACATGGGTAAAAGTCCAGATGCAGGAATAACTATGGCGTGTGCACAAGCAATGAGAAGCTGACTAAAGCTAAATGTGTGTATTAGTCTCCAAAGCTTACTCCCTAATAAAGCACACATCCAGGTAATCATACCCCTGTGTAATCCCATCCTACTGAATCTCAGTTGGCACTGAGGCTCTCTTTACGATTACAGAATGAGGTAGAAGTGCCACTGTGTAATTTCCGTGGCTAAGACAGAAAAAGTCTTGCAGCTTCTGCTTTAGTCCTTTAGAATGCTCTCTGTGGGAGCCAAATATGAAAACTGACTGCTGTGCTAGAGATGCCTCATGTAGGCATTTCTGTCAACAGTCCCAGCTGAGCCCAGGCTTTTGGGCATGTCTGTAAAGCCAAGAGATATATGAGCAAAGCCATCTTGGACCCTTTGGACCAGACCAGCTGCTAGCTGAACCTTGAGTGACCTCACTCAATAAAAAGTAGAATACGATAATCACCCAGCTAAACCCTACTTGAATTCCCAGTCTATAAATAAAGAATTTGTTTTAAGCCACTAAGTTTTGGGCTAGTTTATTAGGCACCAATTGATAACCGAAGTGCAAAGGTAAATTTTCTTGAGAAGTAGAAAATCAGATTATATATGTAGGATGGTTCCAAATTATGGAGAGCTTTGAAAACGTCAAGCAGAGAAGCTTTTCTTGCTAATGTACGATAATAGGGAGCTAATAAAAGTTGTTGAGCAATAGGATGATAATCATAGCTTTGTATACAAGATAGTTTGACAGAAGTACACAAAATGCATAGACAAATGGCAAGCATTTGGCAATTTGATACAGAAGATCTAGGGTCTAAACTTAGCTTTGTTAATACTGAGAAAATTACCAATTTCAGCTTGCTACCACCTCAAGGGGTTGTTGTGATGGGTAAATGGGTCATATACATGACAGTACTTTGAAAGCTCATTCTAAATACCACATAAAATAAATTTTTGTCAGTCATGTGAGTGAGAGACTAGGGGCATCAAAAGCAGCTCAAAAGCTGGGATAGCAATCTGGGTGTAGGGTGATGTATTCCTTACTTAGGATGATTGATCTGGTCAGTCTTGAGCTTTATTTCCAGCCACTTTCTGCTGCATAATTTGTATTCTAGCCATACTAACTATGGAGGGTAGCTTCAACATGCCATACCTTTCCTAAGCTTCAACTCTCTTGTTCATGCTCTGCCCTCTACCGCTACATCTTTCTCTGCTTCTCTATCATGCCATTCCTATTCGTTTTCAAGACTCAGCTAGGGCTTTTCTTCTCCTGTAAATGTTTCCTTGATTTTCATAGTTTGAATTCTTAGGACCTCCACTATACATTGCACTCAGCAATGATTCCGTATCATATTAAATGGTATTTGTAGGTTTACGTATTTGCCTCTCCAGTGGTACTACACTCTGAGCACCTTTGATTACCTGGCACACAGTAGTGTCTTAATAAGTGTTTTTCTTTTCTTTTTATTAACTAGAACATCGGGGATAACAATATAAGAAAGATTGAAACAAGTAGCATAAAGGAAAAAAATAGGAATTTATGATTGATTGAATTTGGAGAATGACGACTGTGGAAGAACCAGAGATGATCCTGAAGTTTCAGATATGTATGACTAGGAGAACATTAATGCACAAAGAGATTCAGGAAAAATGATATGGATTCTGGACATAATAAAAGAATTTTGGAAAGCTTTGATGTGAGTATGTTGAATTGAGAAAATGACAAAACATCCAAATAGAGATATCTAGAACTAGTTGTATATATAAGGCTAATGTTGAGTTCATAGAACAAGAATCAACCTTTAGTGGTAGTGCTTACCTTAGAGTGGTGATATTTGGTTATCTCCTTGATAAAAGGTCTTCTCAGAGAAATAGTGTACAGAGAGAAGAGGCGGCTCATCTTTATGGACCAAGAGAAAGAAAGGACTTACAGAGGGAAACTGAAATAAGCCAGCATTAATAAGGCTACCAGTAGTGGTGTCACAGAAACTAGCAGCTGTTGCCTGCTAGTCAGGAGCAGATGGATATCCTGCACCATCTCAAAGATACCATGTGCAAATCTAAGTTCAAATTCACAACTCTGCCTTTCCCCCTACTTTCCCCATCTCTGTTAACGACATCATCATCCACTCAGTGTTCCAAAGGACATTTAGGAATCATTCACAATTCTTTTCTTAATCCTGACATTCTCACAACAAATTCTATGAATGTGTCCTTGAAATATGATTCTCCTTTTTCCCGTCCAGCCTACCACCACCGTGTCATGTGATATAGCAGCTTTTTAACCGCCTGCCTCCAGTATCCGTTCCTTACGATGTATTTTTCTGTTGCCAGAATAATTGTTCTAAAACACAAAAGTGCCCTACTGAAAATCCCTCAGTGGTTCTCCATACCTTGCAAGATATACCTTTCTCCTCCATGACATGGATACTGCCTACTTCTCTGCTTCACCTGTGATTCTTTACCGCAAGCAGCCCACATGTTCCGGCCATGGGAAATTATATTCAGATATTTCAAACACAACATGCCTGAAAAAGAATTGATAATTTTCACAAGCTCAGATCCATTCTTCTGTCTCAGAAATGTTACCACAACAAGGCAGAAACCTGGTAGGTATACCCGTTTCTGATTCTCACGTCCCAAATCCACCTAATTCTCTTCTCACCCGATGTTATCACCCCAGACCCCACTACCATTCATCTCTTATCTGGAAGAGTCTCTTAAAGGGTCATGTTCCAGTCTCCTCTCTCAAATCCATTCTCCAGACTACAGACAGAGTTATCCTTCTAAACAAAATCTGATCAGGTTTAGCATTAGAGTGAGAGTTAGGGTTAATATTTGGACTAGGGTTTAACAATCTTCAGTGGATTCTCACTGCTGCTAAGACAAATTCCTTAAGATGCCTTTCAAGGCCCTCCCTGACTGTCCTCTGGATAACCTGGAATATCCCTCTATGAACTCAACCCCTACCTCACCCATCTCCCTTGCTTTGGCTACGTGGCACCGATCGTTTACGGACTGAATGTTTGTGTCCCCCACCCCACAAAAAAAATTCAAACGTTGAAACCCTAATCCCCAGTGTGATGGTATTTGGAGGTGAGACTTTGTGGTGGTAATTCGGTTTAGATGAGGTCATGAGGGTGAGGCTTTCACGAGGGGATTAGTGTCCTTTTAAGAAGAGAAAGAGAGACCAGAGCTCTCTCTTTCTTTCTCTTCCATGTGAGGACACAGCAAGAAGGCAGCCATCTGTGAGCCAGAAGAGGGTTCTAATCAGGAACCAAATCTGCAGCCACCTTGACTTTGGACTTCCTAGCCTCCTGAACTGTAAGAAAAAAATGACTTTTTTTTAAAGTTCCCAGTCATGGTATTTTGTTATGGCAGCCCAAGCTGACCAAGACACCATTCTAGTTCTGAGTCTGTCATTTCCTCAGAGTTCTTCCCTGTGTCCCATGGCCAGGTCAGGGCCCCTGCCATGTACTCCCATAGCACCCCACATATTTCCTGTCAGAGGATTCATTAGTTTATTATGCAGACATGCTTAATGCCTGTCTTTTCCGCTGGTCTATAAGATTATGAAGCAGGAACCCTCTCACCTTAGATTATCAATGCCTGTCACAGTGCCTGAGACAGAGTAGGCATAAAATTAGTATTTAATAAATGAATGAATAACTCGATTGAACCATGGTGCTATATTTTATATATTCCTGTTTATTTCATGCAGTGCCAACCTAACAAACTCTAACCCATCAGGACTCATCATCTCCTCTTGGCGATTCACCTTAATATTCTCAGGCAAAGTTAGATACCTCAGTTCTGTTTTCCCACAAAAAGATCTCTGTCACATTGTTCTGTTTCTCTCTCACACATCCCCGCTAAATTATGAGCAACTTGAAGGCAATTTTCATCTTAAGCATCCTTCTCTTCTCAGTGCCTCTGATTCAATACATGTTTGCTGAATGAATGGACAAATGATTCCCTTGAGAAGAAGGTAGGTCAAGCAATATTTCTTCCAATGTTGAGGATGGAGCTATCCTAACTATTAAGTGATTCCAGTTCTTCATTACCATATTTGGAAGGTATTGTAAACATGTACAAAACAACATTCTATCTTTTAAAAGATGTGTAGAAAATAAGGGGGTAAATATGGTAATTTTACATTAGGAAAACACCTTCAGTTACTTGTGACACCACTCTGCCAATTCCTTATTGGTCACTACAGTGCATCTTTTGGCCCACTCTTTACTTCCAAAAACAACATAAGTAGTGGAGATTCCTTAATGTTCTTTGGGAAATTTGTCTAATACATTAAAGGCCATTCGATTTTAAGTTGTGTCATGAGTTTCCACTATTCTTTCTCAATTATTTTTCTATTTGTAATCCTTCAACTTATCACTCATTCTCTGACTTTACTTCCTGCAAATATTTTGGAGATGAAGTCTACATAATGAAAAGATTCAAGTTCCGAGAATTGATGAACTGTACTATTTCAGACCTTTGCCACTGACTGGTCACAAGGCATTGATGGAACCACTTTAGGTCTCTGGAGTAACTCCATTACGCCTTACATGAAGTGCAGCAATTAGGACTATAAAAATAGAGCAAATGGTCTCTTCAATCCCTTCTTGCTCCCTGCTCCTGCCATGGGCTTTCATAGCCACTGAGGCTTTTTCTGGACAGTTTCTTCAGCTTGAAGAACATTTGGTATTATTTGAGGCAATTATAGATGGCTCACATTGATTTGCCATATTTTTTACTAGTCTATCTTTCTCATGACTGTGAGCTTCCTTTTAAAAAAAATTATTGAGGTGAAATTCACATAACATAAAATTAACCATCTTAAAGTATAAAATACAGTTAGTACATCCACAGTGTCATGCAATTATAACTACTATATAGCTCCGGAACATTTTCATCATCATCAAAGGAAACTCCATACCCATTAAGAAGTCATTCTCCATTGCCACCACTAGTATGTTTTCTGTCTCTATAGATTTACCTATTCTGGATATCTCAAATAAATGTGATCATACATTATACAAACTTTGATGTCTGGCTTCCTTCACTTAGCATAATATTTTTGATGTTCATATGTGTTAAAGCATGTATCATTACTTCGTTCTTTCTATGGCTGAACAAAATTCCATTGTATGGATACACCACATTTTGTTAATCCACTCATCTGTCGATGGACATTTGGTTGTTCCCACCTTTTGGCTATTGTGAACAGTGCTGCTATGAACATGTTAGCTTCTTAAAAACTGGAATTATTTACCTTGCTACCCTTAGTGCCTGGGAAACTGGTTAATCAAATGTCTGTTGAGTGTACTGATATAAGCTAATGTTTTAATGAGTATACAGAGAGACAAGCTCACACACACATACAAATTCTGCTTCTCCTTCTATCTTCCTCATCTCAAGTAATGATACCAACATCCACTTAGCAGCCCAAGGCAGAAACTTCTCCCCCACTTTCTATATTTAATTAATCACCAAGTCCTAAGAATTCTAAGTCTTAAATATCTCTCAAATCTGCCCTCTTCTCTCTAACTATCTTCACTGCTTCAGCCTTAGGTTAGGCCCTCATCATTCTGGCACTATTACAATGCCTTTCTAAGTGACTGCCCAGCCTCCAGACTCTTTCCTCACTGCTTGGTCATCCTACTAAAACATAAATCAGATGGCATCAGTCTCCTGCTTAAAACCCTCCATGGAGCAGTTCTCCATGGACTATACATTAAAAGAAGACTCCTTAAGATAGCACAAGATGCCCTTCCTAATTTCTCTTTACTTTATTGATAGCCTTATTATTTTCCCACTGCTCTTTAACTATACCCTAACTTCTAACTCTGAATATGTATTTTCCCTCCCCAAACATTTCCCCTCTTCTTTCATGCCTCCATTCACTCAACAAATGTTAAATCAGTACCAACTCTGCCTCAAACTATGCTAGGTTCTGTTGACACACGGGTGAATAAGACAGGCTAGGTTCCAGGTCTCATGGGACCTACCTTATAGAGCAGAGGCAATGTTGACATTTGAGGTGGATGACCACATGTTATGGAATCTGTCCTGTGTACTGTAGGATATTTAGCAGCGTCCCTGGCCTCTATCCACTAGACACCAGTAGCACACGACACACCTTGTTGATAATAATTGTTATAACATTAATTATTTTTGAGTACAAATTATGATAAATGTCACCTGCCTCTACACATGTGGTACCATCTCCCTAGAAAGGGTTTTCTTTTCTTTTCTGCCTGATGAATTTCCTCCAAGAGTCAATTTCAACATTCCCTTTCCCTGCTCAACCTTCCCAAGTAGAATCAGTTACTTCTTGCTCTTTGATCCTCCTTATGGACTCCCTTAAACCTTGTTAATACATTGTACACTGAATAAGTGCAAAATATCTTTGTTCTAATGAGATAATGCCTTATTTTCTCCAGTTAGGTAAAGTAATCCCTCCCCATTAGTGAACTGCCCCTACTTCAAATTTTAGTAAACAAGGGGTTTCAGTATATGCAGATTTAGTTTTGTGTACTTTTTTTAGTTCCAGTATATAAGAATTATGAGTCACTCCTGTTGGGGATAATTAGAAAAAGAAGAAATTGGGTGTTGGGAATAAAAAAGTAAAGTAAAGCAGATGGCATGGCAGTAACAGAGGTTTTTGCCTTGAGGCTTTAGGAAATAAGGGAATCTGAGGAGACATAAACCAGGACCTTAAAATGGTACTCCTACAGCTGCAAGGAAGGAGGAAAGTGATATTTGTGTGAGAGGGGCCTGATGGCATGTGCTTTAGAGAGTTATCTCTGGGACTGAGGATGCAGGAGTCAACAATTCGAATCACGATATCTGAAAGGCACTGCACATTTGGATGGAGAAAGAGATACAGGGGGAAAAATCCTTTCACATGCATATTATCTTCAGCAAAGCAAAGCAAATTTATGGGCATTTCATTGAAATGGCAGGGGAGAAAGACCCTGAGAAATTTCTACTGAGCAAGATATGGTAAATGGAAAGCAATTGTACCATAACCATTATTAGTAATTTAAGACGTGAAAAATGTCACTGATACTTTCTTCATTTAGCATGCTGTCTTGATGCTCTAGAGATGATACAAAGATTTATAAGGGCCTGCCTTTAACCCCTCTATAACCTTATTTTCTCCCTAAAATCTTAAGTACCTCAAACTGAAATATCTCCGTCCCCTCACAACTGGGGAGGATCTACTGCATTTGTGATGTCGCCTGAGATTGTAATCTATATCTTATCCCTCTATCCCTGCATCTGCACCTGGCACAATTGGAACTCCATCACTGATTGTTGAGGATGCAATCCAAAACAAGATGTGGCTAGAGGAACTGGTAAAACCCATCCTCATCTGGCAGATGGAGATTCTGAGAGAAAAGTGAAGACTGGGAACGGGTGCAACAGCAATGGAATCAGCTGCAGGCAATAGCTGGAAGTCAGAAGCAGGGAAAGCACAGAGATAACTAGTATGTGCTGGGCCAAGCCAGGAGTGCCATCAGTGAGGTCCTGCAAAAAGGAATGCAGGTGTCGCAACAGCTGCTGGAACACAGATACCTGAGGAAGCAGATACAGGCAGGTAGGTCTGCAACAGTAGCAGACATGAATGTGGAGACATGGTGCCGAAGTCTAGGGGCAGGACTCCAGTCTCCAGGTTGTCAGAAAAGGTTGGATTGCCAAGATCGTATCTCAGGTCCAGTTTCCAACATTGTATCTTGCATAGACATTAGGTTTGTTGAGTGAATGAATGCATGAATGAGTGAATAGAGTGAATAAAGCCAATTAGAGAGGAAACAAGCACATTATCAAAAGAGGAACTCAGGTGCAAGAAGACAAGATAAAGACATATGTTGTAAGAATGGGCTTAACATGTAGACTGGGTTTCGGATATATGAAGCCCAGATAAAAGAAGAGTGCCACAGAGTCAAATCCAATGAATGGTAGTTAGAAAATGCTAGAACTGGAGCTTCTTCAATTCATCATGTACAAGGACAGGGCCTATTTCCAGAGTCTAGGCAGGACTGGGTTTGCAGTTGTGCCTAAGTGGCTACAGTTGTAACATAAGGAGCCTGTCAGAAAACCCAGTAGGGACTCACAGGCAAAAACAATGACTTCTGTGATTGTTTTAGACCAGCATATTGCACATTCTGAAGTTCTGAACAGGAAGATCTATCCTCTTACTTACTCTCTTGGGTGCTTCAGAAGGAAAATCCATTTTTTAAGGCTGTGGAGTGCCATATTAATTCAAGTATCAAAACGTGATATGGGAACTACAGGAAATAGGAGCATATATGTCTGTGATGTCAATATAGAAATAAAATGTTTCACAACATCACCCGGACTTTTGGGAGCATTTTCTAGAATGAGTAATGGATTTGCAGGAAACCATGAATCTTTCCTGCCTCACCTGAACTATTTAATTACCCAGGGAATTACACCCCAGGTCCACAGAGCAGTGAATTCCAAGCTACTGAAACAGGGAGAAGTTAATTGTTCCAGAGGGGAACTGATGCTACAAACCAGACTTCATTAGCACGAAGTTCTAACCATTAGGCAAATCACACTCAGCTTTCTTGAAGAGTTAAGGTATATCCTTCAACACACATTTTTCCACTGTAAATGTTATGTTACCCTAATAGCCTTAAATAAAGTCTGGATCAGCAAAGAAAAAAGGATAAAAACAGTCTTCCTTCGATGTTAAAAAATATTGTGAGTAAAGAACAATTAATAGCCTTTCAGAATGTTCAGCTACCCATCCTCTTGAAGCAAGGAGAATCAAGAAAAGACATATTAAGTCAACAGATGTATTAGAGAGCAAAAATGGATGTGGAGGAGGCTCTTTGGAGTGAAGGAGAATAAAGGAATTAACATTTTCTTAACTGGACTTTCCCACTTTTCTATCCTGTTATGCTCACAGCTATTCTCCATGATACTAGATTTAGATCTATCTAATTCAAGTTTAACTTAACAGTAACAATCTTCAATACTAAATCACCTGGAGGGTTATTAAAACACAGATTGCTGCTAACCCACAGCCAGAGCTTCTGATTTAGTAGGTCTGAGATGGGGCATGCAATTTTTCTCTCTAACAAGTTCGAAGGTGATGCTAGTATTATTGGTCCAGGGACTACACTTTGAGAACTACTGATCTGGAGAATACCTTTAAGTTTGTTGAGCCTCAATTTATCCTCTGTAAAATCATAACTAATCTTCAGATTGTTGTAAAGGTTAAATATTGCAAAATATTCCAGACAAATGCTAGATATTATTTTAATTTAAAGAAAAGAGCAGGAGAGTGGGAATCAGGTGACCCCTGGTTATGGGTCTACCATAAGCTACCAGTCACATAACCTCTCTAGGCATGTCTTCTCATTTATAAAATGTATTATTTCATGCAACTAAACCTTATTGAATACCTGATGTGTAACTGACATCTGCCAGACATTAGAAATACGGTAGTAAAACAAATCCTGATTCCACACACTATAATTACGATTATGATTTGGATGATATCTAAATTATCTTCCAACTCTAAAACTGTGTGGCTTTATCATTAATAAAATTAGCTTTTTCCTATTCTTCAATCACTTCGTCCTTCATAAATTTGACTTAATAAAATAAAATCTTTATGAGATATCAAGGAATAATTAGGTGTTATTATCAGGTGAGCTGGCTAAAATATATTCACGTATTATTCAAGTAAATTTCATATGTTGATTGCCACTCTTACCTATTAACAAAAATAAATTTTTAAGGGTGCGGGTTAAATGGTAAACTGTCAGTGAAGAAAACAACCAGAATTTACATTTAGTTCCATATTCTCCAGTTATGTCATGCAAATCAGTCTTCATTTGTTGAGTAAATATTTGTTGAGCATCTCTTATTCAGCAGGCACTGTACTAGGATCTAGAGTTGAAAGTGTGAATAAAATAGGCATTGTCTCTGTCATTAAAGACCTCACATTTAAATGAAGCCAGTCAATGAACAACTAGCCCCTTTAATTAATTAATCAGTTATCATGGTGATAGATACTAGATATTAGAAGTACAAGGCATTTAAAAATGTACAGTAGGCAACAGATCCATGCCCAAGAATGGGCTTGACCCATTCTAGCATACCTGGGAAGCCTCAGACAAGTTACGTCATCTCTCTAAGCCTCAGTTTTTTTACTTGTAAACTTGGGAATAATAAAACATACCCCACCAAGATTTAGATAATGATTTTTGGAGGTTTGAGAGAATTTATGTAAAATTCCTAGCACAGTACTTAACACACTATATAATAGGTAGTTATGATGTCACATTAACTAACTGGAAGATTATCTATGCAAGTAGAGAATTCTAAAGGTCAAAATCAAATTTAAACTCTAAAGAGTCTGTCAGTAATACCATCAACTTAATTTGCTAGTTATTTTTAAAAGATGAAATATAAATTATATAAATTTTAAATATGGTATATATAATTAAATCTTTATAATTCTTTTTCTATATGTAATATATCTCAATTCAACTTAATGGGTGAATCAATCAGGTACCAACACCCAGCATCTTCAGCTGCAGCTGAAGCAGAAGTCTCCTTATTTCTTTCAGCCACTTGAAAAATATAATTCTGGAAACCAAGCCAACCAAAGTCCTAAGAACCCAGAGTGGACTTTTGGAATGCATTAGCATTCTGGTGCTCTTCAATTTAAGGATGGATTTGGAACTAGCTGAAGAAATGTAATCAGTATCTTCTCAAAGAAAAAGGTGGACTTCAAAGCAGAAATTTGTGTGCCCTAATATATCCCTCTGAATTACAGGGCTTGGAACAGTCAGTAACAAGATATCACAAAACACCTATATCCATACAATTTGTACACTCTAGAATACTCAGAGTTGTGCTTATAAAGAAGTGGTTGTCTATTTCATATTTCTAGACATGAAAAATGGGGCACTGAATCCCAGAGGAATCTCCCAGATTAACTGGGATTCAAAAACCATGACATAAATTGACTCTGTCTACACATTTTAAAGGGATCTCCTGAAAAAAAATTGATCATTCACTACCAAGTTTAAAAAAAAATATCTGCAAGCACTTAAGGGCTCCTTGCTTCAGTAATAAAAAGCAAATGAGGAGAAATATAATGTAGGAAACCTCAAGAAGGAGAAGAACATTTCAATGGAAGGCTTTAAAATGGGGTTTGTATGAAGATTAAACATCTGCTTTGGATGGTCTCATTCTAACACACACAATTCTCTTCCATATTAATCCTAATATCACCCTTAAACTATATCCCAGCTCTCTCCCGACTCCTATTATACTCCTGATGTAACTTAAATCCTACTCTAGATGTATTTATTTCCTCACTCTTCCACTTCCTCTCGGTAGGATTTCATTCCATTGAAACCACCCTCACCAAGGCCTCACCAGTGATCTCCAATTTGCTAATTTATGTCATCTTTTTAGTCTTACTTGACCTCTCTTGCTCTCCTCCCCCAAACAACCTGTTTCCTTGCCTTCTGTGATGGAAACACTATGGTTTTCCTCCATCCCACGTGGCTGTTCCTTCTCAGTCACCTTTATGGATTTTCCTCTTCTACTGTCCACTGCTTACATGCCGGAGCTCTTCAGGCTTTTGTCCTAGGTTTTATTATCATCAACTTCTTCCATTTACATGTACAACGTGGGGGATTTCATCCACTCCCATGACATCAGTAATCTGCTGACTCCCTTACTGATAAATCTAGGCCCAGTACAGGTTTTGGACTTTAGGCCTAAATATCTAATCATCTATGAGACCTATCCACTTGGATCGTCCACAATCCCCTAAAACTGAACATGCCCAGATTTGACTTCTTTATCCTCCCCTCCATCACCCCAAGTCTTCCCCCCCCTCAAATGTTTCCCTGCTTGATGGACGATACCTCCAGGTAGCCAGCTGCTCAGCCAGGAAACCTCCTGGTGCTCCCTGAGTCCTTCTCCCTCGCTCCCCACAACCAAACGTCTGTCTGTTTCTTCTACTTCCAAAATATTTACAAAGTCTGCCAACTTCTCTCCATCTCTACCAGCGCTACCCTAGGCCACCATCGTTTTCCTTCAGAATTACTGCTACAGCCTCCTAACTGGTTTCTTTGTCTCCACTGTGTTCTCCTTCTAATCATTTCCCTACACTGCAGCCACAGTCATCTTTTTTAAAAACACTCTCTCATTACACAAGTTTTCTGCTTAAAATCATCCAAACACTCCCCATAACATAGTCAAGAAAACACAGACACCAGAATACAGCTGAAAGGGTGCTTTTTGCTCTGGTTCCTGCTAAATCCACCAATCTCATGTCCAGCTCCTTCCTCTGCTCTCCCCACTTCCCTCCACAAGCCCACCATGCCGAAATGCTTCCATTCCTCAGAACTTCCAAGTTTTCTAATGCCTCTGTGCCTGGATCTCTCCCTCATCTCTTCTAATCCTATTCATATTTAAGGCTTGAGCTTCTTGCATCCTCCAGGAAGCCCTCTTTGATTCCACCCACCTAAATCTAGATTAGGTGCCCATCTAATCGTCCTCCAAACACATAAGCACCCTGTGCTCCCCCATCGCAGTACTCCCCACACTCTTAATCTCCAACAGACTATATGGCCCCCGAGGGCAATAACCATGTTATATACCCACCAATTAGCACAATGCCTGCTACAACACTAAATAGTACTTGAGTGAATATTCATCTGGTCTTATTTAAATAATCAGCGAGAACCGAATGACCCAAAAGATGTGATGTAGGGCAGGAATCTCCATGGCTTCCAAACAAATATCACAGACAGAAGTCAGCCTTCAAACCTTCTCAGCTTCCACCTTAATTATCAGCTAATACCTTCTTAGCAAAAAACCAACTCAACTAGAACTAGAATAAGATAGTGTAGTATTCGTGCTTTCCACAGACTGGATCCTCAAAAATGTTTGAAAGGAGATGTCAGTTTGATGCTTGATCAAAGAAGAGAAAGGAATAAACGCATAAGGCAGCATAGTCTTATCAGGCTGCCCTGCATTTTTTTAATCAGTGGGACTCTCAACCCTCCTCTTGCCAAACTTTACGGTGTGGCCCAGTTTGTAATCTGTGGGTTATAGGGAGCTAAAGCGATCATCTTTTTTTTTTCAGCAGAGAATGATTTAGGAATAGGAACCCAGGTGTTAACTGTGTAACAGCAAAATGTAGAGGTCTTTGATCTCTACCTCCCTTCTTCCTTCACTCCTCCACTCTCAGCCTCTACCCCACTTTACTCCCTTACTCTTCTTTCCTCCTACTCAGTCTCCAATTGCCCCCCACCCAGTTACCCAGGCTTCCCCTAAACTCACATACATCATCCCAGCCATTGCCAGGACACTCAGTTTAGGCTTTGAGTCAGCCCTCTTCCCAGCCCCACCCCTATCCACTCACAAAGCTTTTCGCTTTGTTTGGAGGCACAAAATATTTAACAGAGACCTAAATGTAAGCATTAAAGAACTCCTCCAATAACACAAACACTTAATTAACTATCCTCCCCAGTAAGTGATGAGTAAGAGAAAGAGAAGGGCAAAATAATGTGTAAAAACTGCTGGAACAAAAATTTGTCTCCCGCTTAAAAAAGAAAAACTCCCCTTCAGTTTTTTCCATTTTCATTGTTTCCTCTAGATCCAGAGCCTCCCACCAAACGCTCATGACTGCCTGCTTCAAACCCTGCCACATCAGCAGGGAGGGAGCCCGGCAGCGTTTGGTATTTGCATCAGTTTCCAGGAATGCTTTTCCAGTTACCAGTTTACTCTGCAGAGATATGTTTCCTTTAGTTTATAAATGTGTGCTTGAATTTCTCGAATTCTCAAAACCTTGTTGAGCATTTTGTTATGCTAAAAGGGAAATTATAATCACATTTCCAAAAAATGTACTACAATTTCAAAAAGTCTTCTCAAGTTATCTCCCAAGTCAGTGCTCTTAATTAGAATAAAAGAAGAGGGTTTTTTTAAATATATATATAGTTTTTGGTTGTTCTCTTTTATTTCAATTAACTTTGCTGTTTGTTAGTTTATAAGCTTAGAGGAAGCAACCAGTTTAAGAATATTCAATCCCTTTGGTTTATAGCAGCTGCTGATAGAGTTAGGCAGAAATTCTTCCTTAAAGTACGGGGGGCGGGGGCGGGGGGGAAGGAGGAGCGGAGAGATGGGGGAAAGAAAGGAAAAAAGATGAGCAAGGAACTACAGCCCACTCATTTCTGTTTGGTGGAGACAGAATTGACCTAAAGATGCCCCTTTTGCACTGACTTCTGGGAGAGAATGGCTGCCTCATTGCGGGGGCTGAGCAAGCAGAGGCACAGCGCGGACCGATGGCCTTTCCTCTGGACCTGGAATGCCATCTCAGAAGGGTTGGGGAAAGGGCCATCCACTGAAGCTGACTGCACTCAGTATTCTAGATTCTCAAGAGTTCTGGCCTCGCATTTCCAAGGCCTCAGGGTCCTCTCCTCTCCCTGGTGGGGGGCAGAGAGTGGGAAGCGTCCTCAAGGGGAGAAGGAGCTCTCTCCCTAACGTGGGTGGTGGGGAGAGAACTAACACCCACGTTGGTGGGAGCTCCGCTTGAGGTGTTACCAGAGAAGACAGCCTGTATCCCAAACTCAAATTAGAAGTCCCTCTAGATGGCCTAGGCGTTTTCTCCAAGGTGTGGAGATCAGCTGGGAGGTGCTTGGGCGTTTCCCGTAAGTGTGGAGTCGGTGAATGAATGGGCAGAGAGGACAAAAGGGATGGCGGGCGGCGCCTCACTGGGGGCTTATCTAAGTCTAGGCTCGGGCTGTAGCTGGTAAATCCAGACAAGGAGTCTGTGGAGAAGAGGAGGGGGAGACTGGAAACCCGAAGGGGAGGGGGTGGACTTTTCCACCGCAACCTCAGAAAGAGACTGCGAAGAAAGGAGTCCGTGTTGGTCAGTTGCAGTCACTTTGCAGGGCCAGATAATCCCCAAAGCCTCGGTTTAGAATCAGCCTCAACAGAGGGAAGCGAGGAGGTCGTATGATTTCTCCCGTGGCTCGGTCTAGTCTGGTGTGCGCAAAGCACATCCTCCCTGGTGCTGGATGCCACGCTGACCCTAGCCCTCTTCCCTCCCCACCCTCCCAACGGTGGGCGTCCTCGGACTCCAAGTAAACCCTCCACCGACAGAACCCCCCTCTCACCCTTTCCCGGAGCCAGAAGAGAGAGAGAGCGTTACTGCTGAAAAAGTGGGCGCACAGCCGCCCCAGAGAGGGAGAAAAGCTGGGCGGGGGTGGGGGCGGGGTGGAGGGGGCGGAGGGAGGGCGGCCTCCGGCTGCGCCACGCAGTCGGATCCTGCTCCCTGGTCCCCTGCCCCCTCCGCGCCCGCCGGCCCTCCGCCCTGCCGGTGGCCCGCGGGGCACCAGGTAGGCAGAGCTGGACAGCTCCTGCTTTGATCTCTGGGCTCCAGTCCCTTCTACAGCTGCCCGGCTGCCCGGCTGCCCGGAGATCTGAGAACTCTGCCCACGTCGGTGTCAGCAGAGCTCTCCGACGTGTACAGAAGTGTTTCCAAACTTGGGAAGGGCGGGGTAGGGCCGGGGGAGATGGGGAGGGCGGAGGTATGCAGACAGCGAGTCAGAGTTTCCCCTTGAAAGCCTCAAAAGTGTCCACGTCCTCAAAAAGGATGGAACCAATTTAAGAAGCCAGCCCCGTGGCCACGTCCCTCCCCCCTCCGCTCCCTCCTCTGCGCCCCCGCAGTCTCCTCCCAGCTGTGGCTGCCCGGGCCCCCAGCCCCAGCCCTCCCATTGGTGGAAGCGCTTTTGGAAGCACCCTCGGGCCAGAGAAACTTTGGCCGTATAAATAGGGCAGATCCGGGCTTTATTATTTTAGCACCAAGGCGGCAGGAGGTTTCGGCGAAGTTGGAGGTACTCGCCACGACTGTATGCCTGCGCCCGCCAGGTGATACCTCCGCCGGTGACCCAGGGGCTCTGCGACACAAGGAGTCTGCATGTCTAGGTGGTAGACATGCTCAGCTTTGTGGATACGCGGACTCTGTTGCTGCTTGCAGTAACTTCGTGCCTAACAACATGCCAATGTAAGTGCCTTCAGCTTGTTTCGGGCAGTCTGGGAAAGAGGTTAGATGGGTGGGCACCTGGTCTGAAAAGGAAAACCTAACAAAGTTCTAGGTACAGCTTGGAGGGAAGGCTCTCTGGCATGTGGAGACACGCTGGCATTTATGAGAAACATGGAAAATACTTTAGAAATGAAAACAAAAAAGGCTCGACTCTTGCCAAAAGTTAGGGAACTTTTCTCTCAACTCAGAGTGAACCTGTTAACTTGATCTGGATCCTCCAGTTAGTGAAGCTCAAAGGGAGCAGAAATCCTTTTCCTTAAGGATGAGATATGAACTGACATGATGAAGGAAGGCAGAGGCCTCAGCCTAAAAGGCCCCAAAACTGCACTGATGCCCACCTTGTGAAACTTGAGGCCTGGTTTAGAAAGCCCTTAATTTAGTAATAAAAAAACTCACCTCCTAAAGGCTTTTCTCTTCTGGGTGTTTTAAGACTGGTCTGGATGATGATGATGATGACGATGATGATGATGACGACCACCAGGCGCCCTCTGGAGGGGGACAATGAGAGCACAGGGGTCCAGGGCTTAAGGTCTATGGAATCCCCATTTAAAGACTCCACAGGTTTATACAGAGAATGATCTGCATTTCTCACTGAAGCCAATCCCAATAGCTAGTCAGTGTATCCTGGGAAGAAAAATGGATACATTCTGAAAAGTAAAATTAGCTTCTCATTTCATTACCTGGTCATGGAAATGGTAACATTATTTAGCTAAAATCTGCCCTGCCTTTTGTTGAGCCAGAGTTATCTCTTTAATATGTTCCCGAAGACAGGCATTCTGAACATAGCAAGTTGGGAAATATCAACACTGATCTGAGATTCAGGAGACCCGGTTTTTCCCATGCCAACAATTTATCATGTGACCTTGGGCAAGTCAAACCGAGCCTTTTCTAAAATGCAGGATAGAAACTGGATGGACTCCAAGGCTGCTTTCCAGCTGTAGGTTTTATGACCAGATTTCCATGTTAAGATAGAATGAAGAAAATCAGTCTGGTTTTGCCTTGAAAATGGCTGACTAATTACCAAAGACACTGATTTGATGGGGTAAGAGGGGGATCTGGCCACACCCAACACTCTAAAAGTTTGCTCCACCCACATGCCACGGTGTATTACTGATGCATTTGTGTGTGTATGTGTGTTTTCTCCCTTCATCCACTTTTAGTATACACACTGTGAATGCTAAGCAATAGTTGCATTGAACAAATTCATATTACCAAGTTCATTTTTTTTAATGAGATCTGAGGGTGGCAGGGGGAAAGAGTTGTCTCCTAGAGAAAAGATGAAAATAGACCTAGGAAAGTTTGAAGGTACAAAGGGCAATTCACCTTCTGATCAACATCCAACTACAGTCTGAATAAAAGTTACCAAACACACATTCTTCAAAGTGGCTCAGTCTGAATAATTAAAAGGCAAATTTCCAAAATCATAAGAACTTCTGTTAATCAAGTCCAGGCATAATTATTCTTCCTACTGATGAACACAATGAAGTAAACATATCATTTTCCTAATTTAAAAGTAATTCTCATAAATTGCCCTTAAATGTCAGTGCTGGATATGGTCCACCCTCCTGAACTGTGACTGTTGCAGCAGCTGTTCCCACTCCAAATGACACAATTCTTGGCCACCTAATTAAAGCAATTTTTAGGGGTGATTCATTTTGTTGCCAGCTTGGCCTTATATCCTGTGTTAACCTATAATTTTTATACCGTAGGAGAGGAATTCAGTCTTTAAAGGCTTATAGCAATTATGGCAAAGGGGGAGGATATTCCTTTAGTGTATTTTTCCCATTATTTTTCTAGATCTTTAATCCACAGTTTTTCCATTTATACAGAGCAATTCTTCCTCGGGGACAAAAGTGATACACATTGGTAAAATGACCTTACCTAACTTAAGTGAACCTATTTAAAGCAAAATTTCAGATGTCCGAATGAATCCATTTTCATGGTGACTTATTTGCAAATTAGACCTTTTGAAAAAGGACATTAAGAATGGTACAAACTCTGTAACGTTAATGTTTTAGAAAAAAACTTTAGGTAACGTACTTTCCTAAATTTCCCCCTTTTAAAATTTTTAAGTATCAAAAATTGTCTAATACAAATTATTTCCTCATCAATATACTGGTTTTGCTCATATTCAGTGATTCACCTGTGCAATATAGCATCTTAATTACTAAACATTAGACACATTAATATTTCACAGCATTTATAAAGTAGTAAATAATTAACAATTTAATTCAAAATATACTTACATATTAATATTGAAAACAAATCATCCTGCTGATCCCTGCCATAATTTTGATGTGCATAATTTCTAAGTCATTAGAATATTCTTAATAAAAAATACAATTTGTCCTTTAATTAGGTAAGTCAATTTTATAGACTAATATACCCATTTGTTAGTCACTGCTAGTGATCAATGAAATAATACTAATAATTATTTCTTTCTTTCCCCTTTCCTCTATAGCTTTACAAGAGGTGAGTAAAATTATTTTTTGAATTTGTTATTTTAGACTTTGATTGCCTTGGCCCCAGTAATGTCTTCTGTGGGGAAGGAAAAGGAGGCTGTATTGATATTGACCAACTCGAATTTCCAAAATAATCATCAGGAGTTATGGTAGTCAATCCTTTCTGGCTGCCTTAGAAAGTACCCACCCCAATTTCTGAAATGGGCGGGGCTACTGAATAAGACCACCCTAAAACGAACACCCATAAGAAAAGAGAGTAAATTATCCAGTGGAAGTTTGGGTTTTAGCATCAGCTGCTACGAACTAGAAGACTTCACCAAGCTAGAGAATTTTATCACTCCCTTGGAATCATTTGCAAGATTATTATGAACAAATTCTTAGTTCATGAATTGAATTTGAGGCATAATTACAGATAAGTATATATCTGGATTCTATATGTATTTTATTTTATTTATTGGTAAAATTTAAAATTATGCTTTGAGATATTACGATAATAGTAATGCAAAATATATATACTCTGTAGGTATGTTTGTACACTACATGGAAATGGGAGCCATTTTAAAATTTATATAATCTTCCTCATAATAATCCTTTACTTATTCTTTTCTAGGCAACTGCAAGAAAGGTAAGAATCCAATACTTCTCCATAGTACTTGAAATGATCAGCGATAACTTACAATTTAACTAAATTTATGGTACACTACAGAAGGAAAATACTTTGTCAAGATTTTGCCCACATGAATATGCATTAGCTAAACCATAAAATAAAATAGCTTTGATGTGCAAGATAACAAAGCTTTATTATCTTCCAGAGTCATCTCTAATTATACTTATATTATACAACTGGTGATTTACATACTAAAGGAAAAGAAAAGACTTGTTTTTGTTCTGGAGATGGAATGAGTATTATGTTAATTATACGTGATAAACAAAAGTTTATTTTAAAGGGCTTTGACTATATAAATATGCTGTTATCGATGTTACAAAATGATAATTTTATCCACAGAAATCATCTTTCTAAAAATAGTGGTCATGATATTGGCCTAATGCTGGAGACTATAGCCTCCAATCTCCCAGTTTAAACAAATTACATGTAATTATAATAAAAACAAAATACTTTTGTTTATTGTATTGTGCCATTTTTATAGCCACTATCTAATAACATTATGGTTAGATCAGCCTTACCGACTAATTATTATCACGAATGTTTTGCTCATTCACTGGAAATTGCCTAGACATTTATTACTGTGCTGTTTCTACCTTCCTCATAGGGCCCAACTGGAGATAGAGGACCACGTGGAGAAAGGGTGTGTAATTTTTAAACTATTAAAGGGCCTTGGCCCATATTTTAATAACTACATATTAGAAACTACAGGAGACTGACAATTTATAAGGATATTATGTATCCAAATAATTGCCTACCTTTCAAGCAAATAATGCCTTACAGAAAGTGAATAAGCATTATTATATATAATCAATATTCTTTTTAGGTCAAGATTATCCTTTAAGAAAGTAGAACTATTACAGACAGCCATATTCTTTGCATGGTCTATCTTTCTTTGTTTTTAGTTGACCTGTCTAAAACATACATAATGGAAATATATCTACCTACCACCACATGGCCCTTCTCTTTTTAACATGTTTTGTTTGCTTTTCAAGTAAGATCTCTTATCTAGGCTGGGAATAATAGTTAAACAGCAGCCAACAACATGTTTCTGTCTAAATTAATAAATGTACAAGTTAGGCTTGCATTTTATTCATCGTATTCTTAGATCTCCTTGCTATGCTTATGTGGCAGGTATAACCACATGGTTTCATTATATGACACTTTCATCAGTATATAAATACCTATACCTTGTATCCATCGAGAAGTGCAGACTTAAATGTATTCCACTCAAGCAATCTATTAGAGGTAGGGTTATGTCAGTAAATTACTTTAACAACATAAATAGTGTTAATAGTAGGAAATCTGCAGGATTTTCTACCCTGTGATAAAATAACTATTAATTATCGTATCAATTAACCTGCTTTTCACACATAACATACCAAAACAATTGAGTAAGTTCATCAGTCAGAAACTGACAATCAATGTACACAGTACATCACTGTGCACTGTTAACCATATGAATTTATAGCTATAAATTTTAGCTATAATTTTTATCTTCATTTGAATACTGGAGCTCCGTTATGAATTAATATCCAATGGCTGACATAGTCCTCTTCCAAGAGGAACTATCCTGTCTTGTGTCTTCTTCGGACACCAGCTGCTAAACCTCCTTCTAAAATAGACACATGTCAATAGTGGCAAATATGGCATTTTAAATTTCCACACCACTTGTACATTCTGACCAACTGATCTTACCACATGTATTCTGAGGTCTCCTTTAGGTTTCTGCGGAGTCTGTCTAACCCTGACTTAATTCACTTTTTACATAACAGGGTCCGCCAGGCCCACCAGGCAGAGATGGTGATGATGGTATCCCAGGCCCACCTGGTCCACCTGGTCCTCCTGGTCCCCCTGGTCTTGGTGGGGTAAGGTGTCTTAAGTATCCTTAACTTTTAGCTAACTTCAGTTTCTTACACCTGTGTTGGAAGAAGATTCATTGTGGAATTTATTTTTAGTAGTTTTAAGGGAGAGTCTGCTATTTGGATATTAGTATAGTATTTTATTTCATTTCTTTGGTTTCTTCATTCAAGATTCTGCTTTGCCCGATGTCTTTGTGAGCCCTTGTCAATTACAGGACAGGTCTTTGTGTTCGCTGAAGGTAGCTGCAGCCCTCGTGACCATTATTTAATTTGGGAATTTAATATCTTTTATCAGTAGGGCACAAATAAGAGGTGTTGCATTATTAAAAAGTTTGATTAGATTGAATTATAAATGAAATCCCTGATCTTAAGCAATTTCACAAACATCCTACTCTTTTTATTCTCCTTGGCTTGAAGTCTACTGAACCAACATTCAAAGCAGTTTTTGGTTTAATTTGCTTGAAACTAATTTGAGAAAAGTACATTTCTCTTTTTCATTAATATCTTCTTTTAGCTTTATGCTTTAACAATGGTATGAGCGCCAAATGGCCTCACTGCAGGAAGGAAAACATATTTGCTTAATTGGTTAGCACTATGAATCAGAAGCCTGATTCTAATACCCAACTGTACGCCAGTAAAATAAGACCTTTCTCCCCCAAAGATCTTATTATGATTGCTTATCTACTGAGTGCATTAAACAGCACCTTTCTTAATAGGTCTACCACTGTAAGAGAGATCTTTAACAGTAAAGCTATTACTGTGAACTATTTTTTAAAAGTTTAATCTTCCAAGGGGCATTTTAATTTAATTTTCCTCTAAACTTTAAAACTCTTTATATCCTTTTTGAAACTACAGCAAGAAAAAGGTCTCTTAGTCATTTTGTGTAGTCATGGAGGAGCAGGGCAACAGGTAGAAATATAAAGTTGTTCTCTTGGGTTCTGCTTAATTTATCAGGGGCCCTCACTGACTTTTAAAGTTTAGAAAACTGTCTTCCTCAGTGTACAGGTAGGGGGTGGGGATTTGAGTGAGAGGGTTAACAGGGCAGGAAAAGTTTCAAAAATAAGGTAGGGAAGCTCCCTATTTCAAACTAGGTGTGGACTAAATTTTAAACTTGTATCTCTCCTGAATTTTTAGGAATTTAGCTCAATATGGAAGTCTAAACTAATAATTATGTCAGAAATACTGCTTCCTTTTAAACAATAACAGAAAAATCTTTAGTAGAATGAGAAAATGAACTACATGGCCAATAGTTATTTATATATATATATATATATATATATTTTTTTTTTTTTTCCCCCATCTAGAACTTTGCTGCTCAGTATGATGGAAAAGGAGTTGGAATCGGCCCTGGACCAATGGTATGCTTATCTCTTTTTATCTAGCCAAAAAATTACTGAATAGAGAATTTACTTTATGTTAAATTTCACATTGCCATTTATTTAGCTACCTAGTTTAATACTCAATACTCAGATCAGATAAAAGCAGCAGCTCTCTTTGTATTCAAATCTATAAAAATCTAAGCCTAGGTTAGGGGGTTTGATTTTTTCTACAAACATGCCTCCTTAGGATAGATCAGATATTTATATATCCAAGAAATAATCTCTGGACGTAGTAATCATAATTTAGGTAAACCAACTTAATTCAGAAAAGTAATCATTCTAATTTTTTTATTCACTTTAACATTGCCTCGAATTTGAAGCAACCCACAGAGACGCAGAACTATTAAGTTCTATGAACTTGCTGGAAAGGATCAGCAAGTTCTAGAGTAGCCCGTTCATTTTCTAGGTAGAGAGTTTAAGCCCTTTCCCAAGGTCATATATGTGGTTAATGACAGAATGCCAGGCAAGATGTCTGATATTCAACATCATGGCTCATGTATCCAGTACTTGAATAAAACATTACTTTATTTAACAAGTATTTACCAAGTTGGTCTTCGGTAAGACCCAAACTATATTATGCATTTGGGATATAGCAGTGAATATGACAGATTCCCACCCTCCCTCAAGGAATTAACAACATAGGAAATGTTTCTTTTTATCCACCTTGATAAAAAATTCTTTTTTAAAGTCTAATTATAAATCAGTATAGGAGGGAATATGACTATGATGATGATGGTCTATCTTTAACAAGTAAACCTTCTAACAAGCATTAGTGAGATGTGTTAGGGGGAAAAAAAACTGATATGAGCATGCAAAATATATACTAGTATGTAAAAAATAGAGGGGAAAATTGCTGGAAATAAAAATGTTAAGTTGATTAAACACTGCAGTTTAGTACATACCCACACATAATTTAGTGATTTTTAATTAATTGTTTGCAAACAAAGGTATTTATATGCCCAAGTTAAGATAGTCTTTAAAATATAAATTTTACCTGGACAATGCATTCAGTGCTCTGTCTTCAGAAGATGTTCTGCTGGAGCTAATGGTCCGCAATAAGCTAATACACGGTAAGGGCAAGACGATATTTTCTGTAAATTAAAACTCTCACTTGAGAAGTAATATGCCGTTAATTGATGATTTCCAATTTCCTGATTTTGCATGGTAATTTAAAACATTCATATCTGAAATGAAGAAGTAGAGATTTTCTTTTGGCTTTGTTTATATTGGATATTTGAAATCAGCCATTTCAGCTAATGCTGGACATTAGTCAGTTTTAAAGCAGTACCTATATCTCAAGAAGAAGCTAAAAAGAAAAAAAAGTAAAGCATTAATTAAAAAAAAAAAGCCTACATAAGCCTGGAAAATTAATATGGATTTCACATTCCCCTGACTTTGGAACATCTCTCTGGGGGGCATATAGCAGAGTGTTTTACTTTTAAATATCAGTGAAATATAATTTAAGCTTGCACATTCACACACATTCACAGACATATGTAATCAACAGATATGCTTCACAAATAGGAGAGGTAGGCAGCAATAAAGCATTAAAATAAATTTCCATGTTGGAAAATCAATAACTATAAAACCCCACAGGGTCCTTCTCTGAATTAATGAATAATCATCATCCATCTCACAGCCTCCACAAAATAAACTACCTTTTATGTAAATGAAATTGTTGCAAATACATGGAAAAATGAATAAATATAATTAAAAATTCATGGTGTCAAGGAAAATTATTTTTAATGTACACCTAAAAATATTATTTTGATTGAAAAGTGACAGTTTCTTTTAACTTTGAAGCAATTTCTAAAACCAAATAAATAACTCATAATTAAGATGATGAGCTTTTTAATAAAATCC
Source organism: Globicephala melas (assembly GCF_963455315.2). NCBI lineage: Eukaryota > Metazoa > Chordata > Mammalia > Artiodactyla > Delphinidae > Globicephala > Globicephala melas. The sequence continues at coordinate 57,301,210 of NC_083322.1, forward strand.
ATATTATTTGACTCTAGGCATTAATACAGTGGGGCAGACTTGACTGCAGAGTCCCCATGCTTGATGTGTCGTGAACAAATTAACTGAGACTTGTCTGTACAATATATTCAGCATTAGAGGAATGGCCCCTACAGAAGAGTTTGCACAGGCCTTGCAAAGGGGAGTCACAATGTGTATTTAGCTTCCAAACTAGTAACACTCTGTTTTACTCTGTGTGCTACAGAATGAAGAACAAAGGCGAAAACAATCTGCTGTCATTTGGGCCATATTTTCAATAATAGTAGCATATAATAGATTCTTCCAGTAGGATGTTTCAATAATATTTTATTTTTCCTTCACCCCTTACTATATCCACTTTTGCTTGACATTTTCATCAGTCACCAATAGCCCTTAAAGGAGTTGTAAGGTTATAACAAACCTCCCTCTAATCATTAAGAAAGACTTTTGATCCTTTTCAATTTATGCCCCTTGTGGCAATAAAAATATCAATTTCTTAGCTGAGTATGATATGAGGAGATGACATATGATAAGGAAATCCAAATGGAAATGCTTCGTCAGCTGCATGAACGGCAGTTGTATATTCTGTACTGTGCAAAGACTGAGTCACTTCATTGCATTAGAGCAATCTCAATATGCCCAATTGTGCACAACTTGAAGCAACCTGTGGCCACCTCATCTACCTGAGTTCTGATTTGGATTAGGAGGGGCAAAGGTGAAAGCAAAGGCAGAGAAAACAGTGGAGGAAACTTGGGTCCTTAAATGCTTCCTTGAGAGGAACAAAAACTGTGAAATGAGACCAGGACAATTCTGTTCATTTGTCCATCACAAAACGTCTATGGCACTACTAAGCTAGTCCTGTCTAACCCAACCCGAGGCCATGACGACTTGTCAGTGCTAACTATATCTGTCCTCTTTACAGGGTTTGATGGGACCTAGAGGCCCTCCTGGTGCATCTGGAGTCCCTGTAAGTACCGAAAGCTTGTAATCTCTCTTATGTAAAAAAGACAGAGAATTAAATAAAGGCTTGGAATGTGACATACTGTTTTTTCTTAGGGCCCTCAAGGTTTCCAAGGACCTCCTGGTGAGCCTGGTGAGCCTGGTCAAACTGTGAGTACTTTTCCCCCTTTGTGATAAATATTTTTTTCAAGAAGTTTCTTAATATAGCATTAACAAAACAATGGGTCTCCCATTTTCCTAGGGTCCTGCAGGTGCTCGTGGTCCACCTGGCCCTCCTGGCAAGGCTGGTGAGGATGTAAGTATTTACTCGTAAGCATTTCCAAATGCCATTTAAATACTCCTGCCTCAACAGAATTTCTAGATTCAAATTAAGTATTCTGCCAAAAGCTGAATATGCCTGACATAATTTTCCCCATATGGATAATAACATTTTAATGAAATAATAATTAATTTTCTTGTATTTAAGGAAATATAATTGTTAATTAAATATATATTTGGATCCACATTTTTACATGATGCCTTTTTTCCCTGTTGTAAAAACCAAGATGCACCGACTATCATCTGATAGTTTACCAAGAAAGGGTTTACCCTATGATGCTTTCATGTTTTAGGGTCACCCTGGAAAACCTGGACGACCTGGTGAGAGAGGAGTTGTTGGGCCACAGGTGAGATTTTTTTACAACAGTATATAGTCCAAACATCAGAGGTATCTCGTATATAAGATTGTTGCTAAAACTAGAATCAGACTAAGTGGCAACATAGAAGTCATACTTATAACACTCACTGAAGGCATCTGACAAATAAAGGAGCCTAGTTAAGAATGCATACAGGTTTTATTAATGCAAATAATGTAATATTAATGATGGTGAGCATCCTTTAAACAACTAAATTGTGTGTTCTACAAGTACCATAGTATTAGTTACTCAAATTAGAGCAACTTATTTGCTGCTCTGTGCTTACACATATACTAGTCTTTGATTCCAAGCTTGGACTTTGATGAGAAGAAACACTTTGGAGGGAAGAAATCATCGTCTTTTTATTTAGGACAAAAACGCCATTCGTCGTCTTCTATGTTTCTTTTTAAGGGTGCTCGTGGTTTCCCTGGAACGCCTGGACTCCCTGGCTTCAAGGGCATTAGGGTGAGCACATTCTTTACCCACAGAAGAGAAAATGTTGATTACTTTTAGTAAAAACCTCAACTATATTTAAACTCCTGGATGACACATATTTGCTTCCAAATTCCTGGAATTTGCCGGAGTGGAGAGAGAGTTAAAGGGTAAGGGGGCCGGAAAGTAAAGTGGGGTGTAGTTTTTTTTTTTTTTTAAGTCTGTTCATAGCTTCCAAGAAAGGAGGATCCCTACAGGGAAAATGGTATAAAATGGGTATAACTTAAGAGGTATTTAAAGCCCTCTGAAGATCATAAAATTATTAATGATGGAAAGTACATGAGAGAGCATCTAGTTCTTTATCCTTCCCTTTCAAGTGTAGGGAGGTTTAGTGACTTACCTAGGGCAGCAGAGGGAGTTTGTTGGGAGCTGGGGCAATGGGACTCCATTCTACAGAAGCAGTCACAAGATTCACGCAGGAGATATTAACTGCAAAGATACAAGATGTTTGAGTTGACCAAACACTGTAATGGAATAGCATTTTAATAATAAGGATTTGCCTTTCAGGGTCACAATGGTCTGGACGGGCTGAAGGGACAGCCTGGTACTCCAGGTGTGAAGGTAAATACTAAATCAGAAGCACTGTTTTTAAAAAAATTTTAAAAAAATTGATTGTAATTTCCCATCGCCATCAGAAAGTATATTTTTACTGAAGGCTAATCATATTCTGAAGCATATCTTATTTCCTCTTCAATACTTTAAATCCTTCAGTGGTGAGGACTATGGGATTCTGTAACAAAAGGCCAATTATTAATAATATTTATTTAATTCAATATCTATTAAGCAATTGAGATTAAAAAACATGTCAATAATTTCTTCCTCCATTTCCTTTCCTCCTATAATTTTAGTCGATCTCTGCAGCCAAAATAAAAGTAAATAAACATATAATCAGATACTAGAACACTATGTTATTTTAAATAGTAAATTCTCCTTTGCCATGCACTAATTAGATGGGTACATTCATGTCACAATATACTTTTCAACCTCTTTCCTGTGATTTATCTGTGCACACTCAAAAAAATTTTAATTAGGTAATTAAAGTCTCAGAAGTGTGTTATCTCTTGGCTGGGCTCTTCTCTGACAGCATTTTCAACTATAAAATGTTCTCTCTCCTATTAAGGAGATAATGTGATATTAAAGTGAATACCAACGTAATCACAAATTAATGAGTAAGGAATACTAGTGGGACCAGAAATGAACATGAATATGGAGAATCCGTTCTAACTTTCCAGCTGCCACACCAATGGATAAGGTCAAACTCATTCTCCCTGGAGCCTAATATAAGAGCTCAGACTACTGATCACAGCATCATAAAATGTTAGGGCTGCAAGGAGCTTTGGAGACCCTCTCATTTTTCAGATGAGGGAAACTGAGGCTTAGAGAGAGTGAATGACTTGCCCAAAGTCACACATCTAGAAGTTAGAAGGGCACAGGCTAGAATTCCTGACTCCCACTCTAGTGCTTACTCACAAAGAATACACTTCAGATAGAATCCTAGAAATGAAGGGTCCTTAAATGGTCTCGAAAACCAGGTTTCCTCTATATCTAAATTAGATCATCTTGAAGGAAAGTTCCTTTTCATGTGCCATTGTATTAAATTACCACCAGCACCAGCATCACTACCACCACTACCCCACCATCACTACCACCACTACCCCACCTACATGGTTTTTACTCAAGATAAGAATGTAGATTGGAAAAAAAAAAAAAAAAAGAATGTAGATTGGAAGTAAATAAGACAGTTTTATAAAATATTATGAAGCTTTAATTTTTCATGCATATTTTATAAAAATAAAAATATTGAGTGTTCAAAATAACTTTAAAGAGGGTAAATATGGTTATGTTGAAAGCAATTTATCCTATCATCTCTTTTTATGTTATCATTGCTAATATATAAGCCTAGTCTAAATGATATCCAAAATCTAAGGGGAAAATTGGGGAAAGGGTGAATAACACTAGACCACATCTCCCTGATTCTGTGATATTTGGTATTATCTAAATAAAAACCCATATTTTATAAATTTTTTAAATGTATGTGATTGGCATAATTGAGAAACAATCTATGTAAGAAATGTTACAAAATATATGAATGGTTGAAGTTGAAGTAATAGTGTAAAAATTACCAAATCAGAAGAAAATAATTAATATATATAATGAAAAAAACTCAATCTTTCTTTTCCATGTAGGGTGAACCTGGTGCCCCTGGTGAAAATGGAATTCCAGGTCAAGTAGTAAGTATTGATTACTTTACTATAAATCAAAAATGTGTACACTCTTTGCAAGCTGGAACTTCTTTAATGTTTTTGCTAATTACCATTTCCCTTGGCATTGTATTCTTTGATATTTTTCTAATAGCCTTCTGCATAGTTAATTGAAATCATTACCTTTTAGTTGGAATTAGAACAAGACCTATTTATTTCTAGTGGATTCTTGTGCATGTTGGAAATTGGAAAAAGGAAATGATGCCTGCAACTTTTTCTTAAATTAGCATTCTGGATTTCAATGGAAATATTTCTGCTTCTAGGGAGCTCGTGGGCTTCCTGGTGAGAGAGGACGTGTCGGTGCCCCTGGCCCAGCTGTGAGTGCCTCCACGTTTGTTCATTTTTATTCTTTTTAAAAATCTTCTAATAGGTTCCATTTAACTTTCCACTCGACTTTTTTCTTTATTTTCTTCATAGGGTGCCCGTGGAAGTGATGGAAGTGTGGGTCCTGTGGGTCCTGCTGTAAGTGGTGACACTGAGGAATTTGGAAGGGACTGAGAGTGTGGGATGGGAGCTATCTTCTTTATTAATTCCCTATGAAATAACACCATTTTAGACACCTTACCAAACGTTCTAAGAGGTCATTTAAAGGTTCTATTTATAAGAACTACTATCCCTGAGGTTTGTAATTGATAAACAAAGTAAAATCTACCTCACCTGGGATACCTGGAATGTCTTCCCTTGGATAACATACCAATGACAGCAGATTAGCTGTCAGTTTTCTCTTTGCCAACATTAAGTAAGATCAAGCCACTCTAAGCCACTTCAATCTTCTGTTGTTGTTTTGTTAATTTTTTTTTTCAATTGATGATCACTTTATTTAGGGCTTTTCTTTTTCCAATGTCGTTTTGTAGGCTTTAGTGCACAGGTCATACTTGTATTTTGTTAAACATTCCACTAATAACTTGATTTTTTATTTTTATTTTTTTAACATCTTTATTGGAATATAATTGCTTTACAATGGTGTGTCAGTTTCTGCTTTATAACAAAGTGAATCAGTTATACATATACATATGTTCCCATATCTCTTCCCTCTTGCATCTCCCTCCCTCCCACCCTCCCTATCCCATTGTTTTGTTAATTCGCTGAGAGGAAACTTCTTTCCACCTTCTTCTTTGATTTCAGGGTCCTCTTGGGTCTGCTGGCCCTCCAGGCTTCCCAGGTGCTCCTGGCCCCAAGGTAAAAATGCTGGTGACCATTGTCATTACCTTGATAAACATTTTATTGTGATGTGAAAGATAGGGACTGTGTTTGCATATAGATAATTACAGAACAGGCAGCTTAATTAGTCCCTCCTTCGAAATGGATACAGAGTGACCAGTTTTCTCTCTCTCAACTTGAAATAGATGATCTCTCTGTACCCAAGCACTAAGAGCATAGGTAGAGATGGCAACATGGAAACTGATTCCCTGGGGTTCCTCTGGGATACTCCCAAACTAGCTGGGGCTGACTGGCTGAGAACCAGAGTCTCTACCAAGAGAGACAGAGGTAGGTGAAGACAGCAATGGTAGCCAAGATGGCAGAACCAGGCCAGGAAAATAGGAACACAAACCCCAACCTGTGGTACCAGATCAGATAAGGGAAATTATTGTAATTCTGAAGAACCTTCATAAAACTTGGCCACCTAAAAACAGAGATATGCTATTTCATTATTTGCTGACTAATGCCTCAACGTCATTCCTGTTTTTAGGGTGAAATTGGACCTGTCGGTAACCCTGGTCCTGCTGGTCCCGCGGGTTCCCGTGGTGAAGTGGGTCTTCCAGGTGTTTCTGGCCCTATTGGACCTCCTGTAAGTAGCCACTGTCATTAACTTCATTGAGTAGAAGGAAGAAAACAAAAAGAATGAAGGTGGGGTCAAAGAAGAGCAGAAATACTCCTGTGAACCATATCTTTCTCCCTTCCTTTTCATCACAGGGCAACCCTGGAGCCAATGGCCTTCATGGTGCTAAGGGTGCTGCCGTGAGTATATGGCTAAAATGTGCTGCTGTGGTTTTAAAGGTATTTTAATGGATGCTGTCTCTCCTGCCAGTTGCCTCATGAGGGACCATGCTGCGTTTCTTTCCCAGGGCCTTCCAGGCGTTGCTGGGGCTCCTGGCCTCCCTGGACCCCGGGGTATTCCTGGCCCTGTTGGTGCTGCTGGTGCTACTGGTGCCAGAGGACTTGTTGTAAGTGGTCATGGCTGATGCTTTCATCATTCTGAAATACCAGCTCTACCATCACTTCATCCCCATCTAGACTTCATCTTGTCGTCTTATCCTTATTTCTTCCTTAGTGTTTTCAGTGTGTATTTCTTCTGTAAGTTCAGGCACACTTATGTATACTCTCTCCCTCACACACTCACAGACACTCCCCTTCTGCTATCCTAGAACATTACCCAAAGGTCAGTGAGGCACACTTCTATTATATCAGTCTTGTCCTTTCAACCAAGACCATTCCCCTGTAGGTCGTTTAAATATGAACTGAGCATATTTCTTAGAGAACTAAAGCTCTCTTTACTTTGATTTGTAAATAGCCCCTGATGTTTGTCTTCCAGAGAGTTGTGACAAATGTTTGTCATTTGACCACTGTTTTGTATTGGACCCTAGGGTGAGCCTGGTCCAGCTGGTTCCAAAGGAGAGAGTGGCAACAAGGGCGAGCCCGTAAGTAGTTCTATAATCACAATTTTATGGAGTTACTACTTTTTCAATCCAAAAAGTAATACTTTCACTTTTTTTAAGTTATTACTTTTTTTTCTAGCTAGATATGAACACAAATTTTACTTTTCCTGTGACCCCTTCTTTTGTTTTTTCATTAAATAGGGTGCTGCTGGGCCCACAGGTCCTCCTGGTCCCAGTGGCGAAGAAGGAAAGAGAGGCAGCACTGGTGAAATTGGATCCGCTGGCCCCCCAGGACCTCCTGGGCTGAGGGTAGGTTCCAAATGCTCTTGACACCCAGACACACCAGAGGCACCCATTCGTTGGGAATTGGTCAGAATTACTGAGTGCATTTTCTAGATGAAGGAAACATCTGCTTTCCATCTGCTTTATTAAATCACTGACTCTCAATTTGATATGTTATAAAATTGGTCTGGAAACAATGTTGACCTACTTTTTCAGAAGGTTTCCTCCACACAGTCCTTTGGGGTTTGGATGAAGTTTTTTGGTTTGGTTTGTAATTGTATCTCGCCCTTAAGGTCATCAAGATTTCTTGCATGCATGCCATGTTTCAATAAATTCTGCCCTACCTGATACAAGGATACTCTCCAATTCTTTTCTATTTCATGTACTTTGTTACAGGGAAATCCTGGTTCTCGTGGTCTTCCTGGAGCCGATGGCAGAGCTGGTGTCATGGTAAGTTGTCTATTACTCACATCCTGGGAAGGAACTTGATGCTTCTGGCCGTGGGTATGTCACTGGAGTTAACAACCTCCCCTCCCCTTTCTTTTTAATAGGGCCCTCATGGTAGTCGTGGTGGAACTGGCCCTGCTGGTGTGCGAGGTCCCAGTGGAGATTCTGGTCGCCCTGGAGAGCCTGGCCTCATGGGACCCCGAGTAAGTTTCAGATTGATTTTGAGCAAGTCACACCTAGCACTGTTTCCTTTCCTAAAGGGATGATTAATATTTGAAGACAACAATAAAAAAAACCAAAAATTAATTTGTTGGTAGACTTGCTGATGGTTCCCTTTTTAATTTAACTTTATCAAAGCCCAGTAGATATTTTGACGAATTTAGTTAGTTCATAAATTTCCTATTTATTACTTGATACAATGGCTGTGAGGTTTTTGGAAGAATAGATTTATTTTAATATATCCAAATTAGGTTGGTTCTCCTATCAGCATGAATCTTTTATCTCAATTTGTGAGTTTTATATAAGGTGTTCATGAAATATATTAGGACTATACATTATCAGTTTATTAGATTCATAAGTGAATCATTTTTCCAGCGATCACAAAGTGCTGTAATGTATTCAGCATCACACTAGCTATGGAGAAATGACCTTTAGATCTGTAGACACTCTAATCCATAGCAATAGAGTAATTTTTTGCCTCCATTATCTCTTACGGATGAGTATCAACTGTCATTGTACCATAAACAAGTAATAAAGACACCAAATATAGCAATTTAAAAAAATCCACTTTGAAGATTACTTACTAGAAGTATTTGTTTTTCTATTCTAAGGTAAAAAAATATATACATTTTGCACATATAGTATGTTGCTCAACAGTTTCTTGAGATATCTTTAAATGGATCAGTTGCACTAAAATTCAGTAAAAGGAAAGGCATTAAAAATAGAAAGAAGAAAGTTTTCAGAGCTCTTTCATACCTCCCAGCTAGTGGCTAATACCCCTAATGTTTTGCCCTAGTCAACAAACAAAAAGTGGGGGGAAAGTGCTTTTGTGAGATTTCAATTAATTGGAGCCTTGAGTATATGTGTTAGAGTGCCAATAGGAAAGCATCCTCATTTATTTTATAGGGTTTTCCTGGTTCCCCTGGAAATGTTGGCCCAGCTGGTAAAGAAGGTCCGATGGTAAGTATCGCTTATATTTTCAAGGACACTTATTGCACCCTTATCAAGTGTTTCCTGTAGCTTATTTATATGTGAACACATTGAAAATATATATTAGCCACATACATATCTGAGAATGCAAAGTTATAGATTGTAATTACAGAGGCCAAATGAACACAGGAGCAAAAGGAGAGAAGGAAAAAGAAAAACATGGCAGGGAAAATTGAAGCGGGTGACAAGGGTATGAAAAGAGAGGAGAAAGAGGGAATTGTGTACATATGAGATTGACTTGGATGTGCATGTACCGACATCCTATTTAGAAAAGGAAAGTGGATTCGTAATTTATTGACACTTTATACAGGAAGCTCTATACAATCAGAAAATGATTCTGTTTCATCCTGTGGCAGCATCACAAGCTTGAGGTTGTGAGATCCTGTGCTGAGTAAACTTTAAATAAACTCTGGTTTCAGGGCCTCCCTGGTATTGATGGCAGGCCTGGACCAATTGGCCCAGCTGGAGCAAGAGGAGAGCCTGGCAACATCGGATTCCCTGGACCCAAAGGCCCCACTGTAAGAACCACCAGAACCTCTTCTCCCTTGGCACTTTTTTGCCACATTTCACCAGAACTCTTATTTCTCTCCTGCCTCAGTCCACTCTACCTCAAGGGGGTTCCTTTCAACACAAGAAAACTGCAAGCCACTTACCACAACAAAAGTTGACCTCCAGTGTATCATTGTTCCTGCTGAAAATCCACATCTTGAGTCATATGCTCCTGCAGACATAAGTGTACTTTATTGTATCTGGAGCTGCATGACGATGGATCATGCCTTAAATAACAGAATTCAAGGACTAGGAATCTAAAAAAAAGAAAAAAGGCAAGAAATTCACATTTCAAAATTGTCATGGTTAATTTGACATTAAATGTATTTTTTTTAATGTTTATTATAGGGTGATCCTGGCAAAAATGGTGAAAAAGGTCATGCTGGTCTTGCCGGTCCTCGGGTAGGTACTAACTTCTATGCGGCTCTATCCACATAGTATTCACGTAGGATACACATCTTTTGAGGCCATCTGATATCATTCCATCACTTTCTTTCTAAGATGGCATCCCCAAGCTTCCTTCTACCATCACAAAATGTCTTTTCTCTTTAACTACACTTAGAAGGCAGTGAGCTATGATGAATCAGAATGTATATTAAGTCAAAAATATTTATGGATGCATTTGGTTTTTATTTAATTCATTTTATGATTAAAAGGCTATGAATATGCTAGTAGCATTCTCTGACTTTCATAAATTGCCCTTCATCCATGGACTTCCTATGAGCCATATCACAAGTTAGTAGGTAGTATTTGGGCCTTGGCCACAATGTGTTCAATTCATGCTGAAATAACAAGCTTTGTTGTGAGGAAGTAATACATGAGGGAGGCTTTGGGGTATCTTAAATTGTCTGACTCACAGGCAACTAACTCTGAGCCTTTCTGTTGAACATTTTAGGGTGCTCCAGGTCCTGATGGAAACAATGGTGCTCAGGGACCTCCTGGACCACAGGTGAGTATTTCTCTCACTCTTGCTCTATTTTGCACTAAAATGAATCTAGTCCCACAAAAATGGCCATCTCTTTTTTTCCAGTCTAAAAGTTATGTAGCTCGATAGCAATGGTGGCATATATCTCTATTTATGTAATCTTTCCTATCACTTTCAGGGTGTCTCAGGTGGAAAAGGTGAACAGGGTCCCGCTGGTCCTCCAGGCTTCCAGGTAAGTCAGCTAAAACGTACAGACTACTGCTTTTGGTCAGACTCTCCAGCTGTAAATAACTATAACACTCTCCCCACCACACAGTACATGGTTTCAGAACTGAAGCAAAGAAGCGTACATTTTTTCAAGGCAAACTTTTCTGTAATCCTTTAATAACACATAATAGTTAGTGATCATGTTGATATTAGGTATTTCCCCAAAAAAAACAATTATTAGAAAATCCCCCAAATATAGCCATAAAGATTGAGGTTTGTCTTTTTTTCATCTAGGGTCTGCCTGGCCCTGCAGGTACAGCTGGTGAAGCTGGCAAAGCAGGAGAAAGGGTGAGTAAAGCAAGTGATAGTAAATTCACCTAAACTTGGGACTTTCCCTCTGTTAAATACCCTACTGCAGTGCAATTATAATATGCAAAAGGAAACTTCATATTTCATATGTTAATGATAGTGTTCTACATATGTTGGTACTGATGGAGAGAATGAGCCAAGTTACTCATTTTCATTCAAATTACTTTGTTTTAAGGATTGAATGAAACATCACATTATGGAAGTACAATATCATGAACATTCCATTTAATAGCCTTACTTTTTGTATTGTTCTTGGTAATGTTAAAATACAAATTATTTCCCTCTCCATAGTAAAAAAAATAAATGCACTGATTTTCCATCAAACTAGACCCTGAAAAATTGCTTTTAATGTTTTTCTTGGCATTCAGACATGACACTGCTATTCACAATCAGGGCATGAGTTCTGAGTCATTTTTTCTGTAATTGTGATGAATGTGCCTCAATTCAATTACATTCTGTGGCCTGCTCTCCTTTGTCAACAGTGGGGCACATTAAGGAGACAGCTGGTCAGTAATAAAGGAGATACACTTGGGTATACAATTAACTAGGTAATGTGCAGAATATGATCATTTCTATTAAGAAAGCAGTCTGTTATATAACTAAAAATAGGCAATGTCTGATATTGTTCATCATCATTATTTATTATATTATCAAAGGAGATAGTCTTTTTTCACTTTTTAAAAAGCAATAAACCAAATAATGAGAGACTAAAATTTTCTGATACCAGGTTCTAGGATAGATATATATTTAATATCAGTGAAATTCTCACTTTTTTAAAATCTTTCCATACACCACTGAAAGCTCTCTTGTTCCTAATAGCCTGTGTACTTATACACTCATGTAGGTAGAGCCTATCGGGCTTTATTTCACTCTCAAAACTTTTCTAAATATCATAAATATATGTGGATTTAGAGAACATACATAAGTTTCACACTTTATTTTTTCTCATGTTTTGCCTAGGGTATCCCTGGTGAATTTGGTCTCCCTGGTCCTGCTGGTCCAAGAGTAAGTGTTACTTAACTTCCATAAACTTTTCGCAATGTTTTTAAAACAAATGGTGCCTTCTCCTAAAAACTATTGGTGACCTTGTAACAGCAAATTCCTGACACTCTTCTGTAGTCAAACATAATCTGCAGAGAATATTCAATTTCTAAATTGACAGTAGACTTTTTATGTAATTGCTCATATTTCTTATTTAAAAACCACAGGATTATAAGAAACATAAATGAACTAATATAGGTATTATATTCAGTGATTTATACAAACAAGTATGATATATTTATGACAGTGGCTCGACCTGAGCTAAGGAAAAGTAATATCTTACTAAGATTTAAAATCAATTTTTCCAATGTGTGTTGGTGTTCAAAGTCTAAAAGAGGAAATCATGAGCCTACTTTTATTTTAAATATTAAATAAATTGATGTCATTTGTTTGTGGTCATTAGAATAACTGGAAAGATTAGTTGGCCCCTAAAGTATATTGTTATGTGGCTAGTTACCATATAGCTAGGACGCCCAAACAAATTTACTGTCATAGAACCATAGTATCATAGAACCAAATTATGACAAGGGCCTTTGAAACAGTTGCAATGTGGGCTTAAATGTTAAATATTCTGGACCATAGAATACTATGTTGTAGTGATATTTACATGCAAATTGGGAAATATTTAGATAGATAGATAGAAAGATAGACACACATACAAATACACACATTTTCATACATGTATTCTCTGTTAACTATATTATAGCTGTTACATCACTATTGCATGCAATTGTATAAAGAGAGCATAGATATGAAATATCTAATCTTATTTACATCTGGCATTGCTATTCACCTAAAATGATGGTACTGTGCATAACTGGCATCTATTTTTACCTATGGACCTATCACAAAAAAAGGAAATGAATTCCAAAAGTTGAATATTACACTCTAAAAGCAACAAATTTTGGAGTTGTAGCCATAGAACATTAGAGCTGAATGAGACATTAGAGATTATCTCATCCCATCCCTTCATTTTACTAGTAGAGAAATTAAGGGAAAAATAATTATAATTTGCTAGTAAACTAGACATTTGGCAGAACTAGGATTCAAAAGCTAAACAAGTGTGAACTCTAATGTGTAAAATGGTATTTCTGAAAATGATGAACAGTGTAACACTTCTTCTAATCCCCTTTTCACAGGGGGAGCGTGGTCCCCCAGGTGAAAGCGGTGCTGCTGGTCCTACTGGTCCTGTTGGAAGCCGAGGTCCTTCTGGACCTGCAGGGCCTGATGGGAACAAGGTAAAACTTTGTTATATATTGCTGGTTTGGCCCAGTGTGCTCTAGAATAAGTAAATCCTTTACAGTAGTAAATGAATTGTTTCTCAGATTTTTTTTTAACTTATTTCCAGTTCTGTGATGATTTCCACCTCAGTAAATAACAATCTGATTCCAACTGACCTGAATTATTCCAAAAGAGGCAAAACCCCAGTGTTCTACACACATAAATGAATTAGTATGGGTTTTCACTCTTTTCTCATCACACTATTTATACTTTTGTCTTAATCTAGAAACATCATATACATTTGAACACTATTTTTAGAGAATGAACTTTTACCTCCCCAAAGTCCTACTTCATAAAGTAAAATTTCAAAAAGTAATCTAAATTTTAATAAGATAATTTTATGATGATAAAAATTAACTGGACAGTACATTCATCCCCAAAACATAAGCCTGAAAACTTGTGTTTCAAAATAGAATCTGTGGTTTAGATCTTAAAATAGATGGAATTACACATTTCTGAAAAACAGATTACTTCAACCACAATAAAGAGAAGGTAACATATTACTTCTGATTCTTACCTTTAAGGGGTAAAGATTTGCTATAAAAGGCTATTTTGGTATATGGAAGGATATTGGAAAAAATAAAATAAGGTAAGAGGAAGTAAGAAAGGAAATATTGGTTCTGTGAGAAAGTACTTGCAAAGGGTTTTATCTCAGGAGCTAGTCAACAGGTTTTAAGTATGTGGAATTGTAAGGTTTTATAAAAAAATGTAAGCTATAGTCCACACTCTTAAGAAGATTAGAATGTAAACATCTCCCCCGTTGATGAGGTCTCTTTCCACATTTCCTGTCTGAGCTAAGAGACTTCACCTTGAAAAACGTTTGTGGGCATTTTTCACTCTCTGCCTTCCATTGTCATACCCTCTTCTCTCCCATGCCTGACTCCCTTAAGAGGACTGGGAGCAGGTTATAGAAAAATCACAGGCACCCATCCTACTACCCTCTTCTCTTTAGTCACTGTGTCATTAACAGCATCTTCCTCGGTTATATTCTCCCTCCTTTCAGTAGGCCTCCTTTGTGTCTAAGCAGGCGAGCATGCTATCCATTAAATGTTTAAATTGGAATGCTTCAAGAGTTTGGCTCTTCATTTTCTTCTTGTACCACAGAAATAACTGATTTCACATGTGTTTGATTCAAGGGCGAACCTGGTGTGGTTGGTGCTCCAGGCTCTGCTGGTCCATCTGGTCCTAATGGACTCCCAGGAGAAAGGGGTGCTACTGGCATACCTGGAGGCAAGGGAGAAAAGGTAGCCTCTCAGTGTTTGACCTCAATACATATTGTTGATGAACTCTCACAAAGAAGGCTGTGCAAGGTCAACTTTTTTTTTTTTTTACAGTTCTTGGCAGGTGGTCTGGTAGCATTTTGATATCTATCTATATACGTTTCCCTCTGCCACCTAGCACCTACGCATTGCTAAACTCACTAATCTGGCAAAATTCCTTGCTACCATGGAATTTCACGCAAACAGATGGTGTTGAGTAATACATGAGGCTCATTTTAATGCCACTAACAATAATGCCTCAGCCTGCCCTAATTAATGGGAAGAAGCTATATTGAACAGCTGTCAACCGTGCTGCTGCATTAGTTATGCCATAAGAGTGATCAGGCACTGAAGCCCATTGTGATGTTGCCTTATAATTCTGTCCACATGAATTTGTACCTTGCTTGATTACGCTTCAGGAGGGTGTATGGAAATTAGAAAAGAATATTTAACACTAACTTGGAAAGGGCCTTGAATTATTTTTTCCTCATTCAATATTTTATAGAATGGTAGGGAATCAAAACATTACTAAAGATCTTAAATAAAGAAAAGTATTATAGCATCTTCTGTAAAAACACTGTGGATTAATTTTGATTCAAAAATTTGGTCAGAAAACAAACATTTCCTCTTGCTTTTTACTTTCAGGGTGAAACTGGTCTCAGAGGTGATACTGGTAGCCACGGCAGAGATGGTGCTCGTGTGAGTAGAATTCTGTTGGTACTCAGATTGTTTTGTTCTGTTTTGTTTTGTTTTACATTTCACTCAATTTGAGTTGAGAAGCTTTCCAAAACTGAACTGACAAAAGAGGGATTCAAGTCTTGTAAAAGAGTATTCCATTCCTTCCTGGACCTATGACTAATAATATCAGTTTACATGTTCCAAAAGAAAAATTCAAATGAGGACTTATCCCCTTGAAAATCATAGCCTGAATTTTCTACCTTCCTTAGTGTTAACTATACCAAGTACAAACTACAGTCCAAAATCTCTAGGTTTAATAGAACATTAAATGATTGTTTATCATAGGGCTTTAGAAAAAACAATAATTCTTACATTTTAGGAAGCCAGAACCTCTAATAAGGTCCTATTTATTCAAATGTATACGCTAAGAATTTATCACTCAAAGAGCAGCTCCAAAGATTAACTGTTAATGCCATGGAGATGCCAATGATAATCCCATAAAGGTATAATAATCTCACCTAGAGTGTTGATATCATGGCTCTTCCAGGCCATAAGCCACTTGGGCTTTTCTCACCTCTCCCTCAGGCCTGATAACTCCCTGTGGCACATTCATCATATCCTTTCTCCAACTCACACAGTCCTCACAGTTCTTAGCAAGGCTAGTCATTTGCTACTCTCCAGGGAATTTTACAAGAGCAGAGAGTTCAGATCTCCCCATTGTTCCTAACCTGCCCATGACTTAGTTCCATAACCTTCACCACTAGGGTACTCCCCTCCTGAGAGTGGCTTCTAATAGTCTTGAAAATTAGAACTGAAATGCTTCAAAGGCTTTCTTGATGTCCACCCAGAGTGTTCAGTCACTGTATAAGCACAGCAAGGGTCACTTCTGACGGTATGGGGGTGTTATTAACAAGACTTGTTTTCTTTTTGGTACTAGGGTGCTCCTGGTGCTGTAGGTGCCCCTGGTCCTGCTGGAGCCAACGGGGACCGGGTAAGCATGCATTTTCACTGAGTTGCAGCTCTCTGAGCCAATGGCGGTATCTAAAATTCCCTGCCACCCTGGCCCCAAAGGGCCCTGGCAATTCATTTTTATGGCTTGGTCTAAAGCCCATTGATTTAAAAACTTATCCATTAGTATGGGGCAGCAAGAAACAAACGCTGTGTGTTGAAAGTTCTCTTTCCCTTCCTGTACACGTGCCAGGTATCTGATCTATACTTCAATCCCTATCATTTGTTTTAAAGTCTTTTAAAGTCTTTCGGGGTTGCCCATTAACAATATCCTAATGCACTGAGCCTTCTTGAAGCCTTCATTGTAAAAAAAAAAAAAAAAATCAATAAAATACATAGTGTGCCCATTTCACATTGAACAGTCCACTTAAAATAGACCTTATTTATTGTATAGCACAAATTGCAGCAAATAGATCAGCCCTGTGTCCATCTAAAAATTAAAATGTCCTCCTCCTGGTATTGTGGGCACTGATTTATAGTGTTTTGGCAAGTGTATGACCAATACCATTTCACCCTGTAAAATTAATACAATATTATGCAGAGTAAGAATCCATTTCACTTTTCTCTGTGAGACGTGAATTAGTTATCTCTTTGGATGCAATTGCAAACTCTGGCAAGAGCCCACTGTCTACGCCTGTTCCCTCTGCCTCCTACCTCTTTGAGCATTTGTGTGAGGAACACTGACAAACTCATTTCTGGCCCCCTTATAGGGTGAAGCTGGTCCTGCTGGTCCCGCCGGTCCTGCTGGTCCTCGTGGAAGCCCTGTAAGTAAAAACCTGGGTCGTTTTAGACACTCATAACTTCTAGACACTCATGAATCTAAGATTGCTAAGACATTTTAAAATCCCTTTTCCCACCTAGGGTGAACGTGGTGAGGTTGGTCCCGCTGGCCCCAATGGATTTGCTGGTCCTGCTGTGAGTATCATGTGGCACAGGTTAATCTGAAAACATTCCAAGTTAGCAAGTAGAGTAAGTTGGAACACCTGAACTATAACTGTTCCTTTCCAACAGGGCGCTGCTGGTCAACCTGGTGCTAAAGGAGAGAGAGGAACCAAAGGACCCAAGGGTGAAAATGGCCCTACTGGTCCCACAGGCCCCGTTGGAGCTGCTGGCCCAGCTGTAAGTTGAATTCACTGATGGTAAACACAGCCTCTGCAGTTACCCATGAAATCTTATAACTCAACATAAATCAATCAAGTACCTGCTATACATCAGGAAACATACCAGATAGAAGACAATTCTAAAATAAGAGTTAACATTTGCATACCACTTTACACATTATAAAAGTTTCATAAATATTGTTTTATCTCACTTCTTTGATTACCCATAAAGGTGGTAATATTGAAGTAAGGACATTTATTTTATATAACACAGATAATCATTTTACATTTCTAGATTTGATTCTAATAGACATGGGAATGATCCATTTGAAGAAAAGAGTAACATTTATAAAGATTGTTTTCTGATTTGACCATCTTTTCTTATTTCCATTTAGGGTCCAAATGGTCCCCCTGGTCCTGCTGGAAGTCGTGGTGATGGAGGCCCCCCTGTGAGTATTTACAGTGTATTCTGATAATTTTTCTTTCTTCAGAATCTATTAGGGACAACTTGAAAGTTTGGAAATTTTTGGTAATTTGGACTATAATGAGAGTCTTGAGAGTCAAGCTAACTATTTAAAGAAATTCTGATAATGAAGTCAAGATCAGATTCATGGAATGTTAACTTAATCCCAGCTGGAACTCAGTGCACTGTATGTTGCTGCCACTTCACTCGAGGTAGTGATAACCAAAGTTAACCCCAAGTAGTTTGTGAAATGGGTAAAATATTTCTTTGGTACCTTTTATCATTTTGTTGATGCCCCCCTTCTTCTGCCTGATTAGGTCCCTTCCCTTGGTGTCCAGTGCTATCACACTGACTTCCTAGAGACCCAAAGCTCCCCAGGAATCAACTCCACTGACTTCTTCCTCCTCTCATTGGACAGCAATTAATACACTTGGTCTTTTATTATACCTTCTTCTGTAAACAAAATTACTTAGTGTCCATTCCCTTAGCAGCCAGCCAGGTGGTTAAGTTATTAATATATACAGATCATATATAATAATAGTATAGTGTCTTGTCTTCTTGCTTTTACAACCATCAGGCAAAATGTTAGCATTTCAAAAAAGAACTATCAGAGCCTTAATGCAAAATATAGGCATTGCAACTGGGGGCATGCTGGTCAGGAAGCTGTGTAGAGATGGAGGGTCTTCGGGGTCCTGGGTATATTTAACATAATACCCTACCTGAGGCTGTCACTGCCTACTCTTTGGTCCATCCTTGGTCACGTGTACTGAGGATTTTCCAAGGGAGAAATTTCCATCTTACCCAAATTCCTGGAGTTGGTGCTGACTGTGGAATTTTAATGTGCTTGGTTCTTAGGGTGCTACGGGTTTCCCTGGTGCTGCTGGAAGGACTGGTCCTCCTGGACCCTCTGTAAGTAAATCACTTCAAAATGTGTCTTCATTTATTTACTCTAGCCAAAATCCCTAGCCTCTAGTAAGAAACTGGTAAGAAACTCCCTATGAAAAACATGCTACTAATATTTTGCTATTACTTTCCTAATCTGAAATCAGTTTTTCTGAATCATTAAGGCAAAATCATCAGAAATTATATTAGAAATATCAGTTTAAGAGGCTTTTATTCATGTGAACGTAAGTCCCCTTGTCCCCTTTTAGGGGCATGGTCTCTTTTTTAAAAATAAAAAACAGAACAGTTTTAGTCACATATCAGATATTTCTATATCTAATTACCCTTTATGGCCAACATTCTGCCTCCGTTGTTAAAGTATAATTGTTCCTGAATTTAAAGGTGGTTTGGCCTCTAATTTAATTCTGATTCAGACTCTCCTGTCAGGACTCAAGAGAATTTAATTAATTACAAAGGATTAAGTCTTCTGGTTAAGGTTTCAGGGAAAAAAAATAGCGAAGATGTTGATTTCTTGGAATCCTTTCACAGGTTCATAACAGAAAAATCTTCATTCCCTGTAGGCATTTAATTAAACCTAGTTGAGAGCATATGTGATTCCTCAATTATGAGCAAAATGCCTGTATTGGCTTTCTTCAAAAAGAAACAAGCAGAGTCCTCCAAAACCCAAATTCCCATTCATTTACAGCTAGCTCTTATAACTCGACGTAGTTCTGATTCCAGTATGCCAGGTGGCTGGTGGCACCACATTGCTTTTTCTCACAGACATTTGCCATAGCTTCTGCCTCGGTTGTTCACTTTATTACAACCCCAGGAGAGGAAGATGAAAGTTGCTTCTTTCTACAAGAAAGACTGTTAAGACTTCTAAACATTTCTCCAAAGTGACCAGGATATTATTTTGTTGCTTCAAGTTGTTTGCATCTTAATATTTAGAACCTCAGCTGCTCTCTCCCATCTGTGATGATTAACAGAAAGTAAATGACCTCATGTATTTGCTCACAGGGTATCACTGGCCCCCCTGGTCCCCCTGGTCCTGCTGGTAAAGAAGGACTTCGTGGGCCTCGTGGTGACCAAGGTCCAGTTGGTCGAACTGGAGAAACAGGTGCTTCTGGCCCCCCTGGCTTTGTTGGTGAGAAGGGTCCCTCTGGAGAGCCTGGTACTGCTGTAAGTGATTTCAAACTCCTCTTTTTTAATACCTTGTGTTGAATTAATATAAATCCCTTGTAAAAATCTTCAGGTGGCATATATTTGTTGATGAGTATTGCGGGCTCTCAAGTAGAGCTCAGTTGAGCCAGGAAATCTATCCAACAGATATTGAGGTGTCATGGCTTCAGCAGATGCTCAGAAGGCACTAGATGGAGATGACAATGAGTGAGGGAACTCACTGTTTTATCAATACAGCCCTTTAAGCTGTTGTGAGAGTACCTCACTGGTACTGGGATTAGAACAGCATCCCATTGCTGTGGTCACTCTACTGTAAATTAATCAATATCAGTAAGCTACCAATTTTTTAAACATGCAATGTGCAGTATTATTGCTACTCTGAAATGTGACTTTACTAGACCTGGTGCAGTTAGAGGCCAAGGTCAAAATTTGCTTCCCAGCATAAATTCTATAAGAACTCTGTTCCCTCACTCCAAGATGGCTTCATTAATCCCAACCACATATTTTTAAATGTTGTTCCATTGGTCTCAAGGAGGAACCAGGTACAAAGAAATAAACATGCCAAGATGTAAACTCATTGTCTTCACTAGAGAAAAGACAGCCAAAGATATGTTCTACTAATAGGAGGTCATTAGCCTTTTTCTAAACTGAGGATAAACTCATTCTCAGAAGCGTCAAGCCAACCTGTGTTGTCTCCTAGGGTCTTACAGTAATACTCAGTATTTTTACTGTTGTTTAGGGATCTCCTGGCACCCCAGGTCCTCAAGGTCTTCTTGGTGCTCCTGGTTTTCTGGGTCTCCCAGGCTCTAGAGGTGAACGTGGTCTACCAGGTGTTGCTGGATCTGTGGTGAGTGTTTGACACCATTCTTATTCTCATTAACATAAGAAAAGATTTAAAAGCTGCCACTTCAACTGTGACAGATTGATCAGTGAATAACTCCACTTAAGATTTTTTATTCATAGCATTTTCTTTATACAGATCACATGTCACTTATCTAAGAAGCTTTAATACCACCTTACTTAGACACATGCTATAAAAACACAGCTTAACATTATGCAGAACAATTTTTGTTCTTTTTACATGCTTAAAAACGATATAAGCTCTAATTGCATTTACTCCTCTGCAGTATGAAATGCTAGCATCATCTATCCTGTAGGAAGAATGAAACTCCAGAAGTTCTGAATCATTCTGTTAAACCTAATACATGACAGCAACTAGGAACCATCTAATCTCCATAAACTCTCTCAACTTTATGAATTCATTTTATTTGGAAAATCAGATGAAACTAGACTCAGCTTGTACAGAGCAACATTCCAAAAGTACATAAAGCTGACCATCTAAGTGTGTAGGAGAAGGGCAAAGATGACACTAATGACACTTCTTACCATTATGTGGCCCACTCACTTTCAATCTACCTTCTCGCTTAAACCTGGAATCCCCTGGCTAACGTTGTTTTGGGAGAATGGGAGTGGCACTCAATCCAATGAGAGGAATTTTGTCTTCTCTGCCTCTTTAGGGTGAACCTGGCCCTCTCGGCATTGCAGGCCCAACTGGGGCCCGTGGTCCCCCTGGTGCTGTGGGTAATCCTGGCGTCAATGGTGCTCCTGGTGAAGCTGGTCGTGATGTGAGTCCAACATTTGGTTTGTAAAATGTAACCTAGCAGTACTTCCTTGTGTGTAACTTTGTATCCTGAGCTGAGGTCTACATGTACTCACCACTCTCAGTATTGACAATCCTAAAAATAACTTGGGCTAGGGAATGAGTCTTTAAGTAGCATACTTCAAGTTGGCCAACATATTAAAAAGAAAATTCTATAAAAATCTAGGTTGGCAAGTTCTTGTTCCTATTTTTAACAGCCTGAAGAGCGGGTTCTCCATTGGGCACTGGGAGTAATGAAGGCAGATAGCTGAACTGTAGGGGTCAGTGAGCTACAGAGCCTCCCTAAGCACCTTAATTGGCATGGTGTCTTCACAGGGCAACCCTGGGAATGATGGTCCCCCAGGCCGCGATGGTCAAGCTGGACACAAGGTCAGTACACCT
The DNA here is from genome assembly GCF_963455315.2 of Globicephala melas. Classification (NCBI taxonomy): domain Eukaryota; kingdom Metazoa; phylum Chordata; class Mammalia; order Artiodactyla; family Delphinidae; genus Globicephala; species Globicephala melas. The sequence goes on from NC_083322.1 coordinate 57,323,114, forward strand.
CACCGTTGTTCTCTAACTTAAAAGGGACTAAACTACAGGCCAGATTGATGCTAAGCTTCATTTCTGCCTTCGGCAGGGGGATCGTGGTTACCCTGGTAACGCTGGTCCCACTGGTACTGTGGGTGCACCTGGTCCTCAAGGCCCTGTGGGTCCAACTGGCAAACATGGACACCGCGGTGAACCTGTAAGTTTATAAATACCAGTCCCTTAATGCTGTCATCCTCAGCAGGCTTTACCTCTGACCTCCCCACACCTGGGAACTGTGGTGGCCTAGGGAGGAGGATCTTGGGCTTGGCTGATAAATTGTGTTTTTCTTTTCTAATTCACAGGGTCCTTCTGGTCCCATTGGTCTGGCCGGTGCTGTTGGTCCAAGAGGTCCTAGTGTATGTACATGGTGAAGATTTCTGTACAACAGTTAGGGAGGATCAGTCCACACTGTACATTAAAAAAGATAAATAATACATAGACTGGATTTTATATATTTTTTGAAAATTTAGTCCATGTGGAGAGTTGCTACAAATACCTTTTAATCTCTTATATTTCAAATCTATTCTTATTTGTATTAAATTATCACAACGCTTAGCCACTTTACAGACAGCTCAACTAAAGCAGATTAAGAGTTGGGAGTAGCACCCACATGGCTTGTAGACCTTTGCATGTCTTGAATTACCTTTGTAAACAGATTGAACAATATTTGTGGAGAGTTGAGTGTCATCTTTCAAAGGTAAATGTCCTATCTGTCCTTTTTCTTTATAGGGCCCACAGGGTATTCGAGGTGATAAGGGAGAGCCTGGTGATAAGGGGCCCAGAGGTCTTCCTGGCTTAAAGGGACACAATGGATTGCAGGGTCTTCCTGGTCTTGCTGTAAGTACAGTGTGGACATCCAGCATGTACACAGATCTTAAAGTCCTTCAACACAGAATGAACTTCCTCACAATTTCACTGCTATTGTTCTAAAATGTCCTACATCATATTCACTTCCCGTTCTCTAACTCCATAGCTCAGAGGTAATGCTATTTCATCCCAACATGAAAAGGTGAGGGTTAGGGGAGATAGAAATATACGTATATTAAAATCTCCTGGCAACAATGTCCTTCAACCCCACTTAAAATAAATATAATCAGAGGAATGACTAATATTGCACTTCTGAAGTGGCTTGTAGAAAAAAATAACTGAATATAATAGACATAATGAGAGAAAAGAGCCCCATTTTACATTTTCAATTTTCTCAATCCAGAGTCCATTGAAACTAAAGTTTTCCATTCAGTTTTTTGAAATCTGTGTATCGACACATGTTCTGAAAGTGTGATTTTCCTATTCTCTCTTTAAAGGGTCATCATGGCGATCAAGGTGCTCCTGGCACTGTGGGTCCTGCTGGTCCTAGGGTAGGTCAACTAAGAGACGTTCATCTCTGAAAGGAGCCTATGGCAGGCAGTGAGCCCCAGACCTCTTCTCGCTTCTGGGGTTTTTGCTGGCTCACACAGACTTGGTTTCCTTCTTCCCTAGGGCCCTTCTGGTCCTTCTGGCCCTTCTGGCAAGGATGGTCGCACTGGACATCCTGGTGCAGTCGGACCTGCTGGCATTCGTGGCTCTCAGGGTAGCCAAGGTCCTTCTGTAAGTATGATTTAGGGAAATAATAAAGGGCATCACTGACCTAAGGGAATATCTTCTTTAGACTAACCCAAGACAATTACAACAACACATTAAAGTAGTCCCCCATTTCTGTATGTTTTCTAAAATATATAAAAATTGTCTGTATGCAATGAGCTCTATAAACCCATCCCTGCAAGTATGCCTGGGAGCAAGTTGTTATTTACATGAACTTGATTCTTTTTTACTTATTAGAACATGCTTTTGTGTGAATCTCGACGGAAAACCTGCTCTCATTCTCTCTCACTGTAACCAAATACAAAGCCTCCTCTTTCTTACTTACACTCTGCAGGGCCCTCCTGGTCCTCCTGGCCCTCCTGGCCCTCCTGGCCCCAGTGGTGGTGGTTATGACTTCGGTTTTGATGGAGACTTCTACAGGGCTGACCAGCCTCGCTCACCACCATCTCTCAGACCCAAGGATTATGAAGTTGATGCTACTCTGAAATCTCTCAACAACCAGATTGAGACTCTTCTTACTCCAGAAGGCTCTAGGAAGAACCCAGCGCGCACATGCCGTGACTTGAGACTCAGCCACCCAGAATGGAGCAGTGGTAGGTTGAGATGTCCAACCAGAATGACCCTTCTCACAAGTTAGGCTTTTCAAAATCAGTTCCCACTGATATTTAGAGGAAAAAGGTATTTGGGTAAAAACTGCATTATGTGAAATCATACCCACTTAATAAAACATTTTCTTCTCCCAACCAGCACCCATTTTCAAGATTGTCTTGATATCTGTTTTTGCCCTTTTCATGGTATTATGTACCCTGATTTGATTTTCATGGAGAGGAGAGGAGGAACTGTCTAATTTAGAAAATAGCCACCCTCTTCCTGTTAATGTGGAGTAGACAATATAACAGTACAATCAGAACTGTTACTTATGGGAATCAGAATCTTTGACTAGTAATTATTAGAACCTATATGCTACTCAATGAGAGGTTTTATGATCTGGGTCTTGTTTTTTCTAAAAGGTTACTACTGGGTTGACCCTAACCAAGGATGTACTATGGATGCTATCAAAGTATACTGTGATTTCTCTACTGGCGAAACCTGCATCCGGGCTCAGCCTGAAAACATCCCAGTCAAGAACTGGTACAGAAGTTCCAAGTCCAAGAAGCACGTCTGGGTAGGAGAAACTATCAATGGTGGTACCCAGGTAAGGAATCCTACAAACATTCCTTCTCCTACTAAATAATATCTTGTTCGGATTATTCGTTTTTTAATTATCTACATTTTAGCCCTTTACCAAAATGGGCTTTTTAAAAGAACCTGCTCTGTTCTTGGGTTTGGTTATATCCTAGATTGCACATTAAAGATGGATTGATTAGACATATCCATATAATTCAAAAATATTCAAATGTGACTTAATTGATAATCGCTGGAGAAACTGACTAATGTCATTAAGTGTGAAGGAGTACTGGCCAGCATGTAGTCCAGTACTCATGCCACATGTATTTTCAAGATATGAGCTTTTCTGAATTTCTAATTAAAAGTTTTCATCAACTTTATTGGTGGGAATTATAGAAAACTAAAGGGGTCTGAATCTCTAGATCCTTGCTCTCTTATTTTAAAAAAAGAAACACGTATATATGTGTGTGTGTGCGTGTGCGTGTGCGTGTGTGTGTGTGTGTGTATCTGGGCTTTATCTGAAACAGGTCCCTTTTTGAGATGACTTGCCTCAGCTTGGTAGTTCTTATGTTCCTTCTAGGTAGCTTATATTTCAAAGACAAGTGAATTGAGTTTCCTTTAAAAGTACAAGTTCAGATCTGAGTCCATTATTCCTCTCTATACCAGACTGTTTTTTTAAATTTGACTCTTAGTATCTGAGTCCTTCTTCATTTAACTGGAATGCCCATCTTATTCTCTGTAGTTTGAATATAATGTTGAAGGAGTAACTACCAAGGAAATGGCTACCCAACTTGCCTTCATGCGCCTGCTGGCCAACCATGCCTCTCAAAACATCACCTACCATTGCAAGAACAGCATTGCATACATGGATGAGGAGACTGGCAACCTGAAAAAGGCTGTCATTCTGCAAGGATCCAATGATGTTGAACTTGTTGCTGAGGGCAACAGCAGATTCACTTACACTGTTCTTGTAGATGGCTGCTCTGTAAGTAATAGTGAAGTATGGGAATAACATTTATTTGGGAAGTGGGATAGTGGAGCATAGACCATTAAATGAACAGATGAATGAGAGACCAAACTTATTTGATTTCTCTTTCATAAATGTATTTGTTTAAATTCAGATGGTAAATTCAGAATATTCTTATCAGATCTTGCCTTCTGAAATTTTCTGAAATACTGAAATATATACTCTGTTCCATGTATTAGTTATTTGTCTTCTAACATGAGTTTCTTAAATGATGATGTATACCCATAACTTAAAATTACTTGAGGTTAAAAGGGCCCAAACTGTAATTTATAGTTATATGTATTTTATTTTATTTATTAGTATGACCTATATTTAATTTTTCTTTATGCCTTCTCTATAATATACTATAAATTGAAGAAAATTTAAATTCACTAATAGTAGTACTGCATAGCCACCCTACCACACACATCCTGAAAAGATACTGTAGAAATAAGCCGCTTGGAATATGCATTGGAACGGTTTTTTTTATAAAATTAGACTGGTAGGAAACCTCTCCCTGTAAAGACAGCCCTGATGCTACTGTTTCAAAGATACACTTGTTGATCTGAGACACACATCTTCAGAAGGACATAAGCCAAAAAGTGGTTATTATAATATCTAGTATATAATATTATATAACATATAATTATATATAAATATTATCTAATATGTTATATAATTATATATAAATATATGTTCTGTATAATTATATATTATATAATACAATTGTATGCAATATATAATTATATAATATTATACAAGATGGTTAGGTTCCGTAATAGTGCTGCTTTATGTATATTTTTCTTCTCTTTTTAAACAGAAAAAGATAAATGAATGGAGAAAGACAATCATTGAATATAAAACAAATAAGCCATCTCGCCTGCCCATCCTTGATATTGCACCTTTGGACATTGGTGGCGCTGACCAAGAAATCAGATTGAACATTGGCCCAGTCTGTTTCAAATAAATGAACTCAACCTAAATTAAAGAAAAAGGAAATCTGAAAAATTTCTCTCTTGGCCATTTCTTTTTCTTCTTTCTTAACTGAAAGCTGAATCCTTCCATTTCTTCTGCACATCTACTTGCTTAAATTGTGGGCAAAAGAGAAGAAGAAGGATTGATCAGAGCATTGTGCAATACGATTTAATTAATTCCCTTTCCCTTTCCCCCTCTCCAAAAATCTGGAATTTTTTTTAACAGTCTTAAACTTGTTGTGGAAAATGTCAACCTTTGTAAGAAAACCAAAATAAAAATTGAAAAATAAAAACCATGAACATTTGCACCACTTGTGGCTTTTGAATATCTTCCACAGAGGGAAGTTTAAAACCCAAACTTCCAAAGGTGTAAACTACCTCAAAACACTTTTCCTGTGAGTGTGATCCACACCATTAGGTGCTGACCTAGACAGAGTTGAGCTGAGGTATCTGTTTTTTGTTCAAAATACAAAGGTGCTAACTAATAGTATTTCAGATACTTGAAGAATGTTGATGGTGCTAGGAGAATTTGAGAAGAAATACTCCTCTGTGTTGAGTTATATTGTGTATTTTTTTTTCATTTGATTTAACATCAGTACTTTACATCTTATTCCCGAATAAAAGTAAGTGGATCGTTTGCCCAACATTGTCCTCTTCTTTAAATTCAGCATTTGTTCTTTGCCAGTCTCATTTTCATCCTCTCCCATGGTTCCAAAGAAGCCTTGTTTCTCGGACAAGCAGAAAAATTAAATTGTACCTATTTTGTATATGTGAGATGTTTAAATAAATTGTGCAAAAAATGAAATAAAGCATGTTTGGTTTTCCAAAGAAAATATTGAGTAGAATTCCTTGCTTCAATGCTCTTTGCAGTATAAATATGGATTATAGCATCTCTAACCAGCCATTAGACCAAGTATTTCTCAGTAGATAGGAACTATGCAAAAAGGGCAGTTTGGTATGGTAGAAAGAGCGGAGAACAAGGACCCTGGAGATCTGAGCTCCAATTCTGGCTCAGCTCCTTCTGGCTAAATGACCTTGAGTGCTTTACCTTTCTGAGTTTCAGTTTATCTATAACATGGGGAAGATTCCTTCTCTGAACTGTTAAACATTTGCCCTACTCAAAATACATAATACCTAAGCAACGTGGCAATTGTTGACCTAAGTTTATTCTAAGTAGAGGTCCATAGAACTTTTTGGTTTATTATCCATTAAGCACTTTGAAACAGTGGCTGAAAGTTGGTCTATGCACAATTAATACTATTAACTAAAACAGTTTCAAATATTCAGTAAAAATGCCATACACTTAAATCTGATGCAACTGAGTACAATGCCTGTTAAGAGGTAATGTGTGTGCTGTCAATCAGCACAGACAGTTGTGGATAATAGTACCACGAACACCTACCTGTCAAATCAAGTTCATTTCCCCCCCTGCACCTTTCAATGACATCTTTAATACACTTAAACATAGTAATGTGTCAAGTATAATCTTAAGATTCATTTAGAGCTTATTTCCTGTTGCAGAACATAATTGTGATTGTAATATTTGCCTCCTGTTATAAGTCATCTCGAGATTCAATTAGTTTTTAAAGCAAAAGACTGAACATGATAAAAATCTAAAATTAACTCTAAAAAAGTTAGCAAGGTCTGCTAACCAAATGGTAACTTCAAATTGTGGTCCTTCCACCACTAAATCAGAACACTAGAATGCTTATTAAAATGCAGATTCCCAATCCTCAACCACCAAATTAAGATTTAGTAAGGAATCAGTATCCTTTTAAGCACCTTGAAAAATTCTGACATGCACCAATTGGGAAACCACTGGATAAGGTGATTTCAACAATCCTTTGTAGTTTTAACATTTTATGTCTGGCAAGAACGAATCAATATACCTAACCAAGCAACATAAAACTGAACCTCTGGGATCAGAGTACTAGTACTCCCCACAAATTACTAATTGAAACAGCCAAGACAAACTTACATAATAACCAGTTAGAAATCTCTGGATAAAGCATATGCTATGCCCTCAGGCTCGCAGTACAAGAACAAACCATAAAGTTGATAAAGTTGGTATAAGGAAGGGAGAAAGAGAAGGAAGAAAACCAACATTTATTGAGTACCAACTACGAGCCAAAACTATGCTACATGTTAGTAATGACTTTTGTCAAACTGTATCCAAATAGGCAGATTTCCTAAGCAAGCAGTCACTTAATAATCATTTAATCATCCTTATGAGATAGTATAGGAAAATAGTTAAATAATGATATATCTGATAGATAACAATAAGGAAATAAATGATAGAATATCTAATAAATACTAATGAGGAAAAAATAATGATATATCTAACAGATAATAATAGGAAAATAGTGAAATAAATTTTTGTATCTCAATAACATTTACGAGGATAATTAAACAAAAGAAAAATGTAATAGAATGTTACAATCTTTAAAATATAATATTCAAGCACACTGTCATTAAAAATATTTTAAATGCAATGTAAAAATACTGAGTAGGTACATTTATGTAGTAATGATAGAAATGATTTTTATGTCTTAATTATCCAAATCTGCTATAATGTAGTTATATTACTTTTATCATTTACAACAAATTTACTCTTAAAATATCATGAAAAGAAATAAGCAGTCACAAGTGAAAACAATCCTGGTTGAGGAGTGACCAACTCCAGGGGAAGGGTGGTCACCCTCCTGCCCACCCACTTTCTGAAAGAGAAGGAAAATCCTAACCTAAGAGTCATCATTCACCATGTCCCAGCCACTCTGGGGGACACTGGGGAGGGGTGTACAAAGCCATACCAGGCAGCAGCATCCTCAGGGATCTCGCAGCTCAATTGCAGAGAGAGAATAAAATAATGCCTGAACACAATTTTAAACGAAGTGTCCTCTGAGGATAGCAGAGGACACTATTAATTAAGGAGATGGAATCCCAGGAAATTGACCTTAGCCTCATGCAGTAACAGTGATATTTGGATTGAGCTGGCCAGCTCTTGCCAGAGATCTCATATCACCTTCTAGCCTTCTGTCTGGCTAAATGTTTCTTTTCCAGAAGCCACATATTAGAACAGTCTGGTACTTACCAAGACAGGAGGTCCACTGTTAGTGTTTCCAGGGCCTGGGCAATGTCCTGAAGTCTTGGCCTTTGAACGGCAGGTCCCCTCTTCAGAGGCTAATCACCAGACTCAAGGGAACCTCCTCATAACATCTCCCGACCCTTGGTCATGTGAAGGTCAGCTGCCTCTAACTTGTGTTACTGTGAGAGGGAAGAAGATTGCACATGAGAGAGTTGAAGGAGCTAGGTAGCCAAGATGAAGGGAAGAGATATTAATGAAGTCTGGTAAAAAGGGTCATTTAAAATTCTAAAGTCAATACAGCTAATGCACTGGCAAAGAGCAAAGACACCTGAGCAATGCTGAACACATTTATTATGTTTAATGCCAAAAGACTTTTTTATGCTATTCCACTTAATATCACTGAAAAGGAAGTTCAGAAATTGGATTATATGTAAGAAAAGTTGGAAATGTCATTTTGGGTCAGAATAACAATCCATCTAGATAAGTACTTTGCCTTTGACAGTGGCACCAGGGGAAATTTGGGAGAAGCAGTGGTTGGCACTTCCCATGAAGCCAGCCTCAAAACTCCCATTTAATAACCCATTGTAAATCTTTTTTGTACATAGATGTATCTAAACCCTTCCAGAGCCCTCTATCTGTTTTGAAATATGTTGGTATTACAGTACCAACAGGAGAGAGCTAATGCTCAATTGTTAGCTCAGCTTCCTGGCCCTCTGATCAAGGAGCTAAATATGTTTTCTATCCCTGTGCCTGGATCAGCCAGGGATTCAACAACTCAGTGGCCTGGGGGGAGCACCAGCAACTGCAACAATGGGGCCATAGACAGCCCATAATGATTGACTTATCCCTGCAGTTCAATGAAATGAGCATATAATTTGTGGTTGGCAGCCAAGGTTATGCGCACCAGCTCCACCACCGACTAGCCACGGGCCCTTGGGAAAGTCTCTTAAGTTTTCTGAGAATTTGGTTAACATATCTGCTCTCAAGAGATTTCCATCAGCATACCTACTGTGCCTATCTCACAGAACCACTGGGAGGACTAAGTGGGGCATATGTGAAAGTGCTTAATGAAGTGTAGGCAAATGTTACCTGTCATCATTAGGTCTAAAACTTCCAGTCACTTGTAATTTCCTCTTGATTTAAGTTCCTATCCCTGGCCCTCCAGTTTAGGGAGAGGAGAGACTAGAATTTAAATTTAATTAGCACCATTCTCGAACTGGTAGTCTATCAATTTTGAGTTGTGCCTCCCTATCAGTAAAAATGTGAGCTCTTACAACTAATTCTGTTAATCTATTTATATGTAAATGCTATATGTGTACTGTTGCACTAATGTATTATGTGCAATATAAAACCTACATGGAAAAAAATGTTAAAAGACAGAAAATAAATACAAATAGAAAATTCCACACTCCGTTGGATCATTTGGCACACACCTTGGCATGTATCACCTACCCACCCCCATTTCAGAGACTATTGCTCTAAACAGGACTCATGGTGGGCTCCAGGGGAGAACAGGACATCAGTGAACTCCTGAAATAGAGTGCTAAATTTTGTGTGTGTGTGCATATTTATTGGAAAAGGGTCCACAACTTTCTTCAGCTAAGCCAAGGGGTACATGACCAAAAAAGATGTTATAAACCAATAACCAAAAGAAGTACTACCCACTTCATTAAACCTGGACTTTTCTGAACTAGACTTTCATAGCTCACCTTGGGTCTCATACTCAACACGCTGCTTCTCCTATCCTAAGACCCAAGAGAATGAACCAACAATGGCCCAAATTAAAATAGAGGTTTGTCATTCATTCTTTCACTTCGCTGCTATAGACCTCTACCCTATGCTTTAACAAGTCTTCGCACATGCTTTATGACCCAGCCTTATACTCTGCAACATCAAAATGCACCTGTCCACAGAACTTCTTCAAATGAGAACAAAGTCAATAATGGAGATCAATTAATGAGTTATGCCTTTTAGGTAAAATATGCAAATGTAAGTTATATTTTTTTTTTTTGAAAAAAAGAAGTTTTAACCTAAAAGGGATTAAAAATCTGGGCACTATTAGAGGTTGTAAGGACAGTAATAGGAACATGTTTTTCAGGGACCCTCAAATCACCTCTTAGAACCAAAATGTCTCCTCTTCATCTGGCTGCTCCCAAGCAGAGCTATTATTCTGAGTCCAAGGTGTAAGAGTAATCTTGGCCAGAATTAGCAATCCTAATGGATGCTAGAAAGGTATCTTTAAAACTACAATTCACTACATATTTAAAGATGTACTTTATTATTACTAATCATAAACACTAAATGTACTTTTCTGCTAAAGTAAATATTTTTCTGCTGCAGCATTGCTGTTGGTGTCCACTGAATAATTAACCATAAACAGCATGGAAAAAAAACAGAAACGATTTTTTTTTTCATGGAATCTATTAATGCCAGGCAGGATAAGAACACTCACTCACAAACCACTGTGCTGAGTGGATGGCCTTTCTCTCCCTACTGGATGTCACTTCAAGTTCACTGCTCCCCCTGCTGACTGGATAATAGAACACCCCAGTCTTTTAACACTGCCACATGCACAACATCAGAGAATGAAAACTCGGATTTAGGAGGAGAAAATAGAACAGTTTCCTGTGCTTATTTCCTGTCTGCCCCAGACACACAGCCTTCTTTCCAGATGGAGAGATAGTGTCCATAGTGGTCTACCTTATGTCCTCAATGCTCCCTTTTTTTAACTTACCCTCTCTAATCTATCCTTAATATCTCTCTCACAGAGCTAATAAATGGAAGTCCCAAGGAGAAAAACATAAAGCTCAAAAGGAGAATGGCCTTTTGGGTGAGCAGTGCTGCCCAATGCTGCAAATGTTGCCCCCAAATACCGTGAGTAATCCTTCAGGATTTAAGCAAGAGGTTTTAAGGATTATACGGAACAGAGAGAAGAGGATGTGCCAGAAAGAACAGGAGCTTAGTAAGCCGAGCTATCTGGATTTAAATCCTGTCTCCACCATTTCATCATCCATAAAATGGTGATAACGATGGCACTACCCATCGGACTGTTAGGATCGGAAGCAGGAATGCATAGCAGCTTGTGAGGTTGGTGTAGAGAAAGTACCCAGCACCACTGTTATCATTATCCCTACAAGGCTGGATCTTCGTGAAAGCCCCACCCCTTTTTTTTGAATTTTATTTTATTTATATTTTTATACAGCAGGTTCTTATTAGTTATCCATTTTATACATATTAGTGTATAAATGTCAATCCCAATCTCCCAATTCAACACACCACCACCAGCCCCCGCCACTTTCCCCCCTTGGTGTCCATACGTTTGTTCTCTACATCTGTGTCTCAGTTTCTGCCCTGCAAACTGGTTCATCTGTACCATTCTCCTAGGTTCCACATATATGCGTTAATATATGATATTTGTTTTTCTCTTTCTGACTTACTTCACTCTTTATGACAGTCTCTAAATCCATGCACGTCTCTACAAATGACCCAATTTTGCTCCTTTTTATGGCTGAGTAATATTCCACTGTATATGTGTACCACATCTTCTTTATCCATTCGTCTGTCAATGGGCATTGATGGGTGGCATTGGTTCCCTCCCTGTTTGTTGTTTGGCCTCAGGCGACCCAACACTGGAACCTACCTGGGCTCTGTGGTGGGGCTAATGGTGAACTCTGGGAGGGCTCACACCAAGGAGTACTTCCCAGAACTTACGCTGCCAGTGTCCTTGTCCTCACAGTGAGACACTGCCAGCCCCCGCCTCTGCAGGAGACTCTCCAACACTAGCAGGTAGGTCTGGTTCAGTCTCCTATGGGGTCATTGCTCCTTCCCCTGGGTCCTGATGCACACACTACTTTGTGTGTGCCCTCCAAGAGTGGAGTCTCTGTTTCCCCCAGTCCTGTCGAAGTCCTGCAATCAAATCCCGTTAGCCTTCAACGTCTGATTCTCTAGGAATTCCTCCCCCCATTTCCAGACCCCCACGTTGGTAAGCCTGACGTGGGGCTCAGAATCTTCACTCCAGCGGGTGGACTTCTGTGGTATAAGTGTTCTCCAGTTTGTGAGTCACCCACCCAGCAGTTATGGGATTTGATTTTACTGTGATTGCACCCCTCCTACCATCTCACTGTGGCTTCTCCTTTGTCTTTGGATGTGGGGTATCTGTTTTGGTGAGTTCCCATGTCTTCCTGTGGATGATTGCTCAGCAGTTAGTTGTGATTCTGGTGCTCTCACAAGAGGGAGTGAATGCACCTCCTTCTACTCCACCATCTTGAACCAAATCCTTCCCTGAAAACCTTTAACTACATTGCTAAGAAAAGTAATCACCTTTCTACAGGTACTATCTTCTCTGACAGCAGTGGCCTAAAACGGCAACACATCTACAATTCAACTACTACACTTCAATTTTTTCTACCACAAATAGATTCTAGCAAACTTCCAAACCCTCACAACTTTTGGTGAATACTTCTCCACAATCCAATTTTTTAAAGTACTTTTATCAAAAGCTTGAAAATCTTTTCAATTTTTTATAACAACAACAAAATAATAATAGTTTCACTCTGACAGTTAAAAAAATAAAAGAAGTAAAATTTCTGACAAATAGAACAAACTTGCATTTAATTGGTCTCTGCCCTATGCCATTAGGTTCTTCCAATTTTTGAGAGAAAGTTTCTGAGCATAGAAATGGCCCTTTTGCTCATTCGGAAGCCAGCTTTTCTACACAAATCGGCTATAACTCATACATGTTGAATTATCCAAACTTCTGACACTTAATTTTCACAAGTTGATTTTCTAAAACTTTGTCTCTGGCAGTGGAAATCCTAACTCAAGAGTTATTAGCACAAGAGATGATCATAATTATTAAATTCATGTCCTCAGGGAAATTTCTTGGCCTATATAAATTTACTCAAGGGTTTTAACATCATTAAATCACCTATTATTGCCAGTGCTTTGAATGTCTATATGAGTAATATTATAAGTGGATCCACTTCAAGGAAACATAAAAGAAGCTCTGATTATAGCTATTTCCAACATGGTTTTTCTATCACTGATTATAAGCCTCCTTTCCGTTATAATACAGAAGTCTAAAATAATTTCAAAAACTTTATCAATGTAACTAAATTAAACTTTCCATCTGCTACTTTGCTCATCATGATATGTTCCTAATCAAAAAAGGTAAAAAGACCTTCTTCAGATAACATCTAGAAAATTGCCCATTTAACCATTTTTCTGGATTATTCACAACAGATATTTACTTTTACTTATTGCTGGGCATGCTATTAAAATAGAGTGAACTTATGGTCAATCTGAAGTGCCATATGTTTTCTTAGATTTTCTTCAACTAAACTATTACAATAAACACTCACCTTGCCATCATAAATTATAAAAAGAGCTGTGCTTTTCTTCTCTCAAGCTTGGGAAGGCTATCTATCAAACAGAGTACAAAGTCCACTAAATCCTTTGAACCTTTGAAGAGAGAAAGACAAATCAATGCCAAAACTGATGTGCCTTCTCACCAATACACAAATTAAAGTGTGTATTTTATAAGATTTATAGGGTAACTGAGCTCTTTTTATTATCATTTCTGCTAGGTATCTGTCAAGTGAGTCTAATTCAGTAAAATAAATTGATACGTTGGGAGAAATCTCTAGTCTCCATTCTAGGTTGGGGAAAGAAACATGCAGACAGTTTAGTCACCCTATACCACTTGTATTAGGATTTAATTGGTCTGAAATATTGTTTTAAAACTCCCTTGGTGATTGTAATATGCAGCCAGTCATGAGAAAAATTGTACTAGACTAAAGCCACAGTAAAATCACTGGTAAAGTTGGAAGTATGTGAATATGTGCCTTTTTCTAGGAAGAAAGTGTGCAATACTTCTCAAAGTTCTTCCAGACCACACATAATATCTACCTAATCAGAACTGCTGGGGGTGGAGCCAAGGCATCTGGTATTTTCAATGAGTAGTGAGGTGATTCTCATGTACTCCCAAAGTTTGGGCACCATTGGTTTATTGCTGTCATCATATTATTGACATATTCTTGGATGATTCTGTGCCCCTTTCCCCAAAAACTATTAGGACCACAGCTCTAAAATCATGGGCTCTCTAAGCTGCTTTAAATGAGAACATGTAATGGCTCATTGAACACATGAGCAGTTAATTTGGGAACAGTTGCAGCATTATAAATGTGCTTACTTATTGCAAACCCAATTAATCCAGTCAGGAGGAATGTTAATTACAAAGGAGTTTGGAAATTAGCATGAGTGCTTGACTAAATGCCTATATTTTGACCTATTATATTGTCTGTCTGGTAATTTATTTAAAAAGTAATTCCATAGGGGCTTCCCTGGTGGCGCAGTGGTTGGGAGTCCGCCTGCCGATGCAGGGGACACGGGTTTGTGCCCCGGTCCGGGAAGATCCCACATGCCGTGGAGCGGCTGGGCCCGTGAGCCATGGCCGCTGAGCCTGCGCGTCCGGAGCCTGTGCTCTGCAACGGGAGAGGCCACAACAGTGAGAGGCCCGCATACCGCAAAATAATAATAATAATAATAATTCCATAGGAGGTCTCATGTATATATGTGCATATATCTCACATTCCAGGACTGAGTTTGTAATCTTGGAAATACCCTAATTATGAAAATGCACAGCTTTAGAGGTGGCTACTCTGGTATTTCAAATAGCATTATTGAAATCTATACCAGAGGATATGTTAATTAGCATAAAGGATGTTAAAAATAAATTTTCATTGTTGACAAAATGGTCTTGAAGCTATTTTGACTAGCTAATAAACATTTAATATTAACAAAATTTGGGCTAAGCCTTACTCTGCTTATAACATAACACTTAATAGCAAGATTGTCAAGAAAAGACAAATAGTCCAATCTATTTTCAACCACCAGAGGCTACCTATATTTACCCCAAACTCTTGAATCACTAAACTGGCTTAGATCAGTTCACATAATGACTCCCCCCCAAAACTGAGAAATGGCACAAGATGGCCAAGAAAACAACACATAAAGCAAAGCTGTATTTAATTTATTAAAAAAAATAGAATAATGCACAAGACAATAACTGTATTTCTCTAGGAGCAGTGGAATATCAATCCAAACAAATCCAGATATAGCAGAAAGCAATCGGAAGGCTTCCAAAGCTGCCAAGAAACTCTCTCCTAATTTGGGAACAGCCAAGATTTACTAGGTCTGTGTGCTTTTATGGCCCCTCCCCCTTGGACATAATTTAAAAGATAGAGGCAGAGGCTTAGCCAAGGTGGGCCATTCCACTCCTCTCCTCTGAGGATTTAAAACTTGGAGTGGAGAATGACAGAGACTGACAGCCACTGAAGTTGAGGCATGCTAATGACAATACTCCAGAGACAACTATGTACTTCTGCTGATGAGGTCCCAGAGCTGTACTAGTGTGGGGTTGTTCTTTGAATTATGAAATAATCCAGTATCCTTCCACAAACTTTCTTTTTTGCTTAAGTTAGAGAAAATTGGTTTCTGTTATGTAAAACAAACAAACCAAAAAACCAGTTTTGATTAACACGCCTAGTAAAAAGAATACGGTAAAAATGGGGGAATATGGGACAATCTTACTTATTCTAAGTAGATACTTAGAGTTAATAGAAATAAGAATCAAACATTTGAATGGTTTTAGAAAGTATCCAGAGAAAGAACACTGTTGGAATACAATTCTCTAAGGGTTTATGGTGTTTCTGCAAAATGTCTTGCAAAAGCACTGACTATCTTTGTTTTGGACTATCTTTTCAAGGATGCTTATATAGTGATAGTGAACAGCCTTGGAAGACAGAGGTAGTGTCTCCCTCCAGAGTGGAGGGCAAGTTACTATCCAGTATAATAAAGATGTTTTCCTACAGGGCAAATGTCAGGCAGGTTTGCTTAAAAGATTTGGGTTCCCTATGCTTGGTGTTCCTCAGTTGTGACACATTCATCAAGTTGCCCTGCATGCCCCCATGGGACTTGGGGTCAAGAGGACCAGAAGTAAACATAAAAATCATGTTGCTTGCCTTGCCATGAGTAATAAAGTCCTTTGTCTCTGACCCAGAAGTCACACGTCTTCTGCCAGCATCTATTAAACCGTGGCAGGCTCACATTGTAGCCTTAAAGGAGAGAAAATTTCAGACCCTTCACAATTCTTGACAAACATTTCAAAGAAGAATTCATATCATAATGAAGGTGCATCAGTTCTGTATTCCCGTATTTCAAGTTGCCTAGCAACTAGTTGGTCACCATTGATCTGACAATCTGCAGTAATGAAAGACCATGCTATGTAGAAAAGTGTGATTGAACTATATGCTTCTAGATGACAGAGATTGTCTGATTCATCTCTGTATCTCCTTTACCACCTAGCCCAATACCTAATACAGACTGCATGCTCAATGATTTTATGTTGAACAAATTATTAAATGAAAGAATTATTGACTATTAAAATAACTCTGCTGGGCTATGTATAGAGCTGTAGTAAATAAGATAGTTTTAAATCTGTATAATAGGTACTTTTCCTCAGAATCATTCTGTTTCTTCAGGTTCACTTAGATGTAAATAATAGAGGTCCACTCAAGGAAGTTTAAGAGACAGGGTGATGCATAGAGGAATAAGAGCAGGAAAGGTAAACAGCTCTGCTGAAACTGGAGCTGGAATGTGGCTGTTTAAGGTAGCTTTAGAGATCTCAGGAGCAGGAATTTGACTCTTTTCTCTACAGCTCCACCACTAATCTGGCTCATTCATATTCTGCATGTTTGTCCTTTCAGATCTGCTATTAATTGGCAATCTTTTTTTTAAAAAACTTGCTATTCTAATTCCCTAGGGAGACATTCCAGTGCAGTTCATATATCCCTTGGCAGCCTATTAACTTGTGACCTTTGAGTAGACATCCCATCAACTATGATCTTTAAAGTCATGTGGTATAACAGGTGACCACCTAGGCACCAGAAGCCATGGGTGGGGCAATTTTTAAAGGGGGTGAGCGCATGAAAGGCCATTCTACTTGAACGTATGTTGCCTATCTATCCTTCTCACCCTCTTCCTATCACTTCTTTCTCTTGAAAAATATGTATATTATATTTCATGTGGTTTGAGTATTATTTTTAATACTAAGTGTTCTTACATATTAGTTTTTATTTAAAAATGCTTACACCAGAAACCTTGTGAGAGAGGGGACAAAGAATGTGAGTTAAAAAATAAACGACTAAAGGTCATTAAACATGCAAAAAGACTGTTCAATTCCTCTAGCAATTAAAGAAATAAAAAGTAAAACCTCACCTGGTCTATGGCTAGGCTTCTTTTGAAAATAATAATGTTTTAGCCAAAAGATCAGCCTCATATATAGTTGACATGATATATACAGTGATATATATAGTGACATGATATGACTATGACATATATAGTCTCATATATAAATTGGTACAAAATTTCTGGAGAGCAGTTTATTAGTATGTATCAAAAGCCTTAAAAATGTTTACACTTGACAAGTCATTATTCTACATCTAGGAATGTATCCTAGGAAATGAATCCTTGATTTTTCTAAAGATTTTTGGACAAGGAGAGTCCACATGAAGAGTTTCTCATAAAGCTGTGAGACCCTGGTTTTCTTTCTACTGTGCAAGTCAGAGCAACGCACAGCTATCCTTCAATGCAGCTGTTCAGAGCAACCTAAGCTTTGAAGGAGAGCTATGCCAGTCTGAAGGACAAGCACATGAATCACAGAAGTCTTTGAGAAATGCCGTGTCCTTCTTCATCTGAAGAATGAAGCCAACAGAAAGAACTGGAACACTGCAGCTCTCAAAAAAGCCACAGCAAATACACTCTTTGAACTGGCTCATGTGACTAAGCGCTAATCCAATCCTCTGAACAGGAGGTGTCATGGCAAGAAGCCTCCACAATACCAAAGATTGTATTTAAAATGTATGTTTTATTGCCCCCTCTTCCATTGGAGGCAATCTCCAATTGACTATTGTAAAGTCACATTCCCCTAGCTTCTATATCTCACCAGCATGAAAGTGTTAAAAATGCCTGAAGGAAAGACACTACAACAGCAGTAGGTACATGTGCAAAAATAATGACTGACCATCACATCATATCTTGGGTGCAACAGTCATCATAGCCTTATTTACAGCAAAACATTGGAAAGTAATCAAATATCTAAAAAATAGTGGATTGGCTAAAGTAGATATGGCACATCCATATAATGGATTGCATTGCAGTTATTTAAAATGTTCTCAAAGAATACTTAATGATATGAGAAAAAATGAATAACCATATACTAAAACAAGTAGATTACAGTGAAGTTGCATCTCATACAGGAGATAGGTTTTAAATCACCACATGATAAAAAAAATCTCATGTGGTTAAGACTACCCTTGAAAATCTCCAGTTTGGACACCAAATACTATAACTTCAACACAGTTTTTCTTTTTAGTATCAGAATAGATAATTGTTTCTGCGATTGAGCATCAAAGCAGTTGGCTTAAGTTTTGACCACATTGTAGAAAAATGTGTATTTTTACCATTAGAATCATAGTCAGTGTAGCAAGATGCACATACTATAAGAGACAGAGAAATTGAGAATGAATGAGGAAATAGCAAATTCCTATCCCCTATCTCATGCTTATTCCAGGGCATACACTCATGAACAAAATGAACAGGAAATTTAAAAAATCTATTTAAATTGTTCTCTCTCTCACACAGGCAGACTAAAATTCACATAAGTTAAAAGTAGTGGGACTTCCCTGGTGGCACAGTGGTTAAGACTCCGCACTCCCAATGCAAGGGGACCCGGGTTCGATCCCTGGTCAGGGAACTAGACCCCACATGCATGTCGCAACTAAGAGTTCACATGCCACAACTAAGGAGCCCGCAAGCTGCAACTAAGGAGCTGGCGAGCTGCAACTAAGGAGCCTGCCTGCCGCAACTAAGACCTGGTGCAACCAAATAAATAAATAAATACTTTTTTAAAAAGTAGTGACTATCTACATAAATCATTATATAAGTCCAAGTTTGTTTAAAATTTTTCATTTTATAAAGACATGCATAAAAAATCCAGAAAGGATATATGTAAACATCTTAATAGCCATCACCCTTAATGAGACCTGAGTATTGTCAGGTTTCTTTCCTTTCTCTTTCTGAATTTTTCAAAAAAATGTAAATGAATATTTAATATTTCCATTATCAGAAGAAAACTGATTATTTTTAAATGATACTCAAAAAACATAGATGATGTCTTTAAAACTAAGCCTTATTTTATTACAAATGCTTAACAATATGTAGTTTTTGGTGTGCAATTTCTGTATCCAAAGAACAAGGATTTGGTTAAACAAACTACTGCTGAACATGACAGAAACAGAAGAACACATTTATAATTCAGGAATTTCAATCAACAAACAGAATTCTATTAGTTCACCTCAGTAAAGCAGTGCTATTAGGGACTATTGAACAGAACTATACAACAGCCTCCTATGTTGAACTGGACATTCAAACGTACCTGTCAAAAGAAAAGAAGGGTTCTATCTAGACATGGATTATATAAATATTCATAGTCTACAGTAAATTACCTTAGGAGGTGCCTTCTGAGCTTCCATAAATTCCTATCCTTTATGCGTTTCCCTAAAATATCATTAAAACACCTATTACAGCAATACTTTCTCTCCTTCATTCATAAAAGATGCATAGATGCACTCATGTAATAAAGGAAATTTCTCACTGAAACACATATATCACTCTAGTAAGGCTGTTTCAGTGACTGAAAAAAATAAATGACTCATATGATAAGGATTTAAAAGACAGGTCAATTAAAATAGTTCTTTGATTACGTAAAATTACCGGTGGTTGATCCATTGTGTCAGATGTGAAATGAGATCAAACAGTAAGTTTTAAATTCTCAACATTAAATTGAATTAATAAATTGAGCAAAGACATGGTTCAAGTAGGATTGAAAGGTTCTGCTAAAACCAGACTGTTAGATACATTAGCAACACAGCTACAAAGACCGAATATCTTATCAGAAAGCAGTATAGGCTGTGGAAAATTAATAGATAGTGCTAGACCCCATCTTGGTGTAAAATTACATGGAAGGGATTAGGAAGTGAGGGGAAGGTAATTAAGTAGAAAGAACAGCCGGAAAGAATTGAAAAGCGAAAGATCAGATGGTCTGAGTTTGAACCCCTCACCATCTGCTGGCAATCATCAAAATTTATTTGATCTTATTGTGTATTTACTTTGTAAAAGAGAATAAAATAAAACTTCATTCTAATGAATGAATAGGTGAGATGCAAGGCAAATGCCTATTATAACAGAGCTCATTACTATGGCAAGCAAAATCATTACCATTGAAACATAACAAATACAATTAATGCAATTTAATTGTTCCATCTTCGTCCACATCCCTGACATCAGCATCATAAAAAGGTTCTCATGTTTTCCTGGCTTTCTGTGATTTAGTCAGAGGGCTTTGTCTGCAATTTTACTGTCATTGTTTATTGTATGTCTGTCCATACAATTTGCTCTTGTAAAATTTCTGAGTGACTGCATGTATCCATTAGGAAAGTAGGTCAACCAGCCACTTAGTTTCCCCTTCTAATCGACATCGGCACCTGTCATTTCAGTATCAGTTAAGAATGTTACTATCTACCCAGTTATATAAAGAAGAAAACTCAATTCTTTCCTCGGCTTTACCTCTGGCCCCTGTATTCATTCAACAAAATCGTTCTAAATGTTTTTCCTACATGCTTTACCATTTAAATATTTTGGTGCTTCCTCCACTCTTTTTCACCTGTGCTGCAACCTTTCACTTCAGGCTTTCATGGTGTTTCACCTTAACTACTACCTGTCTTTTTTCCTGTCCCCCTCAAATCCATCTTCCATCACACAGAGAAAATACAAATCTGACCTTTCAATTCCCTGTTAAAAGATTTCTGTTTTCACAGTACTTACAGGATAAAGTCAAAAGGCATCTGTGTGGTCTATGAAACCCTTAACCACGGTGTCCCCTGACAATTTTACTTCTCTAGCTCTTCTCTCCCATCTCACAGTTTATACCCTTCAGCAAAACCAGAGTGAGTAATTTATAAAGCAACTGCTAATAAATAATTAAGCAATTTTTATTATAATCAATGTATGACATGCCTCAGGGACAAGTATTTTCATTCATTCTTTAGGCCTGTGCCATGCATTACTATTTTAAAATTAGCTGCTAGGGTTTTAGAGTGAGAGCCTTGCAAGTAAGGCAGAACAGACTACACAGCCAGCTGTCACACAGGAGCATCTGTGTAAAAGGTCTCCATACAGCTCAGCGAGACTAGCAGATACATCATCGTACACCTGGACATATATTAGTATTGCCTGCCAGTCAGGTAGTGTGCAGCTACACAGGAGAGCTGTATATTTTCCTTTACTAAAAAATGATTGAGACAGTGTTTTCCTTTGTCTGTATCATCTTTCATGTACCTAGCAACACACTTTTAGGATGCCGGATATTTGAAAGTTTTATCAGAAAAGGATGGCTGCATCAAATCAAGGGTTTAATTTAGTTCTGAAGTTGCTTGAGGAAAATAAACTGATGTGAGGTTTTTAATTTTAAAGTTACATTTGCATTGCGGATGGACTATTTAACAGTTCACATAATCAATAAAATTACTGCTGAAGCCAAGCTTGTGTTAATGAGATATTCTAATATCTGGGTAAGTGGTTTCCCTCTGAAAAGTCATCTCATGTTTGCTTGTTTGTTTAAGTTTGTTAAACATAAGAAGCTACCTTCTTCTGATGAAATAATAGTTGAATGTCTCCACAAAGTAGTCAGCTCCTTGCACATGATGTTAATTTCCTTTTAGGGACTAACATATCTTGGTAAGTGGAAATATTCTACCCCCCTCCCCACACCCTCCCACCTTAGAAAAGAATGTGCAGATCCAAATTTGTGCAAACTGGTTTAAAATGCTGATTCATTACTATGCCAAATGCCAGTGAAGAGATATTTTTAAATGTCTTGGGTATTCTATACACCTATAAATGGATGAAATAAACATTGAGCCAGTAAAATGTGAACACTCTGAATTTTTTAAATATTAAATTTTCTTTTTAGAAAGAAAAGATAAGAGTTGTATGTATTTTTTATAGTACAGCACACTTTTTTACTATATACTTTTAAGAGCTCTACTGAGGTAAAATCAATACAAAATAAACTGCACATACTTAAAGAAAACAAATCAATGTACATATTTGATATGTATGTATTATAATACTTTACTGTTTCTAGTTAAAAAATTAGAAATGAATGAAGAAGGAAACTATCAGCTATATCCATTGTACTATAGATAATCACAATTAAAACTTTAGGACATGCCCTTCCACGTTTTCAAAAATCTATTCATATACATGTATGAATAAAATAGATACAGGCTTCTACTTCAATCAATTTGGGAACAAACTACTTATACTGCACATAGTTTTTCATCTTTTAAACTAAAGTTTTCATGAATATTTTCCACATCAATAAATATCTTCCTAAAGATTACATATATATGTGCATATATATATGAAATGTACATTTTTGTTTATCAGTAGTAAAATTATTACAAAATGAATGATGAAGACAATAATCACCTTTAACTAGGAAATACAATCATAGAAATAACCATACAAATAATTGTGTGGTTACACTATTACACTCTCAAATAATTTTAATCTACATGTATGAATTATGAATATACCTATAACATATTTTTATCTTTATTAAAATAGTAATAAAACTACATGTATTATTTTGTACCCTAATTTTAAAGGAATTTTATACATTTGCAATTTTTTTGTTTTAAAAAATTTAAAAATACAGAAGTGAATGAAGAAGGAAATTATCACCAATAATTCTGGTAGTATAGATAATCACTATTAAAACTTTGGAATAACATCCTTCTGGAGAGATAGATAAAGATAAAATTGTTTTATTACTTAAACCTTATTTGTAATCTAAATTCTATATGAGCATTTTTCCGTGTTATTAAACATCGTTTTAAGGAATAATTTTAAATAGCAGAATAGTTTTATAATATGGAGTACTTTTGTCTGTATCATCTTTCATGTACCTAGCAACACACTTTTAACATGCCAGATATTTGAAAGCTTTATCAGAAAGGGAAACATCTATCAGAAAACACTGAGTGCTACAACATCTTTTAAATCTTGGCCATTTTATAGCTAAATTTTTCAGTTTTAAAAACATGTATAGTTCTTTGATTAGTAATGAGGTTAATTTTCTTTTCAAATGCTCATAGGCCTTTTTTTTAAAGTCTTATTTATTTTGTCAGTTCTATACACTATAAATATTTTTCCCAGTTTATCATTTGCTTTTCTGTATTTATACACAGAAGTTTCCAATATTTTCCTTTATAATTTTTTCTTTTGCTTTTTTGCTTAGCCTAAATATTAATTTATATGTTTTTAATTTAAAATTTTATTTCATTGTATATTTTTAATTTTTCACATCTGGAATGTATTTGGTAAATGATGTAAGGTAACCAAGCATCCTTGCACATGAATTTGAAATGGCATCTTTATCTCATAATAAATTCTTATGTATGCATTTGAATTTAAAATGTGTGCTAGTGGAGTGATGAAAGCTGCAGTTCAATCTCCAGGCTTTTGTTCCTTTTGTATCTTTTTAGTTAAATGTGGCATTGATTTAGGGTAGTGCTTTTTTTTTTAAACATTATAGAGTGCTGTTATAAGCCTTACATTTCGATTTATATACAAACATATAGTTATTTTTCCTCTTCAGATTTATATTTTCTTTTAAAGCAATACAAGCTTTCTGTAGAAAAAAAAATGTTACTAAATAAAAGTGTAAAGAAGCAACAAAAATTATTTTAATCCCTCTTAATCTTAGTACTCAACAGCAACCACTGATAACACTTAGGCATATTTAATTCTGAGATTTTTTTTCTCTCTTCTCCCCTTTGTAGGGGCTATGAGAGATGTAAATAAAGATTTTTAAATGGTTTCAAAATGATGATCTTTTAAAATTTTTCCAGTAGAGCTTTAAAGTGTTCCATAATAATAAAATTCTTTATTCTTCTAGTAAAGTTTAAAATATATTTTTTTAAACCTAAAAATGTAAATTCATACTCTAGAAACAGAAAACAAATAAGTTTTCCTAAATTACTCATTAAAATGGAAATTCTCTATTTCACCAGCGGGTGGCAATCTCAACATATACACAGTTTAGTATTTTCAACAGAACTGTTTGATGCAAAGGGAAAAACTACCTAAAATGTCTGACAACCGTAACTCCAGCAGCTGTTTCTTGCCCTTTAGTTGTGATTAAAAAAAGAAAATGAGAAACCTGCAGGACTAATCACAAGTGAGAACATTACACAACATGGAACAAAATTACCTTGGCTTGATGTCAGCTCAGTGAAAATAAAAGCTATGTGTTAAAATATTATTCCTCATGTGCTCCCAAAGAACACAGTGTTTTAAATATTTCCAGATAGGACTAAGAGTTTATATCAAACAAATGTCCTGCAATTACATGAATTGCAGCTATTGCTAAAAAACAAAACAGTATGAAAAGTAATGGAGAACATAACTGTGATGGGAAAACAGCAAGTTTGAATTGTTAGCAAAACATCCAAAACACACAGCTGAGCCACCATTATAGTTAAAGGCAGTCAGGATAGTAGAAAGCTTGCAAGGGCAGGAAAATCCACATGGGGAAATACTTGCAAATAACAGTCTGAAATTGCACTTATCTCCAATTTTAGAAACAAAAATGAACATAAAATCAAAGTAATTGGTTTCTAAGTGCAAAATTCAGTAATCCCAAACATCAGATCATGAGAAAAAGCAGTTTTGGGCGCTTTCACTGATAGTTTTGATCCACGTATTTATACACTCAGTCTCCAAACCAAATATAGTATAAATATGGCAAATTTTTTATTTTATAGAAAACACCATGGTCTTTTGCATTGGTAATTTAAAATAAATTTAATAGCAAAATCACTTGAGAGAGAGACAGAGAGTGAATCCTCAAAGTATAGGGCAGTCTAAAATTGAGGGTAGGGTTAGCAGCATAGTTGTAGAGTTGATCTTCAAACCAAGTACATGCTCTGAGACAGAGCTCTGAATCCACTCTGTTCAACCCAGTTCCCTCTGAACCCCCCTCGGCTATCTACAGTTTGTTAATTCCCATTTTCTACCTGTTTCTATTCCACTGCTCTAGAGCCTACTAAGACTAGGGGACAAGGCATGGTGAGAGTTTGACTCAGGATTCAACAATGCTGAAGCCCTCTGGCAAACTGGTAGGCACTCCCTCAAGGAGCTCATAAAGACTTAAGAACCTCTAGGGAGAACTATTTGGGAAAAAATAAATGGCAAGGACAATAAAATTGACTTAGAAACAAAGCCATAGTAGCTTCAAGAGTAAGGGCTTCTAAAATGGGTGACTCTTGATGGTAACTACCCCCAATTCAACCTCAGGAACTCATATTAAAACTTGACTATAAATGAAAATCTAAAAAACGGCCATCCTCTCCAATAGCACCTAATATCAAGAAAGGAGACACTCTCATCCACTGCACCATCCATTCCTTTCAACCATTCCTCATATAGTGTAAGGTTTCTAGACTCTTCTCTACTTGCTTCTTGTTATCCGTGTCATTCTCAGGGTGTAGATTCCCATAATTAAACCCAATATTCTAGCAATGAGGAACAAAGCAGGGCTTCTATAAGCTAGGCACCTTTTCTCCATTAATAGGGTACCACAGTCCTTTAGCTTTTTTAGTATTGACCTAGAACATTGAGTAAATATTTATTAGAGATCAGTTTAATGCAAACAGCACTAAAATAGGCAATCTGCTCTCTTAAACGCTGTGAGCCATAGTCAGCAATCTAAGGGGGATTAAAGTTACTCAATAGATGGTGATAGATGAATTAATGCATGATCAAGTGCCAAAATGGGCATTGCAGATTCCAAGAGCTTTAGTAGTTATGAGTCAAGGAGTAGTTTCGGCAGACAGGACTTAACAGCTCACATTCATTGAGTATTTATTTAGTGCCAGGCTCTGTTCCATGTCCTTAGTATGATTTCATTTAATCCTCACATCAACCCTATGAGTTAGATGCTATTATTATCTCCATTTCACAAGCAAGGAAACTAAGGCTTAGAGATGTTAAGTAATTTATCCAAAAGTACACGTTAGTAATTGGGAAGATCTGGTTCTTAAACCTAGATAACATGACTCCATTCTGCTATGCCTTCTCCCTACACAGCTGTTGCACCTTTGGTTTCTCAGTCATGCCCAAAAAAATCAAAGGTGTCTCATTTAGCTTAGTTCATGGTGGCTGCTTTCTGATCTTCAGGGACTTATACTTCTACGCTCCCTTTTTTATGTGAAAACAGGCAAACTGGCTGTAATGAAACAGCCTGAATCTTTGTCACATCTGAGTCCGCTGCATTCATGAGGATCCAGCCCACACTGACAGGTTAGGGCTCCACGAAAATGAGCAGCATAAACATCAAAATAACCCATAACAGGGCTTCCCTGGTGGCGCAGTGGTTGAGGGTCCGCCTGCCGATGCAGGGGACGTGGGTTCGTGCCCAGGTCCGGGAAGATCCCACATGCCGCGGAGCGACTGGGCCCGTGAGCCATGGCCGCTGAGCCTGCGCGTCCGGAGCCTGTGCTCCACAACGGGAGAGGCCACAACAGTGAGAGGCCCTCATACCGGAAAAAAAAAAAAAAAACCATAACAGAAGATTTATGAAAAGTGTTGATATTATGATCCACTTCTGACTTGGGGATAGTAACACAGATAATTCAAACTATTTACATCTTTTTCACTCAAATAACAAGCAAGACAGAATGCAAATTGTGGGTAATGCGCTGCAATAGACAGTATGGGTATTCACTGCAGGGTTTGGAAAACGTCTGTGGATCTTTGGAAGCAGGTATACTTCTTAACATCTTTTTTATTATGACTTAAGGTTTTTAGCCCAAGCACACAAGTCTAGTGGGAGAGGTGAGTGTGGAAAGTACTACATACCACCAAAGGGAAATACCCCAAAAGGAAAAAATCCTCCCCACAAAATTAGTTGAGAATATTTATATTAAATGAAAGCCAATAACTCTAGACCTATTATGATCATATTCACAGCCTCAGGAGGACAATGCTATGAATAATGATAAAGTAGAAAGAACTCTTTCTACAGTAATAAAATATTAGTCTTTTTAATACTGTTCTTGGGGAAGGGGGAATAAAACAAAATTTGTCAGCAAACATGAATAATCTCTATTAGACTAATGAAAAGTGAAAAAAAGCTACCAAGAAAAAGTGATTTTTATGTCCTTTGTTAAATAACTTAAACATTTATCTAGACAAGTATCATATTTAAGGAGCCAAAGTCAGCCTCAAAGGGAACCAGCTGGCCATGAAATATAATCTCTTTAGCTGGATGGAGGATAAACAGTTTAGTCCTTCACGCAGAACACGCAATGAAGATAGAAAGCACATTGCCCTGGGATTTGTCCGGAGCAGGTGTCAGCAGCCTCTGTGAGATGGCTGCCAAGTCTTTATTTATTCATTCTCTCATGAACTGGAAGAGGGAAGGGTTCTAGTATCTTTAGGTCACTCACACACACATGCCCAGAAGTGGATGCGCTTGGAGACAGCTAGGTTAAATCTATAACCAGAAACACTATGAAAAACAACTGGTTTATGTTTGCTGCTCCACCAAAAATGTGGAGACAGGGCATTCCCCCCAAAAGAAACTCTCTTCCCACAATTCCAGTTACTGATCCTAAGGCCTCTTTACAGTCCTCAAGAATTTCCTTTCATAATGCAAATACCCTTAAGACAGACCACAACTTACATTTATTATTGCAAAAGCCTTAGTAAAGCTGACAGACAGATAACATTCAAGCATAGTTATGATGTTATGACCCAAAGGGAGAACAATTCAGCTCTATGTGTTTATCCGGTTCCATCAGTGTGGGTGTAGGAGGCAGAGTGGAAGGGAAAGGCAAAGAGTGTTGTTGGTTATGAAAGGCAGTGGCTGCTTATTTTCTTGCTGTTCTATTTTTATCTGTGTTAAGCTCTCAGAGGAAGGTGTAATAAATCCGTTTTGAGGCTGGAATACCATACTGCAATCATATTTTGCACATATTGATACTACTGGGTAGGTCAGTAAACAAGAATAATTGAGTTCTGACCAGAAGCAGAGCACAGTATCCAGGATTTATGGGAACAGCAAACAATATAGTTTGGTTTACCTCTAGTTTGCTAGCAAACTATTTTTGACTACTATTTACCTACACACCAGAGCCAAGTGGAGCAATGCAATTAAAGTTTTCCAGGTCATCATAATAAATAGAGCCTTAAGTGTACTTGGATCGATTAATGAAACGTTTACTTTTTCTAGTTAGCTCCTATATATTTATATTTCATTTCTTTCTTTTTTTAGTTTGATCCTAAATAAATTTTCTTTAGTCTATACATAAGAAGAGAAATAATATGTAAGATTGATGACAGAATACTAGAGACCGTTAAAAATCTTTATAATTTGATAAATTCTGTAATCAAATAGAAACTCACAGACACCTTTACTTGCTAAAAGTGGGCGTTTTTAGCCTATTCTCCTATTTTCTCTGTCTTCGATATCCAACCACACCTGTAAGACATTTTGCTGTTGTTCTTAACTACCCGATATCCATCTCATGCTGCTTTAAGTTAAACTGCACAGTTTTCCTTGGCAACTATTTATCTACCCTCCAAGTCTCAAGCTGTGCCTTTTGGGTGGCATGCCATTCTGATCCCTAATCAATCAGAGCAAAAGATCCCCCAGGAGATTAGGTCAGGGACCATATGATCCAAATTGGTCCCACTACAGTGGCTCCCAGGATTTATGTGGAAATTGCCAGAGAAGACACTTTCTCCCATTTCCTCTGGACTTGAACATTGGAGGAGTTAGGCCTAGAGCCAGCCTGAGAATGAAGAAAACACAGGGGATAGCAGAATGAAGAGATACAGTATGGCAAAACCAGGTCATGATATTATTTAAGTCCTGTATCAAACCCCTAGATTTTCTGTTACATGAGTCAATAGATTCTTTTTCTTAAGCTATTTAGAATTAACTTTCCTTTTCCACGTCATCAGAAGAGACCTATCTGACATAGAGACCAATTTGGTTGCTTCCTCTTACCCTATGACTATTATATCCTACTTGTTTCTATTCTCTAATTCAGTATATTAGATATTTAACAAAAATACCATATTTTTTGACTAAAGCATACCTTTTTCATACTTTGTGTACCAAGAAACTTTGATGAGTAAGTTGTGATGCTATTGTCTGTACATAGACAAACATCCAAGTAAAGGAGTTTGTCATCGAGTTGTGATTCTGTTTCTTGCAATGATGTCACACACTACACTGTTACACATAGACTTAAATTCAGATTTCAGATATTCACTTAACTTGCTTTCAAAATGATTACTTTATGGGGCTTCCCTGGTGGCGCAGTGGTTGAGAGTCCTCCTGCTGAGGTAGGGGACACGGGTTCGTGCCCCGGTCCAGGAGGATCCCACATGCCGCGGAGCGGCTAGGCCTGTGAGCCATGGCCAGGGAGCCTGTGCGTCCGGACCCTGTGCCCCACAACGGGAGAGGCCACAACAGTGAGAGGCCCGTGTACCACACACACACACAAAAAAAGATTACGTTATGAAACATCACTGAAATGAAATAGTATTGTGATAGAAGAAGGTAAAGATACCTGGCAGAAGTTAAGTGATGCAGTTAAAGGTGTTGGAAATTGCCAAATCTTTTCAATAGATCATCAAATTTTCAAAGCCAGGAGAGATTGGTGCAAACAATACATCCTTAGAAAGAACCACAGTCAGGCCCCCAAATAGCTCTCTGTCAAAAATCTTTGACTGACTTTCAAGAGAAGCTATTTAACTTCTAGAAATACTTAAGTCAATTAAAGATAAAAAGAAAATATGAGTTTAATCAAACAGGAAATACAGACAAAATCCCAGTGCTCTTGCATGTTATAGTATCAGTGTATCAATCCTAAGTATACTAAAGAAGTTACTATCCTAGGAAGTGTCTTTTCCATATGGTGCTACATATGAGTGCCCATTGATGAGAACGATTCAGAAAAGCCTTTAGACTCTGAATACGAAGAAGTGTTATACTCAGACTTTATGAAGCAAAAGACATAAAATGTCACTGTTTACATACATTCATTAACATAAAGGTACTAAACTTCATTTACAGATTCTGGTCTAAGATGCAGACTAACAAACAAAACCAGAGAATAAGAGAAAGAAAGAGAGAGAGAGGAGAAGAAGAAGAAGGAGAAGGAGTAGGAGAAGTGGGGAGGGAGAAGGGAGGCAGAAAGGGAGGGAGGAAGAAAGGTAAAAAGGAAAGAAGAAAGAAAGGAAGGAAGGAAGAGAGAAAAGAAAGAAATTGATTCTTATTAAGAAAGGGAACTCCTGGTGGCCCTGAAACTGTGAGGTGTCACTGAAAGAAAGACTGGCAGCCATAGCAGTGAGCCAAAATCACAGGCCTAAGTTTAAGAGGCATCCATTGTGTGGGAAGCCATCGCAATTGGAAGTCATCATAGGCAGGAAATCTTTGGGGCCTTTATATCTGGAGCATGTCACAGCTGCTGAGCTAAGAAGTCAAGACAGCCATCCTGAAAGAAAATACTGCCCTTGCTATAGCCATGTCATGCAGTATCAGGAGACTTACACATCATCCCCACTGGAAGTCAATTTGGACACCACATAGGAGACTGCCACTGCTTGGCATATATGCAGAAGAATTCTGTCACAGAAGATAAATGTCCAAATAAGATTTACTAATCCCATGGCAACACCACAAAAAATTGTCAACAAGCTCAGTCTTTAAACTCACAAGAAAGAACTTTGACCTAAGGAGATGAGTTAACAGAAAGGATTTCAAAGAATACTTAATACTATAGGAGAAATAAAACAGAAAATTCAATAAAATACATAAAAACAAGTGGTTATGAAATAAGAATAGTAATAATCAGTTAAAAGTTTTTAAAATGAAAAATATACTCATTAATATATACAACTTAATAAATAGACTAAATAACATTTTGGATCTACTGCAGAGTAAATTGCTGAGCTGGAATGTATTGCTGAGGAATTCTTCCAGAACATAATACAGAGGTAATGAGACGTAAACTCTGGAGAAAATTTTAAGAGACAAGGAAAATAGATTCAGAAATTCTAATATCTGACAAAGAATTTCCCTAAGAGGAGAAGAAAGACAAAAAGGAAGAGCTATGGTTGGAGAAATAGAGGCAAAGAATTTCTAAGAACTAAGTGACAGGATTCTTTTGTCAAAAGAGTTCATCAAATGCTACCAGAAAAACAATTCACTAAGAAAAAATCCAGGTCTAGAAACATCAGAGTAAATTTCAGACCATGAAGGATAAGAAGAAAATTCTCTATTTCTCCTCTTCTTCCTCTACCTAATTGGTTTCCTTTCTTCCACTTCTCTTTCTTTGGTGATGGTAGCATGGCAGAAGGCACAGGAGGCAGTAGTGGGCCTGGAGCTGAAGAGGTGGTTGGGCCATGCAGCAAGCAACAGATTCAAGGAGGTGGCAATGGAGACAAGGGCCAAGTAGGCATGACGGGGGAGGATGGAAAGGGGAGTGAGGAAGAGCTGATGATGGAGCTAAAGGCCAAACATATGGCTCCTGTGGTCAGGAGATTAGTTATACACAGAAGGACTGAGAAAAGAAGTAACTATATTAAAGACAATGGGAGCTAGATTTTTCAGTGTTGGAGAAGTGAGTTACAAATATGAAAAGGAGGAAGGCTAGAAAGAGGCCTGAGCTGTTAAATTGGAATTGGAGATATCAATGTGAACTCATGTTTGTTTTATATATTTCTATGGGTAGATATATAAAGACATAGATATGTATATATCGTAATATGTGTGTACATGTAGACATAGATATGTATATATCATAATATGTGTGTACATGTTTATACACACGTGTATATTTTGTACCTTCTATTGAGAGAGTCTAGAAGCAATGACACCCTAGTAACTAACAATGAGCATAAGTGAGTGCCCAGATTTTAGTTTCAAGATTCCATCTTCCTCTAAAGGAACTCAAGGTCCTTGGGAAAAAAACTGATTCCAGGATGGGCGCAAGAAAAGTACAAGATGACCCTGGAATATCTTGGTGTGCCAGAATATAAGAAGGTACTTAAAGAATAACTGGGCAGGGCATGGGCCAGTTGCACAATGGATAACGTGTCTGGTTACAGATCAGAAGAATAACTGGGCATGTCAAAAGTCATAAGTGCCAGCTTTGAAGAAGCTCATACTGGCCAAATCTTAAACAATTTGAGCATTAAAATAATGATAGAAATTGACTGAAACCCAGTGAAAAAAACAGAAATCTCTGAGTTGATACATATACACATACATAAAAGGGGCGATAAGACGAAAACTCTTTCATAGGAGAATTCCTGTTAACAGATGCTGAAAAACAGAAATAGAAAATTACCATATGGCAACAATCGTAGTGGTAATTGATTCAGGTGGGGGTAGTCAATGGATACTAAGGCTTCTGTGTTTGATGAAGAACAGGATATTGGTATAATCTAGTATCTTCCTCCAAACTACCTAACAATTACAAAGGGGAAAATGAAGACTTTATAATGGAGAAATATTGTGGAGACCAACGTGATCAGGGTCAACATCAAAAAGTTAAAAACAGGGCTTCTCTGGTGGTGCAGTGGTTAAGAATCCGCCTGCCAATGCAGGGGACACGGGTTCGAGCCCTGGTCTGGGAAGATCCCACATGCAACTAAGTCCGTGTGCCACAACTACTGAAGCCCATGTGCCACAACTACTGAAGCCTTTGCGCCGAGAGCCTGTACTCCACAACAAGAGAAGCCACAGCAATGAGAAGCCCGCGCACCGCAACAAAGAGTAGCCCCCGCTCTCAGCAACTAGAGAAAACCCGTGTGCAGCAGCGAAGACCCAATGCAGACAAAAATTAAATAAATGAATAAATAAATAAATTTATTTTTAAAAAGTTAAAAACATGACTTTCATAGAAATACAGAAAGAACACACATCAAAGATTTATAAACTGTTTATTTGTAAGTAATCAAAAAATGTTAGAAAAATTTTTACTTTAGGCAATATTAAGAAAAATCATTCAGAACTTGGAAATAAGGCAGCACATCTTTCAATGTTATTAAAGTGCAAAGATCTACCCAAGGATTATTTAAGACAGAGTTCTGCGATTTTTTTCTGTAAGGTACTGAAGAGTATATATTCCTGATCTTGCAAGCCACAGGGTGTCTGTCACAACTACTCAACCGTTTTGTTGTCACACTAAAGCAGCCACAGATACCGCCCCGTCAATACATTAACTAATGGCTGAATTTGGCTCATAGTGAGCTGGATTTGCCTGGCAGGCTGTAGTTTATCAAGCCCTAATCTAGAGAAATATACTTTGTTTGACTCACTATTATTGATTAAAGGTTCCAGATCAGTGAATTTACATATTAACCCATTTTTCCCCCCAAGTGGAAAGGTAAATAATTTCTTTTGTTAGAAAACATAAGCTCAAAGGTATGGTTTGTTGCACTGTAGAACATTAACCAGTTTTATATATAACCCAGAAATTTTATTCTAACAACATTTTATTAAAAAGGTATAAATACACATCTCCTTAAATGTTTTTTGAACTTGTTTTGATATCTTCTTGGGTCCCTCATTAATAAATAAGTTGAATAAAATCTTTGATGTGTAACCATTTTTATGTGAGACATAATTTTACCTTTTTGAAAAGTAAAGTTTAGCGATACAAAGTGTCCTACAGGACAAAAAAAAATGGGTAGAGTTATCATTTCTAATGGAAGGATATCTACAAATTAACAAGACTTCAAAGTGTCCAGACTCTAATCAAATAGTAAAGAGCAAAGTTAAGCACTGGTACACTCCTATATATTATTAAATAATCTATGGATGGTCCTTGGTATCTCCTAGTATGACATGAAAGGATAAGCTTCATTCCCTTCTGCCTTATTTCTCAGTTTGGGGAAGAAAATGTAACAGGAAGAAAAAAATGGGAAACCCCTTATTTAATGTAACATAAGAGGAAATGGGGGGGGAAAGAAACAAGAATCATAATAAATTGAAAATTCAATATATGAGTGCAGAAATAATTCTAAACATATCAGTAATTATAATAAATATGAATGGATTAAATTCTCAAAAATAGATTTAAACTAATCAAGTTCTATAAACAGCAACAACAAAATACCAGGCTAGTTATAATAAAAAGAAACCTGATAGTGCCTGATTAAAAAAAAAAAGAATTGAAGGCAAAAGTCATTAAGAAATGAGGGAACGATGTCATTCATACAAAAGCCATAAAATATAAAACCGCAATCAACATAACATGTATCAGAATGAAGAAAACATACTCAGAACTTGAAAGAGAAACTAACAGATTTATAAGAATAGTAGGAATTTTTAAGATGCCTGTTTCAGATAGCAATAGATCAAGCAGATTCAAAATAAGTATGGACAATGTCTGAATAATATAACTTCACATTTGCTAATAAATATAAATATATACATGTGTATCTACTTATACACTTATATACATACACATACATACATATACATCAGTGTAGTATATATATGTATACATCTATATGAATACATATACACACACACTCAGAGAATAAACATTCTTTTCTAATATAAATAAGAAATTTATGATAAATAACCACAAGCTACCCACAAAGGAAGTTTCAACAAACACACACACAAAACCAAAAAACTAATATTATGCATACCATGCTCACTACCCACAATACAATAAAATTAGGGATATATAACTAAGAAAGCAAAAAAGAAAAGTAAAAACACATGAAATAATAGTAAATAGAGCGTTTATTTTTTGGCTTTCAAAACTATCATTAAATGGATAGTGCATTTTAAATTGATGGCACCTTAAAATTGAAGAAATACAAGCCCAAATCTTTTATTCAAAATTGCAAAATCCAGAAAGCTCTGAAAAATCTGAAGTAATTTTTTCATTTGTTTGGCATCAAAACATAATCTAATCTGAAATTTTTTATAGGAAAAGCTGTTCTGAATTGACAGGAGACCATTTAAAGACTATATTCTACAGAGTGTGAATATTCATATGTTGGTGGCAAAAAAAAAAAAAAATTTCTGAGTAATCAGTACTGCCCCAGGCCCCTCTGGAAGAAGTTACATAATAAATTCATATGAGTTCATGTTACCATTTTAAAATCTAAAAAATTTTCAACTCCAAAACAGACACCAAATCTCAAGTGGTTTCTAAAGGGACTGTAGACTGGTACGGTATTTCTTCTGTATTCTGAACCTAAGAAAAAGCATAATGAAGGGAGCTTGTCAGCTCTAATATCTATTTTTCCACCTCCTAAATGCATCCCAATCAAATATTTTTCTGTGGCAAGACTCCAATTTTATGACTATTATTATATACAAACTATTTAATTTTTCTTTCTTTCCTTTCATGCGGAGAATAATGGAATGCAAATATTTTCCCTTGCCTAGAGGCAGGGTTTGAATATTAAGAAAGAGAACTAATATTTTGATTGTTAATGATTCAGCCTCTAAGGGTAATGAGCCATCAAAATTTATTGAGAAAGAAAAACAGAACTAAATTTGAGGAAAGAAAAAGTGCCTGTGAAGGAAGTCTGAATAGATTTCCCTCCACCTTCCCCCTATCCCTGGCAAAAAGGAAGTTGGAAAGAGGTGAGTAAATGAAAGGGGGTACCAGAAGGACCCTGGGAGCTTTGGAGCCCAAGAGAGCTTGCTACCTGGGAAGAAACAAGTAGGTAGACCTAATTAAGGACCACTGCCAAGAGCACTATTCAAGTGCTCAGATGATGAATGGAAGCTGAGAAAGCAGGAGGCTTCACGAGTGAGAATCCAGTTGATCCTTTCTTTAGCAACAAGAAAGGACTTTAGGGCCCAGTGGTTCACCTACTGATTTTGAGCAGTGATGATGCCTTCTGGGGTATAGGATTTTACTGTTTGAATAACCCATGGAGGAAATCCTCCTGACTATAATATTTTAGGCCCTCTCAAACCCAATATAGGAGAGATGAAATCCTGGACAATTAGTGTAGTAGTAATGATGGGGAAATCACTCCTTGCATTTCTGTTGCCGGTGACGGGGTACAGAAATGAACAAGATTTTATTTTGTAAGTGGCCTAAGAGACTGTCCTACATCTGAATGATTTGTAAATATATAATAATTCATATTCCTCTTTATTGGTAGTTATTATTAGAAGTGTGGGCAGTTTTAGTTACTGAACCAATCTTTGAAGTAAAGAAGTAAACCAGACTTTGAAATAAAGAGTACAACCAAAAATCATATTAAAAATTGCAGTGTATGTAACAGATCTGATGCAAAAATAGATTTTGTATAGGCGCTACTAAAGTAAACAAACTACAACAACAACAAAACCCTGAGAAATCTCTGTAATCTTAAAGACCGATTTCCTGTGTTGAGTGGGTTTATATCTTAAGCCTGGAGAAAGAAGCAAGCTCTTGTCTTTCACACTTTCATTGACCATCATTATGCCCATTCAAATCTGCCTAAATTCCATCCACACATGAATTCATCTCTCCCTTAAGAGGTTCCATAAATGACAAGCCCAAGGGAGCATTAGGTTAGATGATAATTTTCAAAAGAAGATAAAATGTCTCTCATATAAATATAAAATTAACACATGTCAAAGATGTTATTTAACTCATTAATTAAATGAGGGACCCATTTCGGTGGGTTTAAAAGGGGACCTCCAAGAAGACATACTTTTGAGTCTGTAATACTGAGATGAATTTGCAAAACTGGTTTTCCCATAGGAGGAAAAATGTTTTCCTTCCATTAGACAGAATTTTTTTTGCATGTCTACAGACAAGAATTATTTGCGTTGTTATACATTTTCTACAACTTAACTTCACTCTGTACAGAGTTGTAAAATAGCTTAGTTAGAGACAAAGTTGCATATCCCTAAAGGTTCGGATAATCCCCAAAGGCTCTAATGTTACATTGAATATATAGACAGTAATCTCCTTTGCTTATCCTGAAGTCATAAATTTCCCCATTACAAATATTACTTGAATACAATTTTTTAAATGTCACAGCTATTTCCTCAATTCTCCAAGTCAAGCTGAAAATTCTGTTTTAAAGGAAATGTTCATCATTCTTGTGGATTACAATAAAATGTCAAGATTTTTGATAATTGTCAAAGTATCAATGACAGTGCGTAGGCAGAAATGATTAGCTCCTATTCTGATACTTAATAGATATACTTACAGTTTGCAAAAACTTATGCAAGGATAGAGAGAAAAATACTTTGTCAATCATTACTTTAAAAATAATATTCAGCAGAAGAAACATCTTGATAGTCATCAAAAGCAATATCAATAAATATATTTATTTGTACTGTAATATTTCTGGGTAGAACTAAGATCAATAGAAGGATTCTGTTAATTCTCAAAAAAAGGTTATTGAGAGAAAATATAGCAAGTAGCTCAAATTTTATTAAAGACATTTTAAAGAGACTGGGGCCACTCAAATTGTCATTCTTGAAATATGCTTTACACTCTAAGACAAACAAAAATACAGTGAATTAAATGCTAACTGACATATTAACTATGGATCAAAATATTGGTATAAAAAGGTTTTCTTTAACCTATTACACATTACATATGTTGAAGTCTCTTATATATAACACAAAGAACCCCAGCCTGCTTTTATAAATTTTGAATTATCATATCTCTGTGTAAATGTTGTAGCACTCATATATAATTTTAGGGCACTCTCCTTAGGATTTATTTAATGCCAAGGCTTTCAATCACAAATAAAATCCTGAATTATAACACCAGGAAAGTGTCTGATTTTTTAAAGAATATTACTTGCTGATGTGACAGAACTATATTACAGTAAAAAGTAGGAATTTTCCGCGTATATTTTTCCAAAGAAAGCTGGGAAAACTCTGCTCCCAGCTATTATAGAAAATTATATATCAGAATAATTCTCTTGCCAAAATTAATCATACAATGCATAAAACAACAGTTTGACACATTAGAAAATACTGATGGCAGGCAGAACTTGAGAAGCAGCAGTCCTGGAGAGAAGGCAAGCACACTGAGGTGAGCCTCTGCACTGTGTTTTTCCTCAAGACACCTGCAGATTGGCAGCAGAGAAACAGAGGCTAAACACAAAGACAAACCTTGCTTGTAACACTCTCACTGGGCTGAAGAGACAGAATTCAGAGTTGAGGGTAGCTAATGCGGTTAAGACTTGAGGAAAATGAGAAAGCACATAAAAAGAGATATGGGAACATATGTATATGTATAACTGATTCACTTTGTTATAAAGCAGAAACTAACACACCATTGTAAAGCAATTATACTCCAATAAAGATGTTAAAAAAAAAGAAAATATAGATGACAAATAAGCACATGAAAAAAAAAAAGTGTACCTGAAATTCTGCATGCAACTTCCCTGCAAAGAGTTTTCCAGCTCTGAAACCGCACATACACAAAGCAAGACTCCCAGAAACCCAGCCAAAATTAGTAGTATGCCAGATAGCTAAGCAAAGATCTTGGCAGTATGGTAGTACTGAGAACATGTAGAACATAATTCAGGGCTCAAAAAGTAGAGGGGATGTAGGAAAAACCCTCATGATTGCACTAGAGACCATAGAAAAGGTATACCCTAGAAATAAGGACTGTGTCCTGAGAATGAAGACAAATTAGGACAAAACCAATCCAATCAGAGTAGAGAATCCACCTTCAGCTAGATCAAGATGATGTGCCATATCTCTCTCTTCCTGTCAAAATTAAATTAAATTATCTTGGGGAAAGACATCATCACCTAGGACCCCTGTAATTTTTCATTCAGGATATCAATATTCCATCAAATATTACTAGAGAAAACAAGAAATTGGAACATATAAAAATAGGAAAAATTTGAGAATAGAACCAAAGATGATGCAGATACTGGAGTTATCATTAGATAATGTATTCTTTAAAACAGAGAAAAGGATAGAAAATTTTCAAGAAAACAGTTATCTACTAAATAGAATCAAGCAGAAATTGTATAAATGAAAAAGATAATAATTGAAATTAATAATCCAATACATGAGCTTAATAGCAGATAAGGCAAAGTAAAGATTAGTAAACTGAAAGAGAATAACTAGGAAACATCCACATGAAAAGTCAGAAAGAAAATTCAATGGGGACAATTCAATGGAAAAAGAACAATCTTTTTAAAAGTGGCACTGGGACAACCTCAAATGCACGTGCAAAAGAATAAAGTTGAAACATATACAAAATTAACTCAAAATGGATTGTAGCCCTAAAAGTAAAGCTAAAGTCATAAAACTTTTAGAAGAAAACATAAATCTTCAAGACCTAGATTTAGCAATGGTTTCTTAGGCATGCCACGAAAAGCACAAGTGACAAAAAAGTTACAAAAAGAAAAAAAATACATAAATTGGATTTCATCAAATTAAAACATCTTCACTTCAAAGGACACCACCAAGAAAATGAAAAAAAAAAAAACCTCAAAGAATGGAAGAAAATATCTACAAATCATGTATTTGATATATATAAAGAATACATAAAGAACTCTTACAACTCAGCAATAAAAAGACAAATACCTCAATTTTAAAACTGGTGAAGGATTTCAAAAGGTATTTCTCCAAAAGAAATATACAAATACCCAATAAGCTCCCAATGTTCAAAATCATTAGTCAAATACAAAACTACAATGAGAAACCAGCTCTAAGCCATTAAAATTGCTAAAAGAAAAAGACAAGAACAAGTGTTGGTGAGTTTGTGGAGAAATTGGAACCCTCATACATTTCTGATGGGATTATAAAATCTTCCAGCCACTTTAGGGAAAATGTTTGACAGTTCTTCAAAAAGTCAAACATAGTATTAATACATGACCCAGCAATTCCACTCCTAGGTATGTACCCAAGAGAATTGAAAACATATGTCCGTAGCAAAATGTGTATATGAATGTTCAGAGCAGCATTATTTATAATAGCCAAAAAGCAGAAACAATCCAAATGTCCATCAAGTGATGAATCAATATTAAATGTGGGACCTATATGGGAAAATAATCTAAAAAAGAGTAGATATATGTATACGTATAACTTGGTTCACCTTGCTGTACACCTGAAACTAACACAACATTGTAAATAAACTATACTCCAGTAAAAATTATTTAAAAAATATTAAATGTGGTATATCCGTACAATAGACTAGCATTTGGCTATAAGAAAGAATGAAGTACTTATACATGCTCATATACA
Organism: Globicephala melas; assembly: GCF_963455315.2. Lineage (NCBI taxonomy): Eukaryota > Metazoa > Chordata > Mammalia > Artiodactyla > Delphinidae > Globicephala > Globicephala melas. The sequence continues at coordinate 57,363,355 of NC_083322.1, forward strand.
TAAACCTTGAAAATATTATGCTAAGTGAAAGAAGCCACACAAAGGTGATATTTTTGTGATTCTATTTATATGAAATGTCCAAAATAGGCAAACTTATAGAGACAGAAAGTAGATTATCAGCTGCCAAGGACTAGGGAGAAAATGGAATAGGGACTGATAATGGGTACAGGGTTTCTTCAGGAGTGATGAAAATATTCTAAAATTAGACAATATTTACAACTCTGTAAATATAAAATTAGACAGTATATTTACAACTCTATAAATATAATTTAAAAAACACTGAATTGTCATACTCTAAAAGGATGCATTTTATGGTATGTAAATTACATATCAATAAAGCTGTTATAAATTAAGTTAAAATTTGAAAACAAAAACAAAACTGAGAGAATTCAATGTAAATATATGTGTAAATATATGCTAAAAGACATACTAGCAAGAGTTCTTCAGTTAGAAGGAAAATGATCCAGCTGGAAATCTTGTGATATAGGAATTAAGGAAAAGCACCAAAAGTTCAAAATGTAAGTAAATTTAAATTAATATTAGTTGATGTTTTTAAAGTAACTTATGTGATTTAAAATATATGGAAACTAAGACATATAACAACAACAGCATAAAAAGTGAGAGTTAATGGAGAATGTTTATGAGATCCTTACTTTGTCCAGAAAGGAGTAAAAACATTAATTCAAGGTAGATTCTAACTTAATATAGATAGTTATAATTCAAGAATGCATGACGTAATTTCTATATTAACCACAAAGGAATATTTTAGATTCATTACTATCAGGCATAGAAGTAGAAGAGAATAATAAAATATACTTATTAATTCAAAGTAAGTTAGGATAAAAGAAAAAGGAAGAAACAAACACAAGGAGAAATAAAATAAAATCAAGCCTAATATAGTAAATTTAAACACAAATACAATAGTAATTATATCAAATATAAATGGACTATATCCTTCAATTGAAGGACAAAATTATTCAAATAGATTTTTTTTAAATCTATATACTGCTTACAAGACCTTAAATGTTAGGAAACAAAAGTTGAAAGAAATGTATGGAAAAAGAGATTATATGCAAACACTAACCAAAAGAGGGGGGTTGTAACTATAGATAGATAAGATAAAGAAAACTTTAAGGCAAAAATTAATAACTAGAAATAAAGAGATGTGAAAATATGATTTTAAAAAATAGTCAATTCAAAAGTGTTTTATAATAACCTATATTTGTATGTACCTAGTAACAGAACGTCAAAATATGTAAAGCAATACATATTGCTTTACATATGTATTGCTTTAAGAGCTAAACTGGACAGAGCTAAATGGATAAATAGTTAATACACAATTATGGTTGGAGATATTAACAAAATTTTGGTAACGATCAATGCAGACAAAGATATCAGTAAGGATATATAGAAGAATTGAACAGCACAGTTATCACAATTGACCTGATTGAACTACATAGAAAACTCCATCCAACACAATAGAATTCACATTCTTTTCAGGTGTGTATGAATCGTTTATCAAAATAAAGTGTATTATCTCAAATATATTTGAAAGGACTGAGTTAAAGAGAATAAATTCTTTGATAAGTATGTAATTAAGCTAGGGAAGCCCCATAATGTAATCATTTTGAAAGCAAGTTAAGTGAATATTTGAAATCTGAATTTAAGTCTATGTGTAACAGTGTAGTGTGTGACATCATTGCAAGAAACAGAATCACAACTCGATGACAAACTCCTTTACTTGGATGTTTGTCTATGTACGGACAATAGCATCACAACTTATTCATCAAAGTTTCTTGGTACACAAAGTATGAAAAAGGTATGCTTTAGTCAAAAAATATGGTATTTTTGTTAAATATCTAATATACTGAATTAGAGAATAGAAACAAGTAGGATTTTATTGTCATAGGGTAAGAGGAAGCAACCAAATTGTTCTCTATGTCAGATAGGTCTCCTCTGATGACATGGAAAAGGAAAGTTCATTCAGAATGTCTTGGATTTAAGAAAGTCATGACTATGTCATGACTTTAATACATAATTACTATGTATTAATAAAGAATCATTAATTAATGATTCATTAATACATAGGCCCTCCATATCCACGGGTTCTGCATCTGGGGAGTCAACCAACCACGGACTAAAAATATTCGTAAAAAAAGAAAATTCCAGAAAGTTCCAAAAAAAAACTTGAATTTGCCGCAGGCTGGTAACTATTTACATAGCATTTACATTGTGTTAGGTACTATAAGTAATCTAGAGATGATTTTAAGTATATAGGAGGATATGTGTAGGTTATATGCAACTACTACACCATTTTATATTAGAGACTTAAGCATCTAGGAATTTTGGTATCTGCAGGGGGGCCTGAAACCAATACCCTGCAGATACCAAGGGACAACTGTATTTACACAAAGTGGGGTAAAGTGAGCCTATAAATTGCTACAGATAATTTTCAGTCAGATCTTAACCACTTAATGAGTTTGCTACAATATGCGCCAATTTTTCTCAGGTTTTCAATTTTAGAATTGCAAATAAGGGATTGTGGACCTGTGATAGCAAACACTTAAACTGTATTTATCATGATCCAAGCATGTTCTCAATGCTTTATATATCAATATATTTGATCCACAACAAGCCTACCTGGTAGATACTAGGCTTAGCCTCATTATACAAATGAAGAAACTAAGGCACAAAGAAGTTAAGTAGTTTACCCAAAGTTATATACCTAATGAGATGTAGAATCAAGATTCTGTTCCAGAGCTTATTCCTTTACCACCTCGCTTTGCTGGCTTTCTGAAATCTAATTTAAGTTCTAATTACCTGTAAAGCAACACATTTAAAGGTCATTCTAAATAACAATTTCTAAATTCACCTGGATATCAGTCATTTTCTGGCCATAGACCATTACGACTGTAGAAGAACGCCCTTGCTCTGTATGCACTCTTGCGCTCTAAATGGAAATAGAAAATCTTACTCAAAGTTCCAATATGTACAATACCCACCAATGTGTACCAATAACCACATTTTCTTTTTCTCTGCCATGCTGGCAGTGAAAGAAATAGCAGGGGGTGAGAAATTAGTCGGAGAGGCAAGCAGAAGGGAAAATAACATGTGAAAATCAATAGACTCCCAAGCGGGTAGCCTTTTGTCATTCCCATGTGTTCAGCCATCTCTTAAGAGAACAAGGTGGCAAGTTGTCTGGGCTTGACTAGAAGTTACAATGCCTTGGGTCTCCTAGAATTCCTCTTGAGAAATTATATAAAAGTCACATTCGAACGCTGGTTATTGATTTAGAACATTTCTCACCTCTGATTCACTCAATGTATTAAAAACAACTTGAAAAACTTTACCAGAATTTTCTGCAACTTAAATTCAACTACAAACATATATTCTTTGAGGTCTCCTTAGTAACTGCAGAAAATCAAGTAATCAGCATTTTCCAAATTAGATTTCTTTATAGGTACCTAGTAACCATATTCTGTCCAAATGTCTTCTGTTTAGGTGATTGGATTTGCAGTCTAGGACATCACTGTTGAAAATGTACTTTTTTAATGAAATGTTTTCATTGTTAGTCAAAGAAACAAGGCATTCATTGTGTCCCTTGCCAACCCAGATATAGTCAAATCTAGGCTGTGTCTGCAAGTTGAAAACCATTTAAATTATATGTCTATATTCCTGTTGGAAAACAATCTGCCTTATTTTATACTCTTGTTTTCCTATTCTCATTTCATGCCCTGGGCCCGCAGGTAATCATAGTGTTGGCTCTCACATCTGAATAACAATTTTAGTGAGGTTAGATTTGGTTCTCCTTGGTGAAAATGTTGATTCACTATAATATTGTATTTATGGTGTTTAGAGTACACACAGAAGGTGAAGAAGTCTAAGAACCAAAGGGTCCACAAGTTGCTTACTTCTAAAAAAAATGAAAAAGCTACGATAACTGGACCCAACTTGAAAGATCCAAAAAACAAATGAGAATATAACAATATATGAAATGAACCACTTCCAGACCCCAGCCTTGGATGTCATCAAGTATTAAAAAAGAAAGAAAAAAAGAAGCAGCTTTAGATCAAATGGGCAAAAGTGGAAAAGGACAAAACTATATAGACGAAGACTTCCGGGAAGATGGCGGAAGAGTAAGACGCGGAGATCACCTTCCTCCCCACAGATACACCAGAAATACATCTACGCGTGGAACAACTCCTACGGAGCACCTACTGAACGCTGGCAGAAGACCTCAGACCTCCCAAAAGGCAAGGAACCCCCCACGTACCTGGTTAGGGCAAAAGAAAAAACTAAACAGAGACAAAAGGATAGGGACGGGTCCTGCACCAGCGGGAGAGAGCTGTGAAGGAGGAAAAGTGTCCACACACTAGGAAGCCCCTTCGCGGGTGGAGACTTCGGGAGGCGGAGTGGGGGAGCTTGGGAGCCGCGGAGGAGAGCACAGCAACAGGGGTGCGGAGGGCAAAGCGGACAGATTCCACCGCAGAGGATCGGGCCGACCGGAACTCACCAGCCGAGAGGCTTGTCTGCTCGCCCGCCGGGGCGGGCGGGACTGGGAGCTGAGGCTCCGGCTTTTGTCGGAGCGCCGGGAGAGGACTGAGGTTGGCGGCGTGAACACAGCCTGCAGGGCGTTAGTGCACCGCGGCTAGCCGGGAGAGAGTCCGGGGAAAAGTCTGGACCTGCCGAAGAGGCAAGAGACTTTTACGTTCCTCTTTGTTTCCTGGTGCACGAGGCGAGGGGATTAAGAACGCTGCTTGAGAGAGCTCCAGGGACGGGCGCGAGCCGTGGCTAAAAGTGCGGAGCCCAGAGACAGACATGAGACGCTAAGGCCGCTGCTGCCGCCACCAGGAGGCCTGTGTGCGAACACAGGTCACTAGCCACACGCCCTTCCGGGGAGCCTGTGCAGCCCGCCACTGCCAGGGTCCCGGGATCCAGGAACAACTCCCCCGGGAGAACGCACGGCGCGCCTCAGGCTGCAACGTCACCCCGGCCTCTGCCGCTGCAGGCCCGCCCCACACTCCGTGACCCTCCCTACCCCCCGGCCTGAGTGAGCCAGAGCCTCCGAATCAGCGGCTCCTTTAACCCCGTCCTGTCTGAGCAAAGAACAGACGCCCTCCGGCGACCTACACCCACAGGCGGGGCCAAATCCAAAGCTGAGCCCCTGGGAGCTGTGAGAACAAAGAAGAGAAAGGGAAATCTCTCCCAGCAGCCTCAGAAGCAGCGGATTAAAGCTCCACAATCAACTTGATATACCCTGCATCTGTGGAATACCTGAATAGTCAACGAATCATCCCAAATTAAGGAGCCCTGTGGATGAAAGGCTCTTGGTGCTGCAGCCAGGAGTCAGTGCTGTGCCTCTGAGGTGGGAGAGCCAACTTCAGGACACTGGTCCACAAGAGGCCTCCCAGCTGCACATAATATCAAACAGCAAAAATCTCTGCGAGATCTCCATCTCAACGCCAGCACCCAGCTTCACTCAACGACCAGCAAGCTACAGTGCTGGACATCCTATGCCAAACAACTAGCAAGACAGGAACACAACCCCACCCATTAGCAGAGAGGCTGCCCAAAATCATAATAAGTCTACAGACACCCCAAAACACACCACCAGACGTGGACCTGCCCACCAGAAAGACAAGATCCAGCCTCATCCACCAGAACACAGGCACTAGTACCCTCCACCAGGAAGCCGACACAACCCACTGAACCAACCTTAGCCACTGGGGACAGACACAAAAAACAACAGGAACTACGAACCTTCAGCCTGCAAAAAAGGAGACCCCAAACACAGTAAGATAAGCAAAATGAAAAGACAGAAAAACACACAGCAGATGAAGGAGCAAGATAAAAACCCACCAGACGTAACAAATGAAGAGGAAATAGGCAGTCTATCTGAAAAAGAATTCAGAATAATGATAGTAAGGTTGATCCGAAATCTTGGAGATAGAATGGACAATAGAATGGACAAAATGCAAGAATCAGTTAACAAGGACCTAGAAGAACTAAAGATGAAACAAGCAACGATGAACAACACAATAAATGAAATTAAAAGTACTCTAGATGGGATCAATAGCAGAATAACTGAGGCAGAAGAACGGATAAGTGACCTGGAAGATAAAATAGTGGAAATAACTACTGCAGAGCAGAATAAAGAAAAAAGAATGAAAAGAACTGAGGACAGTCTCAGAGACCTCTGGGACAACATTAAACGCACCAACATTCGAATTATAGGGGTTCCAGAAGAAGAAGAGAAAAAGAAAGGGACTGAGAAAATATTTGAAGAGATTATAGTTGAAAACTTCCCTAATATGGGAAAGGAAATAGTTAATCAAGTCCAGGAAGCACAGAGAGTCCCATACAGGATAAATCCAAGGAGAAATACGCCAAGACACATATTAATCATACTGTCAAAAATTAAATACAAAGAAAACATATTAAAAGCAGCAAGGGGAAAACAACAAATAACACACAAGGGAATCCCCATAAGGTTAACAGCTGATCTTTCAGCAGAAACTCTGCAAGCCAGAAGGGAGTGGCAGGACATATTGAAAGTGTTGAAGGAGAAAAACCTGCAACCAAGATTACTCTACCCAGCAAGGATCTCATTCAGATTTGATGGAGAAATTAAAACCTTTACAGACAAGCAAAAGCTGAGAGAGTTCAGCACCACCAAACCAGCTCTACAACAACTGCTAAAGGAACTTCTCTAGGCAAGAAACACAAAAGAAGGAAAAGACCTACAATAACAAACCCAAAACAATTAAGAAAATGGGAATGGGAACACACATATCGATAATTACCTTAAATGTAAATGGACTAAATGCTCCCACCAAAAGACACAGATTGGCTGAATGGATACAAAAACAAGACCCATATATTTGCTGTCTACAAGAGACCCACTTCAGACCTAGAGACACATACAGACTGAAAGTAAGGGGATGGAAAAAGGTATTTCATGCAAATGGAAACCAAAAGAAAGCTGGAGTAGCAATTCTCATATAAGTTATATATATATATATATATATATATATATATATATATGTAAAAAAAAAAAAAAAAACTATATAGACGAAACTTTCAAACAACTCAGTAGCCCCTATTATCTCTCTCCCCAAGGGCAGAAGGGTCATTACTGCCACTGAGGGACAGTGAAATATCCTCCTCATTGCCAAATTGAACCAATCCCCTCTCTTATGGGTGATCATAGCGAGGGTAAGTACACTAAGCGAATCAGGAAAAGAGATTGCCGGCAGGGATGTCTGCAGACAAGGCGTGAAAGAGCTCTTCTCTAGGTTTTACCAGGGCAATCACATTAAGGGAAGAGAAACTTTCAATCAACTAGAATGAAAAGGTTATTATCCCCGAAGTCCTCTTTTTTCACTTGGTTACAATTAAACATCATGGGTTAAGAAGAAGAAGGAAACTAGCATTTGAACACGACAGTGGTCTAGGCACTTTGTTCATGTGATCTCATTTGATGTCATAATAAATACTGTAACCTAGATGTCTTCTTCCCTCATTATACTGATGAGACTAAAGCAGAAAAGCTGGGTAACTTGTCCACCATTACTCTATTGGTAAGGGATAAGACGGGATTCAAATATAAGGCTGTGTGACTTCAAAATACGTGCCCTTCCCTTCCCTGGTGGCGCAGTGGTTGAGAGTCCGCCTGCCGATGCAGGGGACATGGGTTCGTGCCCCGGTCCGGGAAGATCCCACATGCCGCGGAGCTGCTAGGCCCATGAGCCATGGCCGCTGAGCCTGCGCGTCCGCAGCCTGTGCTCCGCAACAGGAGAGGCCACAGCAGTGAGAGGCCTGCGTACCGCAAAAAAAAAAACAAACAAAAAAAACAACGATACTCGTATACCCAAGTGCTAGTGAAGGCCTAGACTACAGGCCTCTTCAGGGGATTTTGTCCCACAAGGATCTCTGAATCCGGGGATGGGAAATGTGGAAATGGACATTGAGCAATCCTCAAGTTCTTTCCTTTACTTTCTTTGTCTTCATACCAGACCTTACTGAACAGGTAAGGGAAAATTAAGGTGAGTGTGGGGTAAAAGGTTTGAAACTGCATATTAAATATGACTTTCCTAACAGTTTTGAGGCCAAAATAATGTATATGGCAGGGCGGGGGGGGGGGGGGGAGGTAGACTCCAAGGAGAGTTACATGGACGGTGTAATGGCTATTTTGTCCAGGTCATAAAAAGGCATGACAAGGTATTCTCACCACAGAACACTTCTTTAGAAACCAGAATTTTTCTGTCCTTCAGATCTGCTGTTTCTCCTCTAGTCTGCAATTGGACAAATCCCTTCCTAGCTTTCTTTAACAGTGGATAACAGTCAACTCATTTTCTCAGTATTACTCAACTTTGTTAAACTCTCAGGTATTCTGAGAATGCTTGTGATTTCTATGTGCTGCCCATATACACATTTTAAAAACTGCACTTGTAATCTTAATTTATACTTTATAAATGATAACCAGTTACAGTAAAAGTTTAAAGTAAAACTCCCCTGAAGTCAGTACATGAAGGATCACAGTTTTTCCTTGAGACTGGGAAATGAGGGAATATGAACCTTAAGTGGTTAAGCTTAGGACACAATGACTGATAACAAGAGATATAAAAGAGAGAAGAAAAGCTCTCAGGTCAGTTAAGTTGACTGTGTTCTGAATGCATTAACAGTTAAGAAATGTTTATCTAACCAATTCCCTTAGTTCTGATTTCACATTCATCAAGTAAGTTTCAGGTTATAATTTTACATCTCATGTTCAATTATCTACAGAAAAAGAATGGACCGATCACAGACTATGGTTTTCTGACTAGTGTGACAACTGTACTTCTCATTAAAAATTAATAAATTGGCACTAAATTTTGGATATCAACCTTGTAAACATGGTTTACATGAAACCAGCACTGAGAAATGCATCCATTTCTTGAGCTGACTAAAGCTTCAGGGCTTCAAGCCTAGACAAGTCAGGGCCAAATCACTTACTGTGATAAATTCACCAAAATAAAGCCCCCTCACAGGGTTCTGTGAGGTGTCTACAAAGCCAGCTGCTGGCTTGGCCCTGACAACACACCTCTCACAGACTGGGTCTGTCTTCACATTTCTATTCCTTCTGTGCACCAGTGTTAACCATAACATCCCACTAACTCCTGGCATCCTAGCCAGCCTTATGGGCAGAAATTTACCACAAACAGCACATATTCTTCACATCTAATTGGGAGGAAATGCACTTCCGTTGCTTTCTCATCCACTTGTGTCAACTGTCAATTATCACTTTCAGCAAGAAAAACGAAATTAAACAAGGGAAAGTCAATAATCACTGCCATCCTCTTGCCACCAAGAACAACAAGCTAATACATAGAAGATATTTTTAAAAAATATTCCAGACTTACAGACTTTTTCCAATTTACATGGTTGCTTGTTTACTTTCACCAGTTTTGATAAGGAAATACAAGGGTTTTTTTCTCTTTCTTGAACATCTAAGAGCAGACAGATTTGCACATCCATCATCAAGGTAGGATACTGTGAATATATTTTATTCATGTTTACCCATGTTATCTAGAGAGTTGTTTGCTTTTCTGACTATTTCTGGGGAAAAGTGGGAGCTCTACTTTACAGGACTATCAAAAACAACCGTAATGTAATTTCATGACAGCCAACAGGAAGAAGCACTTCTCTATCGGTTTCCAGGTGTAAATTTGAATTAAATCAACCGATACTTATTGAGTCCCTAATTGTGTGCCCAGCACAGAGGTATCCCCAAGTTTATAGTCACGAAAATGTTATATTTGAAATAGGTTTTAGGAGACAGAGACAAGTGGGGTCTTCACTTGTTCTCATGTTGCTACCATAAAAAGTTGCATTTTTCTCTGTGAAAAATGAAATAAGATCTAACCATATTACGGTCAAAGGAGAGTTAAAATTTAACTTAAACACCTTAGCCACAGAAGTCTTAGGTGTAGTCCTATTGGTCATTAACAGTCTTTGAGACTGGTTAATCAAGGGATGGCTGCTGCCATGCACAACAATGGAGTCTTGTGGAAAGAGTTATGTATGCTTCTGTCACTAGAAACGACAAGCAATGTTATGATATAAACCACCCTATTCCAATTAATCCACAAAGTCTTGGTAAAAAGGGAGAAGAAAAAATGTTACACAATAATAAATGATAACCACAACAAATGTATATGATTTCTGACCTCTTGTATTAGCTCTTTTTAAATATACTTCTGTGCTTATTGTTTTAATAATGTAGGGGATGACATCTCCTCCGAATGGGTGAGGAGGCTGAGTGCCCTGGGGAATGTAACTATGCATTTTTAGGATAGCTTTGGAAAATGAGTGAGAGTGATCTCTGATGTGAAGATACAATTTTGCTAGGTTTAGAGAATGCAAACGGTTAGGCTGTTGTGTTTCCCATGAGTGACCAACCAGAAAGCCCCTCTGAGAACTAAAAGATGCAATGTAGCTGACTAGAAACAATACTGAGAGTCTCACAGACTGAATTTGGTGGCTTTCATATGTTTTTCTTTGTTTTGTTTGTTTGTTTGTTGCTTTCTTTGGTGAAGAATTTTTAATCTCCCTTTATGGCCTTCATCTCAACTTCTATTTATCCAGCCTTTTTCACGAAGTCTCTCAATCATTCCAGTGTAAACTGAACTAGTTTCTCTAGCCTCTGCAATTTAATACATAGGGGACATTTGTCATTAGCCATTCTACTTCTTAATAGCACTCTAACATCCTTTTAGGAAATGATTTCCCTTCTTTGTGTATTATCACAGTTGGAGAATAACTGTTGGGGCCTGTCAGGCTCCCATCTCTAAATACCGCCTGCGGGTGGGCACATCAGCCCATTGAATGCTTTCATCCTACACTATGAACAAGTGAGGCAAGAACAAAACAAATGGTTGATAATCATATACAGGGTGTCAACATAACAGCAGAATCCTGACAAGACTGTACTTCCTGCTTCTTTGCTCTTCAGAGCTACCTGAAATCCTCCCCGTTCGCAAGCCTGGTCTCCTACCTAGCCTCCAACTGATTGTGAGAGTCCCTGATAGCTTTTGAAACAACTTCAGTTTTTGCTTAGTCAGTGGACTTCTGTTGCTTGCAACCTATATCCCTTATTAACATACATGTCAGTAATTGATTATATATTTTCCATAATTTCTGTACTTCAATTTTGTCTCCCCAACAGGATTTTTAGTTACAGAGTTAATATTTACTAAATGCTGAAAAATCTTACAATAATAGAAAACATAAACTAAAGAATATTTTTTAAATAAGTTATAAAGAAACAGACACTATAGCTAAAGTAACTTGCCACAGGTCATATACTTAGCAGTGGAATCACCAACTAGAACAAGGATTACCTGCTCTGCTGTTTATTACTCTTTCCACCAGAACAAGCTTCCCTCTTGTTCATTAAGTGGTTTTTTTTGGAAAACATTAATACTAAACTATGAGTCATATTCTCAGATAATAGACAAAGAGAATATAACATGCCCTAAGAGCAGTTATAGAGCACTCTAACAAAACAATAGAACTGCATCCGTCATTTTAGGACATCATCCCACGGAGCTAACAGAACACAGGAAATAATTCCCAAGAATGTGCCAAAGAAAGTAATTTCCCATAAGAACCCAAGGAAATATACTGCTATAATGATGACTGACATAACTGATATACTATTCACAAGTCTTCCTTTGTCATGAGCTTTATAGAGTTATTTCCATACTGAACAGAAATTTTTCTCTCAGTTTCTTCCATGAAACAGCTGCAATACTTAATGATCCAGGATTAACGAAAAGGTATCATGTTGGATTCAGAGTAACTATTTGCATAAGTGTAGGAGCTAGAAGTTTAAGGATTATACTGAGAGATGGTGTAATTCATATTAAAGAAGAAGCCAGGAACATTGCCGCTAGAGGGCTGAGCACACGTCCCTTGCAGTCTATGCATTCTTTAACGTGGTTATGGAAGAACTGGCTCTAATGAGAGACAACACGCACTGCTCCTGCCAGAGATTTCCATCTCTGGAGTTTATAGCTAAGTCCAAGAGGAAAGGTTTACTCTTCTGGGAGTTAAATCATAAATATCAAAGAGCAGAACTTTTAGCTGCCATGCTTTCATAATTTTCCACACATTTTCTATTTGCTAGCAAATTAATAGTTTGTTCTTCTTTCTTTGGGCATGATTAATATGAATTATTTATAACAACACTTGGACCCATCATTTCAGTCTTAGAGCAAACAGATATATCATCTAGAATCCAGACGTCAGTTATAACTACTTAAGTATGTGCACTCCCGTGATGGGCAAGAATTTAATCCTCAGGAATGCAGAGTTGCATGAGATGAAAAATCAAATAGCATAAATGAATTTTGTATAACTAGCTTGATATAGGAGTAGCATTGTGGTCACAAGAGAACAAATGTAAGATATCTTAATAGTTTCTTACCTCTGAGACCAGAAGTATTTAGAATTATATGATATGTGTGACCCATTAAATAAAATTATATTAACGAATTCAGAGTCTTCTACAAAGAGGGGAGGGCCAAGAAACTGTTTGAAAATTTTTTGAGGAAAGCAAAATTGCTATCAAAATATTTTACCATGGCCTACAAGGCCTTCTGTTACTTGGCTTTCTGCCCGTTTTACCAGAAGTATCTTCTATCACTGCCTATCTAACTAACTAAACTCCAGCCATACTGACCATTTTTCTTGATCTTACCTTGGGTCATTTTACACTTTTGCCCCAGAGTTTGGAATGAGTGGCTCTCTCTCATCATGGAAATTCTCAACCCGAAGAGGCTTCCTAGACCACCACAGCTAAAGTAGCCTCCTACCCACTCCCATCTTCATAATTACTTTCTACTTATTACTCTATTCCCTTCACAGCACTAATACCAAATAAAATTATCCCACTTACTTGTAATCAGTTTATTTATAGTTTGAAATCTATGGAGGAATGAGCATGAAACAGTTTTATTTTTTTCCAATCACTGGCTTCAACCTTGCACAGTTCAATTTTCCTTTCCTGCCTCTTAACAATAACTCAGGCAGCTCTCAAAGATGTTTGGTCACTTTCAGTTATTAAAAATTAGTCTAGTTCATTTTTAAACCTCAGTCTCATTCTCTTTCTCAGCATGTTCCTTCTCAATTCCTCTCCATGCCTACCAATATTAGGGCTTCCGGAATTGGGGATGAAAAGGTAAAAAATAGGAAAAATAGCCAAGATCTTACATAACCAGGTGCCTGTCAACGGTTCTCTCTTGGTCACTGAGCCTTCTCTGGGCAAGACCCCCCGGCCTTTCATGTTGTGCTTGCAGCAAGCCTCCAACTGCTGATTCTTCAGAAAACCCAGAGAGATCCTTCACTTAGACAGTCTCACCCTGGCTCATGTCTTCCAACCTTCCCACAGCACCTGCCCTAGTGGTACACCACAAAGCTCTTAGTGTCAAAACCTACTCACCAGGTGAGGTAAGAGAAGGTCAGCTCAAGTCCATCTACAGTTTATAGTGTCTACTCGAACTGCAGAACTCTCATATCCTTGCCATGCAAAGTTTCAAGGACAGGCCACTTCCTCTCTCTGTTCTGTCATTTGTTTCCAGGTTTTTTTCCCTCTATGTTAAAATGGCATAGAGGCTGATCAGCAAGTACATGCATAAGCTGATGATCCAATAGAAAATAAGATACAGTCTCACTTTCCTGCAGATACCCCCAACCTCTATGGGTGGCTTTCTTGCAGCTTCTCTCACTTAGCTTTTGGAGTTAACAAACACTCACTTGACTTTTAGGAGACACCTCCTCAACTCCACCAAGCAGAAGAGGAGAAAATGCCAAGCACTCTCACTTTAGAGAGCTGATTCGCTTTTTCTCTCTCCATCCCTCTCTACTGCCCTCTAAGAGAGACTGAATGGAAATGAAGAAAGGGGAGCTGGCCAAGCCTCCATGGGGTGTTTGTCCCCAATTCTTTGCTGTTGTCTTTAGAATCTGAAGCACTCAACACATTTTTTAACCTCAGATTTAGCTCCAAAGTCATCAATATATGAGTAACAAAAAAGGTCTCTTTTACTTAGCATCCTGTACTAAACTTTATTTTACTTATGTGAGTTTATTTTTTAGTTCCTCCCATGAGAGCAAAACACTGAACAGGGCAAGGATGTCTTAATTCACTACCATATCCCCAGCCTCCAGTATATGACTTGGTACATATGAGGCACTGAATAATATTGATTGATTGATGGTATAAATGCAAAAATAATGAAGTTTAAGGAAAGTTGTGGTTTGGGGGTTTTACTACTTCTCAGTGCTCAAAACAAGAAAAGGAGATCCTAGATCTACAATAGTGACCAGACTAACTCTACTGTAACAAGCTAGTGATCAAACTGCCATGAGAATCAGGGTTCCCCCCAACTTTTCCTTTTTATTCTCTCTCTCTTTCTTCCCTTCTTCCTCCATTACTGTCCTTGCTCCCTCCCTCCCTTCCTACCTTCCTTAAACATGGAACAAAAATATGTAGTACCTCATATTCATACACAGGGTAAACAGAAAAGATATATTAATTTAAGGTGAAATTTTAAAATGTTGGGAAACCAGAACAGCAAGTTGACTAGTTTAGAGCAGATCTTGGATATAAAACTGTGTTTCAAAGGACCTTAAGCTAAGCAAACAGTAATATAGCTATAAACAAAGAACCTAGTGTTCTTCATATTTTAAATATGAAAAAGATTCCTGGTCATATAATTGCCTTTTCCCACAAACTTTTAGAAGAAAAGGTAATATTTCTTCAGTTCCTCCTCCCACTTTTTTTTCCTTAGTCAGAATATTCTCTTATCAAATTCACGCTGGGGAAAAAGAAAAGTACTGAGCAATGTCTCCCATGGTTCCCTTTAGGACTTTCCTAAATTCCCTCTTGAAGCTTTTCTGTAGGTCCACAAATGATTCCTGATCAAGTGCACCAAAAAAGGCAATATACTCTAATCCCCAAAGAGAAAACCAAAGGACTTACCCAGGAGCTTTCACGCAGAGTAAGCACACCATTTTCACTTAGGTTGCATGATTATTTGATGTGACCTTAAAAGGGGGGGTCTAATGATAATTCAGTGTATGGCAACCCTCCCCCTCACCACCAAAAGACCCCTTTTTACCATCACAAAGCTTGAGTTTCTAAAATGATCCCTTCTTAAAATATTTCCTCGCTTTTCCCTTCATTGCCCCCAACACCCTGCAGGTTATTATTCTGGCCCACATGAAGCAACCACTAAACACTATGGCAAACACCACACGTGTAATCAATGACCTTTGACCTCTCCTTCCCACTCACAACATCTGAACAACTAACAGTTGCATAGTTTTTAAGCCTAAAGCAGTTCTCAAATCTGCCCTGCCTCTTTCCCACTATTAAGCCAGTCAAGTGCACTGTAGAGAAAAAATTACGCTTCAGTGTAAAAGAATATGTATTATTTCGATCACACCTTTCCAACTATCTGATTCTACTCTTTCATTATTCTTGAGTTACTTTACAGCTCTATAAGTTGTAACTGATAACAATGCACAATAATTATTGTCTATAAATGTGTAAGTTCTGCTTGGTAGAGAGTCAATTAACTTTTCTTCCTTCCCACCTGCCACCCCTGAGGCCAGTATTACTTTGATTTGCACATTTATTTCAATATTCCTGATTTGCAAATATCTTTTTTTTTAAATTTTCCCTTGAACTTGTAATACCTCACCAGTTTCCGCATTAATGAGTTAAATTAAATCTTTAACATCTATTCATTTTTATATTCATATTAAGTTGTAATGTTACCTTTTTAAAAAGAAGTATAGGGGGCTTCCCTGGTGGTGCAGTGGTTAAGAATCCGCCTGCCAATGCAGGGGACACGGGTTCAAGCCCTGGTCCGGGAAGATCCCACATGCCATGGAGCAACTATGCCATGTGGGAAGATCCCACATGCCATGAGCAACACCTCAGAGGCTCAAGCCTGACACCCGGCCGGAGCACCAACACTCAGTCAGCTACACGGCTCAGAAGAAAAGGGAGAAAAAAAGAAAGCAAGAATAAAATAAAATAAAGTTATTAAAATAAAAAATATATATATCATAAATATTAAAAAAATTGTTATTAAAAACAAAGAGTATAACCAAACCAATAAACAAATCCACCAATGATAACAAGTGCTAAAAACTATACTAAGATAAACATAAAAATCAGAAACTACTCAGTCGCATACAGCAAACCCCATGTCTACAGTTGCTCCCAGAGTCCACCCCCTCGATTTTGGGATGATTCATTGTCTATTCAGGTATTCCACAGATGCAGGTACATCAAGTTGACTGTGGGGATTTAATCCACTGCTCCTGAGGCTGCATGGAGCAATTTCCCTTTCTCTTCTTTGTTTGCACAGCTCCTGGGGTTCAGCTTTGGATTTGGCCCTGCCTCTGCATGTAGGTCGCCCTCTAGTGTCTGTTATTTGCCCAGACAAGATGGGGTTAAAGGAGCAGCTGATTGGGGGCTCTAGCTCACTCAGGCCAGGGGTAGGGAGGGGTACAGAATGTGGGGCGAGCCCGCAGCAGCAGAGGCCAGCATGACATTGCAACAGCCTAAGGCATTCCGTGTGTTCTCCTGGGGAACTTGTCCCTGGATCACTGGACCCTGGCAGTGGTGGGCTGCACAGGCTCCCGGGAGGGGAGGTGTGGATAGTGACCTGTGCTTGCACACAGGATTCTTGGTGGCTGCAGCAGCAGCCTTAGTGGTTCATGCCTATCTCTGGTGTCCACGCTGACAGTCGCGGCTCGTGCCCATCTGTGAAGCTCATTTAGGCGGTGTTCTAAATCTCCTCCCCTTGCGCACCCGGAAACAATGGTCTCTTGACTCTTAAGCAGTTCCAAACTTTTTCCCAGACTCCCTCCCAGTTAACTGTGGCGCATTGGCCCCCTTCAGGCTGTGTTCACACAGCCAACCCCAGTCCTCTCCCTAGGATCTGACCTCCGAAGCCCAAGCCTCAGCTCCCAGCCCCCAGCCACCTGGGGCAGGTGAGCAGACAAGCCTCTTGGGCTGGTCGGCACCGATCCTCTGGGAGGGAATCTCTCCGCTTTGCCCTCTGCACCCGTTTCTGCACTCTCCTCCGTGGCTCTGAAGCTTCCCCCCTGCCCACCTCCCGTTTCCACCAGTGAAGGGGCTTCCTAGTGTGTGGAAATTTTTCCTCCTTCACAGCTCCCTCCCAGAGGTGCACGTCCCGTCCCTATTCTTTTGTCTGTTTTTTCTTTTGCCCTACCCAGGTATGTGGGCAGTTTCTTGCCTTTTGGGAGGTGTGAGGTCTTCTGTCAGCGTTCAGTAGGTGTTCTGTAGGAGTTGTTGCACATGTAGATGTATTATCGATGTATTTGTCCGGAGGAAGGTGATCCCCATGTCTTACTCCTCCCCCAACTTGAAGGTCCTCCCCACAATGGCACTTTTTAACATTCAAGGTCATCAGTTAATATAGCCCCTTTGGCCATCCTACTCCCCACTCTTTGATACCAAAACAGACTAAATCATTGTTCTCTGAGTAAACCATAGCAGCTTTTGTTTCTTTTTTCTGGTTCTTCGCCAAGTCTATTCATCTATTCATGTCTTGTCTAACTCCACAGCTGGACCCATGGACCAGTGGATACACTGGACCACTGGGACAGTCTTGATTTCATAGTCAGGAAGGCATCTTGTGTATGTTTATGCACAATCAACAATTTTTTCCTCATTGGTGACAGGACTATTTGGGAATTTGGTTTTATGATCTAATCATTAGGTGATCTCTGTCAGAATATAATGGGGATCAGTTAGGTGAGAGATGATAAAGAATCTGGTTTGTTAGCCTTTGTTTGACTATATGTAAACACAACTCAGTCAAGAAAACACTTTATGCTCACTGTAAGTACAACATCCCTTGAGATCTGCTTTAGTGTTTATGGTTCTGCATTTAATGTTAATCTATGATTGAGGTTGTAGAACTAAAGCTGCAAGCTCTTAGCAAGTCTGTTTATCTGTAATTGAGAAAAATATTTACCTCTCATTGTGTTTGATGTTTTCCTATCTCTAGAATATATAAATTAATTAAATTATAAAGTCTCTCAAATCCGGGACTTTCCTGGTGGTCCAGTGGCAAAGAATCTGCCTTCCAATGCAGGGGATGTGGGTTTGATCCCTGTTCTGGGAACTAAGATCCCACATGCTACGGGGCAACTAAGCCTGCGCCCCACAACTAAGGAGCTCATAGGCCTCAACGAGAGAGCCCGCATGCTGCAAACTACAGAGCCCTCGCACTCTGGAGCCCACGTGCCACAACTAGAGAGGGAAAACCCACACACCACAACTAGAGAGAAGCCCCTGCACCGCAACGAAGAGCCCACGCACCACAACAAAATATCCCGCATGCCTCAATGAAGATCCCACGTGCTGCAGCTAAGACTTGACGCAGCCAAAATAAATAAATAAATAAATAAAATAAAATAGTTTCTCAAATCCAAATAGCTCCATTCTAATTGATTCATAAAGAAAAATAAGCACTTATATAACTCTAATATTCCCAAATTTCTCAGGAAATAAAGAAATCAAACATAAGCTCAGGATCAGAAGCAGGTCAGTATGAAACGTAAGTTCATGTAATAAAGTTTAATCTTTTACAAACTAGGCTGGCTTAATAACTTTTGGTCTGAAGACAGCAATAATTGTTCCCTGGTTTTATCAATGTGGTCCTATTAGTTTACTATTGCTGCATAACAATAATTGCACAAACTTCTCAGCTTAAAGCAATACACATTGATTAACTCAGAGTTTCTGTTGATCAATCAAAGCTACTTTTATTAGGCCTACTGCAGTTAAGGGAGAACACTACCTTGAGAGATTCTACTAATGTCTCAAATGGGGAGATTGGGGAAGGGCTTGGGGATCTGGGCTTAAGTGGCTGAAGGTAGGTTTGTCAAGATAAGAAAACTAATTGTGATGGGGGACAGTCCTTGACATAATAGTTGAGGATTGAGGGACAAAGAAAAGTCAGCTTCTTGACATGAGTCTTGATAAGTAAATTTTTTAATGAGCTACCTATTTGGTGAAGTTAACAATCTATTATCCTGACAGGAGATAGAGCTGTTTGGCCAGAAGGACAAACTATATGGATAAATTGCTTTTCAGGAATTTCCTGAAGCAAATAGTGGAATTGTTGATTGGCTACAGTTTTATATTCCTGGGCAAGAATTTCCTGGAACAAATATTAAGTCAAATTCATACAGGGAATTTCAGTTCTCAGTCCCAATAATTAAGCTATGTGAATACAAATGGTCTAAATAAATTCTTAAATTATAATTCTGATAAATGATTTTCTAAGTTGTTATATGTCAACTTAACCAAGATCCTTATTTAACTTTAAAACCTTGGACTAGTCTTTTTTTTTTAATTAATTTTTATTGGAGTATAGCTGCTTTACAATGTTGTGTTAGTTTCTGCTGTACAGCAAAGTGAATCAGCTATACGTATATATATATATCCTCTCTTTTTTAGATTTCCTTCCCATAAGGGTCACCACAGAGCACTGAGTAGAGTTCCCTATGCTATACAGTAGTTTCTCATTAGTTATCTATTTTATACATAGTAGTGTATATATGTCAATCCCAATCTCCCAATTATTACCACCCCCCTTCCCCCTTGGTATCCATACATTTGTTCTCTATGTCTGTGTCTCTATTTCTGCTTTGTAACTAAGCTCATCTGTATGATTTTTCTAGATTCCACATATAAGCAATATTATACTTTTCTCTATGTCTGTGTCTCTATTTCTGCTTTGCAAATAAGGTCATCTCTACCATTTTTCTAGATTCCACGTGTATGCGTTAATATATGATATTTGTTTTTCTCTTTCTGACTTACTTCACTGTGTATGATAGTCTCTAGGTCCATCCACATCTCTAAACATGACCCAATTTCATTCCTTTTTATGGCTGAGTAATATTCCATTGCATATATATATACCACATCTTCTTTACCCATTCCTCTGTTGATGGACATTTAGGTTGCTTCCATACCCTGGCTATTGTAAATAGTGCTGCTATGAACATTGGGCTGCATGTGTCTTTTTGAATTATGGTTTTCTCAGGGTATATGCCCAGTAATGGGATTTCTGGGTCATATGGTAGTTCTATTTTTAGTTTTTTAAAGAACCTCCATACTGTTTTCCATAGTGGCTGTATCAATTTACATTCCCACCAACAGCATATGAGGGTTCCCTTTTCTCCACACCCTCTCGAGACAGCATTTTTATTTATTTATTTTTTTTGCGGTACGCTGGCCTCTCACTGTTGTGGCCTCTCCCGTTGCGGAGCACAGGCTCTGGACACGCAGGCTCAGCGGCCATGGCTCATGGGCCCAGCCGCTCCGCAGCATGTGGGATCTTCCTGGACCGGGGCACGAACCCATGTCCCCTGCATCGCAGGCAGACTCTCAACCACTGTGCCACCAGGGAAGCCCTCCAGCATTTATTGTTTGTAGATTTTTTGATAATAGTCATTCTGACTGGTGTGAGGTGATACCTCACTGTAGTTTTGATTTGCATTTCTCTAATAATTAGCAATGTTGAGTATCTTTTCATGTGTTTGTTGGCCAGCTGTATTTCTTCTTTGGAGAAATATCTACTTAGTTCTTCGACCTATATTTGGATTGGGTTGTTTGTTTTTTTGATATTGAGCTGCATGACCTGTTTGTATATTTTGGAGATTAATCCCTTGTCAGTTGCTTCATTTGCAAATATTTTCTCCCATTCTGAAGGCTGTCTCTTCATCTTGTTTATGGTTGCCTTTGCTGTGCAAAAGCTTTTAAGTTTCATTAGGTCCCATTTGTTGATTTTGTTTTTATTTCCATTTCTCTAGGAGGTGGGTCAAAAAAGATCTTGCTACGATTTATGTCAAAGAGTGTCCTATGTTTTCCTGTAAGAGTTTTACAGTGCCTGGCCTTACATTTAGGTCTTTAATCCATTTTGAGTTTATTTTTGTGTATGATGTTAGGAAGTGTTCTAATTTCATTCTTTTATATGTAGCTGTCCAGTTTTCCCAGCACCACTTATTGAAGAGGCCATCTTTTCTCCATTGTATATTTTTGCCTCCTTTATCAAAGATAAGGTGACCATATGTACGTGGGTTTATCTCTGGGCTTTCTACCCTGTTCCATTGATCTATATTTCTGTTTTTCTGCCAATACCATACTGTCTTGATGACTGTAGCTTCATAGTATAGTCTGAGGTCAGGGAGCCTGATTCCTCCAGCTCTATTTCTCTTTTTCAAGATTGCTTTGGGTAATCAGGGTCTTTTGTGTTTCCATACAAATTGTAATATGTTTTGTTCTAATTCTGTGAAAAATGCCATTGTAATTTGATAGGGATTACACTGGATCTGTAGATTGCTTTGGGTAGTGTAGTTATTTTCTCAATGTTGATTCTTCCAATCCAAGAACATGGTATATCTCTCCATCTGTTTGTGTCATCTTTGATTTCTTTCACCAGGATCTGATAGTTTTCTGAGTACAGGTCTTTTGCCTCCTTAGGTAGGTTTATTCCTAGGTATTTTATTCTTTTTGTTGCAATGGTAAATGGGATTGTTTCCTTAATTTCTCTTTCTGATTTTTCATTGTTAGTGTATAGGAATGGAAGAGATTTCTGTGTATGAATTTTGTATCTGGCAGCTTTACCAAATTCATTGGTTAGCTCTAGTAGTAAAATCTTGGACTATTCTTAAATCAAGTTATTTAATGCAGAACCTTGGATACCTAGATGATTTCTAAGTGAAATATAAATCTGAAATGTGGTCACCCAACATATTTTATATATGTGTGTATATGTGTGTGTATGTGTGCATGTGTGTTTCTTATCGTGGATATATTTATTGGTCATGATAATGATTGTGTTCATTTTGCTCACTTAAAAAGGTGAAAAATGGATGTATGTGACCATAGAAGGTTTTATGTGTGTATGTATGAGTTTTGTTGTTTTACTGTGTATGACAGATTCTTCTACACTCCTTTCTAGTTTCCTCTATGAAATAGAAGTTAATTAATTTGACTGAAAGTTATTAATCATACCGGTAATCAAAGACTGCTAAAGCAATAGTAGCAGAAAAGTACAATGATGAATGCAAGATAATGGAATGTATTTTTGTTTTCAAGGAAAGGAGAGTAGTCTTTTCTTAAAGATTCTGGTTTTTCCTGAATATGAAAAAGGATTGTGTAAGACAAATCTTGAATAAATATAGAAAATTATAGATTGGCAGGAAAAATTGTATTTGCCTCAAGCTATAAATAATAAGCCTGAAAAGAAGCAATGAGATGGACTCAAATTTTGACAAAGTTCACTCCGTTTTGATGGGTTTATTTATAAGATAATTTAAAAAGTAGGGCAGGGAGCTCATGAACCCTTTACTGCTAAATGTGATATTAATGCAAATCTCGAATTTGGTTTTCTATATATTAAAATGACAGTTTATCTTGAACTCTTTTGTCTTCTCTTAACAAGGGGTAGTAAATAGTTATTCTTTTACATTCTGTGTGATCTGTTTGCATGTTGGATTCCATATCCTAACAAAACTGTTTTCTGTGTTTTGTGACAACTTTGTCAAGCACTTTATTATTAAGCAACAAAAACATAAAGTTCCTCATTTCTGAAAAAGCTAAAATTCCTTTCAATTGTGTTACCTTCTTCTTATTTAGAATACTGTATTGTCACTTTGATTAACAGGTAGCCAATTTACTGTTTCTCAGGCACACCTGATCCTGTCTTAATAAATGATCTAAAGTAACTCTCTTGATTTTGCTTTTCCACAATCATATCTTACATTCAGAAAAATAAAATTTTCAGGATTTTCTTTACACATAAAACTTCTTTGAAATTCCCTTAAGGTCCCTGGAAATTCATGAAGATTTGTTCTCTTGCCTTATAAAAGAGGTGATACCCCAAATAACTGTTTTCTTGACATGTTTTATATTTCTAGATTAGCTCAACTCTAGTGTAAGCACTGATCAAAAGAGTGGTCAAATTAAAGGGTAAATTTTATAGATAAAATATTATTTACATATATGTTTTGGAGACTGTACACATTATAAAATGAATTGGAAGGCCCTGGAGATTTGTCAGTGCTCTTGTCCATAATATGTTCTTACTCTCAGGAAAAACACTGATCAAATTCTTACAAAAAATTATGTACTGCATTCAATAGAGAACTTTACTGTCTTCAGGTTTGACATTGTTAGTTACCACAATATATTAATCATTTAGTGCTTGTCAAAAGGCTCACAGGTTAAAATTTTAATCTTCTACAAAGGAAGATCTCAGAATTTCATGGAAAGGACCATACCGTATACTCTTAATTGTTGATAGTTCAATGAATAGCCTCATGAGTAACAACTCTGGAGCATAAAGATAACATTGCTTGCACAATTGTCAGATATATTTGGGAATGACTTGGGATTTTCAGGACTCTTCTTAGTTCAGAAGGAGATGACTTCGTGAAAGAAGGCTGATGACCCAAGATGCAGTAGAACAAGAAATAAATACATAAAACTAAATGGGGACCTCCCTGGTGGTGCAGTGGTTAAGAATCCGCCTGCCAATGCAGGGGACACCGGTTCGAGCCCTGGTCCGGGAAGATCCTGCGTGCAGCTAAGCCTGTGTGCCACAACCCCTGAGCCTGCACTCCAGAGCCTGCAAGCCACAACTACTGAAGCCTGCGTGCCTAGAGCCCATGCTCTGCAACAAGAGAGGCCACCACAATGAGTAGCCCCCACTCGCCGCAATTAGAGAAAGCCCGTGCACAGCCAAAAGTAAATAAATAAATAAATTGATAAGAAAATTTTAATTATAGTTATTTGGTTTGGAATACTGATGGCATTTATTTGTGAACTGTCTATTTTCTGATGCTTGATGAAGAAGTCCTCTACTTGGTAATTCATCTCTAACTCTCAACATCAAATGTAACTCTCAACAACGAATGAAACATTTAAAAAAATGGCTCCTAACTCTCAGTGTCTCCTTCAGAATTTATAACCAAATATCTTTAATGAGTCTCCAAAGTTACTTGCATAGGGTTAAAAAGAAGCTGTCTTCATTTCACCAGGTGTCGAATTCTTATTTAGAAAACTGTGTATTGCACCCCAACAGAGAAGATTTTGACATCGTCATAAAAGGTTACACCTGGGAGTCATATTGGAAAATAAAGGACATTTAATCAGATAAGGAAATCCCATCATTAACAAGTAAGTGTTGTATTTTATATGTGAAAGCAATGCCTACAAATCCCACCTGAAAAAACTAGCCTGGTACCTGTTTTATGGTTAAAGCCTCACAGGTCAAAAGCAACATCACTTACTGGCTGGCCAGGAACCTCAGCATATTGGGGACTTGAAGTGAAAAGGAGTTCACCAGAATCTATAAGAAATGAGATGAAATCCTGGTGCATAGATTTTCTTGGGCTTGGTTTCCTAATCTTGGGATAGAAAAAAATAATAGATCCTTTTACATTATTGAATCTTATACTTCTTAATGACAATACTCAGCAGAATTTAATTCTTTGGGCTCTACAGTTGCTCAGTACTGAACGCTCAAGGAGGCATACCCGGACGGTTAATAACTTTTGCTAAACTGTGTAAATAATCACTCCAAAGCATAATGAAACCAGCCTTTTGTGTGTGTGATCAAAAATAAATCTCTAGAGGGGCTTCCCTGGTGGCGCAGTGGTTAAGAATCCACCTGCCAATGCAGGGGACACGGGTTTGAGCCCTGGTCCAGGAAGATCCCACATGCTGTGGAGCAACTAAGCCTGTGCGCCACAACTACTGAGCCTGCGCTCTAGAGCCTTCAAGCCACAACTACTGAAGCCCGTGCGCCTATAGCTCGTGCTCCGCAACAAGAGAAGCCACCGCAATGAGAAGCCCACGCACGGCAATGAGAAGCCCACGCACGGCAATGAAGACCCAGCACAGCCAAGAATTTTAAAAATTTAAACAAACAAATAAATAAATAAATCTCTAGAGATTATTTACCATCAAAAGAATGGACTGTTAAGCAAAATTATTTAAAACTTGTAAATAAGGCAAAAGGTAGATGACAGGACATTTCAATATCATACCAGAGTATTGTTTAACAGACTAAACCAAGGATTATTTAATTATCTAAAGGAATGTATCTATGTTTGACTTGGCTATTTTCTATTAATTAAACACCCAGTCTCCATGACACACATATTAACCAGTAGAGAGGAAATTTAGGAAAACTTCTGGTGAATTTACCAGTGACAGTGAACTCCGAAGGAAAAAAGAATCTTTTATTAAGCATCACCTAAGTGTCAAAAACTATACATTACTCATTTAGTCATAAAAACAACCTTGAGTGATAGGTCTTATTATCCTCATTTTACAAATAAGAAAGCTGGGGCTGCCCTGGTGGCGCAGTGGTTGAGAGTCCGTCTGCCAATGCAGGGGACACGGGTTCATGCCCCGGTCCGGAAAGATCCCACATGCGGCGGAGCATCTGGGCCCATGAGCCATGGCCGCTGAGCCTGCGCATCCGGAGCCTGCGCTCCGCAACAGGAGAGGCCACAACAATGAGAGGCCCGCGTACCGCAAAAAAAAAAAAAAAAAGTAAAGCTGAAGTTCAACAGGTGAAACGATTTGCCACATTATTTAGTTAGTAAATGGTGGAGCCCAGTGTCAAACCCAGAATGTTCTTTCAAAGCCTACGCTTTTTTTTACTACATTATTCTACCCCCGTAGTAAAAACTTTTTACTAATGACCACAAAGCTATACCTGCCACTTCTGCAAACCGAAAATGATATCTAAATGTCACCCCCCAAAAATATGCTAGTTAGAAAGGCAGAATTTCATGATGGGAAATGTATGTTCTGTGTGCATAGAGTAAAAGATCTGTGAGTCACCTCCTGCAACCCACTAAGTGTTCAGTTGAAGATTGCTCTTTATCATCTAGCTAGATGGCAATTAGAAGCGTGTGAGACAAAGTATCCCTCAGGAAAAACTGGCTAAAGAATAAATCATTTAAAGTGCTTTACAGACATTACCTAATACATTTTCACACATCCCTGTGAGATACACAGTGTTATACAAAAAGCGATCCTAATTTGTTTAGATCGTTCAAAGGTGACAGAGTATAAAGTGGAAGGCCAAGATGCTGCTAACAACATTAGACTTACCTGAGGCCTTGGGCAGTTTTGGCCATTTCAGCTGAAACACCACTAAGTCAATTAACCTCTATTGTTTTCCTTAACCTGTTTAATGAAAATGTCAGTACCATTTGGGCCAGAGGGCTGTGTGAAACCAGACAGGTCATTTAGAATTTTTTTCTCCCCTTCAAGTTGCGCAACTCTGATCTGATCAACGGTTAACATCCTTCACCTTAGAAACAATGGGAGATATTCATATTTGCCTTCCTTAAGGGGTTTTTTCAAAGCTGTGAACTGTGAATTTCCAGCTAATTAAAAACAACTATTCTACAGAAAGGAGAATTTGTTTCAGCCGTTGAAGAAGACCCAGGGCAAAATAATTGCTATGCTATTATCCCTTTCCCCCCTTGATTTGTTAACTGTTGATAGGAAATGTTGATTTCACCTGAAAAAAAACCCGTGTAATTTGGGAATAAAGTGGAAGATGCATTTTTCTGTCTTGGAGAAAGGGTACTGAGGGTGGCAGGGTGGGGCAGAATTTCACATGTGAAAATTAAATAGGTATTAGATTGTCTGGGCTTTAATTTTTAAACATATTTTGATGTAAACAAGAAGAAACTGAAGAACTGTTAGGATAATCTTTCCCAAGCTTTACCCCCCACTCCAGTCTTTCCCATGTCAGTAAGCGGTCCCTGAAGCCACCAGTTGCTCAAGCCAGAAACAGAAGTCACCCTTGATTCTCCTTCTCCCTTATCTTCTCACATGCAACTCCATCAGCATATTCTGTCCATTTTATTACTAAAATCTGTCTCTAATCTGTCCACTTTTTTCTCCATCTCTTCTGCTTTCACCTTTGTCCAAACAGTAAAGTGAATGAGGGTAGGGAGTGAAGAGCTTTCTCAAAAGTACAGATACTCGGGAAAAACTACAATTGGTAGCAGAAGGAAAGGAGATAGAAGAGAAGCTGAAAAGGTGGGAGAAGCAGAATACAATTGGGATAAGCAGAGAATTTAGACAGAAAGGACCAGAGACCTAAGGTTGACTCCCAAGTGTTTCCCAATCTGAAGACAAGAAGGACAGGTGTGAACAGACTGTGAATTCAGGATGTGTTTCTTATACTGGAGACTATAATATCATGTATAAACTTTTACTTTATACAACTTCCAAATGATTACTGAGATTTCTGTATCATGTTTTAAGGTGAAATCTTCCAGATTAAAAAAAAAAAACTAAACTAAAAGCATATAATAAAATAACTGAGTAATACTTTATAATTTCTTACTCTTTTGTATCAGTTTTTTTGACATTTGAGTACATACAAATCAGATATTTGGGTTTTGTTTTGTTTTGTTTTGGGTATACTTGATCAAAAAATCCAAAGGCCAATATTCAAATTCATGGTAATAAAAACAAGTTTTTTCAGTCTTGTAGAGGAAACTGTTCACTTGTTCAAACAAGTCAAATTCACTTTGGAAAATATTTCTCTATCCCACAATCTTAAAAATTCTAGGAAGAAAAGTGTCTCAATTTTCTCCAGTGTTTTTCATTAAATGATCTTTAATCTGAACCTAAGAAATATTAATATTTATTCAGTTCAAGGCATATTCATGTATTAAAAGATAATTTTTAGAAGAGTATATGGCATGACTTTCATACAGATATAAAATGAACATGTGTCAAAGCTTTTATTTAATTCATTAATTAATGAGGGAACCAGAAAGATATTACAATTGGTTCAAAGGAGAATTCAAAGAATCACATATATATGGGCATTGGGAATGGTGAAATAAATTTGCTTAACAAATGTAAAACTTCAAAACTGCTCAGTATCCATAGAGCAATAATCAACTGAATCCCAATGAGATACAATTTGCATTTCTATGGACAAGAATCATTTGCATTACTATAAGTATTATATAACTTACAGCAATGTAAAATAACTCAAAGACAATAAAAGATTCAGAGACCCGATAGAATCTGATAATCTGGACAATGCCCAGTTTCCCACTGAAGACAACCATAATACCTTGGTCTATTTCTAAGTCTTTCACAAGTTTTCCCTACAAATAATACAAAAAGTATTAATTCCCTGTGCCCCAATGCATAAAATCTGGAGGGAGAGGAATGAAGAAGAGGAAGATAAACATAATAACTGAGTAGATTACAAGGCACAGTGGGATATGTCCCAAAAGAACTGATAGTTTCCCAATACACACAATATGCACAAGGAAGGAAGGTATCTGTTCTGATTGGGTGCTGCTTTGTGTTGAAGGCATACTTAGCATAGACAGAAACAAAGTACCGTGACAAATCAGAGGAGGGAAAGAGTTACATTCCCACAAGGAGCCATGGGGCTTAGTTCATGGAAGAGGCAAAATGTATCAGGTCTTTAAAGGAGAAAGTTTTTCTGATCGTGGTAACCATTTCACAAAGTATGGGTATATGTGAAAAATCATCACGATGTACACTATAAACAATTTATTTGTCAATTATACCTTATTAAGCCTGGAGGGGGGAAAAAAGAAGAAAGATTTTAAATAAGTAGCATATGAGGTACAGGGGGAAAAGTATTCAAGCTAAGGGAATAGTAAGAAAAAAAGCAACAGATATATAATGGCTTGTACTCTAGCATGGTTGGATAAAATGAGAACTAAAGAGAAGGAATGGAGACTTAGGCCAAATCACAGACAACCTTACACGTTTTAAGAGGCTGGGAATTCATTTTGTTGCAGTAGAGAACCACCAAAGTTTTCAAGCAGGGAAATGATAAGATCAAATAAAGCCTTAGACAAATAATTCTAGAGGCAATTGGTTAATAAGGGATTGAAAAAGTGAGAAGTTAAAGGTAAGGAGGCCAGTAGAAATGTGTTGCAATGATCAGGTTGGAGCCTAAACCAGAGCATTCTGGGCAGAAGGAAAGAGTTTTGAGGAAAGAGTTAACGAACAGAATACAGTTATTCACTAAGTGATTCTAGGCTTTTGACTGTGCATTCATATCAGTTAAAAATTAGAGCATATTTATTTAGTTATAAAATATGCACTGCTCTACCAATGAACTAATCCATGTAATCTGAAACAGTCATACATATTCACAAATTCTTTTCTCTCAAAGAGAGAGGTTTAATTCATGTTCAGATGCTTAATTTATAAATGGCTTGTTAATTTTGATGGCTTCATATCTGTAGTAACTCTCATCTCAAAGCACTATACATTTACAAGCAAGATCCATAGTTTACAATGAGTGGATGTAAATTCTTATTTCAACTAATCTCGATAATTTCGTAATTTTTCCTGATTTATTACAGATTTACGTTGTTCATGTATATATGTCAGGGATGATATTTGTATGTTATATAATCTGCATATAATCTGTGTCAGGTATATATTATGATATATACACACACTTCTTTTTTTTAACCATGCAGCTGATGAAGAGTTTATTTTAGGAGAAGATTCCATGCTGTATATTCTTCTTGTTTGATAGTGCTTATATGGTTAGAAAATCTTCAATTCACATCCCCCATGGGGATTTTTAAAGCCACTTTCCATTTTGTGAGTTGAAGTAAGAGTAGATAATACAATCTGTGAATCCATTTGATAGGCTCATAGGCACAGTGTGCTGAAAGTCAACAAATAAGGGAGCTCTTGTTCATCTCTCTCCCCCATGTGTGAATTCCCACTCTCCCCTCAGAATTCCTCTTCAAGTGCACTTGACATGACTCTACATATAGACCAAGTCAGAGTACCAGGGGAGGTCCTTATATTAAATATTAATGAAGCCTTATTTTATTGTATCTAGGAATGCTGAAATAACTTGCTGGGCTCATGATGGATCTGCTCCTGCTTAGTCATGCCATGTCAGCAAACCAAAACTTAGAAAACTTTCATATCTCTATAAATGCTCTGCTTGAGCAGAAATGCAGTATATCCAGTCAGCCAACCCCCAAACAGCAAGCCAACTCTAAGCTCTATCCTTATTTCCTTGTTTCTTCTCATCCCAAACAAGGATGACTATGTGGCCTCAGCCAACCAGATATTTTCTATTTTTCTCTTCCTTTTTCTTTATTCTTTACCCTATAAAAGCTTCCACCCCATTTTACTGTTCTCTGAAAGGAGACTATCCACTTCATGAAGTGTTAAATAAAGTTTGTATCACCTAAAATGTCTTCTTTAATCATTTTTTAACAGGAATTAACTATAAATAGAAGCTTTGGTAATTTGTTCTCACTATCCACTGGCTTACCTTATGAACACACCTCCCCACTGAAACCCATACTTTAGATATGGCAGAGGAGAAAGAAGATGAGTCAGAGTAGTAGAAATGACTTGAAGGATAGTGGTGGCAAGGAATGAAATGGTAAACATAACAAGATGAATGGTTTTGGAAGGAAAATAAAACTGGTTTCCAACACACTGAGTGTGAGGTACCACAAGACACTCAATGAAGCAGTTTCTGAGGTACGTGAAAGAGGTCTGGAGCACATAACAGGAATCCAGGTTACATGCGTGGATGCAGTGTGGTAGCTGTAGTGTAGGTTTCCCAAGAAGAAAAGCAGGCAAACACTTTCATATAAGGGTTTGAAAAAGCAAGAGGACTGACTCTTCTTGGAGATGCATGGGAAAGAAAAAAAGAGAGCCAGAGGGTGTAGTGGTATGGAAGTCAAAAGAGAAGATTTTAAGAAAGCAAATATGTCAACAATGCTGCACAGTCATGAAGGATAAAGCTAAGATAAAGACATTGGATATGGTAATTTAGGATGTGGTTGACATTTGAAACAGTGGTTTAGGTAACGGAATAGGAGCAGAAGTCAGTTTTCAAGTATTTAAAGAACCAATAAGTAACCAAAAAAAATCGCAACAGTAACCATAGACTGTTCCTCCAAGAAGTCTGATAGTTAAAGGAGAAGACAGATTGTGTGGTGAATTAAGGAAGGTGCTTTAAATAGGAAGCATTTGAGCTTACGTGTTGGGCAAACAGTGAAGAGGGAGAAATCGAAGGTAGAAATAAAGAAGGGAAGCTTATGATACCAGGTTCTCAAATGAAATTTTACTGACACAATCAAGGACACAGATGAAAGACAGCTTTGGGAAAGAAGAGGAAGAATTTTTCAAGTCAGAAATGAACTATAGTTAATTATACTGTATTGCTTATTCAAAAGCTGCTAAGAGAGTAGATTTTAAAAGTTCTCATCATAAGAAAAAAAATTCTGTAACTAGGTATATATGCATGGTGACCAATGTTAACTAGAGTTACTGTGGTGATCATTTTGCAATATATACAAATATCAAATCACACTGTACACCTGAAATTGATGTAATGTTATATGTCAGTTATACCCAAATTTTAAAATACCATCAGTATAAACAGTAATGAAATGGACACAGTGGAGCAGGAACAGTTTATACCAAAAGATTCTCACCTCAAAACTGAGCTCCTCCTATTGTGCTGGCTGGTCCTTTTCAGTCCTTTTTCCTGTCTTCTTTATCCCCATGACCTCCTGTGGTACAACAGGAAATAGATGTTTGGTTAATAAAAAAAAAGAAGAAGAAGGGAAGGAATAAGGTGTAGTCAGGTTTTTTTGTTTGTTTTGTCTGTTTTTGTTTTGCTTTGTTTTAAGTAATGCATGGTTGAAAGACTTCCTATAAAATGGTTTCTCTTTTTCTCAGATTATTAGGGTTGACGTAACCTGCTGAGCATTAGTTAACATTCTGGACGGTTTAGGGATAGACAAATAAGCATGGAGCCACTAACTAGTTTTTAGCATCATCACATTTGAGTTTAAGAAAGTTCCGTCTGGTTAGAGAATGGCAGGGAGCTGTAAGATTGAATTTTTGAGCCAAACCTGAGGAAGATGATTTTAAGGGGTAAAAAATTCAGGCAAGAAATCATGCCTTCACCAAGGCAACAACCAGGGAATGGAGAGGAGGCAACAGATTTGAGAGTTATTTAGAAGGGAGAATAGAAGTGGAACAAGTGAAGGCTGAAAAGACAACACTATTCTTTCTAGAACTTGTCAGAGAAGGAAAGAGATGGAGAGGTAAACACACAGAAACACAGTCCATGGATGAGCTTCACTAACAAGATAAAATTATTGGTGGAAGGGAAACATCCAAGAGAAAGGAAAGTTTAAGGAAGACACAGAGAGAGGATGATTGACATGGGGATAACTGATGGAATCATCAACACCCCCAAGAAAGGGGGACAGAAAGAGATTCAGAGCAGAGGAGAGGGATTAGCTTTAAACTAGTGGGAAGGAAGGAGGTCCACAAGCTATTTACAACATTTCAGAAAGCCTTCTGGAAATTCCAATTAAATAAAATGTCAAGTTTCTTTACTTTTGGCAGGCATTAAATCAACCCTGCAAGCTAACATTGGTTATCGTACGCTAATCAGAAATTCTAATTTGCTGTTGATGACATCATAGAAATTTCTAGGATGTGATTGGTAGACCATATACTGTTAGCAGAGTTATTTATCTGTTTTTTACAATATCAGATTTAATTCTTCCAGCATGTGGAACCTTGGATCAGAAGAATGACAGCCAAAATTAAGCGACCATTTCCAAGGAACAGTGCCTAGTGTTTGTACACTTATTTAGCTTTATTGCTTATTAGCATTACATCCATGACAGTGATGTATGTGATTTCATTTAAGTGACAAAATCTTTCAAGATATGGGGTCCACGGATAAAAACATAATAAAAAGAGTCCTTAGATGAAAAAATTGGGATGACAAGATCTGTACAGTCCCTTCATATCTAACATTCTATCATTTTAAGAG
Source organism: Globicephala melas (assembly GCF_963455315.2). Taxonomy (NCBI): domain Eukaryota; kingdom Metazoa; phylum Chordata; class Mammalia; order Artiodactyla; family Delphinidae; genus Globicephala; species Globicephala melas. The sequence goes on from NC_083322.1 coordinate 57,396,336, forward strand.
GGGCCTATAAACACAAGTTCAGGAATGGCTAAATGGGAAAGTTGCAAAGAACACCTGAAAACACCCTAACTAATCAATAACTCACTCTAAACAAGTAGAAAGGGAAGCAATGTAAATAACCATTCCCACCTGGAAGGCAGCAAGGGAGAAACCAAAAGGAGAAAACAAAACATGAGGGAATAACAAGCTCTTAACCAAGGCAATGGTGTGCTGCCTGTTTTGAAAACCACGGAACATTAACCAACTCCGGGAGCAGGAATGACTATCCTGAGACGCTTTTTCATGTTTGGCCCATCCTAGCCAACCCTTGTGTAAACAAAAATTAAGAGTGGGGTTCTTTTCTCACCAACACCTACACTAAGCTAAGCTTCTACTCTGTACTCTTTGTACCTTCTACTCTGTACTTTGGTAGAGTTTCACCCACTGGAACTGGGCAAACCGAGGACTTTTTTCAAGTTGCAAGAGAAATGGGCTTAAGCAACGAGTTAAGAGTTAAGACTGGTCTTACCCGTAGGTTGGGTGCTAAGGCTACCAGCAGTCTCTACACTTGGCAAGCCTGGGGGGCAGCCAGACTGACCAGATAGCCTGACGATAAGCCCCGGTGACATTGGGGTGGCCTTCGCATCCTGCTGGGCAGGTTCGGGAAGTAGAAAGTTCACGAAAAGGTGTGTTGCGGAAGGAGGCAGTGGAGTGATGTGTACTTGTCTTCCGAAACAGTGCTTATATTGCCCCCACCTGGGCTCAGGTAGCGGCCACTAAGCTAATTGAAGCCCCAGGCTCGCGCTCGGGTCGGGGTGGAACCCTGCTCCCCTCTCCTTACATCCCCATGTCTCTGCCGCTACTGCCGCCGCCTGCCGCCGCCCGTGACCCGGTGACCCCGGAGGTCCGTCTGGGGCCCGTGACCCCGGAGCACCCGGCATCCGGACACCCCTCGCAGGCGCAGCCGCTATTAAGACAGGAGGCTAAAGGGGAGGAGGAGGAAGGGGAGGAGACAGGCGTCCAGGGCGCCTGGGGAAACGGCACGGCGGAGCAGCGGCGGCGGGGCTGGGGGGAGGCCGCTGAAGCGGTCGCGGCCGAGGAGGGGCAGGTAGAGGCCGGGGGCATCGCGGGGTCAGGCTCCCCGGCGGGCGGCGCGGGTGGCGGCCGCGGGGACTGGCGGCCGCTCCTCGCCTGGCTGCTGTGGCGGCGGCAGCTCCAGTGCTGCCCCTGTGCGGCGCCCCTTCCCCGCTCCGCCGCGCGCCGTTGTCATGGAGGAACCAAGATGGCGGCTCTGGCCTACAACCTGGGCAAGCGGGAGATCAACCACTACTTCAGCGTGAGGAGCGCCAAGGTGCTGGCGCTGGTGGCCGTGCTGCTGCTCGCACTGTGCCACCTCGCCTCCCGCCGCTACCGAGGTGAGCGGGCCCTCCCCCTGTCCGGGCCGGCTGGGGGAGGAGGCGACGCGGAGGCTGGAGGCAGCCCCCGTCGCCCGACACACGCCCACGCTCACGCGGCCGCCCGCCGGCGCGCCCAGCCCGCGGGGGAGGAGGTGCCCCCAGGTGGCCCGGGCGGCGGGCCAGGCGCCCCCGACCGACCGAGCGGACCCCAGTACAGGCGGCCACGGGTAGAGAGCCCATGGTCCTGCGCCCCACGAGCAGCCTGCGCTGCGGACGGGGGCGCTTACCCGGGCCTGGCCCAGTGGCTGCTGGGGTCCCGGCTCCTGCGCGGGTTGCGCCGGGGGAGACGCGCCAGGCCCGGGGCTCGCGTGCAGGAGGCGTGCAGGCGGCCCTCCGGGGCCACCCCCGGGCGCGTGAAGGCCAAGGCCGCCCTGCAATGGGGCACCTCCGCCCCAAGTAGGGTCACCCATTCTGCGCCCTAGGGGATCAGCTCTTTAGCTTTTGTTTTATCCGGCCTCTGCCCTGGAACAGCGGGGCCAAGCTGTTTGACAGCGGCATGGGCCGCCCCATTTTCCTTTGCCGCCGGGTGACAGCTGGCAAAAGATGCTCTTGGCCAAGTGGAGGAGGTGTCACCCAGGCTTTGTGATTCAGAAACGTTTAAAGCGTTCTGGTTGCACACTTTTTACAGAGTAAAGCCACTGGGACAGATATTTGGAAAGAAGTTACAGGTTGACAGGAGTTGAGTTGGGCTATGAAAACAAGTTGGAAGCAGTTTGAGAGGAGGTCTTCGGTGTGGGTTTTGAGACTGGTGTAAAGAGGAAAAGGAAATACGACCTCCTTGTTTCAGAACGAATTATTCTTCAGTCATAAGGGGCATTTACTTGTCCTTGTTGATTGATTTTTTTTTTCATTTTCTCTGTAAAAATGCTACTAGGTTAGAATTTGACAGGCTGAGGGAAATTAATAACGATAGGATCTTTTATTTGTGGCTCTTAGTATTATCGAAGCCATTATCTGGAAAGCTCTTGGTGATTGTGAGATTAATTGGTCAAGATGTAATGTGTAACAGGTGCGCATTTAACGCATTTCCAGTTTAACTTCACACCTACTTTGGCAAAATATCCAGTAAAGAGGCCACTGGAATCTGAACTCTTCTCATTTTAGGGAATCTTTCAAAGTGAAGGACATTTTGATCAATTCTGCTGTTTTGTTTCTGCAATGCTTGAGAATTAAAATTCTTATACTCTAGTACCATACTGGACGAATAGCCCTTTATATAAATACACTAAATCGATTGAAAAAGATAAATTATTTATACCCTTTTGGCCTTTCTCCTCCAGCCTCCTATAGATCACCGCCACATGACCTGGTAAGACTTTGTTTCATCTGCAGTTGCTGTAACAAGTCCAACACTTATATACACAAAATAAAACTAGCAATTTGATGCATTAATTTGTGGTAATTTTAAAGAAAATTTTCTGACTGCTATCATTTTATGCTATTTTGGTATAAGACGACAGTAATCTAACTCAATTTTATTTATGTGGTAGTGGAGATAAATTTTATAACTGTGATGCTATGGTCCTAAATGTAAACATCTAGTGCCCCTCACCTCCCTTTTTAAAACTGTGCTTTTATCTTTTGATAAGCTTGGACCCTAATTATTGTATTTAGATTATATGTTTCATCCTTTCAAGTTCTCTCATTAGCAGGGAAAATAGAATGTCAGATGGAAACTTATGAGTCAGTGTAGCAATCTGGGATTGTTTATAAAGCCTCCTCCAGAAGCTAGTCATCAGCTTTCGTAGGTGCTTTAGTGTCTTGAGTGTGAAGCAGTACACCTGGTGTGTGTACATGCCCATACTGAATGTCAAGAACTTGAGCCAGAGACAGTTTGGGGAAAATAACGATCTTACCAGGCACTTTTTAGCCAACCTCATGCTTTGGCAGTGTGAAACTGAGTCAGATGCAGTGCCTTTCACACAAGGATAACCATACGCTTGAATCATAGTATCATAAATCTTCAGAATAAGAAAGGACCTTATATTAGATATAGAGGTTTAGGCTATATATTAAAATCTTCAATGCATGCTTATGAGTTTGCCTCAGGCAAGGTAGACTGAATGCAGTTGGAATACACATATTCAGTATCTCTTGCTTTACGAACTACAGAAAGTAAAACATTACACACTACAGGAAGTAAGGCTTGGCAAAACTACATGCTATCATTGAGCACTTATTATATGCCGGGTGCTCTTCTACTAAAGGTTTTACATCTTTTAACTCATTTTGTCTTTACAACCAGTCGATGAGGTAGATACAATTACCAGATTTCATCCTCCCCTCTTCTTTCCCCCACCTTTTTTAGTATCTCTGTAATCAAGATGAGTTTTTAAAACTTTGATTGCATGTCAAAGTTTAATTGATAACATTTTTTCCTACTGTTATCTAAAATAATGGTGTATTTTATAATCAGTGGTCTTAGATTCAGCTAATTACAGTATTATTTACATTTTAACCTTTTTTTTTACATTTTAAAAATGAGGCATGAGAGGTTAAGTTGCCTAAAGATACACAGTTAATCTGACTGAGCTAGGATTTAAAACCCAGTTAGTCTGCCTCATGTCATTATGTTATATTCTGCTTTTCTCAGAGCCTCTTAGACAGTGGTGATGTATAAAAGGTGGAGTGAGAAAGCATTTTCCAGCGGGACATGCGTTAAACCATTTAAAAATACCAATTCAGCCTCACAGTGCCAGACAAGAGTTTTCTTATTCTTTTTCCAGTAAATGGTGATTTTCTAAAAGTTGCGTGTGTAAAGCTTACTTTTTATTACCTACGTTTATCTTTCTTCTTTCTTCTGGAACTCCAGGCTCACAGTCCAAATATGCTTTGCCCTTTTGCATATCTCACAGATATCTGATTTGCTCTGCCTGCAATGACCTGTCTCTCTCCTTGAAAGAAAGTACAGATTTTTCTTTCAAGTCCTGGTTCGGATGTCACCAGCACAGAAGTAGGAATTAGGAATTCAGTGTTTCTACAGTAACTAGTACATCCTTATCATTTTGTATTATAATAATTTGTATCTGACAGCCCCACACAAACTTTGAGCTTCCAAGGGTATTTTATTCATCTTTTAAATCATCAGAGCTTAACACACGGTAGGAACTCCATAAACACTTATTGAAGAAATAGATTTTCAAAGTCCTCATTTCCTTCTCTTTTCCTCCCTGCATTTCGTTCTTTTGGTTTTAATTTAATTTCGTGTTCTAATAGCATGTTCTGATCTCAACTTTAGAAGGTAGAGTTTTGGGGGGGGGTTGCATTCTTAATATTATTTTCACAAAATATAATAGAATGACCTTTTAAAAAATATTCTTTTAATTTTATTTTTTCTAAATTTTAACATTACTGAATCACAAAATGTCCATTAATACTGTGATTACAGACTAAAAACATCATTTCTCTGACAAGAAGCCAGTATCTGTAGCCTTAAGGGTAGTTCCAACCTAGATGAATTTGAATTTTTTAATAAAGTTAACTTGCTTCAAACGTCTTAATTTTGTTGAAATCTAATTCTAATCTAATTCCTTTCTATCACTAGGGATATTAAATGTTAAATGTTAAATATTATTGCATGTTTTGGAGAAAAATAAGTTCAAAACTTCAGAAGTTAAAGCAAGAAAGAAGTAGCTCTAGGTCTCTCAGCCTTTTCTTTCTTTGACTGCTAGAAAGATCCTGATCTACATGACACAACTTGTAATGAGGCACTCCTAGCTTATCTAAAGAAAAATGTAAATTGTGATTTTTCAGCACAGACGAAAGTATAACTTGCTGAATTTTAGGCAAATAAAATATTCTGCAGATCATATTGTAAAACTCTATGATCTGGTATTTTCATGGTGGATAGTAAGAAACGCACAGCCTTGGCAGGATGATTAAGTCTAAAGTTTCAATGTGCCAGAGGTATTCTATTCAAAGGAAAATAAAAGCTACGGTTTATTTAGCACATCAGATGTTTTCTTTAGTTCTATTTTGTTTTTCAGTTTTTTTAAAACTTGTTTGTCTTTTTACTTATTTTGTTTGCTCTTAGTATTTTTCTATTATAGAAAAATCATGCATGAAAACCTCAGACTTTAGGTTGACAAACCAGAATGCTTATGCTTAAGATAACAGAATGAAGAGGAAGACAGCTATTCATCTAGATAATCTTTGTATTGGAGATAGTTGAAGTAGATAATTCTATCCCTTTAGTTGCTTTTTTTTTTTTTAATTGTGTTCGTAGCTTGATTTATCTGAGCACTTGGCAACTTTCATTTCACGCTGGTTGTATTAAAGTAGCTATCAAAATTATATGAAGCAATTGAAAACAATGACTGCGTTTTGTTTTTTTTTCTTTTGTTTGGGGTGCTTCTGGGTAAATTTTGAAAGGAAACTAATGTGCCAGCAGATGTTTACATGTAGTTAGTATACATAATAAAAATGTGGCACATTAACTTATTTTAACATTTAGATTTACATTTAGTGATTTGATTTTAAAAATATTTCCTTCCCAGGAAAAGAGAACTAGTTTTAGAGTATGGAATTTTGTGGAGTTTTCTTTTTTAGATCCGGTTAATTTTTTAAAATCAGATAATAATAGTATTTATTATTACTACTACTTCCATTATTTTGCTGACAGATATATAAAAGCCAGTCTCCTCTTGCCTTGTCAGTTATCTAATTAGCAATTCTTTTACTTTCCTAACAGTTCGTCATATTACATTCTCTCTATTAAAATAGCTGGTGTAGTTTCTGTCTTTTGAATGGACCTTAACTGATGTGATACAGAGACTATTAATTTCAGATACAAGGATTTTTTTTTTTTAATTTGCAATATAAAATATATTATGAAGAGTAACCATTAACTAGCATTCACTACCAGGTTAAGAACTTCTTCCCTGGAAAGACTAGTAGTCTCTACAGTACTGTGTTTATAGTGTCTTTTGGTTGGTGACAACTTCAAATCTGTTTTGCTATGAGGTTTTTCTAATGTGGGTTCTTGAGATTAGAGCTTTTGTTTTCTACTAGCTGAACTACTGAAAAATAATGTCTGAGTAGTAGTATTGAAGAGAGGAAGAAGAGTTTGGCATTTTAAAACACATTTTTTGGTGGAGAAAATTGGTTATTTTAAGATGTTGGTATGGTACTTCAGTCTCCACAAAATCATATTGATAATCCATAGACATGGTTAACAAAGAGTATAGTCCCACACACTGAAGACTGATCAACGTGTGTTCCTGTTTAGGCTTCTATTAAAGAACAAAAATCAAGTAACAACACCACCAAAAAAAAAAAAAAAAAAAGAAGGGATAAAGAAGAAAGAAAAGGAAGAAAAACTTCACAGAATTAATACCAGTTATCTACAACTTCATATAACTTTTAGAAAATAGATGGGTTACTAACTTTTCACTTAGTTTAATAGATGTATTTAAAGAGGTAGAGGTGCTATAAATATGGAATTTTCATCCAAATTTTAAACATTTACTAGATTTTTAATAGGATTTTATTATATGGCCATTATAAAAGAATGCAGCAGGAGTGCTGTTTTTAGGAAATAATGGTGTGTTCCTTTAGTCCTTTTTTTTTTTTTACTCCTCCTTGATTATATAGTGTAATTTTTTAGAACTAGAATTAGTTTTTAAGAATTGGAAAGAATTAACTGATTATTTATAGTTTCCTTAGATGTTATTAAAAAATCTTTCAAATACAGAAAAAACTGCTCAGGCCACATATGTAACTGCAAAAATGTAATAATTGGTATTCTACTTTCCTTATCCAGTTTTTCACCAACAGAATAATGCAGTATTTTCACTTTTCCTTCCTGTTCTGTTTTAGAATTTATGACACTGTGGTATCAACACTTTCATTATTTATACATACCTGTCTTGTATTTGTATCACTGTTATCTGTATGTTGACCAGATAAATGGATAACTGGATTGAGAAAAGAGATGTGTTCTTCTACTTTAAATATCTTTGGGTCTTCCCTATCCCCACCATTTTGTTCTGTAGTGTTTTTACCAGATGCCCTATCCTGACCTTAACTATTTGCAAAACAAATAGAGATCGCTGTTGACTGTTAATAAAGAACTAGAGATCAAATTTAAAAACACATGTATTTTATCATAACCCCACAGTTAATGTACACATCTCGTTTTTCCCTCATCCATTTGACATATTTGAACTTTTTTAATGTCTCCAATCCCCTTTTTAACCACGTACATTGACCATGTACATTAAGCTAATGTACGGTAAAATGGCCAAAGGAAGCAGGGTAGCCATCTGTCCCAGTTTACACAGGACTGAGGGGTTTTGCAGATGTGGAATTTTCTGTTTAAAACTGTGGCAGTCCCAACCGCACTGGGAGGAGTTGGTTGGTCATCCTAACGGAGGCAAGAGACAATCGAGAGAAGTGGAGGGGCTAAATATTAACAACAGCATTCATTACTGGTACTGATCATGTGTATCTTCAGCCACCATTTGACTAACATAGTTTTAAGTCTTATCTTCGTGAGATTGCAAAAGGATGAAATTTTATTGAGCTTTTTCAGAAGTTCTTGCATAAGTCTTCCTTGGCACATTTACAGAATAGGGATACCCCACTTCCAGGGAGGCTGTGAAAATTAGGGAGTAGATTTATAAAATACTTCAGTATTTACTAGGTTTCCAGATATGCTAATGCACTGAGTACTATAATAGTCGAATAGGAAGTCATTTCCAAAGTCTTCTCTTTTATCCCTTAAACTCTTCTTTCCCAACTAGAAGTAGGAGTGATAAACAGATATAAAGGCTAGTTTGAGGCAAGGTGATGTCCTTGGAAGGAAAACCTGAAGCAGAAGGAACTACCAAAGCAGTGAATGTAGCTTTGGGGATGAAGTATTTTCTAGGTAAAGAATCTGTCATTAGTGGCTCTTATCCTCTTTAATATTAATATATTAATATTTGCTTCTCATGGATGAGTGATATGTACCTAGAGGGTATAGTGAAGTATAGAAAACTCTGTACTCCCTCATCTCAAAGGCTTAAATGGGGTCAAATAACCAACATATAAGAATTTAACTATTGTTTACAACATTATTGTGTTTAATTACTATAGGAAATGATTCATGTGAATACCTTCTCTCAAGTGGCAGATTTCTTGGAGAGAAAGTTTGGCAACCTCACAGCTGTATGATGCATAAGTACAAAATCAGGTAGTTTCTTCATTTTGTTTGTTTTCTTTTCTAAGATGGGTCTTAATATCTGGTAGAAAAGTGTTGGTGAATCAGGGAAAGTGATAGATGGTACCTCTCTATGTGATGGTAGAGAATTGCTGACAGGGTAGGAGTTAGAGGTGAGTCCAAAGGAATATTCTCACTCTAAAGCATTAGGGAAAGCTTTGGACCAATCTGCTTTATCTCAGGTGAGAGATAACCAGGCCCAGGGCAATTGCCCGTGAATGAAGGACTCTTGCTTTGGGACTTGGATAGCTACCTCATGGAGTTATTCTGAGACAATGGATATAAAGCACTTACTATGGTTAGAGTACATCTGAAACACTTTTATTAGATGAGGGCTGTTATTATAGAGAGTTAGTCGATCATACACGGACTGGTAGGTTAAACAAACCTGGCCACCTATTTCTAAAGCAACATAACTGTGTATGTAATAATGCTGTACTACTTTCTTCACAAATTATGTGCTTTGAAAAGTGCTAGTATGCTGATTTTCCTTATTCTAATTGATGTCTTTGTTGATTTCAGTGAAGCGAAGAACTGCCTTGTAGATAAACATATTGCATTTATTGGAGATTCCAGAATTCGTCAATTGTTTTACTCTTTTGTAAAAATAATTAATCCCCAATTTAAAGAAGAAGGAAATAAGGTAAATTTTGTCTATTCATTTCATTAGCGTATTGTTTTAGAAGTTAGCCAACTGAATAGTTATAGGAGGAATGTGCCCTTTCACATTAACAAAAGGAACTATAAAATTTTACTTTGGTTTTAGGAAAGGTGGAGGGGGAAAACAGGGACAATTTGCCATAATGGGGAACATAAGAAAAAGAAGTGGTGGGTAAGGTATTGGCAAGCTTTTCATTGACTTAAACTTTTCATTTTCAGAAATATTAAAATCCTTTCCATGGAAAACTTTTTAAAAAATTGTAGAAAGAACAAAGAAGAAATATCCCTTATCTTCCTTTTAATATTTTGACATATTGCTTTTCAGACTCTTTTGGAAACAAAATTGTAATAGTTTAGCATGTACAATTTTATATCTTGCTTCTATCCCCACCACTTATCACAGTTTACCATATTATACAGTCAATGTACGCATCTTCATAATGGCAACATATTATTGAATGGATATAATGTGATTTTATATAATCTTCCCTTTCTTAACTTTTTGTAGTTTTCTAATTTTTTTTATTTTACAATTTAAAAACGGACATTTTTATTACATTTTTGTGTGAAAACTTTGCTTTTTAAATTATTTCCTTAGGACGGAATCTTTACAATGCAAATACTAGTTTAAAGAATATAAATGCTTTTAAAATTATTGATTATATTGTTAAACTGTTTCAATCTATACTGTAAGTAGCAATGTACATTGGGACCTAATTTTCTGTAACCTTTCTGGCACTAGGCATTCATGCTATATAGTTAAAATGACAGTGTAACAAATTTCTGCTCTTCTTAATTTCTCATTTTAAAAATATGTCTTTTTTTAAAAGCTAACAAGAATGAACATCTTTCTGTTAATCAATTTGTTAATTAGTTAATTTGGGGGGAATTATCATATCTTTCTGTTTGTACATTTTTAAGTGATCTAAGGTTCTAATCCCTGCCTTCAGTTGCATGTGGTTGGGAGTGGGTAATGGCAAGAAGAAAAGAGTAAAGTACAAAAAGTTCAGAATTGTTGGGGTAATATCTCATGAATTTATGATGAAAATCTACCTGTACACATCAACTTGCCCGGCGGCAAGGAGTTGAAAAATCAGGGACTTAACAGCTTAAGTAGCTAGTTTCACAGTGATGATGGTAATGGATACTAACTCTTTAGGAACTACTCCTTGTGAGAAGAGTCTATAGGCTATTAGAGATTTTGTCTACCAGGAAAAGCTAGTATAGATTTTAAAGCTGAATAATAGAAAATAACAAAGTCAACCTTTCATTTTATTTGGTATCTATAAATGTATTTTCCACTTGTATTTATACATACAAAATTATACAGAAGAGTTGAAACTATTTAATGACCTGAGATTCTTACAGTTTAAAGTAAAAAACTTAGTAAACATTTAAAAAACAGATGTCTGATTTAAAAAAACATTTTTAGTATTTCTAGGCCTAGAATAGTGTGACTCTTGAAAATTGGAATAATGTATTTGGCAACAGTTAGTTGAAAAAAATCTGTAATGGTTTAGTCTATAGCCAAAAGTAGGTACAATATGGTACGTTGTTTCTGAGCTCTACATTTCCAATTTTTATTTCCTAACGGCTCCTATTTATCCCACAATTATCAGACAAGATACATGTTATTTTATATGCATTTTAAAAAGAAACAAAGACAGTTTGTCACAGTCTTAAAGAGACAGTTATTGTGAAACTATTTAGATTAAACTGCTAGTGGAACATTTGCCAAATTGTATTTTACTTATTCTCTTGTCTCTGAACACCTTGAGGACAGAGATTGTGTACCATTATTTTTTGAATATGTTTCTTGTGCCTGGCATGTTGTAAAGTTAATTTTTTTTTTTTAGCCTTGGTAATGGGATTCTTTGGGTGGAATAGGAGTATTGAAGATAATATTTTTTTGAATTTATTTCTTTTCTGTATTGGGGCAAATTTTTTAAAAAGGAAGCTTTAGAGCAGGATTTTCTTTTTTCAAATTATATTTTGTGGAAGACTAGTTCTGTACGAAGCTCTGGTCAAATAAGTTTGGACAGAGCCAGATATCATATCCCCCTCTTAGATGGTTTTAATTTAGGCTAGGATATTAAAAACTTGAAAAGTCTTGCTGTAAAGAAACCTGTTTGTGTTACTTCCAGCCAGAGGGCAAGGTAGATACTCTGGGGGCCTCTTCCACTTCAAACCAACTAGATCCTAGATTAAAAAAATACTTGTTGATGTATTTCTAAATGGGAGACACACCCCCAAAAAGGAACAAACTGTGAGGCAAAACCAGAGATGGGAACAATAACAGTAGGCGTGCAATAGAGATTCAGGTTGCCCTAAAGACAGATGCCAGTGGCTGCAATACCCTATATGTAGAAAACTAAGCTTTGAGCCAGCATATTTATCAATAGTAATATTGGGAGCCAGAGGACAGTAGACTAATAACTTTAAAGTTCTGATAGAAAGTAAGTTTCAACCTAGAATTGTATCCCTAGCATACAGATTCCTCTGTTCTTGAAATATAGGACATTTTTCAGATAAACAAAAACTATGAGGGTTTACTGCCACATTAAACTTAAATTAAAGGGTTTTCTAAAGAATAAACTTCAAGAAGGAGAGAAATAATTCAGAAAAAAAAAAGATCTGAAACAATGGTTAAAGAAAATAGTAAACTTGTATATAAATCTAAACAGTGTCTGTGTAAAATAATAATGTCTTTTTACACTTTACAAAAAGTACAATAGCATATAAATCAGAGAGAGATGACCACAATTAAAGTGTTCTAATGTCCTCTTTACTCTTTAAGGTATTATTTTACTTTTTTTTTTAATTCATCAACAAACTACACAATACACTTTAATGTTTATTTTATTTTATTTTTTTATTTTTGGCTGCATCAGGTCTTCATTGTGGTGTGTGGGATCTTCATTGCAGGATGCAGGATCTTTTTTTGGGATGCACGGGCTCTTCCTTGTGGTGCACGGGCTCTTCCTTGTAACACATGGGCTTTTCTCTAGTTGTGGTGCGCGGGCTTCTCTCTAGTTGTGGCGCACGGGCTCCAGAGCACATGGGCTCAGTAGTTGTGGCACGCAGGCTTACTTGCCCTATGGCATGTGGGATCTTAGTTCCCTGACCAGGGATCCAACCCGCATCCCCTGCATTGGAAGACGGATTCTTTACCACTGGACCACCAGGGAAGTCCCCAGGTATTATCTTACTTTAGAACTTAAGTTAATGATGCCCTTTAGTCCAAGGGCAAGGACTAAAAGGATAGAATTAAGGTGGGTAATTCCAAACCAGAAGAAGAAAAAAATTAAAACCAAACTCATCTCATACCAAATATAATGCACACATGTACATACACATGCACACATGCATATGTATACTCCGATACACACACATACATATATATATGAACATTTATATGTGCATGTAAAAATCAGTGTTTACTTTTCATATGTATATAAAAATATGTGTATGTGTTAGGGAGCTAGAAATCAAAAAGTAAGATAATAGAAACATTTATAATCAAAATAAATGTAAGTAGTCTAAACTTGTCAGCTAAACACAGATTTTCAGATTGATTTTAAAAAGAATTTTCTGCTGCTTAAAAAGATACCTAAAACAAAAGGACATAGGAAGGATTTAATTTAAAATGAGAAGAGATTTACCAGACAAATATTTATTAAAAAAGATAAGTTGTATTAATATAAGACAAAATAGATTAAGAGGCAAAAGCATTATTGGGGATACTTTTTAGTGACAAAAGATTCAAATCATTAGGAAGATTTTGAATTGTAGGCATTTAATAAATTAGCCCTAAAATATATAAAGCAAAAGTTAACATGATTACAGTGAGAAGTTGACAGATTTTCTACCACAGTGAGAGAATTACTCACTGCTCATGCAATTAATAATAGTGCAAGCAAATAAGTAAACATAGAGTAGACTTAATATGCTGATTTTATGAACTTATAGTTCAATACTTAAAGCATACACTAACATATCAGAGAATATATTTTTTCAAAGCACACATGAACTCTTTTTGATCACATATTGGCCCATTAACCAAGTCCTGACAATATCAGAGAATTGGTATCATTCTCTCTCTGTTAGGTAAGTTCCTTTGTATTCTAACTTATTCTGATAAAAATTCTAGAATCCTACAGTAAATGTTCCAATGGTAAAATGCTAGACACATTTCCATTAAACTCAGGAAGAAAACAAGGAAGTCCATTATTGCTGCTTCAGTTCAATATTGTATTAGAGATCCTTAGCCAAAGAAAGATAAAGATGTAAGGATTAGAAAGAAATAAACTTGATATTTTATAATACAGTTATCTACACAGAAAATCCCAAAGAATCTATAGAAAATTTACTAGATGTAATAAAAATTTTAATAATATAGCTGATTATAAGGTAAATATATGAAAATTAATTGTAATTCAATAAAGCTGTTAAAAATTAATTGCATATCTACTTGTCAGGAATATAGAGTTCAAAAATGTTATTTAAAATATACTGTGTGCAATAATAACAAAGCACATAGTACATAGGAATAAACATAGTAACTAAGGAAGGTGTATATGCAGAAAACTCATGAAATTTTATTAAAAGGCAATTTAAATATAATTAAATGGAAGTTATGTACTGTATTCTGGAATGGGAAGACTCAATATTGTAAACATGTCAGTTATTCTCCAATTAATCTATAGGTTCAAAAAATTCTAACAGGGGCTTCCCTGGTGGCGCAGTGATTGGGAGTCTGCCTGCCGATGCAGGGGATGCGGGTTCGTGCCCCGGTCCGGGAGGATCCCACGTGCTGCGGAGCGGCTGGGCCCGTGAGCCGTGGCCGCTGGGCCTGCGCGTCCGGAGCCTGTGCTCCGCAGCGGGAGAGGCACAGCAGTGAGAGGCCCGCGTACCGCAAAAAAAAAAAAAAAAAAAAAAAAAAATTCTAACAGGATTTGTTATAGAACTTTACCAGTTCATTCCAAATTTTATATGGAGGGCAGTGGACCAAAAATAACTGCAAGAGATCTAAAGAACAAGGTAGAAAGGACTTCTCCAATATCAAGACCTATTTTAACTAGACATCTTTTAATTAAGAAAATGTGGTATTGGGAGACCTAAACAAAGAAACCAATGGAGCAGAATATACGACTCTAAAATAGACACAATCATATACAAAAAAAAACTTAACAGATATGCCATTGAAGATCCATAGGGATAGGAAAGTCTTTCAATTAATGATGCTGAGTCAATTGGTTATATAATGGAAAAAAGTGAAATTGGACCCTTACCTCACACCATCAAGTATAATCATTTCTAGGTGAATTTAGACTTAAATGTGAAAGTCAAAACTTTGAAACCTTTAGAAAAAAATATAGAATATCTTTGGTACCTCAGGTAGGGATAAGTTTCGTACATAAGAAACAAAAAATGCTAACCGTAAAATAAAAGATGAATGCGGGATTCACAGTCTTTAAGATTATGTGTTCATCAAAAGATACCTTAGGGCTTCCCTGGTGGCGCAGTGGTTGAGAGTCCACCTGCCGATGCGGGGGACACGAGTTCGTGCCCCTGTCCGGGAAGATCCCACATGCCGCAGAGCGGCTGGGCCCGTGAGCCATGGCCACTGAGCCTGCGCGTCCAGAACCTGTACTCCGCAACGGGAGAGACCACAACAGTGAGAGGCCTGCGTACCGCAAAAAAAAAAAAAAAAAAAAAAGATACCTTAAAGGGAAAAGACAACTATAAACTGGGAGACGATATTTGTTGCATATATCCAAGAGATAAAAGGAACCAATTAATAAAAAAGACAACCCAGTAGAATAAAAAGAGGAAAGGCATGATCAGGCATTTCACAGAAGAGGAAATATAAATCCCAGTGTAAATCTAAAAGATGTTTAACCTCATTGGTAATAGGGGAAATGCAAATTAAGACCATAGTGAGATAGCATTTTATACCTACTTTAGTGGCAAAATTAAGTTTGACAATGGCAAAAAATATGAAGCCTAACAAGATGTATTAGAGAGTGTCTCAAACCACTAGTGAGGGTACATTGTTACAAACACTTCAAAAAATAATTTGCATTATTATGTGAGGTGAACATTTGTATAGTCTGTGAACATTTAGAACTATTACAGAAAGTGACTCATGTAAAGAGATGTTCAAGAGGGTAACTATCAGTGCTGTTTATAATCTAGATTTGGTGCATTGTATCAATTAACCTAGATTCTAAAAAAAATAACGAATATAATATTTGATGTGTATTGATAAAATAAATTGATATATAAAATGAAACTAAAGAGACGTGACAACTAAATGCAATACATGTTGTTTTTTCTTTTTTATTGAAATATAGTTGATTTACAATGTTGTGTAAGTTTCAGGTGTATAGCAAAGTGAATATATATATATATTTTTTTTTAGAATTCTTTTACGTTATAGGTTATTAATACTGCGTATAGTTCTCTGTGCTATACAGTAGGTTCTTGTTGGTTATCTATTTTATATATAGTACTGTGTATATGTTAATCCCAAACTCCTAATTTATCCCTCCCCCCACTTTTTCCTTTGGTAACATTAAGTCTGTTTTCTATGCCTGTGGGTCTATTTCTGTTTTGTATATAAGTTCATTTGTATCACTTTTTTAATTCCACATATAAGTGATATCGTATGATATTTGTCTTTGGTTCACATCACTTAGAATACTAATCTCTAGGTCCATCCATGTCGCTGTAAATGGCATTATTTCATTCTTTTTTACGGCTGAGTAATATTCCATTGAATATATGTACCACATCTTCTTTATCTACTGCTTTGTCAGTGAACATTTAGGTTGCTTCCATGTCTTGGCTATTGTAAATAGTGCTACAATGAACACTGGGTGCATGTAGGTTTTCTCCGGATATATGCCCAGGAGTGGGATTGCTGGATCATATGGTAGCTCTATTTTTAGTTTTTTAAGGAACCTCCATACTGTTCTCCATAGTGGCTGTACCAAATTACATTCCCACCAACAGTATAAGAGGGTTCCATTTTCTCCACACGTTCTCCAGCATTTATTGTTTGTAAAGTTTTTGATGATGGCTATTCTGACGGTTGTGAGGTGATACCTCATTGTAGTTTTGATTTGCACTTCTCTAACAATTAGCAATGTTGAGCATCTTTTCATGTGCTTTTTGGCTGTCCATATATCTTTGGAGAAATGTCTATTTAGATCCTCTGCCCATTTTTTGATTGGGTTTTTTTTTTTTTATATTGAGGTGCATGAGCTGTTTGTATATTTTGGAGGTTAATTCCTTGTCCGTTGCATCATTTGCAAATATTTTCTCCCATTCTGTGTGTTGTCTTTTTATTTTGTTTATGGTTTCCTTTGCTGTGCAAAAGCATTTAAGTTTAATTAGGTCCCATTTGTTTATTTTTGTTTTCATTACTCTAGGAGGTAAATCCAAAAGATATTGCTGCACTTTATGTCAAAGAGTGTTCTGCCTATGTTTTCCTCTAAGACCTATTAGTATCCGGTCTTACATTTAGTTCTTTAATCCACTTTAAGTTTACTTTTGTGTTTGGTGTTAGAGAATGTGCTAATTTCATTCTTTAACATGTAGCTGTCCAGTTTTCCTAGCAGCACTTACTGAAGAGACTGTCTTTTTTCCATCGTATATCCTTGCCACCTTTGTCGTAGATTAATTGACCATGGATGCTGCATTTATTTCTGGGCTTTCCAGCCTGTTCCATTGATCTGTATTTCTGTTTTGTGGCAGTACCATGCTGTTTGATAACTGTAGTTTTGTTGTATAGTCTGAAATCAGGGAGCCTGATTCCTCCCACTCCATTTTTCTTTCACAAGATTGCTTTGGCTATTCGGGGTCGTTTGTGTTTCCATACAAATATTAAGATTTTTTTGTTCTAGATCTGCAAAAAATGCCTATGGTAATTTCATAGGGGTTGCATTGAATCTGTAGATTACCTTGGGTATTATAGTCATTTTGAAGATGTTGATTCTTCCCATCCCAGAACATGGTACAATATATCTTTCCATCTGTTAGTGTCATCTTCGATTTCTTTCATCAGCATCTTACAGTTTTCGAAGTACAGATCTTTTGCCTCCTTTGGTAGGTTTATTCTTTCTGATGTGATGGTAAATGGGATTGTTTCCTTAATTTCTCTTTCAGATCTTTTGTTGTTAGTGCACAGGAATGCAAGAGATTTCTGTGTATTAATTTTGTATCCTGCAACTTTACCAAATTCATGGATGAGCTCTAGTAGTTTTCTGGTAGCATCTTTAGGATTTTCTATGTGTAGTATCACATCATTTGCAAATGGTGTCAGTTTTACTGCCTTTTTTAAAAATTTGGATCCCTTTTGTTTCTTTTTCTTCTCTGATTGCCATGGCTAGGACTTCCAGAACTATGTTGAATAAAAGTGGCAAGAGTGGACATCCTTGTCTTGTTTGCTGATCTTAGAGGAAATGCTTTCAGCTTTTCACCATTGAGTATGATGTTAGCTGTGCGTTTGTCATATAAGGCCTTTATTATGTTGAGGTAGGTTCTGTCTATGCCTATTTTCGGTAGAGTTTTTATCATAAATGGGTGTTGAATTTTATCAAAAGCTTTTTTTGCATCTATTGAGATGACCATATGGTTTTTATTCCTAAATTTGTTGATGTGGTGTGTCACACTGATTGATTTGCAGATATTGGACAGTCTGTGCATCCCTGGGATAAATATCACTGGATCATGGTGTATGATCCTTTTAATGTATTGTTGGATTCAGTTTGCTAGCATTTTGTTAAATATTTTTGCGTCTATGTTCATCAGTGATAT
Source organism: Globicephala melas (assembly GCF_963455315.2). NCBI lineage: Eukaryota > Metazoa > Chordata > Mammalia > Artiodactyla > Delphinidae > Globicephala > Globicephala melas. The sequence goes on from NC_083322.1 coordinate 57,414,456, forward strand.
TGGCCTGTAATTTTCTTTTTTTGTGGTATCTTTGTCTGGTTTTGGTGTCAGGGTGATCGTGGTCTCATAGAATGATTTTGGGAGTGTTCCTTCCTCTGCAATTTTTGGAAGAGTTGCAGAAGAATAGGTGTTAACTCTTCTCTAACTGTTTGACAGAATTCACCTGTGAAGCCATCTGGTCCTGGATTTTGTTGGGAGTTTTTAGTCACAGTTGCAGTTTCAGTGCTTGTGATTGGTCTGTTCATATTTTCCATTTCTTCCTGGTTCAGCTTTGGGAAATTGTACCTTTCTAAGAATTTGTCCATTTTCTTCTAGGTTGTCCATTTTATTGGCATATAGTTGCTTTCAGTAGTCTTTTATGATCCTTTGTATTTCTGTGGTGTCCATTGTAACTTATCCTTTTTCATTTCTAATTTTATCGATTTGAGCCCTCTCCCTTTTTTTCTTGATGAGCCTGGCTAAAGATTTATCAATTTTGTTTATCTTTTCAAAGAACCAGCTTTTAGTTTCATTGATCTTTTCTATTGTTTTCATCTCTTTCATTTATTTCTGATCTGATCTTTATGATTTCTTTCCTTCTGCTAACTTTGTGTTTTGTTTATTCTTCTTTCTCTAGTTGCTTTAGGTATAAGGTTGGGTTGTTCATTTGAGATCTTTCTTGTTTCCTGAGGTAAGCTTGTATTGCTATAAACTTCCCTCTTAGAACTGCATTTGCTGCATCCCATAGGTTTTGGATTGTCATGGTTTCATTTTCATTTGTCTCTAGGTATTTTTTGATTTCCGCTTTGTTTTCTTCAGTGATCCATTGGTTGTTTCGTAGCATATTGTTTAGCCTCCACGTGTTTGTTATACTTTTTTTTCTTGTTAGTTGATTTCTAATCTCATAGCATTGTGGTTGGAAAAGATGCTTGTTATGATTTCAGTTTTCTTACATTTACCCAGGCTTGATTTGTGGCCCAGTATGTGACCTCTCCTGGAGAATGTTCCATGTTCACTTGAAATGAATGTGCATTCTTCTGCTTTCAGATGGGATGCTCTATAAATATCAATTAAATCCAATGGTCTGTGTGTCATTTAAGGCCTGTGTTTCCTTATTAATTTTCTGTCTGGATGATTTTTCCATTGACATACGTGGGGTGTTAAAAGTCCCCCCATTACTGTGTTACTGTCAATTTCTCCCTTTATGTCCACATTTGCCTTGTGTATTGAGGTGCTCCTGTGTTGGGTGCATATACATTTACAATTGTTATCTTTTCTTCCTGGATTGATCCCTTGATCGTTCTGTAGTGTCCTTCTTTGTCTCTTGTAATATTCTTTATTTTAAAGTCTATTTTCTTTGATATGAGTATTGCTACTCCAGCTTTCTTTTAATTTCCATTTGTTTGGAATACCTTTTTCCATCCCCTCACTTTCCTTCTGTATGTGTCTCTAGATCTGAAGTGGGTCTCTTTCAGACAGCCTATATACGGGTCTTGTTTTTGTATCCATTCAACCAGTCTGCGTCTTTTGGTTGGAGCAGTTACTCTGTTTACATTTAAGGTAATTATCGATATGTATGTTCTTATTGTCATTGTTTTGGATTTGTGTTTATAGATCTGTTTTCTTCCTTCCCTCTTTTGTTCTCTCCTTTTCTGATTTGATGACTATCCTTAGTGTTGTGCTTGGATTCCTTTTTCTTTTTTGTATGTATATCTATTATAGTTTTTTGGTTTGTGGTTATCATGAGGTTTTGATAGCAGTCTATATATATACATGATTGTTTTAAGTTGCTGATATCTTAATTTCAAATGCATTTTAAATAACCTGTATTTGTACTTTCCTTCTCTCACAGTTACTGGTTTTGGTGTTATATTTGCATGTGGGTGTTTTGCTACCTTTACTCTATGTTTGCCTTAACTGGTGAGTTTTCCCATTTCATAATTTTATTGTTTCTAATTGTTGCCTTTTCTTTCCATCTAAAGAAATTCCTTTAGCATTTGTTGTAAAGCTGATTGGGTGGTGCTGAATTCTTTTAGTTTTTGCTTGTCTGTAAAGTTTTTGATTTCTCCATCAAATCTGAATGAGAGCTTTGCTGGGTAAAGGTCTCTCAGGAGACCCTCCAAAACATTGCAGGTGTTTCCCTTTCATCACTTTAAATGTATCATGCCATTCCCTTCTGGCCTGTACAGTTTCTGCTGAAAAATCAGCCGATAGTCTTATGGGGATTCCCTTGTACGTTATTTGTTGTTTTTCCCTTGTTGCTTTTAATATTTTCTCTTTGTTTTTAATTTCTGTCAGTTTGATTACTGTGTTTCTGGACATGTTCCTCCTTGGGTTAATCTTATATGGGACTCTCTGTGCTTCCTGGACTTGGGTGACTGTTTCCTTTCCCATATTAAGGGAAATTTTCAGCTGTTATATCTTAAAATATTTTCTCAGGACCTTTCTCTCTCTCTTCTCCTTCTGGGACCCCTATCATGTGAATGTTGGTGCATTTGACATTGTCCCAGAGGTCTCTTAAACTGTCCTTGTTTTTTTTTTCATTCTTTTTTCTTTTCCACAGCAGTGATTTCCAGCACTCTGTCTTCCAGCTCACTTACCTAATTATCCATTCTTCTGCCTCATTTATTCTGCTGTTGATTCTTTCTAGTGTATTTTTCATTTCAATTACTGTATTCTTCATCTCTGTTTGGTTGCTCTTTATATTTTTCTGCCTCTTTGCTATAAACTTCTTGTACCTTCTTGCTCTGTATATCCATGCTTTTCCTGATTTCTTGGATGATCTTTACAATCATTACTCTTAACTCTTTCTCAGGTAGATTGCCTATCTCTGCATCACTTAGTTCTTCTGGGTTTTTTTCTTTTTCCTTCATCTGGAACATATTCCTCTGCCATCACATTTTGTCTAAATTTCTATTTGTATTTTTATGTATGGGGAAGTTTAGTTATGTTTCTCGACCTTGGAGAAGTGGCCCCCTATAGGGGATGTCCTATGTGTCCCAGCAGTACACTTTCCCTCTCATTACCCAAGGTCCAGTGACCAGCTGGTCTCAGGGTAGGTTCTGACCTGCGTTTGCAGACTTGGTTCCACAGGCTGCCAGATCGTAGTTTTCTTGCTTCTGGTGTCTGCCTTATGGTGGGTTAATCTGGTCTAGATGTTTGTGCAGACTTCTGGTGGGAGAGGCTGGTGCTTGCACACTGGTAAATGGAGCTGGGTCTTGGCCCTCTGGTGGGCAGGGCTATGTCAAGGGGCATGTCTAGAGGTGGCTATGGGCTAAGGAAGTCTTTAGGCAGCCTGTCTGCTGATGAGTGGGGCTGTGTTCCCAGCCTGTTGATTGTTTGGCCTGAGGTGTTCCAGTCTTGGAGCCTACAGGCTGTTAGGTGGGACCTGGTCTTGATGCTAATTACCCAAGAAAGATGTCTGTCTCCAGCAAGAGTTCAAGTAGAGGAACACTCCCCGATATTACACCACCAGCTTTTATGACCCCAGAGAGAGCTACAGATGCCCAAGCCTCCCAGGAGACCCTCCAAGACCAGCAGGTAGGTCCAGTCCAGTCTCTTATGAAGTCACTGTTTTTGCCCTGGGTCCTGGTGCTCACAAGACCTTATGTGTGCCCTCTAAGTATGCCCTCACAAGACCTTGTGTGTGCCCTGTTTCCCCCATTCCTGTGGAGCTACTGCAGTCAAGCCCCGCTGGCCTTCAAAGCTAAATGCTCTGGGCGTTCCTCCTCTCGATGCTGGACCCCCAGGCTGGGGGCCTGACATGGAGCTCAGAACTCTCATTCCTGTGGGAGAACTTCTGTGATATAATTATTCTCCTTGTGGGTCACCCACCCAGGATATGGAATCTGATTATATCATGACTGTGCCTCTCCTACTGTCTTGTTGGGTTTCTTCTTTATGTTTTTGGGTGTAGAATATCTTTTTTGGTAGGTTCCAGTCTTTTTTTAATCCATGGTTGTTCAGCAGTTAGTTGTGATTTTGATGTTCTTGTGAGAGGGGGTGGGCTCAAGATCCTTTTTCTCCACCATCTTGTCTCCAATCGGGTGCACAATACCTGGTTTTAATTGAATTCTAGATTAAAATATAAGAACTATAGAGAAGACATTATTGGGCAATTAGGGAAAGTTGAACATGCACTGTATACTAAATTAGATAATATCAATGTCAAATTCTTAGGTGGGACTGTAGTATTGCAGTTATGTAAGAGAATGTACATATTCTTTGGAGATGTGTGTTTAAGGGTGAAATTGTTACTATGTCTGCAGTTTACTTTCATATGGCTCAGCAAAGGAGAAAAACTATGTATAGAGTGGGCCAAAAACTGCCTTCGGTTTTTTAAGTAAAAATAAAAGACACATTTTTCATTTCCACCAAGAATGTTATTGAACAGTGTGTTCACTCTTTTGTTCCACTACCTTCTGCGATTTTTTCAGGCAACTTCATAATTCCATCTTCCCAAAACTTTTTAACTTTTTGAGCAAAGAACTGTTCCAGGTGCCTTTTACAGGCTTCTCGGGAATTGAATTTTTTTCCATTAAGAGAATTTGTAAAGACCTAAATAAATGGAAATCCAAAGGTGCAATGTCTGGTGAATACGGCAGATGAATCAGAACTTCCCAGCCAAGCTGTAACAGTTTTTGCCAGGTCATCAAAGAAACGTGATCTTGTGTTATCCTGATGGAAGATTATGCATTTTTCTGTTGACTAATTCTGGACACTTTTCGTCAAGTGCCACTTTCAGTTGGTCTAATTGGGAGCAGTACTTGTTGGAATTAATCATTTGGTTTTCCCGAAGGAGCTCATCATAGAGAACTCCCTTCCAATCCCACCATATACACAATATCACCTTCTTTGGATGAAGACCGGCCTTTGGTGTGGTTGGTGGTGGTTCATTTCGCTTGCCGCACGATCTCTTCCATTCCACATTTTGTACAGTATCCACTTTTCATCGCCCGTCACAATTTGTTTTAAAAACAGAACATTTTCATTACATTTCAATAGAGAATTGCATGCGGAGATATGGTAAAGAAGGTCTTAACTTACGTGGAACCTAAACATCAGAGTGATTCATATAACCAGGCTGGTGCAAATGATTTCCAAAGTTTGATTTGGATATGTTGAGTATATCAGCTATCTCCTGTGTGGTATAACACTGATTGTTCTCAATTACTGTTTTGATTTGATTGCTATCAACTTCAACTCGTCTACCTGACCATGGAGCATCGTCCAGCAAGAAATCTCCAGCATGAAACTTCACAAACCACTTTTGACATGTTTGATCAGTCACAACACCTTCTCCATACGCTGCACAAATCTTTTTTTGCATTTCACTTGCTTTTTGAAATAATGAAGCATAATATGCCAAAAACGTCGCTTTTTTTCTTCATCTTCAGTGTTAAAATGGCTACACAAGGGGCTTCCCTGGTGGCACAGTGGTTGAGAGTCCTCCTGCTGATGCAGGGGACACGGGTTCGTGCCCAGGGCCGGGAAGATCCCACATGCTGCCGAGCGGCTGGGGCCTTGAGCCATGGCCGCTGAGCCTGCACGTCCAGAGCCTGTGCTCTGCAACGGGAGTGGCCACAACAGTGAGAGGCCCGAGTACCGCAAAAAAAAAAAAAATGGCTACACAAAAATTCACCAATTTAGATGTCTTTTTTTATTTTTATTTTATTTTTTTTTTTTTACTTTTACTGAGTTCTTTTTCTTTTTTTTAACATCTTTATTGGAGTATAATTGCTCTACAATGGTATGTTAGTTTCAGCTTCACAACAAAATGAATCAGCTATATATATACATACATTCCCATATCTCTTCCAGCTTGCGTCTCCCTCCCTCCCACCCTCCCTATCCCACCCCTCCAGGCGGTCACGAAGCACCGAGCTGATCTCCCTGTGCTATGCGGCTGCTTCCCACTAGCTATCTACCTTACGCTTGGTAGTGTATATATGTCCATGCCTCTCTATCGCTTTGTCACCGTTTACCCTTCCCCCTCCCCATAGCCTCAAGTCCATTCTCTAGTAAGTCTGTGTCTTTATTCCTGTTTCACCCCTAGGTTTTTCATGACATTTTCTTTTTTAATTCCATATATATGTGTTAGCATACAGTATTTGTCTCTCTCTTTCTGACTTACTTCACTCTGTATGACAGACTCTAGGTCTATCCACCTCATTACAAATAGCTCAATTTCGTCTCTTTTTATGGCTGAGTAATATTCCATTGTATATATGTGCCACATCTTCTTTATCCATTCATCCGATGATGGACACTTAGGTTGTTTCCATCTCTGGGCTATTGTAAATAGAGCTGCAATGAACATTTTGGTACATGACTCTTTTTGAATTATGGTTTTCTCAGGGTATATGCCCAGTAGTGGGATTGCTGGGTCATATGGTAGTTCTATTTGTAGCTTTTTAAGGAACCTCCATACTGTTCTCCACAGTGGCTGTATCAATTTACATTCCCACCAACAGTGTAAGAGGGTTCCCTTTTCTCCACACCCTCTCCAGCATTTATTGTTTCTAGATTTTTTGATGATGGCCATTCTGACTGGTGTGAGATGATATCTCATTGTAGTTTTGATTTGCATTTCTCTAATGATTAGTGATGTTGAGCATTCTTTCATGTGTTTGTTGGCAGTCTGTATATCTTCTTTGGAGAAATGTCTATTTAGGTCTTCTGCCCATTTTTGGATTGGGTTGTTTGTTTTTTTGTTATTAAGCTGCATGAGCTGCTTATAAATTTTGGAGATTAATCCTTTGTCAGTTGCTTCATTTGCAAATATTTTCTCCCATTCTGAGGGTTGTCTTTTGGTCTTCTTTATGGTTTCCTTTGCTGCGCAAAAGCTTTTAAGTTTCATTAGGTCCCATTTGTTTACTTTTGTTTTTATTTCCATTTCTCTAGGAGGTGGGTCAAAAAGGACCTTGGTGTGATTTATGTCATAGAGTGTTCTGCCTATGTTTTCCTCTAAGAGTTTGATAGTTTCTGGCCTTACATTTAGGTCTTTAATCCATTTTGAGCTTATTTTTGTGTATGGTGTTAGGGAGTGATCTAATCTCATACTTTTACATGTAGCTGTCCAGTTTTCCCAGCACCACTTATTGAATAGGCTGTCCTTTCTCCACTGTACATTTCTGCCTCCTTTGTCAAAGATAAGGTGACCATATGTGCGTGGGTTTATCTCTGGGCTTTCTATCCTGTTCCATTGATCTATCTTTCTGTTTTTGTGCCAGTACCATACCGTCTTGATAACTGTAGCTTTGTACTATAGTCTGAAGTCAGGGAGCCTGATTCCTCCAGTTCCTTCTTTCTTTCTCAAGATTGCTTTGGCTGTTCGGGGTCTTTTGTGTTTCCATACAAATTGCAAAATTTTTTGTTCTAGTTCTGTGAAAAATGCCAGTGGTAGTTTGATAGGGATTGCATTGAATCTGTAGATTGCTTTGGGTAGTATAGTCATTTTCACAATGTTGATTCTTCCAATCCAAGAACATGGTATATCTCTCCATCTATTTGTATCATCTTTAATTTCTTTCATCAGTGTCTTATAATTTTCTGCATACAGATCTTTTGTCTCCTTAGGTAGGTTTATTCCTAGATATTTTATTCTTTTTGTTGCAATGGTAAATGGGAGTGTTTTCTTGATTTCACTTTCAGATTTTTCATCATTAGTATATAGGAATGCCAGAGATTTCTGTGCATTAATTTTGTATCCTGCCACTTTACCAAATTCATTGATTAGCTCTAGTAGTTTTCTGGTAGCATCTTTAGGGTTCTCTATGTATAGGATCATGTCATCTGCAAACAGTGACAGCTTTACTACTTCTTTTCCGATTTGGATTCCTTTTATTTCCTTTTCTTCTCTGATTGCTGTGGCTAAAACTTCCAAAACTATGTTGAATAAAAGTGGTGAGAGTGGGCAACCTTGTCTTGTTCCTGATCTTAGTGGAAATGCTTTCAGTTTTTCACCATTGAGGATGATGTTGGCTGTGGGCTTGTCATATATGGCCTTTATTATGTTGAGGAAAGTTCCCTCTATGCCTACTTTCTGCAGGGTTTTTATCATAAATGGGTGTTGAATTTTGTCAAAAGCTTTCTCTGCATCTATTGAGATGATCATATGGTTTTTCTCCTTCCATTTGTTAATATGGTGTATCACATTGATAGATTTGCGTATATTGAAGAATCCTTGCATTCCTGGAATAAACCCCACTTGATCATGGTGTATGATCCTTTTAATGTGCTGTTGGATTCTGTTTGCTAGTATTTTGTTGAGGATTTTTGCATCTATGTTCATCAGTGATACTGGCCTGTAGTTTTCTTTCTCTGTGACATCCTTGTCTGGTTTTGGTATCAAGGTGATGGTGGCCTCGTAGAAGGAGTTTGGGAGTGTTCCTCCCTCTGCTATATTTTGGAAGAGTTTGAGAAGGATAGGTGTTAGCTCTTCTCTAAATGTTTGATAGAATTCGCCTGTGAAGCCATCTGGTCCTGGGCTTTTGTTTGTTGGAAGATTTTTAATCACAGTTTCAATTTCAGTGCTTGTGATTGGTCTGTTCATATTTTCTATTGCTTCCTGATTCAGTCTTGGCAGGTTGTGCATTTCTAAGAATTTGTCCATTTCTTCCAGGTTGTCCATTTTATTGGCATAGAGTTGCTTGTAGTACTCTCTCATGATCTCTTTTATTTCTGCAGTGTCAGTTGTTACCTCTCCTTTTTCATTTCTAATTCTATTGATTTGAGTCTTCTCCCTTTTTTTCTTGATGAGTCTGGCTAGTGGTTTATCTATTTTGTTTATCTTCTCAAAGAACCAGCTTTTAGTTTTATTGATCTTTGCTATTGTTTCCTTCATTTCTTTTTCATTTATTTCTGATCTGATTTTTATGATTTCTTTCCTTCTGCTAGCTTTGGGGTTTTTTTGTTCTTCTTTCTCTAATTGCTTGAGGTGCAAGGTTAGGTTGTTTATTCGAGATGTTTCCTGCTTCTTAAGGTGGGCTTGTATTGCTATAAACTTCCCCCTTAGAACTGCTTTTGCTGCATCCCACAGGTTTTGGGTCGTTGTGTCTCCATTGTCATTTGTTTCTAGGTATTTTTTGATTTCCTCTTTGATTTCTTCAGTGATCACTTCATTATTAAGTAGTGTATTGTTTAGCCTCCATGTGTTTGTATTTTTTACAGATCTTTTCCTGTAATTGATATCTAGTCTCATGGCGTTGTGGTCAGAAAAGATACTTGATACAATTTCAATTTTCTTAAATTTACCAAGGCTTGATTTGTGACCCAAGATATGATCTATCCTGGAGAATGTTCCATGAGCACTTGAGAAAAATGTGTATTCTGTTGTTTTTGGATGGAATGTCCTATAAATATCAATTAACTCCATCTCATTTAATGTATCATTTAAAGCTTGTGTTTCCTTATTTATTTTCATTTTGGATGATCTGTCCATTGGTGAAAGTGGGGTGTTAAAGTCCCCTACTATGAATGTGTTACTGTCGATTTCCCCTTTTATGGTTGTCAGTATTTGCCTTATGTATTGAGGTGCACCTATGTTGGGTGCATAAATATTTACAATTGTTATATCTTCCTCTTGGATCGATCCCTTGATCATTATGTCGTGTCCTTCTTTGTCTCCTCTAATAGTCTTTGTTTTAAAGTCTATTTTGTCTGATATGAGAATTGCTACTCCAGCTTTCTTTTGGTTTCCATTTGCATGAAATACCTTTTTCCATCCCCTTACTTTCAGTCTGTATGTGTCTCTAGGTCTGAAGTGGGTCTCTTGTAGACAGCAAATATATGGGTCTTGTTTTTGTATCCATTCAGCCAATCTGTGTCTTTTGGTGGAAGCATTTAGTCCATTTACATTTAAGGTAATTATCGATATGTGTGTTCCTATTCCCATTTTCTTAATTGTTTTGGGTTCGTTATTGTAGGTCCTTTCGTTCTTTTGTGTTTCTTGCCTAGAGAAGTTCCTTTAGCAGTTGTTGTAGAGCTGGTTTGGTGGTGCTGAACTCTCTCAGCTTTTGCTTGTCTGTAAAGGTTTTAATTTCTCCATCAAATGTGAATGAGATCCTTCCTGGGTATAGTAATCTTGGTGGCAGGTTTTTCTCCTTCAACACTTTCAGTATGTCCTGCCACTCCCTTCTGGCTTGCAGAGTTTCTGCTGAAAGATCAGCTGTTAACCTTATGGGGATTCCCTTGTGTGTTATTTGTTGTTTTTCCCTTGCTGCTTTTAATATGTTTTCTTTGTATTTAATTTTTGACAGTTTGATTAATATGTGTCTTGGCGTATTTCTCCTTGGATTTATCCTGTATGGGACTCTCTGTGCTTCCTGGACTTGATTAACTATTTCCTTTCCCATATTAGGGAAGTTTTCAACTATAATCTCTTCAAATATTTTCTCAGTCCCTTTCTTTTTGTCTTCTAATTCTGGAAGCCCTATAATTCGAATGTTGGTGCGTTTAATGTTGTCCCAGAGGTCTCTGAGACTGTCCTCAGTTCTTTTCATTCTTTTTTCTTTATTCTGTTCTGCAGTAGTTATTTCCACTATTTTATCTTCCAGGTCACTTATCCGTTCTTCTGCCTCAGTTATTCTGCTATTGATCCCATCTAGAGTACTTTTAATTTCATTTATTGTGTTGTTCATCATTGCTTGTTTCATCTTTAGTTCTTCTAGGTCCTTGTTAACTGATTCTTGCAATTTGTCCATTCTATTGTCCATTCTATCTCCAAGATTTCGGATCAACCTTACTATCATTATTCTGAATTCTTTTTCAGGTAGACTGCCTATTTCCTCTTCATTTGTTACGTCTGGTGGGTTTTTATCTTGCTCCTTCATCTGCTGTGTGTTTTTCTGTCTTTTCATTTTGCTTATCTTACTGTGTTTGGGGTCTCCTTTTTTGCAGGCTGAAGGTTCGTAGTTCCTGTTGTTTTTTGTGTCTGTCCCCAGTGGCTAAGGTTGGTTCAGTGGGTTGTGTAGGCTTCCTGGTGGAGGGTACTAGTGCCTGTGTTCTAGTGGATGAGGCTGGATCTTGTCTTTCTGGTGGGCAGGTCCACGTCTGGTGGTGTGTTTTGGGGTGTCTGTAGACTTATTATGATTTTGGGCAGCCTCTCTGCTAATGGGTGGGGTTGTGTTCCTGTCTTGCTAGTTGTTTGGCATAGGATGTCCAGCACTGTAGCTTGCTGGTCGTTGAGTGAAGCTGGGTGCTGGCATTGAGATGGAGATCTCTCGGAGATTTTTGCTGTTTGATATTATGTGCAGCTGGGAGGCCTCTTGTGGACCAGTGTCCTGAAGTTGGCTCTCCCACCTCAGAGGCACAGCACTGACTCCTGGCTGCAGCCCCAAGAGCCTTTCATCCACAGGGCTCCTTAATTTGGGATGATTCGTTGTCTATTCAGGTATTCCACAGATGCAGGGTATATCAAGTTGATTGTGGAGCTTTAATCCGCTGCTTCTGAGGCTGCTGGAAGAGATTTCCCTTTCTCTTCTTTGTTCTCACAGTTCCCAGGGGCTCAGCTTTGGATTTGGCCCCGCCTGTGGGTGTAGGTCGCCGGAGGGCGTCTGTTCTTTGCTCAGACAGGACGGGGTTAAAGGAGCCGCTGATTCGGAGGCTCTGGCTCACCCAGGCCGGGGGGGGTAGGGAGGGTCACGGAGTGCGGGGGGGGGGGGGGGGGGGGGCCTGCAGCGGCAGAGGCCTGCGTGATGTTGCAGCCTGAGGCGCGCCGTGCGCTCTCCCGGGGGAGCCGTCCCTGGATCCCGGGACCCTGGCAGTGGCGGGCTGCACAGGCTCCCCGGAAGGGCGTGTGGCTAGTGACCTGTGTTCGCACACAGGCGTCCTGGCGGCGGCAGCAGCGGCCTTAGCGTCCCATGTCCGTCTCTGGGCTCCGCACTCTTAGCCGCGGCTCGCGCCCGTCCCTGGAGCTCTCTCAAGCAGCGTTCCTAATCCCCTCTCCTCGTGCACCAGGAAACAAAGAGGGACGTAAAAGTCTCTTGCCTCCTCGGCAGGTCCAGACCCCTCCCCGGACTCTCTCCCGGCCAGCCGCGGCGCACCAACGCCCTGCAGGCTGTGTTCACGCCGCCAACCTCAGTCCTCTCCCGGCGCTCCGACAAAAGCCGGAGCCTCAGCTCCCAGTCCTGCCCGCCCCGGCGGGCGAGCAGACAAGCCTCTCGGCTGGTGAGCGCCGGTCGGCCCGATCCTCTGCGCCGGAATCTGCCCGCTTTGCCCTCCGCACCCCTGTTGCTGTGCTCTCCTCCGCGGCTCCCAAGCTCCCCCACTCCGCCTCCCGAAGTCCCCACCCGCGAAGGGGCTTCCTAGTGTGTGGACACTTTTCCTCCTTCACAGCTCTCTCCCGCTGGTGCAGGACCCGTCCCTATCCTTTTGTCTCTGTTTAGTTTTTTCTTTTGCCCTAACCAGGTACGTGGGGGGTTCCTTGCCTTTTGGGAGGTCTGAGGTCTTCTGCCAGCGTTCAGTAGGTGCTCCGTAGGAGTTGTTCCACGCGTAGATGTATTTCTGGTGTATCTGTGGAGAGGAAGGTGATCTCCGCGTCTTACTCTTCCGCCATCTTCCCGGAAGTCCCCCTAGATGTCTTTTTTTAAATGCACGCTGATATGATAGCTGTCACATAGAATCTAACAAAATTGTTTCGAATGAAGTTAAAGACAACTAAGTGCTACTAGAGCCACCTAACGGAAAAAACTGAACTAACCTTTTGGCCCACCCAATACATGTGGTGCGTAGAGACACGTGAAGCTAGTGTAGAAAATATTAACCATTGGTAAAGGGTATTAACTTTGCTATAAGAAGTCTGAAATTTTTCAAAATTAAAAGTTGAAGTGAAAGCCAACACAACGGAACAGTATATCGTTTGAAGATGCATATATATGTGACAGAACTGTATAATAAAAAAGAAAGCAAAATAAAATTCAAGATGGTTGTTCTCTTTGGGCAAAGCACGGAATTTGAGAGGGAGAGGGCCATATAGGTCATTCCATGTGTTGGTAGCATTCTGATTTGTGCCATGGGTTCACAAGTGCTTATTTATTTTTAGTGTGCCTTGTGACTTACATATATGTGATATATTATTTTGTATATAGCAAATGTTATATTAAAATAATAAAGGAAACAAAGATTGAATTGATTGAATTAACTGTGCTATGCAAAAAGGAAAAAAATTTCATGACACACTATTTCTTTAAGAATTTGTTAAAGGTTAAGATGGAGTAGGAGGAGAACACCTATATGATTTTTCTCTGCCCCAGTATTTCCCAGACTTATTTGACCAAGAAAGCTCTTTTCATATATCATACCTTAAAGTTCTGTTGAATTAATGGCCTCAAGAGTCCTTTTGGGGAAAAAGGGTACAAATGAACTTATTTACAAAACAGAAGTAGAGTCACGGATGTAGAAAACAAACTTATGGTTACCAGGGAATAGGGTGGGGAGGGATAAATTGGGAGATTGGGATTGACATATACACACTACTATATATAAAATAGATAACTAATAAGAACCTGCTGTATAGCACAGGGAACTCTACTCAGTACTCTGTAATGGCCTATATGGGAAAAGAATGGATATATGTATATGTATAACTGATTCACTGCTGTACACCTGAAACTAACACAACATTGTAAATCAATTATACTCCAATAAAAATTTTTTTTTAAAAATCATTTTGGGAAAAGATACTTAAGCAGGACTAATAAGAATTTTAAAATTTAGCTTGTTGATAAAAGCAAACGTTATTTCATTTTAAAAACAAATACTGTCTGATTAAATTAATGAAAACATTTCAACCTTGGTTTTAGGAAGAGAATTAGCTTCTTATTAACCACCCCTGTTGCATCCCGGATATTTAACTATGAAAGGATTTTTATTCTTTTTATGGAATACTTAGTTACAAGAAGTTGTAGTCTCTGGATTTTAATTTTTTTCTACAACTGGACTATTTACTGTCTTCTAAGTGAAATCTACAATAAACTAGAGTCATATATGTCCATTCCTGTTTAGACAGGGCCTGTACTAGTATATTGGTGAGAATAGACTAGATGTTGTTGCAGCAGCAAACCATGCTACAATCTTAATACTTAGCACTGCTTGTCCTAGGTGGTTTGGCAAGGGGCTTTGCTCCATGCAGTCATTCAGCGATTTTTGCTATTGGAATTTTTACTATTTTCTAGTTGTACCATTTGGGACATTCAGCCTCATCAGTCTCTGTATCAGGTTAAGGCAGAGACTAGAATTTCCCTGCGAACTTCAGCCTGGAAATGACCCATATTACATCTAGCCATATTACATTGGCAGTGGTCAGTCTCTACCATAGATAATAATACTAGGATTAAATTTGAATCATGGGAAGCTTGGCAAAAAGATAATTTACATAGGCATTTTCACATACCTGCTTATTCATAGTTAGAGTTTTATCTTTACATCTTAGATGTTGAAGATCACATATAAACAGTTTAATATCACTTATTTTTTGGCAGTCTATGCAGGTCTTTTCCCCTTCAGGTTGAATGCAGTTAATTGGGATATGGTGTATAAATGAGTCAACAAAAGCAGCTAAAGGAGGAATTATTTACATACAGTTAATCTACACATTAATATTTCTCTGTTGTCTCTCCCCCTTTTTTATGGCAGCATGAAAACATTCCTTTTGAAGACAAGACTGCATCAGTTAAAGTGGTAAGTTCATATAACAGTAAGCTAAATGTTATAATGTTGAAACTATTCATTGGTTAATTTATTTGCAGATCAGCTAATGCTTTGAACGTGCTAAATGTGTTTCAGTGTATTGGAGTAGATAAGTAGAGTAAGATAATTTCATAAATGTGTGCACTATTTTGTGTAATAACATAGAAAATTTGGTCTCTCAGATTTTTATCCAGGAAAAAATAATCTTGTACGTTAATTTGAAACCAGTGTGTATTTAGGATCAAAGTTCATAAAAGAACATATATTAATTTCTTGAATTCCCAGTCACAGGTGACTTCTAGATACTGAGAATACAGATGGGGATCAAGACAACAATGTCCTAGATCTAATGGAGTGTATGAGTGATTATAGTTTTCTACGTGCAATTAAACATGGGATAAGGATAGCAAAAAGGAAAAAGTGGGGCATTAGAAATGTATAGAACAAGGAATTATTAAAAGTAGTTTTTCTCCTTGAGGAAATAATGTTTTAACTGAGGCTTCAAGCTAGTTAGGCTTAGGGGGAGAATTTATGAGCATTATAGGCAGAAGGAACAGGAACAAAGCCCTGGAGAAAAAGGAGCACATAGAGCATTGCAGGAGCTGAATGAGAACCAAAAGGACACTTAGCAAGGGGGAAAATGGCAGGAGAAAAGACAGAATGTCTAGGCAGAGGCCAGATCCTGCAACTTCTTAGGAATTTTAAGGACTTTGGAATTTATTCTCAGGGCAACTGATTGAAAGTCCTTGAATACTTAAGCAGGGGTGTGGCAAGATCAGATTTAAAAATTTAAAACATTACTCTGACTAAAATGTGGGGAATATTTTAGAGAAAAGCAAAAGTGGACATAAGGAGAACTATTGTGAGACTCTTACCAAAATGGGATGAGAGATGAAGATATTGTAGATAAGGTAGTGTTTTACTTTTAAGTACTCTATAAGAGATATGTTAAAGTTTATTTTGAATGGTGCATACAATATTTTCTTTGACTTCTTTTCTTACATTTCTCTTTTAGGATTTTCTGTGGCATCCAGAGGTTAATGGTTCTATGAAACAGTGTATCAAAGTGTGGACTGAGGTCTGTATTTGAAAATATAGGCCTTGCTGGTTTTGAGCAATCACATTTTGAAAACGCATTCTCCCATACTCACCTGTCCCACTCTCCTGTACTTTATACCAGCCTTTTTGATTTCGACCATGCTGGGTTGATTATCACTTTACTGAGAAAACAAAGTTTTGATCCAATGCCTCTGTTATCACCATTCTAACCCTATGGTGATTATGCTTATACCACACTTTACTGATTTAAAACTTTCTGTTACTGTTGTAGCTCAGTTAATTCAAACTCAGATCATCTTTCTAGCACTATATACATTCTCTTGAGCATTTGTCCACTTTGTTCTGCAAACTCATGTACTGATAACTTCAGGAAACTTTTTTTTTTTTAATATCCTGTTTTCTTCCCTTTTATCATTATATTTGTGACCTAAAAGTTGAGCCTAATTTGTTTTGGCTCGTAATGTTTGGAGTTAAATTAGATATAAGGCAAGTATGCTGTTAACATCAGAAAACCCCTAACTTCTCACAAGTCCACTTTAGAACTTCCACAGTCTCTCCATATAGCTCCTTATCAGTCCTTTATTTAAACCTGTATTCTTTTCCAAAGGTATTTGCATTTGGGATGGATAAAACAATATTCAATTTTGTTGACCTTGTTTTGCTTAATTACTTGTGTTGCAATGATATTTTTCTTTGCTTCTTTTCCCAATAAGTGTTTAGTACGGCAACCAAACAGACTTTGGTAGGATACAGTGAGAACCTAGTCAACATTTTTAACTTTGTTTCTTTAAGAAAATGTTTAAGTTTTCAAAAAACAAACATGCAGACAACTCTAGAATTCACCTTTCTGGAAAATTGGGATCTCACATAATTTTGTTTTTATTGATATGTTTTTAAATGTCCAGAAGTATAATGTTATGAGTATATTTCAGATGATTTAAACATGTGTTTTACCTTTGTGCTGGATCTGAAAGTATATCCATTAAAGTAGTAGAAATTCACAGTTAAACAAACATCAGTGTAATGTAATTTATAAGTCAGGCAAGATCACAAAAAGCCTTTGTTATTTACTAACCTGGAGATATATTGCATATTCAGATCTTCTGTTCTAATAATTTGCTAACACTAGTTTTTGGAGCTTTAGATTCTGTTGTAAAACTCCTTATGATTATTGGGGGAGAGGAAAGATTCAACTTATTTGGATAGATGGCCATGTAGTTACCTGAGATTGATTAGTTCATTGGTTTCAATCAAAGAGTATGTATGTATGCATGTATTTATATATTTATGTTTTAATATTTCCATAATAAGCTGCTAGATCCTGAGAATACAAAGTTGTATATTTTTATTATGTATGTACTATTACTAGCTTTGTTCTAGGTATTAGGAATGTGACTGGGAATTAGCCCCAGTCTCAGGCCTTGAGGAATGTGCAATCTAGTAGATAGTGACTTTCTTATGAATAAAGGTATGATAATATGAAGGGTAACAATAGAACTGAGCACAAAGAACTACGAAAGCACCATGGATAGAGGCACTTAGGATGAGGGTGGTTTAGAGTAGTGTGAGGATCTAAGAAAGCTTTACAGAGGAGATAATATTTCTAGAAGAACAGTGGATTAGAAAGATATACTTATGAACTGAAATAGACTTACAGGCATAAAAGCAAAGTTGAATTTAAACAACTCTACTGTTATCCAACAGATATTTATAAATCAGCTGCCATATTTTAGGCACCAGGCTAAACACCGTTGATACCCTGGTTAACATAACAGAGTTCCTCTCCTCAAAGAGCTTCTAGGTGAGTGGCAGATATAGGTAATTAAGGAAACCAGCAATTTAGATTTAATTCTGTAGGTGAACAGTAGTCATTAAGTCTGAGCTACTTAGATGGATTTGGGGAGTCTTTGTATGGAGTGAGTTGATATTTGAGGTGACTTGAATAGAAATAATTGAATAGGCAGCAAGTATAGATTAAAGAAGAGAGTGTAGGAATGGAACTATAAAAAAGATTATGAGAGGAGGTAGTAAAAGGGGTAAGAGGAAAAGCAGAAGAAGAATAACTAATATCACACACAGAGAAGGAAAGAGTTTTAAAAAGTGGATAGTGTCACTTTAGGAACTATATAGGGTAGAATGAAACTACAGGACTTGGCAATTCAGAGTTCATTAATGGGCTCTGAGGGCAGTTTTAATGAATGGTTAATTCAAAATCAAAACATGGTAAGTTGAGGCATAAATGAGAGAGATAGAAATTAGCATAGTGAAAGTGGAATGCTCTTCCAAGTAATCTGTTGGTCAAGAGTGTGAACGGGAAGAATTTGAGAGTGAGACGAGATTGAAGGAGCATTTTTTGAGGATAAAGATGATTTAACATTTTGTGGATTGAAGGAAGAAAGAAGAGTAGAGAAGGATGAAATGGATAATTCAGGAGTCTGAGGAGATAACTTATGGATATAGCTCCAGAAGTAAAAAGGGAGGAGGTATAAATGCAGAGCAATGGGTTAGCCATTAAGCAGAATAGGAACATATTTTGTTTACTCTCCTGTCAGAGGAAGGTAGACTGGGTGAGCATATGGACAAAGTTGTAAGAATGGAGGAAGGAAGGCAAGAGCACACAAGCCAGATGAATTCTGTTTTCTCTGTGAAGTTCGAGAATTAAGCTTTATGCCAAAAGTGAGGAGGACAGGAGGGACCTGTGTAAGGAAAAAATGATTTGGGATAACCACTGTGAAGGGTGAGAAAGGGAGCCACCTACAGATGAGGAAAGTTTCACTAAAGTAGCAATGTAAAATGGAGCATGCTAGACTGGAAACTGGAATATCTCTGACGAGAAATAGATTAATTTTGTTATTTTCTCTGCTTTCATAGTTTTCTCCACTGAGCATGTTTTACCTTCATAATGAGACAGTAACTGTCATTTCTATTTTTATATATGGGTTGGACTTTTTCTGATTTCTTGTTTTTAATTGTTTCTTGTGCACATGATTGTATTATCAGATCTTCTATGTTGTGGAAGATGCATTGAACCCAGTAGTCGGAAGACTTAAGTTCTGGCTTTGTTCCTGCCAGGCCTCAGCAATAGCTATAAACCTTTCTGAGTCTATCGCCTTTTTTAAATAAGATTTGTATAATATCTTCCTGCCTATCTAACAAGTGGCAAGAATCTATATTAAAATGAGCTAATTTAAGAGAAATACTTAGTAAATTACTAAGTACTATATAACTGATAGTATTATTAATAGTATAATTTGCACTAGGTGAGGATCTTTACCAAATTTCTCATTTTTTTCCACATTATGGTCTGTAATAATTATCAGTCTACTGTTAAATACATACTAGATTGGCTTTCCCAAAATATCATGTTTCTTTAGAGCACTGCATTTTATTTAACACTTAAACTGTATACCCTTTAGGCTTCCAAGAATACTTTTTAATTGGCTACATAATATACTAGAGCTTTACACAGTTTACTCAGAATTCAGACTGTGTTAGATTTCAGTAGTGTTTTTTTGTCTTTGTTTTTGTTTTAAAGAACACCAAAGAATTAGCCATACAAGCCTCATGCCATCCTGTATAGTCATATAACCATGTAAGGTTTTAGGCATGGGGTGTCCATCTTGTTGTAACAAGAATCTGATAAGGAACCCTAGAAAATTAAAATGCATTTAAATGGAAGAAGAACTTAAATTTAAGGGAAAAAATTAAGGGATATTACTTGCGTTAATTTCCTGAACTGAATATAACACTATTATAAAGATTTTTCTTTCTTCAGGATTCTGTTGCAAAGCCCCATGTGGTTGTAGCAGGAGCTGCCACAGTAAGTTATTATCTGTATTCTTACATAATGATTTTTGTTTCATACTTAACATGCTAAGAGAAAATTAACTTATGTTATATAGAATTCTTGATTATACTTATATTTTAATTCCTATTTGTATTAATTAGATGGATAATTTTTTAAAAGATCTGAATGAACTTAGGAAATTTGATGGTAAATGTCAATACTATTTTATATCTAAAATTACATTCTTCTTGAACGTTATACATTGAAAGTCTAATTTTATGTCAGCTTTTTATAACTGCCTTCATATATTTCATGAAATAATTTGACCATACTTTATTCTAATATTGAATAAGAATGGGAATTATCTTAAAATAACCTTTGTTACAACAGAGGAAATTACATACTTTAATTTTTCTGTGACAAATCATTAATGTTTAATTTTTACTTCCTCTTAGTGGTCTATTAAAATTCACAATGGCAGCAACGAAGCACTTTCCCAATATAAAATGAACATTACCTCCATAGCACCACTTTTAGAAAAATTGGCAAAGACTAGTGATGTGTATTGGGTCTTACAAGGTAAGGGATAAGTAATGAAAAATGTCATTTTGTATATATTTTGAGGTATAGGTTTCTATTTTCTATTTCAAGAAGCAGAATTACTACTTTATGAGAATAAATTTTGAAATAAGGTTTGAAAAATTAGAATAAATTTGAGCTATTTGCTTTCCTGTTTTGAACTTAAGGAATAGACAGACTAATAAATACAATAAGTAAAAAAAAAATTAATAATAAATAAAGAGATTCTCCAAGGAACCTTAGCAGGTAGAACAGCTGCAGAGTATGACAAAGAGAATAAGTCCTAAAGGCAAATAAGATGTTTGCCTCTGATTTTTTAATTTCTTACCAAGTATACTTATTGTGATTGGGAAATAGAGAAATAATTGTCTGGTTCATAATATTAGGTTCATTGGAAGTAAATATTCTTTGGAATCGACAATATATTTAAATTCAAACCAGCTAGTTTATACTTGGTAATGAAATTCTTTAAGAGAAAGTTGACATTAGATCAAGTCATTTCAGGAGTTTATTGAATGTCCATTATTTAATGCCTAGCACAATATGAAATGCCTTGGGTATTTTAGCAATTCAAGTTGTTTGTCAGAAACTCTTATGACTGTTTCCAAGTTTAATGTCAAGCTGAGAGAAACAACACGGTGGTGATAATCTCTTCCAAAATCCCTATTTCATTTACAGACTCATTGTTAACCTTTCTATTACTAAAGTGAGGAAAAAGTTAAATTTAAATGATTTATGGTAAGTGATAAAAGACCTCGATCCTTAATAACATTACCTCCTAATTGTGTGAACAAAGTTTGCAAAATGAATCAGCAACAGGAGGAAAAAAAGATTGGCTGCTATTCTTAATTAGGCCATCTTCCATAATCCAGTTTTAAACTCTGGTTACCTGCTATAACCCAGCATCCAAAATTTTTAAACTCTTAAGACATGCTAGAACATAAAAATGTTTCCTGAAAGCTATGTATCTAAGAGAGAAGAGGTATAAAAGTTCTTTAACCTTAAGAGGGTTATGGATTGATTCAAAAATTGAATACAGGATAGGAAATCTATTGCAAACCTTGGCCAACTTTATTTTAAAATGAATTATTAAGTGCTTGGAATTCTCTGAACTTTAACAACAAAATATGAAATGCAGTTAACTAACTTGCATGATTATAATTTCTATCAGTAGGGATTTTTAAGGGTATTTAAAAAAATATGTTTCATGTGCAGATCCTGTTTATGAAGATCTATTAAGTGAAAATAGGAAAATGATCACTAATGAGAAGATAGATGCCTACAATGAAGCTGCAATCAGTATTTTGAATAGCAGCACCAGAAATTCTAAATCGAATGTTAAGATGTTCAGTGTTTCCAAATTAATTGCTCAAGAAACCATCATGGAATCTTTGGATGGCTTACATCTTCCTGAATCAAGCAGAGAAACTGTAAGAATTCTTGTGTCTGTCAGTACAGACTGTAATATCTAATTGGTTATAGCTGTATGTCACTGTAATGTAACAAATAATTTAATTGCAGTCTTAATTAGTTGCAGTTATTCTGTCTAAACATAGATCTAGAAATAATTTTGCTTTCCATCACTTAGCTGAAAATATAAGTGAGAGTTTTAGTATACTCTAAGGGAGAAAGTTACAGAAGGGAGGAAATGCGACTTCATTTAGTGAGTGCTAGTTACTCTTTTAATATCCCTTGTTTCATATAAAGCTTGTAAGTTCTCAGCACACTCGTGTTTGAAAACTACTGCTTTATATTCTCTTAGCCTTGAACCTTAAATTTACAAGATTAAAATTCTGTGAAGGGCTTCTCTGGTGGCGCAGTGGTTGAGAGTCCGCCTGCCGATGCAGGGCACACGGGTTTGTGCCCCGATCCGGGAAGATCCCACATGCCGCGGAGCGGCTGGGCCCGTGAGCCATGGCCGCTGAGCCTGCGCGTCCGGAGCTTGTGCTCCGCAACGGGAGCAACGGGAGAGGCCACAACAGTGAGAGGCCCGTGTACCGTAAAAAAAAAAAAAAAAAAAAAAAAAAAAAAAAAAAAAACAACTTCTGTGAAGAGCACATTTTTTTAATATGTAGAATGATCTTTATTATTTCCTTCTAGTTCTGATACCCTAAACATGATTCAATGTACAAAGTAGATACTGAACAAATCCAGATTGATGAGTGGAAAAGGATTTTAGGTTAAGTACAAAAGAGAGCTGCATAATTATAAATTTTCACACATAGTACAATAGATGTTACTTAGAGTTATTGTTTTCTTATAAAGCAGTTGTTCTTAACCTTTTTGAGGATCACATAACCCTGTATCTGATTAAAAGTAATGGTTGTATTCCTCTCCTGAAGAAAAATGCGTGTCTGCACACGCATTTCATTACGGTTAATAACCCAAGAAGTTGGAAAAACCCTGAACTAGTTATTTACAGATTGAAGGAATACCGTTATTTACATCAGTGTTTGGGAAATGGTAGCAAAAAGTACAAAAGCATTTTGGTTTTAGTGCTGAAACGGTAGTATTCACAGGAGAAAATCTAATGGGAAATACATTACTGACAAGATAATAATGAAATAACTTGATTTTTTCACAGAGTGCAATGATTCTTATGAACGTGTATTGCAATAGGATTTTGAAGCCTGTAGATGGTTCCTGTTGTCAACCTCGGCCTCCTCTTACTCTCCTACAGAAGCTAGCTGCTTGTTTTTTCACTTTATCTATTATTGGATATTTAATTTTTTATATAATTCATCATAACGCTCATCGGAAGAATAAGCCTTGTACTGATTTGGAAAGTGGAGAAGAAAAGAAAAATATTATCAATCCCCCTGTGTCTCCATTAGGAATACTTTTACAGTCTTTCTGCAAACTTGGCCTGATCATGGCTTATTTCTATATGTGTGACCGTGCAAATCTATTTATGAAGGAAAACAAATTTTATACACATTCAACTTTCTTTATTCCAATTATCTACATCTTGGTTTTGGGAGTCTTTTACAATGAAAATACTAAGGAGGTAAGAGTCATTTTCTTTTTAGTTCATGTTATCCTTTTCATCTCATTACAAAGTGTAGATTAATGAAATAATATCATTTATCATGCCATAATATACAAACATTTACATATATAGAAGAGGATGAAGGAATATTGCAGCTGTACTTCACTTAGTGGACTCTTAACTGTTGCTTTTTTGAAACAGTTTGGAGAAAGTTCATAGTTTCATAAAGATTGTTGAAAAGTTGGAAAATAATGACCTGTGAAAAAGATATCATGACTTGGTGTCATTTTGCCTGCTTGAGGATGGAGAAAGTTGAGGTGCTCCCAATTTTGTAATGGTCTTCAAACATGAGATACTATTATCATTTATAAGTTAAAAACATATAATTATACTAATAAACACTTTTTATATTTATATGTTTATATAGTCAGACATGTACACACAAATTAGAACTTACATAATAATGTGGGCACTGTTCACAATATTCTGAATTCCTATTTTAGTATTACTGTAATTGCTCAGAATATTAATATAACTCCTTTATAAGTCATTTATTTGAATTAATAAATTCTATTGTAAGACATAACTTTCATATGAGGATGATTAATCAGGTCTTCATTTCCAGTGGGAATATTCTAGAGAAAATAAAGTATAATAAAGGAGCTTTTTTTCCACAATAAAGTATAAAAGAACTGTAAGATCTTTTCTAACTGAAATTCTAAGATTCTCTTAAAGAAAATTATTAAATGCCATTTTTTTAGATTTACAAACATATCTGTCATAGTTTAAAAGTAATCTTAATATAAAACCGTAAGTATCAACTTAAATATTTAAAGTCTCTTTTATGTTCATTTTCAAATTCATATTATACTTTAAATAGTTTTATTATCTCTTTTATCAAGAAATAAAATGACAATCTTTAACTGATTTTCCCCCAACGTTCTTTTGAAAGAAGCATTAGCTTTATATCCTATGAGAAAAATGTTAACATATTTAATGTATACTGTCCAAATAATAGCTTCATGATGAATTTTAAAGCAAATTTTGATTCTTTTACACAGACTAAAGTGTTAAATAGAGAACAAACAGATGAATGGAAAGGCTGGATGCAACTTGTGATTTTGATTTATCATATCTCTGGAGCAAGTACAGTAAGTATTTTGAATTTAAGTTCTGAAAATATAGGAAATAATGTCACTTTAATGTTTCCTTAAGGGCACCAATTCTTTTGTGTTTTATATTCTCTACCATTTGGAGACCCTTCTTATTTCCCACCCAGTTTTTCTGTCTTCCCATTTTTCTCCTACCATCTGACTCTTTGAGAATGTATAGTCTTAAAAGCAAAATAATTATTTTTTAAAAGATAAAGCAATAATTTGTATTTACTTTGCCTTAATTTTAAGGTAGTAGGAACAGCTGATAATCTAAGGGTATTGTTTCATGTCCTTCTGAACAACTAAAGTTATCAAGAAACTTTCTAGATGATACTTAATTGCAAAGGATTTAGAATAGGCAAGTTACTATTAAAAGAAATCAAATTAGATGATTATATTTTATATTCTATCCTTCACTGTATGTTAGGAAGTTTGACCAACCATTTTTATATTTTTAAAGTTTAAAAACTTAGAACTCTCTTGCCCCAGTATTCAGAGTACTCAGATACCCATGGTCTGCTGTTGTTGACCATGTATTATGTGCCATACTTCATAAGTATTACCACTTCCATGAGATGGAGGACCCTTCCTTTGCTCACCTAGTGCCCTCTGTACCTAGACAAAATCATTTTTCCCTTAGCCGTAGGTGTCTTTTTATGTCTTTTAGACTTTGGATTCTCATGATTTGGGGACATCTTGGATTTGGTAGGGGTAGAAAAAATGTGTTCAGAATTGTAACATACAGCTACATACATTTAAAACAAGCTTTTAAGAGTAAACCTAGATATCTAATAACCACTTTCACACAAGTTTATTTATAGGGAAGGTACAAACTGATTTCTATAAAATATGTTTTAAAAATTTAACAAGTTCTTTCATAATTTGGGAACTACTGAACTGGTTTTTATTGCTTTATTTGCTTATATAAAGTACACATCTGTAAACAGTAACTTAACATAGAATCAGTGATTCCATTTAACATTGAGTCAATGTTGAGATAATAGGGGAGTGTTGCCCAGAAAGGAGTATTTCGAAATTTCCATTGCAGCAGTTAAGAAGATGAATAATACTAGGGTTTTTCAGATATCTCTAACAATTAGAAAATACTAACGTTATTCTTCATTAAGTCTCTTTATTATTTTCAAAAATTACTGGTGATTTCATGGATGGCTCGTTTGAAGGGCAAAAGGCAGAGGAAGAGGTATAATTTTTACTGATATTGTATGGCTATGATATGTATATTTGTGACAACAGTAAAACTCCTGTGACACTGCAGCTGAAGGGGACCTAGTGAATTCAGGTAACTGTGGAAGAACCAAGACAATAAAAGAGATCCAAAGCAAGGAGAGATGAAGATAGTAAGAATTAGTTCATAAGCCCAGTTCAGAATTTGTAGGATAAATTTAGCAGATTTTCTAAAAAGTAAAGATGAATATTGAATCATAGAAATATCTCTGACATATGAAGAAAGATTAGTTTAATTTGAAGGGGGTGGGGGAGGGTTTTGTTTTAAGAGAATGCCACTTAAGACATAATTAATTGCTGACATATAAAGGGTAATAGTACTGTGTAAAAAAAAAAAAAATCAGAAAGAATTAATGGCAGATTCAGTTCTTTAACTCATTGATTCCAGAAAAGATTTGGATCATAAAAGGATGAAAGCAATTTGGCATTCTATTATAATTATTTCTCAAGTTAGCATTCTAATACATCTTAGACTATATCCCAATACATTCTAAGTTACAGTTTAAAAACATCTATATTCTGGAAGGACATACTTTTCATTAACAGATCTGTTATAATTAATTAACATATCCCTGTTCGTTTATATAGAATTTTGTGGTTAAAAATTACCTGTATCTACACTGGCAAAGCATTATTAGCATGGGTTATAATGTATTTGAGGACTTGATTCTTGGATATTTGTGGGATTACCCTCATTAAAAACTTTTTAATGGTCATGATTATTTTAATTACCTAATCTTAATGCTTTTTTATTTTGAGTAAAATATGTCAGACTTTAGTTGTGCCATGTTTTTATAGTAAAATAGAAACTATGTCAAAAATTACAGAGAATTATTAAAATAATCCAGATGGTCTGGTAGATTGCAATTGTTGGTGTAAACATTCTTTTAAACATAACTTATATCAGATATGAATAAAATATTGTGAATTAAATACAGAGAGTGCAGCAAGTTAGGTATATACAGTAGATGATTTTGTGTTCCATGTGGCTTTTTCTCCTTTGAGAGTTTGTAAATAACTTCCATGAAGGGACCTAAGTAAAAGGTCTTAAGGGAAAATATTTGGGGCTAGAAAAAGAAGAGAACCAGCAGTCAGCCTATTAATTCTAATGAAATTGGATTCTCAATACACTTTTAATACTAAAATTTTGTTGTAAGTAATACTTGACTCCTGAAAGACAAAAAGGAAAACAATTCGAATTAAAGGAGACTAAAGCGGAATGAAAACTAAATGCAATGTGTGATTCTTGGTTCAAGGTTCCTAAATGAAAAAAAAATTTTTTTAATCATAAAGGATATCACTGGGACAATCAAGGAAATTCATATATGGATTATACAGTAGATACTATTTTATTTATATTTAATTTCATGGGTATTATAATGATAATATAAGAACTATACAAGAAACTGTTCTTTCTTCTTAGGTGATACTTGCTAAGATATTTAGGGATGATGGTCTAAATTTGCAGACACATGGTCTGCAAATACTTTTAAATAGTTCAGCATGGTAAATAGTTGTTCGTTGTACTATTCTTGCAACTTTTCTGTTGGTTTAAAATATCTTAAAAACTTGGGAGAACTATTACATGAAATTTGTAATAATCCAACATTGGTAGAAACTTGGCAAATTGTTCTGATAGTGTTTAAATTCAATTTAAATGGTTGTATTTACTGTTTAAATATAACCAAGTCTCAACATTGTAGGCCCAGACCCAGTCTTGAAGGGGCTCGAAAGCATGCGTTATGGAGAGTGGTTCAAGTAATTGGGAATGGTTAGCCTCGGTTGACATCTGTTTTCAGCTGTTCATAGAACTATCAGATGTAAAAGTGATTAACTGCGTGCATATGGCTCTACAGTTAGACTGTCCATTTTGGTGGCCACTAACCACATGTGGCCATTGAGCACTTGAAATGTAGCTAGTCAGAATTCAGATGTGCGGTAAATGTGAAATATATATGAGATTAAGTATGATTAATTATGGTAAATGCATACAAAGTTCAAAAGCTTAGTATGAAAGAATATGAAATATCATGGTATATGTCAGAATGATAATATTTTGGATATATTGAATTAAATTAAATGTGTTTATTAAAATTAATTTCACTTATTTCTTTTTTTTCATATAGGCATTTTATTTTATTTATTTTTTTAACATCTTTATTGGGGTATAATTGCTTTACAGTGGTGTGTTAGTTTCTGCTTTATAACAAAGTGAATCAGTTATACATATACATATGTTCCCATATCTCTTCCCTCTTGCATCTCTCTCCCTCCCACCCTCCCTATC
This sequence comes from Globicephala melas, assembly GCF_963455315.2. Taxonomy (NCBI): domain Eukaryota; kingdom Metazoa; phylum Chordata; class Mammalia; order Artiodactyla; family Delphinidae; genus Globicephala; species Globicephala melas. The sequence continues at coordinate 57,442,223 of NC_083322.1, forward strand.
CCACCCCTCCAGGCGGTCACAAAGCACCGAGCTGATCTCCCTGTGCTATGCGGCTGCTTCCCACTAGCTGTCTATTTTACGTTTGGTAGTGTATATGTGTCCGTGCCTCTCTCTCGCTTTGTCACAGCTCACCCTTCCCCCTCCCCATATCCTCAAGTCCGTTCTCCAGTAGGTCTGTCTTTATTCCTGTCTTACCCCTAAGTTCTTCATGACATTTTTTTTTCTTAAATTCCATATATATGTGTTACCATATGGTATTTGTCTTTCTCTTTCTGACTTACTTCACTCTGTATGACACACTCTGGCTCTATCCACCTCATTACAAATTGCTCAATTTCATTTCTTTTTATGGCTGAGTAATATTCCATTGTATATATGTGCCACATCTTCTTTATCCATTCATTCGATGACGGGCACTTAGGTTGTTTCCATCTCCGGGCTATTGTAAATAGAGCTACAATGAACATTTTGGTACATGACTCTTTTTGAATTTTGGTTTTCTCAGGGTATCTGCCCAGTAGTGGGATTGCTGGGTCATATGGTAGTTCTATTTGTAGTTTTTTAAGGAACCTCCATACTGTTCTCCATAGTGGCTGAACCAATTCACATTGCCACCGGCAGTGCAAGAGTGTTCCCTTTTCTCCACACCCTCTCCAGCATTTATTGTTTCTAGATATTTTGATGATGGCCATTCTGACTGGTGTGAGATGATATCTCATTGTAGTTTTGATTTGCATTTCTCTAATGATTAATGATGTTGAACATTCTTTCATGTGTTTGTTGGCAGTCTGTATATCTTCTTTGAAGAAACGTCTATTTAGGTCTTCTGCCCATTTTTGGATTGGGTTGTTTGTTTTTTTGTTATTGAGCTGCATGAGCTGCTTGAAAATTTTGGAAATTAATCCTTTGTCAGTTGCTTCATTTGCAAATTTTTTTTTCAGTGTTCAAATTAGAGTTTAATGCCATATTTTTGGAAAACATACAACAAAATCTACAGCAGTGGTTGTTTCCAATGGAGTGAATAATGCAATCAACTTTTGTAGGATTTTTAAAATGCTAAATTCTCTTAGATCTTTACAGATCCAAGTCTGCAAAGGCCTCAGGAGGCAATGATATTTTTGTTTCTGTTGTGATCTCCAACAGAAACAGAGTCCTAATATCCGACTGAAAAACTGTCTCAAGCCACATATTCTCTTTTTTTTTTTCTTTTTTTTTTTTTAACATCTTTATTGGGGTATAATTGCTTTACAATGGTGTGTTAGTTTCTGCCCCACAACAAAGTGAATCAGTCATACATAAACATATGTTCCCATATGTCCTCCCTCCTGCATCTCCCTCCCTCCCACCCTCCCCATCCCACCCGTCCAGGCCGTCACAAAGCACCGAGCCAACATCCCCGTGCCATGCGGCTGTTTCCCACCAGCTATCTACCTTACTACGTTTGTTAGTGTGTTAGCCCATGACTCTCTCTCGCCCTGTCACAGCTCACCCTTCCCCCTCCCCATAACCTCAAGTCCGTTCTCTAGGAGGTCTGCGTCTTTATTCCTGCTTTACCCCTAGGTTCTTCATGACATTTTTTTTCTTAAATTCCATATATATGTGTTAGCATACGGTATTTGTCTTTTTCTTTCTGACTTACTTCACTCTGTATGACACACTCTAGGTCTATCCACCTCATTACAAATAGCTCAATTTCGTTTCTTTTTATGGCTGAGTAATATTCCATTGTATATATGTGCCACATCTTCTTTATCCATTCATCCGATGATGGGCACTTAGGTTGTTTCCATCTCCGGGCTATTGTAAATAGAGCTGCAATGAACATTTTGGTACATGACTCTTTTTGAATTTTGGTTTTCTCAGGGTATATGCCCAGTAGTGGGATTGCTGGGTCATATGGTAGTTCTATTGGTAGTTTTTTAAGGAACCTCCATACTGTTCTCCATAGTGGCTGAACCAATTCACATTCCCACCAGCAGTGCAAGAGTGTTCCCTTTTCTCCACACCCTCTCCAGCATTTATTGTTTCTAGATTTTTTGATGATGGCCATTCTGACTGGTGTGAGATAATATCTCATTGTAGTTTTGATTTGCATTTCTCTAATGATTAATGATGTTGAGCATTCTTTCATGTGTTTGTTGGCAGTCTGTATATCTTCTTTGGAGAAATGTCTATTTAGGTCTTCTGCCCATTTTTGGATTGGGTTGTTTGTTTTCTTGTTATTGAGTTGCATGAGCTGCTTGTAAATTTTGGAGATTAATCCTTTGTCGGTTGCTTCATTTGCAAATATTTTCTCCCATTCTGAGGGTTGTCTTTTGGTCTTGTTTATGGTTTTCTTTGTTATGCAAAAGCTTTGAAGTTTCATTAGGTCCCATTTGTTTACTTTTGTTTTTATTTCCATTTCTCTTGGAGGTGGGTCAAAAAGGACCGTGGTGTGATTTATGTCATAGAGTGTTCTGCCTATGTTTTCCTCTAAGAGTTTGATAGTTTCTGGCCTTACATTTAGGTCTTTAATCCATTTTGAGCTTATTTTTGTGTGGTGTTAGGGAGTGATCTAATCTCATACTTTTACATGTACCTGTCCAGTTTTCCCAGCACCACTTATTGAAGAGGCTCTCCTTTCTCCACTGTACATTCCTGCCTCCTTTTTCAAAGATTAGGTGACCATATGTGTGTGGGTTTATCTCTGGGCTTTCTATCCTGTTCCATTGATCTATCTTTCTGTTTTTGTGCCAGTACCATACTGTCTTGATTACTGTAGCTTTGTAACATAGTCTGAAGTCAGGGAGCCTGATTCCTCCAGCTCCGTTTTTCGTTCTCAAGATTGCTTTGGCTGTTCGGGGTCTTTTGTGTTTCCATACAAATTGTGAAATTTTTTGTTCTAGTTCTGTGAAAAATGCCAGTGGTAGTTTGATAGGGATTGCATTGAATCTGTAGATTGCTTTCGGTAGTAATTTTCATAATGTTGAATCTTCCAGTCCAAGAGCATGGTATATCTCTCCATCTATTTCTATCATCTTTAATTTCTTTCATCAGTGTCTTATAATTTTGTGCATACAGGTCTTTTGTCTCCTTAGGTAGGTTTATTCCTAGATATTTTATTCTTTTTGTTGCAGTGGTAAATGGGAGTGTTTTCTTGATTTCACTTTAGATTTTTCATCATTAGTGTATAGGAATGCCAGAGATTTCTCTGCATTAATTTTGTATCCTGCTACTTTACCAAATTCATTGCTAAGCTCTAGTAGTTTTCTGGTAGCATCTTTAGGATTCTCTGTGAATAGTATCATGTCATCTGCAAACAGTGACACCTTTTTTCTTCTTTTCCGATATGGATTCCTTTTATTTCCTTTTCTTCTCTGATTGCTGTGGCTAAAACTTCCAAAACTATGTTGAATAAAAGTGGTGAGAGTGGGCAACCTTGTCTTGTTCCTGATCTTAGTGGAAATGCTTTCAGTTTTTCACCATTGAGGATGATGTTGGGTGTGGGTTTGTCATATATGGCCTTTATTATGTTGAGGTAAGTTCCCTCTATGCCTACTTTCTGCAGGGTTTTTATCATAAATGGGTGTTGAATTTTGTTGAAAGCTCTCTCTGCATCTATTGAGATGATCATATGGTTTTTCTCCTTCAATTTGTTAATATGGTTTATCACATTGATTGATTTCCATATATTGAAGGATCCTTGCATTCCTGGAATAAACCCCACTTGATCATGGTGTATGATCCTTTTAATGTGCTGTTGGATTCTGTTTGCTAGTATTTTGTTGAGGATTTTTGCATCTATGTTCATCAGTGATATTGGCCTGTAGTTTTCTTTCTTTGTGACATCCTTGTCTGGTTTTGGTATCAAGGTGATGGTGGCCTCATAGAATGAGTTTGGGAGTGTTCCTCCCTCTGCTGTATTTTGGAAGAGTTGGAGAAGGATAGGTATTAGCTCTTCTCTAAATGTTTGATAGAATTGGCCTGTGAAGCCATCTGGTCCTGGGCTTTTGTTTGTTGGAAGATTTTTAATCACAGTTTCAATTTCAGTGCTTGTGATTGATCTGTTCATATTTTCTATTTCTTCCTGATTCAGTCTTGGCAGGTTGTGCCTTTCTAAGAATTTGTCCATTTCTTCCAGGTTGTCCATTTTATTGGCATAGAGTTGCTTGTAGTAATCTCTCATGATCTTTTGTATTTCTGCAGTGTCAGTTGTTACTTCTCCTTTTTCATTTCTAATTCTACTGATTTGAGTCTTCTCCCTTTTTTTCTTGATGAGTCTGGCTAGTGGTTTATCAATTTTGTTTATCTTCTCAAAGAACCAGCTTTTAGTTTTATTGATCTTTGTTATTGTTTCCTTCATTTCTTTTTCATTTATTTCTGATCTGATTTTTATGATTTTTTTCCTTCTGCTAACTTTGGGGGCTTTTGTTCTCCTTTCTCTAATTGCTTTAGGTGCAAGGTTAGGTTGTTTATTTGAGACGTTTCCTGTTTCTTAAGGTGGGCTTGTATTGCTATAAACTTCCCTCTTAGAACTGCTTTTGCTGCATCCCATACGTTTTGGGTCGTCGTGTCTCCATTATCATCTGTTTCTAGGTATTTTTTGATTTCCTCTTTGATTTCTTCAGTGATCACTTCGTTATTAAGTAGTGTATTGTTTAGCCTCCATGTGTTTGTATTTTTTACAGATCTTTTCCTGTAATTGATATCTGGTCTTATGGCGTTGTGGTCGGAAAAGAAACTTGATAGAATTTCAGTTTTCTTAAATTTGCCAAGGCTTGATTTGTGACCCAAGATATGATCTATCCTGGAGAATGTTCCATGAGCACTTGAGAAAAATGTGTATTCTGTTGTTTTTGGATGGAGTGTCCTATACATATCCATTAAGTCCATCTTGTTTAATGTATCATTTAAAGCTTGTGTTTCCTTATTTATTTTCATTTTGGATGATCTGTCCATTGGTGAAAGTGGGGTGTTAAAGTCCCCTACTATGAATGTGTTACTGTTGATTTCCCCTTTTATGGCTGTTAGTATTTGCCTTATGTATTGAGGTGCTCCTATGTTGCGTGCATAAATATTTACAATTGTTATATCTTCTTCTTGGTCGATCCCTTGATCATTATGTAGTGTCCTTCTTTGTCTAATAGTCTTTATTTTAAAGTCTGTTTTGTCTGATGTGAGAATTGCTACTCCAGCTTTCTTTTGGTTTTCTTTTGCATGGAATATCTTTTTCCATCCCCTTACTTTCAGTCTGTATGTGTCTCTAGGTCTGAAGTGGGTCTCTTGTAGACAGCATATATATGGGTTTTGTTTTTGTATCCATTCAGCCAATCTCTGTTTTTTGGTGGGAGCATTTACTCCATTTACATTTAAGGTAATTATTGATATGTATGTTCCTATTCCCATTTTCTAAATTGTTTTGGGTGCGTTATTGTACGTCTTTTCCTTCTCTTGTGTTTCTTGCCTAGAGAAGTTCCTTTAGTATTTGTTGTAAAGCTGGTTTGGTGGTGCTGAACTCTCTCAGCTTTTGCTTGTCTGTGAAGGTCTTAATTTCTCCATCAAATCTGAATGATATCCTTGCTGGGTAGAGTAATCTTGGTGGCAGGTTTTTCTCCTTCATCACTTTAAATATGTCCTGCCAGTCCCTTCTGGCTTGCAGAGTTTCTGCTGAGAGATCAGCTGTTAACCTTATGGGGATTCCCTTGTGTGTTATTTGTTGTTTTTCCCTTGCTGCTTTTAATATGCTTTCTTTGTATTTAATTTTTGACAGTTTGATTAATATGTATCTTGGCGTATTTCTCCTTGGTTTTATCCTGTATGGGACTCTCTGTGCTTCCTGGACTTGATTAACTATTTCCTTTCCCATATTAGGGAAGTTTTCAACTATAATCTCTTCAAATATCTTCTCAGTCCCTTTCTTTTTCTCTTCTTTTTCTGGAACCCCTATAATTTGAATGTTGGTGCGTTTAATGTTGTCCCAGAGGTCTCTGAGACTGTCCTCAGTTCTTTTCATTCTTTTTTCTTTATTCTGCTCTGCAGTAGTTATTTCCACTATTTTATCTTCCAGGTCACTTATCCATTCTTCTGCCTCAGTTATTCTGCTATTGATCCCATCTAGAGTATTTTTCATTTCATTTATTGCGTTGTTCATCATTGTTGTTTCATCTTTAGTTCTTCTACTTCCTTGTTAAATGTTTCTTGCATTTGTCTATTCTATTTCCAGGATTTTGGATCATCTTTACTATCATTATTCTGAATTCTTTTTCAGGTAGACTGCCTATTTCCTCTTCATTTGTTAGGTCTGGTGGGTTTTTATCTTGCTCCTTAATCTGCTGTGTGTTTTTCTGTCTTCTCATTTTGCTTATCTTACTGTGTTTGGGGTCTCCTTTTTGCAGGCTGCAGGTTCGTAGTTCTCGTTGTTTTTGGTGTCTGTTCCCAGTGGCTAAGGTTGGTTCATTGGGTTGTGTAGACTTCCTGGTGGAGGGGATTAGTGCCTGTGTTCCGGTGGATGAGGCTGGACCTTGTCTCTCTGGTGGGCAGGTCCACGTCTGGTGGTGTGTTTTGGGGTGTCTGTGGACTTATTATGATTTTAGGCAGCCTCTCTGCTAATGGGTGGGGTTGTGTTCCTGTCTTGCTAGTTATTTGGCATAGGGTGTCCAGCACTGTAGCTTGCTGGTCGTTGAGTGAAGCTGGATGCTGGTGTTGAGATGGAGATCTCTGGGAGATTTTCACCATTTGATATTATGTGGAGCTGGGAGGTCTCTTGTGGACCAGTGTCCTGAAGTTGGCCCTCCCACCTCAGAGGCACAGTACTGACTCCTGGCTGCAGCACCAAGAGCCTTTCCTGCACACGGCTCAGAATAAAAGGGAGAAAAAGTAGAAAGAATTAGTAGAAGTAGGAAGAAAGAAAGGCGGGAAGGAAGGAAGGAAGAAAGAAAGAAAGAAGGAAAGAAAGAGAAGGAAAGAAAGAAAGAAAGGAAGGAGGGAGGGAGGGACGGTGGGAGGAAGGAAGGAGGGAAGGAAGGAAAAAAGAAAGAAAGAAGATAAAGTAAGATAAAATAAAGTAAAATAAAATAAAGTTATTAAATTAAGAAATAATTATTAAGAAAAAAATTTAAAAAAAACAACAGACGGATAGAACCTTAGGACAAATGGTGGAAGCAAAGCTATACAGACAAAATCTCACACAGAAGCATACACATACACACTCACAAGAAGAGGAAAAGGGGACTAAAGCTTGCTCTCAAAGTCTGCCTCCTCAATTTGGGATGATTCGTTGTCTAAAGGAGGGAAGGAAGGAAAGAAAGAAAGAAAGAAATAAGATAAAGTAAAATAAAATAAAGTTATTAAAATTATTAAGAAAAAAATTTAAGGAAAAAAAAGGACGGATAGAACCCTAGGACAAATGGTGGAAGCAAAGCTATAGAGACAAAATCTCACACAGAAGCATACACATACACACTCACAAAAAGAGGAAAAGGGGAAAAAATCATAAATCTTGCTCTCAAAGTCCACCTCCTCAATTTGGGATGATTCGTTGTCTATTCATGTATTCCACAGACATCAAGTTGATTGTGGAACTTCAATCCGCTGCTTCTGAGGCTGCTGGGAGAGATTCCCCTTTCTCTTCTTTGTTCTCACAGCTCCCAGGGGCTCAGCTTTGGATTTGGCCCCGCCTCTGCATGTAGGTCGCTGGAGGGCATCTGTTTTTTGCTCAGACAGGACAGGGATAAAGGAGCCGCTGATCTGGGGGCTCTGGCTTACTCAGGCCAGCGGCGGGGGGGGGGGGGGAGGGAGGGGCGCAGAGTGCAGGGCAAGCCTGCGGCAGCAGAGGCCAGCGTGATGTTACACCAGCCTGAGGCTCGCTGTGCGTTCTCCGGGGGAAGTTGTCCCTGGATCCCAGGAACCTGGCAGTCACTTATTTCTTTTAATTGTTTAAATGTCTGGCAGCCACATTAAAAATTTACCATGTGGCTCACAGTTTATTTTCATCACACAGCACTGCCCTAGACAGCTTAATTTGGTAGCTTTTACATAGAGTTTGATTTCAACTTTTCATGAAAAGGAACTTTATAGCAATTAATGACCATCTGAAAATGGTATGGATTGCCTTGGGAATTCGTGTGTTTTCTGCTATTAAAAGGTGCTCAAATACTTGAAGGGAATTTTTGTTTTGGTTTGGTTTTTTTAATGGTATGCGGGCCTCTCACTGTTGTGGCCTCTCCTGTTGCTCCCGTTGCGGAGCACAGGCTCCGGGCGCGCAGGCCCAGCGGCCATGGCTCACTGGCCCAGCCACTCCGCTGCATGTGGGATCTTCCTGGACTGGGGCACGAACCCGTGTCCCCTGCATCGGCAGGCAGACTCTCAACCACTGTGCCACCAGGGAGGCCCTTGAAGGGAATATTTTAGAGTGCATTCAAGAATGAGGTAAAGATACAGGTTTAGGTTAGATAAGTTTTGAGGCTATTTCAATACTGTATTCCCACTTTCATCCCAGTGATTCTAATATGTTACACCTTCATTGAAAATTTCTGATCTAATGATGAGATAAGACATTTAAAAAGAACTAATGATGAAAAGCAATAAATATAAACTCTAATATATAGATTGTTGGTGCTTAAAGGAACTCAAAAGTAGAAATGACTTTCATCTGAGAGTAAAAGAATGGAAAATTTGACCAGGGCTCTAAAGAAGGATAGTATTTGTATAAACAAAATGTGGTTAGGAGAACATTCCAGGGTATAAAGAACAGATAAACAAAGGAGAGGTGACAGGAAAGTACAAGAAAGACCAGTTTAGGAGACAGAGAATCTAACAGTTTGGCTAGAGTGGAGACTATGTTGAAGAACTTATGACATTATAATTCAGGGAGTTTTCCTTCCAGAAAAAAATGTTATCCCTCAGAAAAGAAAAAGATGTGTTCAAGAATGCATTCGAGGATATATACAAAAGATGCATATGTTCGAGGCCTTATAAAGTAATTTTATCCTACAAAGTATCACTTAGGGAAGACATGTTAAACTAAAATGGCCATAACCAGTGTTAATGCTGGATAATTACAGAGGTGATCAGATGAGTCTATAAAATAGAAGCCAAAAAAATGTTTACATAGACTTAGTAATTATTCCTAAAAGAATGGCTTTATAATTACAAAGGTTGGATGTCACTAAACAAGCCTGTTAAAGATCATTTTAAAAAGCAGTACACTGCCTGTGTTGTAGAGATCGTGACTATACACCTAAAGGACTAATAGGTGGTGGGGAGAACACATGACAGTGTTCTAAGGTTAGGAGAGTTAGGACTTGTAAATAATATTTCCAGTGACTCCCATAAAATATAGATTAGAAATATGTTGTATTTCTTTCAACTTAGATAGAAGTGAAGATGTGATGCTCTGAAAGCTCATGGTGAAGATGAAACACATGCAGGAGTGTAAAATAAAATTGTTTTATAAAATAAGATTAGAAGGGAAATAATATTTCTGAATTAAGCGTGCATGTTTTTTAAATGTAATTTTTGCTGAATAATCAAATATTTTAAGTAGTCATGTGATGATTTTATTTACAAGTCTAAATTCTGTATATTTAGTGGGGCCAAGAATGTAGGATTTTGGGGGGCGTTTTTTTTTTTAATTATTTAGGATTTTTTTTAAAATTTATTTTTGGCTGCACTGGGTCTTTGTTGCTGCACGCAGGCTTTCTCTAGTTGTGGCGAGCGGGGGCTACTCTTCGTTGTGGTGTGCGGGCTTTTCATTGTGGTGGCTTCTCTTGTTGCAGAGCACAGGCTCTAGGCATGAGGACTTCAATAGTTGTGGCTCGCGGGCCCAGTAGTTATGGCTTGTGGGCTCTAGAGTGTAGGCTCAGTAGTTGTGGTGCACAGGCTTAGTTGCTCTGCGGCATGTGGGATCTTCCCGGACCAGGGCTTGAACCCACGTCCCCTGCATTGGCAGGCGGATTCTTAACCACTGCGCCACCAGGGAAGCCCTTTGTTTTGTTTTTTATCTTCTTGAGAAAATGTGAACTCCAGAGTGACCTTGTATTCAGCATATATATGGTGATTAATAATTATGGATATAATATATTTAATTCAAATTGGATGAAATGTACAAAGCGCCTCACATTTATTAACTCATTCATTCCTCACAAGACCCTTTGAGGAAGGAGAAGATAGTCTCATTTTGCAGTTTAGAAACTCAAATTTAAGTTTAAAGTCACATAGCTAATGAGTGGCAGAACCAGAATTTGAATCTAGGTCTCTAATTCCAAAGTCTACTTTTTTTAACCCCTGCTACAAGGCTTAATTTTCGAGAATAAATCTTTTCATTGCGCCAGTGCTGAGTAATAATGATGCTCCATTATCTTGGTTAAATTTACTGGTTATGGTAATTTAGGTATAGTTAGTGTCAGCATGTATTTCACCTGTTTATTTTTGTCAACAGTTTTTGCCTGTGTACATGCACATTCGGGTTCTGGTTGCTGCGTATCTATTTCAGACAGGGTATGGGCATTTCTCATACTTTTGGATCAAAGGAGACTTTGGAATCCATAGAGTATGTCAGGTAGGAATGCACGGTTATCTGTTTTCTTTCATTTCAACATGCTTTTGTGCCTAACTGTGGAGAATCTATAAATATATCCATTTTAAGGCCATGGATAATTTGAATTTATGAAATAGCACTTTAAAGTTTTGTTATTTCCATTACTGAGGGATGAAAAAATAGAGTTTAGATGAATGTATAATAAAAGCAAAAGGGAGAACATTGCTGATTCACTTTAGTTTTGTAGAAATGTACAGTTACATGGGATTGTTAAAACATGCTATGTTTTCTCTAAGAAGAGGATTAATATTTTTTGTTTCTACCTTGTGCTAGGAAGTTTGTAAACATTATTTTATTTACCCTTCATTACAACCCTGAGTTGTGATCTTTATGTTTACAGACAAAGACACTGAGGCTCAGAGAGGTTAAATATTGCCTAAGGTCACACTGTAAGTGATAAAGCTCTAATATTAATCTGCTCAAATTCCGTGTTCTTTGACATCACATTGTCTGAAATGACTGTTACAAAAGTCCCAAAGATACTTTTGTTTTTCAAAGACAATTTTTAATTTGAGTAATATTATTTTGTACCTATTAAAATGTTCAATTTAATACCAAATGAGGTAAATCAACATCAGACAGAGATGAAATGGACACCCTTTTGTTGAGGTAATCTAATCTCTGTTTATGAACTGCAGCTCTAGGAAGGAGGTTTATAATTCTTTTGCTGCATTTAACAAGATGGCAGTTGTAGCCAAAGGACAGCTCAGGTTGGTGCTTTGCTGGGATTCAGTTAATATAATGATGCATAAATATTTTATATTCAACTCTTTACAATGATTTTTAAAACAAATGTGATTTTAGGGATTAGTAAAACATACTTGTACAGTTATTTTAGTCTTAAATAAACATTTATACTCTGTCAGAATCTGTCTGCTTTTCATGCATACCTGGAATGAAAACCATTTTCTTCTCCTTTTTAATAGGTCTTATTTCGTCTCAATTTCCTGGTAGTGGTGTTATGTATAGTAATGGATCGGCCTTATCAATTCTATTACTTTGTCCCCTTGGTCACTGTATGGTTCATGGTCATATATGTTACTTTAGCACTATGGCCACAGATAATCCAAAAGAAAGCAAACGGTAAATATACTCTCTTACTAATGTTAATAAATATATTCTTTCAATGTAAGTTCCTTTTCAGTTGCTAGGGGCTATTATTTTTATTGAGACATGTTGACAGGTTAAATTTATGTGTAGCATTGACGTTTTGAAATTTTGTTCTTAAATTATGTTTTTAAAATTTTACAGTTAAGTAGTTCAAGTAGTATAACAGTGCAGAACAATAGTTTGCATTTATATTGTATGTGTTTTCTCTTTTTTAAAGTTAAATTTTCAAAGCCATTTTACATATCTACTAGTGCAGCCGTTTTCAAACTATCTTGTATGGAGTCAGAATGGAGAGAGCCAGAAGAGAGGAAAGCCAAACAGGGCTCCAGGGCCATACATCCTGCTTCAATCTTGGCAGTTCTGCTTTATTTGATTTCTTATATATATATTGAGATTTTGAGTAAACACTATGTCAAACAAGCTTAAAAATCACTAATATAGTTTATATTCTAGACAACCCTTTAAGCAGTTATTATAAACCTGTTTTTTGTTTAAGGAAACCTAAGTACCCAGAAGGTGTCATCTTCAGATTTCACATAGCCAGGTCTGATAATGTTCAAAGTGAGGTCACAGTCGTTTATCTTAATGCTTTTTCCCCTCAAGATCATGTCATTAAAATAAAAGCCTCCCTTTTTTAGAAAAAGAAAATTTTTTATCTTTAATAATGTATTTAACTTAACTCTTTCAATCAACTATTGTATATCAAAAAACATTTTCTGTTGACTTTATTATAATATCAAATAATTCTTCAGGAAAGGGTTCAATAAAGTCCATTTGTGTCTTTGGACAGGCTCTGTAGTTTCATTCCTCAACACAAACCCAGCATATTAATAAAATGATAATCAGTATGTATAAACTGTGAACACATAATTTAAAATATGCATATGTTAAAATACATCTTATGGTTAAATTAATCCACTAGGGAGTTCTTAAGCTCTCTCCTTAGAACTTTAATGTTTAAGCAGTATTATCTAAGTTATATTAAACGTGAGTGTTTGTTAGAGTTACATTGAACCTATTGTTCCAAATTTTGTTGTAACTTTCAATAATGAATAGTATAATTGAATCTAGGAGGTATTTTCAAATATATTGAAAATAGTGGATAAATAGCAGGTATATGGGGTATCAGGTTAATGTTGTAGCCTCATTCCTAGTAAGGACCCTCCACCTTTTCTTCGTGTCCTACTTGTAATTTATACTACTTAGATATATTTTTTGTATCCTGTAGGCAGCCTTAAATTATTTTTAAGAGCTATGCAGGGTATTAATATGTTAAATAGAGATATTTAATGTGTTTTCTAATGTAAATTTACATTTCTTAGTAAATTAAACATTTTCTCTCTTAGGAAATTGTTTCTGGCATTTTGGCTTACTGTTGAAACTAGCCTTCTTGCTGTTATGTATATGTTTTTTGGCATATTCTCAGGTTTGTATAGTCTTTTCGGTTTATATTTTCTATTTTATTGTAAATTTCAAATCTATTAAAGTATGAGAGACGAGTCAGAGCTTTTTTTAAGCCTCATTTTTTAATGACTGTAATAAAAGTGTCACTCTGTAGCTGACTACTCAGTGTGGTTCTTTTGAGACCTGTCTACTTTTGTTACCACTGTTATTGTTGTAAGAGCAATTTAAAGCTCTTCCTCTGGCAATTGTTCAAAATCCATTTTAGTTGACTTTGATCAATCAAATTTTTATTGAATGCCTCTAAGACACTAAGTGAAGATCAAAATTCTCTTGAGAGAATTTGCAACTTGGTTTTGTGCATTATTCATGGCACCAAAATTTAACTTGATTTTTCCATAACTGCATAGAGTAAAATTTTGGCTGTTAATAAAACCAGCTTCAGAGTGAAGGGTTTGTATATATGTAGTACATTTAACTTAATAAAACTTTTGGTCATTTTCTTATCTCTAAACTTTTGTCCCCCTATTATGATGGTTGAGGTTTTTCTCAGCTATTTTAGCAGGATGGCAAATTGCTACCTGCTGGTCAGTCCTTCAGACAGACATATTGTTTGGTCAGCATGATATTTATAACAAAATATTGTAATTTGAATGCCTATAGTTGTGAGATACTCTGTAGTTTACTCCCATCTCCAACACTCTCTGTCTTGTATCTGTGCCAGGTAAAAATGCCATATAAGCGTGTGTGTGTGTGTGTGTGTGTGTGTGTGTGTGTGTGTGTAGTCCTATAAAGCTGTTTTTTTTGTTTGTGTTATAGGCTTTCCTATTTATTTTTATACTTAGAAATAAAGCATATTTATTTCTGCCTGATTTCCAAGGTTTTTTGCAGGAAATATATAAAATAATAAGCAATAGGCAAATGTATAAAGAAATAGCCAGGTAACTGCCACATTACTTGATAATTATTCATTAAAATTCCCAACACCCCCTAGTTCATCTGAGGGAGAGAAAGGAACACGGACCAACAGTTCAATAGAAAGAATTAAGAAGATTTCTCCAGCTTAGGATCAGTATTGACCACTGGACAAGAAAAAAAAGTACATAGCCCAGTGTCTTTCACAAAATGGGTGCTCATTAAATACTTGATTATTAATCAAAAAATAATTTTTAATGAGAAATAAATTTTTAAATTATAAATACATCATTATGTGATATATGATCTACAGGGCCATGTATCTCTAATATATATAGATAAAATATAGAAATATGATATAATAGGTATATACCTTACATTGCAAGTCTTGGTAATAATCATCGTTAATTTTCTGAGGCAAAAGCTTTAATAGAACCTATTTTTATAAGCTATTAGCATTTTAAATTCTGCGGTTAAATGGAGAATATTGCATTTTGTTAATAAAGTTCTTCTGACCTAAAGATTTGGTATTACCTAAAATATACTATTTTCATATTTTGCTTTGATTTTTATTAGCCTTTTTAAAAGTTGTGATGTTAAACATTTTTTTATGCTGTGGCATTATGTCTAATAATGGAGTTTCCTTAATAGAGTTTGTCTTCATTCTTTAGTCTGGAAATTGAGGTTTTTGTTCTCTTTTTTTTTGAAAGACTTCATTAATGTGCAGGAATGTACCCAAGACTTCTGCCCCTTCATTCCCAGATTTTCCAGGCTGTCAGATTAATAAGGGGGTACATTCACTAACTCGACCAGAGTAAAATTGTAAACTTTGTTTCAAAGGCTAGTAATGGAATTTGGGTATGGTTGATTGAGTAAGGTGACTAATTCAGAGGATTCTTTTAACTCAAATGGTTAATTATAGATTATTAAGGACATTTAGATAAAGAAAAACTATAACTTTAACCATCATCCTTTAGGTTATTGATACTGTGTTGGCTGAAGTATTTTGTATTTTTGTGTTTTGATCAGTAAATATTAACTCTTTTGTATACTAGATTAAAAACCTTAAATGGAATAATTTTCCAGTTACCAGCTTGGTTTGTTTGTTTGTTTGTCTTATTTTTCAGTCTCAGTAGCCTTTCATATGCAGTGAAAGTAAGTTAACAAAAATGTTTTAAATCATCTTTCATAGCCTTTAGTAGAATATATTTATTTTCAAATGAAATGGCATTTTCAAATGAAATATTTAAGTAGAATTTTAAAATTGTGAATGACCCTTATATAATTTTAACTTTAGAAAATGACAGTTTGTAATAGAATTGCAAGGCAAGTATTAACTTGTACCATCTTAATTTATTTTCTGGATTCCTCTTCTCAGGGTGCATTTGAGAAGATCTTTTCTCTTTGGCCATTGTCCAAGTGTTTCGAACTGAAAGGCAATGTATATGAATGGTGGTTCAGATGGAGGTTAGATCGTTACGTATGTATTTACCTTGTGATCTTTTGCTATTTCAAATTATACTTTTAAAAATTATTTGGAAAATTTTAATCTATTTAGTTTTGGAATAAGGAAACATGTTGATTTGGTAAATCAAAGCAGTCCAGCCCTCCCCTGTTTTTATAGTGGAGAAAGGGTATGCATGTGTACATATATCAGTAGGAAAATACTATAAAAATGTTATCTATAAAGTGACCTTTATTTGAGTCATAATTTTGACTTAGAGATGATCTCATATATATGTTTCAGCCATTCAACACAATACTTATTAAGCTCCAATATATGCTCTAGATGTTGGTGTTATGAGGGATATATTTTAGAGAAAGAAGACATACCACCAGGCTTCTAAACCTTATAATCTAGTTTAAAACTCTGGATTACTAAAAAAACCCCAAAAACTCTGGATTACTGCTTATAATTAGTGCTAAACTCTGCAGTATGGATTTTGTAATAGAAGTGTGCAAAGAAAAGAGAGCAATGTCATGGATTATTCCATGAATTTTATCTTGAAGGCGGGTTAGGACTTAATTGGCCAAGAAAATATGAAACATCTAGCACAGCATTTGGAAAATAATAGACACTGAATAAATATTAATTACCCCTCTTCACTCTTTCCCTTTAACTTCCATTTTTTACTCTTCCCTTTTTTCATTCAACAAATATTTTCTTAGTGCCTTTTCTGTGCTATTCCTGGTTTCTAATACCTATGCACTTTCCAGTTATTCTTAATAAATAAAATATTTACTTTTAAAATTATTTTTATTTTTCTAATCGTACATTCCATTTCAAAACCATATGTGAATAAAAAGCTATGTTAAAGCCTTGCCATAAAATAATTTTTAATTCTCAACTTTCTCATTAGGGCAGTCTACTACGATAGCTCATGCTAAGTGTTTATTTAAAAAAGAAAGCTGGAACTTCCCTGGTGGCGCAGTGGTTAAGAATCCGCCTGCCACTGCAGGGGACATGGGTTCCATCCCTGGTCTGGGAAGATCCCACATGCCACGGGATCCCACATGCCACACAGGCCTGTGTGCCACAACTACTGAAGCCTGTGTGCCTAGAACCCATGCTCCACAACAAGAGAAGCCACCACAATGAGAAGCCCGTGCACCGCAATGAAGAGTAGCCCCCACTTGCTGCAATTAGAGAAAGCCTGCACATTGCAATGAAGACCCAACGTGGCCAAAAATAAATAAATAATTTTTTAAAAAAAGAAAAGAAAGCTATTGTGCTTTCTGATCCACCATTTTTTTTCATTCTTATGTGCATATACTGCTTTTTCAAAGTATGCTCTTGGTAATGTTACTGTTTATTTGCTTGAAAGTACCAATATAAAATATATTTTATCTTGGTTGAGTACATTTGAATTTTATCATGTGTCTTCAGAATAGTTTTTATCATTTTTTCATTTTTATTGAAGTATAGTTGGTTTACAGTGTTGTGTTAGTTTCTGCTGTACAGCAAAGTGAATCAGATATACATATATCCACTCTTTTTTAGATTTTTTTCCCCATATAGGTCATTACAGAGTATTGGGTAGAGTTCCCTGTGCTATACAGTAGGTTCTTATTATTTATCTATTTTATTATTTTTAAAAATTTATTTAATTTATTTTATTTTTGGCTGCGTTGGGTCTTCATTGCTGCACGTGGGCTTTCTCTAGTTGCGGCGAGTGGGGGCTACTCTTCGTTGCGGTACGCAGGCTTCTCATTGCAGTGGCTTCTCTTGCTGCGGAGCATGGGCTCTAGGCACGTGGGCTTCAGTAGTTGTGGCGCACAGGCTTAGTTGCTCCATGGCATGTGGGATCTTCCCGGACTAGGGCTCGAACCCGTGTCCCCTGCATTGGCAGGTGGCTTCTTAACCACTGCACCACCAGGGAAGTCCCAGATATCTATTTTATATATGGTAGTGTATATAAGTCAATCCCAATCTCCCAATTTTTCCCTCCCCTGCTTCCCCCATGGTAACCATAAATTTGTTTTCTATATCTGTGACTCTATTTCTGTTTTGTAAATAAGTTCATTTGTACCATTTTTTTAGATTCCATGTATAAGTGATATCATATGATATTTGTCTTTCTCTGTCTGACTTAGTTCACTCAGTATGACAATCTCTAGGTCCATCTATGTTGCTGCAAGTGGCATTATTTTGTTCTTTTTTTATGGCTGGGTAATATTCCACAGTATATATGTACCACATCTTCATCATCCATTCACCCGTTGATGGTTGCTTCCATGTCCTGGCTATTGTAAATAATGCTGCATGAACGTTGGGGTGCATGTATCTTTTCGAATTATGGTTTTCTCCAGATATATAAATTGTCTTTATTTCTTCACTTGCTGCTGAGACTGCTTGGAGTAAACCAGCTTATCTGTGTCATTGCAAGAGATGTTTGCTTGTCTATTGCAAATTGTTTCCAACAATCATTGACTTCATTTCTTGAAGTTTAAGTTCTTCATAGAAACTTTGGACCTTTAAGCTTTTTACCTACATACTTTTATACATACTGTTCTCCTTTACCAATTACATTTGCTATTTATTGAAAAGTAGCTGTTTAAAACAGGTTTTCTCTCCTTATTTTTTAGGTAGTCTTTCATGGGATGTTGTTTGCTTTCATTTATCTGGCTTTACAGAAGCGCCAAGTACTTTCTGAAGGAAAGGGTGAACCTCTTTTTTCAAACAAAGTTTCAAATTTTCTATTATTTATTTCAGTAGTTTCTTTCTTGGTAAGTTTCAAAATGTAATTTTCTAAATTTCCCAAATCCACAGTACAGAAAATTAACTTCTAAGAGATAGGAGTTTAATCATTTGTTTTTAGTAAATAAAATCTTTACTTTTGAAATTCTTTTTCTCCTTATTTTTTAATTGAACATAAATTCTAAAGAGAATATATATATGTTAAATATGAAGAATAACTGAGATCTCAGTGAAATAGAATTTTAAAAGTTGTAATAAGTTTGGGAAAAAATATAACATAAGGTGTTTGACAGGAAGAGCCATCACTGCCTTATGATCACTACTTCCAGAAAATCACAGACTTATGTTCCCCTCTTTCTACTTTCTGATATTTGAGCACACCAAAAAGAGTGATGAGCAAACCTGTGGACAGTTTTTACTGAAGCTTTTTTAATAGCATAATGAAGTATAATGTTATAAATAAAACTTTTTAAAGTTGAGTGCTTCCTCTTTAAGGCATATATATTTTTGTGAACTGATGCATATATTTTTTATTTTAGACCTATTCCATCTGGGCTAGCAGTTGTAAAAACAAAGCAGAGTGCAATGAACTCCACCCATCTGTTTCTGTGGTACAGGTAATTATCTTTATTTAGAGAAAGTTTTCTTCTTAATTTTTGATAAGAACAGAGTCTTTAGAGGCAGCGAGATTTGAGATTAAACTCTATTAAATGTAGGTATATTACTTAATCTTCCTAAGGCCTACCTTCCTCTACTGTAACAGAGATATTAAAAATCTCTTTTAAAGGGTGGTTATTAAATGTATGGAAATGATCAGTGTCTGTTGCTTAATAAGCACTCAGAAAATGTTAATTCTTTTCTCTTGTTTGCTTTTTCATCATTTATTTATTCAAATTTCTTCATTTACTTTTTTACTTAGAAGATCATTAAAAACTATGAGACTATGTGTTAAGGACCATGCTACTGGGCTTCCCTGGTGGCGCAGTGGTTGAGAGTCCGCCTGCCGATGCAAGGGACACAGGTTCGTGCCCCGGTCCGGGAAAATCCCACATGCCGTGTAGCGGCTGGGCCCGTGAGCCATGGCCACTGAGCCTGCGCATCTGGAGCCTGTGCTCCGCAACGGGAGAGGCCACAACAGTGAGAGACCCGTGTACCGCAAAAAAAAAAAAAAAAAAAGAACCATGCTACATGTAAAAAGTACATGTAGCTCCTGCCCTCACAGAACTTACAGTCTAATAGACATATGGATCAGTAAACATTCATTCATTCATTCAACAATTTTTTTTTTTTTTTTTTTTTGTGGTACACGGGCCTCTCACTGTTGTAGCCTCTCCCGTTGCAGAGCACAGGCTCCGGACGCGCAGGCTCAGTGGCCATGGCTCACGGGCCCAGCCGCTCCACGGCATGTGGGATCTTCCCGGACCGGGGCACGAATTTGTGTCCCCTGCATCGGCAGGCGGACTCTCAACCACTGCGCCACCAGGGAAGCCCCATTTAACAATTTTTAAAATTCATTTAACAAATATTTGATACTTACTATGTGCTAGATATTATGCTGGGGGATATAGTGGTGACCAAATCAGACATGGTCCCTACCCTCACAGAGCCTATATTCTTCTGTTAGAGATAGTAATCATATAATCACCATGTAATTATAAATAGAAGTACATGATGCTACAAGGGAATATAATACAGGATATGATCTAGTTAGAGTTGGAGTGAAGGTAGTTAGGGTTCAGAGATGATTTCCCTCATAAAATTAGGCTGAGAATGGAGGAATGAAGGCAGGCAGTGAGAACTTAGGCCCTGTGGTAGAAAAGAGCATATTCACATTCAAGGAACTTAATGAAGGCCATTGGGGCTAGGGCTCAGAGACCCAGGGTCGAGAGAAGTATGTCGCAGTGCCTAGGAGGTGGGCAGAGGCTAGGGGCAACCCAAATCAGATTTACCTTTTACAGAGATACCTCTGGTTGCAGGTAATCATAAGGTATTGTGATTAGTGTAGTGATGGTCAAGTACAGGATACTTTGGAAACACATGGGATTTCTTCATAACCCATCTTGATACCAGAGCAGGGTTCTTGGAGAAAGTATGTCTAAGCCGAGGCCTAAAAAATGAGTAGTTCAACAAAGAGGAACAGGGAGGATTTCTGGAGGATCTTGTTTTAGGTTTTAAGTTCTCTTCAATGAAGAAACTATTTTATCCCTCTTAAACCTCTATATAGTCAGTAGAACCAAGCATATGACAGACTCTCCAAACACAATTGATAATGACATTTTAAACATTGTACTATATTCATATAACATTTTCATGACTTCTGCAGACAACCAGATATAACACTTTGTATATCATATCTGATGTCATTTTTGTAATGACATGAAAGGAAGGGGGTTGTTCCACTAACAGTGCACTAATACTGAACAATATAAGGGGAGCTAAGGAAGAGAGTGACTGCACATAGAATAACACTAACACAAGCACTCCTGAGCACTCCTGAGCCTTACCACCTCTTCTCCTAGTCACTCCACATGCTCATCTTTCCTTAGTTATTTTTTTCCCACGTTTACATTGCTGCCAGTAGAAGGAGACTTTTGAAGAGAGCAAAAAGATGGGGGTGGGCGGCTCCTAAAAAAGCAAATACTTTATGGATTAGTACATTAATACAAAATTGTATTGTGGAATTTTATTAAGTTTTGCTACATAAATACATCATTTTCTACACAAAGGGCTTCAAGATGAGTTTATGTTTTTTCTAATATACATAAAATAAAACTGTTCAGCCATGTACTATGTAAAACCTGCACTTGTTTGCAGTATACAGACCACATGCTGAGAAATCCAGTTAGAGTAGACTCTGGATCAAAAATAACTTGAGGGGCTTCCCTGGTGGCGCAGTGGTTGAGAGTCCGCCTGCCGATGCAGGGGACACGGGTTCGTGCCCCAGTCCGGGGGGATCCCACATGCCATGGAGCGGCTGGGCCCGTGAGCCATGGCCGCTGAGCCTGCGTGTCCGGAGCCTGTGCTCCTCAATGGGAGGGGCCACAACAGTGAGAGGCCCACATACCGCAAAAAAAAAAATAAAAATAACTTGAAAAAAAAATTTATCTGTTGAAGAAAACCATTGTGTCGATGTATCAAGTTCAATAACAAATAATAAAGTTATTACTTGAAAGAAAGCAAAATTATTTTAATAAGTGGATTATTAATATTTGCCTCTGTGTTTTTTCTTTAGATTTTAGCCTTCATCCTAATAAGGAATATCCCTGGATATGCCCGTTCAGTTTACAGTTCATTTTTTGCTTGGTTTGGAAAAATTTCATTAGAGGTTGGTACATTAATATTTTGGTCTGTCTTACACAACCAAGTGTTATATGCAGGTGTGTATGTGAATGAGTATATAGGTGTGTAAGTCTGACATTTTTTTTAATCAAAGCTATGTTATTTATGAAATTATAGGAAAGAAATTTAGAACTTCAACAGCAGTATTATAGAATGTAATGGCTAGACATTACATTATTTAAAGCCTTATTTAAATGGCTAGACACAGATGACTTTCAAATATTCTTTACATTGTCTTAAGCTTTCAAGTACAACAAGATGCTGAGATCAGAAGAGAAAAAAATGAAATAGATATAAATGAAATTTGTAAATAGACAAAAATGAAATCAAGTTGAGAGGATTTTGATTTGTTCATTCATAATTAAATATTATAGTACTGGAATTTAGTTTATTGATGTTTATAAAAAAATTCACTCTTACGATTGGAAGTTTGGGGAAAATTTTTAAACTCATTATTTTGTGTGCAATACCTAATACGAAATTATCTACAGAATCCGTTTAAAGTAGGTTATGAAATACATTCTGAGTATTCTGAGTTTTATTATTTGAAATAGAACATTTTAAAACAGAAGAATTCATACTATAATCATAAAAGGTACATTTTAGAGTTACAATATTTATTAAGTTGTCTTTAAAATTGGGAAAATTTCTCTGTGATTGTTATACACACACACACACACATACATTCTTTTTCAGATTTTCTTCTCTTATAGGTTATTACAAAATATTTAGTATAGCTCCTTTTGCTATTTAGTAGGTCCTTGTTGGTTATCTATTTTATATATAGTAGTGTGTTAATCCTAATCCTAACCTCCTAATTTATCACTCCACCCCCTTTCCCCTTTGGTAACCATAAGTTTGTTTTCTATATCTGTGAATCTCTTTCTGTTTTGAAAATAAGTTCTTTTTTTTTTTTTTTTAAGATTCCACATATAAGTGATATATGATGCTTGTCTTTCTCTGTCTGGCTTACTTCACTTAGTATAATAATCTCTAGGTCCATCCATGTTGCTGCATATGGCATTATTTCATCCTTTTTTATGACTAATATTCCACTATACACATACACACACACACACACACACACACACACACTCTGCATCTTCTTATCCATTCACCTGTTGACGGACATTTAGGTTGCTTCCATGTCTTGGCTATTGCAAACAGTGCTGCAATGAACTTTGGGGTGGGTGTATCTTCTCTGGTTTTCTGCAGATATAGGCTGAGGAGTGGGATTGCAGGATCATATGGGTCCTTGAAAAGAATGTGTAGTCTGCTTTTTGGGGATGTAATGTCCTGAAAATATCAATTAAGTCTAAGTGTTCTATTGTATCACTTAGGATCTCTGTTGCCCTATTGATTTTTTGTCTCGAAGATCTGTCCATTGATATGCGTGGGGTGTTAAAGTCTCCTACTATTATTGTATTCCCTTCGATTTCTCCCTTTATGTCTGTTAGTATTTGTTTTATGTATTTGAGTGCTCCTATATTGGGTGCATATATGACAAGTGTAATATCCTCTCCTTGATCCTTTTATCATTATATGCTGTCCTTCTTTATCTTTATGTCCTTTGTTTTAAAGCCTTTTTTGTCTCATATGAGTATTGCAACCCGTGCTCTCTTCTCATTTCTGTTTGCATGAAATATCTTTTTCCATCCCCTCACTTTCAATCTATGAGTGTCCTTTGCCCAAGAGTGGGTCTCTTGTAGACAGCATATTGTAGGCTCTTCTTTTTTTATCCAATCTGCCACTCTGTGTCTTGATTAGAGCATTTAGTCCATTAACATTTAAGGTAATTATTGATAGATACATATTTATTGCCATTTTAAACTTTGTTTTCTTGTTGGTTTTACATTTCTTCTTTGTCCCGTTCTTTTTCTTTTTCCTTTTGTGGTTTGATGGTTTTCTTTTGTATACTTATGTTCTCTTCTTGTTGTTTTTTCTGAATCTGTTGTATGTTTTTGATTTGCTATTGTGCTGTTTCTCAAGTATGTTAACCCCTTCCTGTATCTACTTGCTTTAGACAGGTAGCCATATAGGCTCAAACACATTATAAAAAAAAAAGTCTACATTTTCATACTGTCCTCCACCACATTTTATGATTTTGATGTTCTCTCTTACATCTTCATGTTCATCCTTTTGCTGCTCATTGTGGTTATCATCGCTTTCTCAGAAATTTTTTAATTTTTTTTTAAATCTGTGTACAGGCTTATTTAAGAGATTTACTTTCCAATTGTGATTATTTCTTTCCTATAGATTCTTACTTCTTTTCCATTTAGAGAAGACCTTTCAATATTTCCTTTAGGATAGGTATAGTATTGCTGTATTCTTTTCATTTTTGCTTGTCTGAGAAATTCTTTATCTCTCCTTTTATTCTAAATGATGATCTTGCTGGGTAGAATATCCTAGGTTGCAGATTTTTCCCTTTCAGGACTTTCAATATACCTTGCCACTCCCTTCTGGCCTGCAACATTTCTGCAGAGAAATCAGCTGATAGCCTTTTGGGTGTTCCCTTGTAATTAACTCTTTGTTTTTCTCTTACTGCCTTTAGAATCCTCTCTTTAACTTTTGCCGTTTTAATTACATGTCTTGGTGTAGGTCTGTTTGGGTTTATCTTGTTCAGGACTGTTTGTGTTCCTGTACCTGGATATCTGCTTCCTTTTTTACGTTTGGGAAATTTTCAGCCATGATTTCTGAAAATTTTCAGAATACATTCAATACAAATACATTTTCAATCCCCTTTTCTCTTTCTTCTCCTTCTGGGATCCCTATTATGTGTGGATTGGCATGCTTTATATTATCCCGTAGGTCTCTTATATTGCTTTCATTTTTTTTCATTTGGCTTTCTGTCTGCTGTTCTAATTGGGTGATTTCCATTATTCTGTCTTCCAGATCACTTATTCTGTCTTCTGCATTATTCATTCTGCTCTTCATTGCCTTTAGCTCAGCTTTTGTCTCTGCAAATGAATTTTCTAATTTGCCTTGTCTCCTCCTTTTAGTTTCGAATTCCTTTTTACAGTACTCTGCATTTCTGTTGGTAGCCTTTCTTAATTCCTTCAGTACTTTCATTATCTCCTTTTTGAACTCAGAGTGTGTTTAAATGAAGAGGTCTATTGTATTGCTTGTTCTTTCAGGGGAATTCTCTTGATCTTTTAATTGGGAGTGGTTCCTCTGCTTCTTCATTTTACATATATTTCTCTTGCTCTATGAATTTAGGAGAAACAATTATATGCTGTGGTCTTGGAGGGCTGTTTTTATGTGGGAACATCCCTTTGTAGCCTGCATGGGTTTAATATTTTTTGGTACAAGGGCTCTTTTCAGTATGGATGCCTGCTGTCTCTTTCCTCAGTGTATGCTGGCCATTATCCCTTTGACAGGAGGTGTGACTGATGTTGTGGTGACCAGAGCCTGCACTGGATATTCAGTGGGCCTCCTCTTTGCTCTGTGGTTGCTACAGCTCTGTTTGGGACAAGGTCTACTCCCTAGTTGTTGGGAGTAGAAGCCCCCAGATCCTTTTCTGACCTGCATTTCTGAGCTACAGTGCAAGATAGTCAGGATTGGAGCACTCCCACTGGGACAGGAGCCACTGAGTTTTCCTCCACGGCTGCTGGAGCTGTTCACCAGTGAATGTGCTCTGTTGTGTTACCTTTCACCTACTGTATGGGCTCACAGAGTAAACTGTTGTTGGTGCTGCCCTTGGCCCCTCCTCAATGCTGGGAATACAAGCAATCAGCCCTGGTGTCCCACAGGTGTTGTTTTCACAAGGCCACCAGTGCAGATTGACTGAAGTTAGGTCCCAGGACCACAGTACTCGCACATATGAATCCACTGTGGGAGCTATGGAGGCAGTTCACACCCTGGCCTGGCCAAGCCCTCACGCCCACACACCCACAAAGCCCACAGCTGCTAAGGCCAGATACCTCCCAGCCACAGGGCACCTGTTATCTGTTCAGATGTCCCGCAGGCACTGAACTTACAAAGCCAGCGGCAGAGGTGTTAATCCATGGCTCACACAGCCATGGGGAGAGATTTCAGCCCTGCTTTCTGAGTTGCATGGCCCCTGGGGCTCAGCTGTGGTTTCAGCCCCACCTCTGCTTGTGGGCAACACAGTGACATCTCCTCCCAGGGCCTGCCAAGGTGGCGGTTGGTGTGGGAGCCTGCCAAGGCAACGGCGGCTGAGGCACGCTCTCCTGGAGGCCAATAAGGTGAGGCAGGGGCCAGCACATGAGCTGCTGTGGTGGCCCCATCCTTCACGCACCACTTAACAATAGCCCTTTGTTTCTATGGCAGGCC
The DNA here is from genome assembly GCF_963455315.2 of Globicephala melas. NCBI lineage: Eukaryota > Metazoa > Chordata > Mammalia > Artiodactyla > Delphinidae > Globicephala > Globicephala melas. The sequence continues at coordinate 57,468,055 of NC_083322.1, forward strand.
CAAGCATCTTCCTCGAACACCCACTACTGCAGCCGTACCACACTCCAGCCCCTTCAGGCTGTCTCCGTGCAGCCAACCCCAGTCCTCTCCCAAGGTCTACCTCATTGCAGTTTTGATTTGCATTTCTCTAATTGTGATGTTAAGCATCTTTTCATATGCTTTTTGGCCATCTGTAAGTCTTCTTTGGAGAAACATCTATTTAGATCTTCCCATTTTTTCATTGGGTCATTTATGGGTTTTTTTAAAATTTTTATTGGAGTATATTTGATTTACAATGTTAGTTTCAGGGGTACAGCAAAGTGAATCAGTTATACATATACATATATCCACTCTTTTTTAGATTCTTTTTCTATACAGGCCATTACAGAGTATTGAGTAGAGTTCCCTGTGCTATACAGTAGGTCCTTATCAGTTACCTATTTTATATATAGTAGTGTGTATATGTCAACACCAATCTTCCAATTTATCCCTATGCCTCCCTTGCCCCTGGTAACTATAAGTTTGTTTTCTACATCTGTAACTCTATTTCCGTTTTATAGATTAAGTTCATTTGTACCCTTTTTTTTAGATTCCACATATAAGGGATATCACATATTTGTCTTTGTCTGACTTACTTCACTCTGTATGACAGTCTCTAGGTCCATCCGTGTTGCAGCAAGTGGCATTATTTCGTTCTTTTTCATGGCTGAGTAATATTCCATTGTATATATGTACCACATCTTCTTTATCCATTCCTCTGTTGCTGGGCATTTAGGTTGCTTCCATGTCCTGCCTGTTCTAAATAGTGCTGCAGTGAACCTTGGGGTGCATGTATCTTTTTGAATTATGGTTTTCTGCAGATATATGCCCAGGAGTGGGATTGCTGGATCATATGGTAGCCCTACTTTTAGTTTTTTAAGGAACCTTCATACTGTTCTCCATAGTGGCTGTACCAGTTTACATTCCCACCAACAGAGTAGGAGGGTTACCTTTTCTCCACACCCTGTCTAAGCATTTGTTTATAGATTTTTTGATGATGGTCTTTAATAATGAATGATGTTGAGCATCTTTTCATGTGCTTTTTAGCCATCTGTATGTCTTTTTCGGAGAAATGTGTATTTAGATCTTTTGCCCATATTTTGATTGGATTGTTTGTTTTTCTGATATTGAGCTCCATGAGCTGTTGGTATATTTTGGAGATTAATCCCTTGTTGGTTGCTTCATTTGCAAATATTTTCTCCCATTCTGTTGGTAGTCTTTTTATTTTGTTTATGGTTTCCTTTGCTGTGCAAAAGCTTTTAAGTTTCATTAGGTCCCATTTGTTTATTTTTGGTGTTATTTTAATTACTCTAGGAGGTGGGTCAAAAAAGATCTTGCTGCAATTTATGTCAAAGAGTGTTCTCCCTATGTTTTCCTTTAAGAGTTTTATAGTATGTGGTCTTACATTTAGGTCTTTAATCCATCTTGAGTTTATTTTTGTGTATGGTGTTAGGGAGTGTTCTAATTTCACTCTTTTACATGTAGCCATTCAGTTTTCTCAGCACCACTTATTGAAGAGGCTGTCTTTTCTCCATTGTATATTCTTGCCTCCTTTGTCATAGATTAGGTGACCATAGGTATGTGGGTTTATCTCTGGACTGTCGATCCTGTTCCATTGATCTATATTTCTATTTTTGTGCCACTGTCATACTGTTTTTTTATGGAACTTTTTTTTTTTTTTTTTTGGCTGCAATGTGTCTTTGTTGCTATGCATGGGCTTTCTCTACTTGTGGCGAGCGGGGGCCACTCTGTTGCAGTGCATCAGCTTCTTGTTGCAGTGTCTTTTGTTGTGGAGCACAGGCTCTAGGCACACAGCCTTCAATAGTTGTGGCACGCAGGCTCAGTAGTTGTGGCGCACGGGCTTAGTTGCTCCGCAGCATGTGGGATCTTCCTGGACCAGGGCTCAAACCCGTGTCCCCTGCATTGGCAGGTGGATTCTTAACCACTGCGCCACCAGGGAAGCCCTATCATACCGTTTTGATTACTGTAGCTTTGTAGTATAGTCTGAAGTCACAGAGCCTGCTTCCTCCAGTTCCATTTTTCTTTTTCAAGATTGCTTTCGCTATTTGGGTTCTTTTGTGTTTCCATACAAATTGTAAAATTTGTCTAATTCTGTGAAAAATGCCATTGGTGATTTGATAGGGATTGCATTGAATCTGTAGATTTCTTTGGGTAGTACAGTCATTTTCACAATATCTGTTCTTCCAATCCAAGAATATGGTATATCTCTCCATCTGTTTGTGTCATCTTTGATTTCTTTCATCAGTATCTTAGAGTTTTCGAAGTGCAGATCTTTTACCTCCTTGGGTAGGTTTGTTTCTAGATATTTTATTCTTTTTTTTTTTTTTTTTTTTTTTTGCGGTACATGGGCCTCTCACTGTTGTGGCCTCTCCCGTTGCGGAGCACAGGCTCTGGACGTGCAGGCTCGGCGGCCATGGCTCACGGGCCCAGCCACTCCGCGGCATGTGGGATCTTCCCAGACCGGGGCACGAACCCGCATCCCCTGCATCGGCAGGCGGACTCTCAACCACTGCGCCACCGGGGAAGTCCTATTTTATTCTTTTTGATGCAATGGTAAATGGGATTGTTTCCTTGATTTCTCTTTATGATCGTCCATTGTTAGTGTATAGGAATGCAGCAGATTTCTGTGTATTAATTTTGCATCCTGCAACTTTACCAGATTTATTGATGATCTCTAGTAGTTTTCTGGTAGCATCTTTAGGTTTTTCTATGTATAGTATCATGTCATCTGCAAACAGTGACAGTTTTACTTCTTTTCCAACTTGCATTCCTTTTATTTCTTTTTCTTCTCTGATTGCCATGGCTAGGACTTCCAAAACTATGTTGAGTAATAGTGGTGAGAGTGGACATCCTTGTCTTATTCCTGATCTTAGAGGAAATTCTTTCAGTTTTTCACCATTGAGAATGATGTTTGCTTTGGGTTTGTCATATATAGCCTTTATTATGTTGAGGTAGGTTCCCTCTATGCTGACTTTCTGTAGAGTTTTATCATAAATCAGTGTTAAATTTTGTCAGAAGCTTTTTCTTTTTCTGTATCTATTGAGATGATCATATGGTTTTTATTCCTAAGTTTGTTGATGTGGTGTATCACAGTGATTTGCAGATATTGAAAAGTCTTTGCATCCCTGGGATAAATCCTACTTGATCATGGTATGTTCCTTTTAATGTGTTGTTGCATTCTGTTTGCTAGTATTTTATTGAGGATTTTTGTGTCTACGTTCATCAGCAATATTGGTCTGTAATTTTCTCTTTGTTATATCTTTTTCTGGTTTTGGTATCAGGGTGATGGTGGCCTCATAGAATGAGCTTGGGAGTGTACCTTCCTCTGTGATTTTTTGGAAGAGTTTTAGAAGGATAGATATTAAGTCTTCTCTAAATGTTTGCTAGAATTCTGTGAAGCCATCTGGTCCTGGACTTCTGTTTGTTGTAAGATTTTTAATCACAGTTACATTTTCAGTGCTTGTGATTGGTCTGTTCATATTTTCTATTTCTTCCTGGTTCAGTCTTGGAAGGTTGTACCTTTCTAATAATTTTTTCCATTTCTTCTAGGTTGTCCATTTTATTGACGTATAGTTGCTTTTAGTAGTCTCTTATGAACCTTTGTATTTCTGTGGTGTCTGTTGTCATTTCTCCTTTTTCATTTCCAATTTTACTGATTTGAGTACTCTCCTGTTTTTTCTTGATGAGTCTGGCTAAAAGTTTATCAATTTTGTTTATCTTCTCAAAGAACCAGCTTTTACTTTCATTGATTTTTGCTATTGTTTTCTTTGTCTCTATTTCACTTATTTCTGCTCTGATCTTTATGATTTCTTTCCTTCTGCTAACTTTGGGTTTTGTTTGTTCTTCTTTCTCTAGTTCCTTTAGGTGTAAGGTTAGGTTGTTTGAGATTTTTCTTGATTCTTGAGGTAAGACTGTATTGCTTTAAACGTCCCTCTTAGAACTGCTACATCCCATAGGTTTTGGATCGTCTTTTTCCGTTCTCATTTGTCTTTAGGTATTTTTTGATTTCCTCTTTCGTTTCTTCAGTGATCCATTGGTTATTTAGTAACATTCTTTAGCCTCCATGTGTTTGTGTTTTTTACAGTTTTTTTTTCCTATAATTGATTCCTAATTTCATAGCATTGTGGTCAGAAAAGGTGCTTGATATGACTTCAGTTTTCTTAAATTTACCAAGGCTTGATTTGTGACCCAAGATATGATCTATCCTGGAGAATGTTCCATGAGCACTTGAGAAGGAAGTGTATTCTGCTGCTTTCGAATGGAATGTTCTATAAATATCAATTACATTTATCTGGTCTAATGTGTCATTTAAGGTTTGTGTTTCCTTATTAATTTTCTGTTTGGATAATCTGTCCATTGGTGTAAGTGGGGTGTTAAAGTCCCCCACTATTATTGTGTTACTGTCATTTTCCCCTTTTATGGCTGATAGCATTTGCCTTACATATTGAGGGGTCCTATACTGGGTACATATATATTTAGAATTGTTCTATCTTCTTCTTGGCTTGATCCCTTGATCATTATGTAGTGTCCTTCCTTGTCTCTTGTAACTGTCTTTAAAGTCTACTTTGATATGAGTATTGCTACTCCAGCTTTCTTTTGATTTCCATTTGCATATCTTTTTCCATCCCCTTACTTTCAGTCTGTATGTGTCCTTAGGTCTGAAGTGGGTCTCTTGTAGGTAGCATATGTATGGGTCTTGTTTTTGTATGCATTCTACCACTCTATGTCTTTTGGTTGGAGCATTTAATCCATTTACATTTGAGGTAATAATTGATTTAATTATTTTACATTTAAGGTAATTATTGATAATGATATGTACATTCCTATTTCCATTTTCTTAATTGTTTTGGGTTTGTTTTAATTAGTCTTTTTTCTTCCCTTCCTCATTTTTTCTCTTATGTTTTCTGCCTTGAGAAGCTCCTTTAGCATTTGTTGTAAAGCTGGTCTGGTGATGCTGAATTCTCTTAGCTTTTGCTTGTCTGTAAAGCTTTCGATTTCTCTGTCAAATCTGAATGAGGACCTTGCTAGGTAGAGTATTCTTGGTTGTAGATTTTTCCCTTTCATCACGTTAAATATATCATGCCACTCCCTTCTGGCCTGCAGAGTTTCTGCTGAAAAATCAGCTGATAACCTTATAGGGATGCCCTTGTATATTATTTATTGCTTTTCCTTTGTTGCTTTTAATACTTTTTCTTTGTATTTAATATTTGTTAGTTTGATTAATATTTGTCTTGGAGTGTTCCCCCTTGGGTTTATCCTGTACAGGTCTCTCTGCGCTTCCTGGACTTGGGTGACTGTTTCCCATGTTAGAGAAGTCATTCTTTGTTTTTTGATATATGAGCTGGCTGTGTATTTTGGAGATTAATCACTTGTCAGTCACATTGTTTGCAAATATTTTCTCCAGTTCTACAGGCTGTCTTTTCACTTGGTGTATGGTTTCCTTTGCTGTGCAAAAGCATTTATTTAATTCAGTCCCATTTGTTTATTTTTATTTCCATTACTGTAGGAGACAGATCCAAAAAGATCTTGCTGTGATATATGTCAAACAGTGTCCTGCCTGTATTTTCCACTAAGAGTTTTATAGTATACGGTCTTACATTTAGGTCTTTAATCCATTTTGGGTTTGTTTTTGTACATGATGTTAGAGAATGTTTTAATTTCATTCTTTTACATGTAGCTGTCCAGTTTTCCCAGCACCACTTACTGAAGAGACTGTCTTTTCTCCATTGTATATTCTTGCCTCCTTTGTTGTAGATTAATTTACCATAGGTGTGTGGGTTTATTTCTGGGATTTTTATCCTGTTCCATTGATCTGTATTTCTGTTTTTGTGCCAGTACCATACTGTTTTTATGACTGTAGCATTATAGTATAGTCTGAAGTCAGGGATCCTGATTCCTCCAGCTCCATTTTCTTTCTCAAGATTGCTTTCGCTATTTGAGGTCCTTTGTGTTTCCATACAAATTTTAACATTTTTTTGTCCTAGATCTGCAAAACATGCCATTGGTAACTTGATAGGTATTGCATCGAATCTGTAGATTACCTTGGGTAGTATAGGCATTTTAACAATATTGATTCTTCTAATCCAAGAACACAGTATATCTTTCTATCTGTGTGTGTCATCTTCGATTTCTTTCATCAGCATCTTATAGTTTTCAATATACAGATGTTTTGCCTCCCTAGGTTGGTTTATTCCTAGCTATTTTATTCTTTTTGTTGCAGTAGTAAATGAGATAGTTTCCTTAATTTCTCTTTCTGATCTTTTGTTGTTAGAGCATAGGAATGCAAGAGACTTCTGTGTATTAATTTTGTATTCTGCAACTTTACTGAATTCATGGATGAGCTCTAGTAGTTTTCTGGTAGCATCTTTAGGATTTTCTATGTATACTCTCATGTTCTCCCCAAACAGGGACAGCTTTACTTCTTCTTTACCAATTTGGATCCCTTATTTCTTTCTCTTCTCATTGCCATGGCTAGAACTTCCAAAACTATGTTGAATAAAAGTGCTGATAGTGGACATCCTTTTCTTGTTTCTGATCTTACAGGAAATGCTTTCAGCTTTTCACCTTTGCCAATGAGGTTAGCTGTGGGTTTGTCATATATGGCTTTTATTATGTTGAGGTAGATTTCCTCTATGCCCCCTTTCTGGAGAGTTTTTTAATCATAAATGGATGGTGAATTTTATCAAAAGCTGTTTCTGCAGCTACTGAGATGATCATATGGTTTTTATTTTTCAATTTGTTAATGTGGTATATCACACTGATTGATTTACGGATATCAAAGACTCCTCGCCTCCCTGAGATAAATCCCAACCTGATCATGATTCTGTGATCCTTTTAATGTATTGCTGGATTTGATTTGGTAATATTTTGTTGAGTATTTTTTTGTCTTTGTTCATCACTTGTGTTGGCCTGTAATTTTCTTTTTTTGTGGTGTCTTTGTCTGGTTTTGGTATCAGGGTGATGGTAGCCTCATAGAATGAGTTTGGAAGTGTTCCTTCCTCTGCAATTTTTTGGAATAGTTTCAGAAGGATAGGTGTTAAATGTTTGCTAGAATTCTGTGAAGCCACCTGGTCCTGGACTTCTGTTTGTTGAGAATTTTTAAATCACAGTTTCAATTTCAGTGCTTGTGATTTGTCTGTTCATATTTTCCATTTCTTCCTGGTTCAGTTTTAGGAAATTGTACCTTTCTAAGAATTTGTCCATTTCTTCTAGGTGGTCCATTTTATTGGCATATAGTTATTTGTAGTAGTCTCTTCTGATCTTTTGTATTTGTGATGTCCATTGTAACTTCTCCTTTCTCATTTCTAATTTTATTGATTTGAGCCCTCCCTTTTTTCTTGGTGAGTCTAGCTAAAGGTTTATCAATTTTGTTTATCTTTTTAAAGAACCAGCTTCTATGTCATTGATTTTTTTCTATTATTTTCTTCATCTCTATTTCATTTATTTCTGCTCTGATCTTTATGATTTCTTTCTTTCTTCTAACTTTGGGTTTTGTTTTGTTCTTTCTCTAGTTGCTTCAAGTGTAAAGTTAGGTTGTTTGAGATTTTTCTTTTTTCCTGAGGTAAGATTGTATTCCTATAAACTTCCCTATTAGAACTGCTTTGTCTGCCTCCCACAGGTTTTGGATTGTTGTGTTTTCATTTTTCATTTGCCTCTAGGTATTTATTTCCTCTTTGATTTCTTCAGTGATCCATTGGTTGTTTAGTACCATATTGTTTAGCCTCCACATGTTTGTGCTTTTTACAGCTTTTTTCCTGTAATTGATTTTCTAATCTCATAGTGTTGTGGTCAGTAAAGATGCTTGATATGATTTCAGTTTTTGTAAATTTACCCAGGCTTGCTTTGTGGTCCAGCATGTGATCTATGCTGGAGAATGTTCCATGTGCACTTGAAAAGAATGTGTATCCTACTGCTCTTTCAATTGGCACACCCTATAAATAGCATTTAAGTCCTTCTGGGCTAATGTGTCATTTAAGGCCTGTGTTTCCTTATTGATTTTCTGTCTGGATGATCTGTCCATTGATGTAAGTGGGGTGTTAAAGTCTCCCACTATTTTTGTGTTACTGTCAATTTCTCCTTTTATGTCTGTTAACGTTTTGCCTTGTATATTGAGGTGCTCCTGTGTTGGGTGCATATTACAGTTGTTCTGTCTTCTTCCTGGATTGATCCCTTGATCATTCTGTAGTGTCCTTCTTTGTCTCTTGTAACAGTCTTTATTTTAAAGTCTGTTTTGTCTGATATGAGTATTGCTATTGATTCCCATTTGTATGGAATACCTTTTTCCATCCCCTCACTTTCAGTTGTATGTGTCTCTAGGTCTGACATGGGTCTCTTGTAGACAGCATATATACTGGTCTTGTGTTTGCATCCATTCAGCCAATCTATGTCTTTGTTTGGAGCAATTACTCTGCTTACATTTAAGGTAATTATCAGTATGTATGTCCTTATTGCCATTATGTTTGTTTTGGATTTGTTTTTGTAGGTCTTTTTTCTTCCTTTCCTCATTTGTTCTCTTGTGATTTGATGACTATTTTTATAGTGTTATGTTTGGATTTCTTTGTGTGTATATTATGGTTTTTTGGTTTGTGGTTACCATGAGGTTTTCATATACCTGTCTATACATGATTGTTTTAAGTTTCTGATATCTTAATATCAAATGCATTTCAAATATCCTGCATTACTTTTCTGTAGTTTCCTTCTCTCACAGTTACTGGTTTAGATATCATGTTCGTGTGTAGATGATTTCCTGTGTTTCCTGTATGTTTGCCTTTACTGCTGAGCTTTCCCATTTCATAATGTTCTTGTTTTAGTTGTGGCCTTTTCTGCCGAGAGAAGTTCCTTTAGCATTTGTTGTGAAGCCGGTTTGGTGGTGCTGAATTCTTTTACTTTTGCTTGTCTGTGGAGCTTTTGATTTCTCCATCTAATTTGAACTGAGGGCCTTGCTCAGTAGAGTAATTTTCATTGTATGTTTTTCCCTTTCATCACTTTATATTGTGCCACTCCCTTCTGGCCTAGAGTTTCTGCTGAAAAATCAGCTGATACTCCTGAGGGGATTCCCTTGTATGTTTTTTGTTGCTTTTTCCTTTTTTTTTTTTTTAATATTTTTTCATTATCTTTAATTTTTGTCAATTTGATTACTGTTGTCTCACCATGTTCCTCCTTGGGTTAATCCTGTATGGGTCTGTGAATTTCTTGGACTTGGGTGACTGTTTCCTTTCCCATGTTTGGGAATTTTTCAGCTATTATCTCTTCAAGTATTATCTCAGGTCCTTTCTCTCCCTCTTCTCCTTCTGGGACCCCTCTAATGCAAATGGTGGTGTGTTTGACATTGTCCCAGAGGTTTCTTAAACTGTACTCATTTTATTCTTTCTTCTTTATTTTGTTCCATGGCAATAATTTCCACCACTCTGTCTTCCAGCTCACTGATTCATTCCTCTGCCTCATTTATTGTACTATTGATTCCTTCTAGTGTATTTTTCATTGCAGTTATTATATTCTTCGATTCTGTTTGGTTGTTCTTTATACTTTCTAACTCTTTGCTAAAAACTTCTTGTAACTTCTCACTCTGTACATCATTCTTTTCCCAAGTTACTGGATCGTCTTTACCATTATTACTCTGAACTCTTTCTTGGGTAGACTGGTTATTGCTACTTCACTTAGTTGTTATTCTGGGACTTTTATCTTGTTCCTTCATCTGGAACATATTCCTTTGCCATCTCATTTTAATTTCCTATTTGTGTTTTTATATATGTTGTAGTTTAGTTATGTTTCTTGACCTTGGAGAAGTGGCCCTCTATAGGGGATGTCCTGTATGTCCCAGCACTACACTCCCCTCTCGTCACCCAAGGGCCAGGGACCAGCTGGTCCCAGGGTAGTTCTGACCTGTTTTCGGACTCAGTTCCACAGGCTGCTGGATCATAGTTTTCTTGCTTCTGGTGTCTCCCCTCTGGTGGGTTAGTCCAGTCTAGACGCTTGTGCAGGCTTCCTGGGGGGGGGGGGGGGGCAAGGCCAGTGCCTTCCTTTGGTGGGTGGAGCCGGGTCTTGGCCCTCTTGTGGGCAGGGCCATGTCAAGGGGCGTGTCTAGAGGTGGCTGTGGGCTCAAGAAGTCTTTAGGCAGCCTGGCTGCTGGTGGGTGGGGCTGTGTTCCTGCCCTTTTGGTTTTTGGCCTGAGGTGTTCCAGCCCTGGAGCTTATAGGCAGTTGGGTGCAACCAGGTCTTAGTCAAAGGACCCAAGATGTCTGCCTCTAGCCAAAGTTCACGTAGGTCCCCGCTATGCCTGCCACCTTCCAAGACCAGCAGGTAATTCTGGCCCAGGCTCCTGTGGAGTCTCTGCTTTTGCCCTGGGTCTTGGTGTGCATCCTCCAAGAGTGAAGTCTTTGTTTCCCCCAATCCTGTGGAGCTCCTGCAGTTGAGCCCCACTGGCCTTCAAAGCCAATTGCTGTGGGTGCTCCTCCTCCCAATGCTGAACCTCTAGGCATGGTGTGGAGCTCAGAGCTCTCACTCCTGTGGGAAAACTTCTGTGATACAATTATTCTCCAGTTTGCGGTCCTGCCACCCAGGTGGTATGGGATTTGATTATATCATGAGACTGTCCCTCCTACTATCTCAGGTTTCTTCTTTATGTCTTTGGAAATAGAATATCTTGTTTTGGAAGATTCCAGTCTTTTTAATTTTTTGATGTTCTCCTGAGAGCAAGGTCCTTCTGCTCTGCCATCTTGTCTCTGAATGTCCTATTTTTTAAGTCTCCTTTAAAAGAGAGATTGTATAGAATTTAGCATTCTTCAGCATGTTGATATTTGTTGAAGTAGCTTAAGCATTTTCCTAATCTTTGATATTTTGAAGCAATGTGATGGTAGAACCACATTTGTAATCACAATCAAAAGTAGTAATTGTGTCCTCTAATATGTATACTCACATAGAAGTTGAAATATACTTTTGAAACATTCAAATGCAATTCAAGACATTTGTCTGGTGCAGAACAAACACGAGGACATCTTAAAAAACATGCCATTTCCCATACATATACACATATACATAAGTATATTCACAAATATACATGTAGTACAGACGTGTACACACACACACACACACACACACACACAGAGTAATTCTTTATTTGGCGTCTGAATACAAAAGTCCATATATCATTGCATGATGTAGAAGACAGCTGACAAAGAAATGTTTTTAAAGTTATAAGGTTCCTGGTGGTTCATTTCTTGGGGACTTTGAAGCAGTGCTTCAGCAATTAGGAGTTCTGGACACTAGACACTAGACTTTTCAAGGCCAACAGTGAAACATAATTAAGTGGTTTTGGAAAAGCCTTCTGACGTAATTATGCTATCATGTTTAAATTAGGAAAATCTGTAATATATTCATGGACCCTCTGAACATATCTGACTTGACATATTTTTCCTTTCAGCTATTTATTTGTCAGTATCACATATGGCTGGCAGCAGACACAAGGGGTATCTTGGTACTCATACCTGGAAACCCTATGCTCAACATCATTGTCAGCACTTTCATATTTGTCTGTGTGGCACATGAAATTTCTCAGATCACTAATGATCTTGCACAGATTATTATTCCTAAAGATAACTCATCTCTGTTGAAAAGATTGGCATGTATAGCTGCATTTTTTTGTGGACTCCTCATCTTATCATCTGTTCAAGATAAATCAAGACATTAGGATACTAAAACCTTAAACTCTTCAGATTAACTTTGTGTCTACCTGGAGGAGAACAGCATCTATCTGAAGATACAAATGTATATGTAAATAAAAATTTGTGTGACAAGAAGATAGCTCAGTGACATCTGTTCAACATATGTGGTTGTATATTTTGGAAATGTACATATATGATTTGAAATACTGAAGAAAATTGAAGCAGAGTGCATTGTATAGGACTGCATGTGAAAAGTCTTTTCTACTGGATCTGTATTTCCTTTTATAAGTGATTTTAAGTTAACCTATGAAGGCAGGGAAATAATTACCTTTCCAGTAAAAAATACAGATAATTAGCTTAGTGACACCACTGAGTGTTTTGATATTTACTAAATTTGTGGTAATAAAATTGTATGCACCTATATTCATCATGGAACTTCCTATTGCGTTGAAAACTTTCTTACTCAAGAAAGACTGCAATATTGTTTTCTTATATGTGCAATGATGTGGAATGACAAACAGTATGTCTTCTGTGTTCATGTTCTGATTGTTATGTTTCCTGACATGAGTTTTCTTCCTAACTATGGTTTTCAGGTATATAAGCCTAAAATCTTTGTACACTTTGTCTCAAATTTGTTCTAGGCTCCATGACAGGGTTTTGTCATTGATACTGTTGTAGCTTTTTATAAAAAGGCCGTTTTTTTCTTTCTAGTCCAAACATTCACCTGTTTCCTTTCTTTAAGCTATACCAGTGTAATCCCAGTTACCCTGTGGATCCATTGAATATGCTTTCCCCCATCTAATTTCGTATATTATTTCCAATGTTTGGAAGCTCTTTATAACCATTTTGGTATTTCCTATTACTCCCTCCTATTTTTAAAAAAATATTTATCAACCTAAACTTGTGCAGTGTAGTAAAGATTCAAGTTATGTGTGAGATGTATAACCATAAGTAGAATTTTAAGTAAACCGGTGATGTATGTTTTTGGTTTTGTTACAAGCTGTTAGAGGTATAAATTTATTTATCTGTTGTACAGATTTGATTATAAATTTTAATGTTTGAAAGATTGCACTTGTTTGCTGTTACTGTGTATGGGGTAAAATATTTTTTGTTCACGGTATATGAAAATATGGAGTAATTTAAACAGTAAATAAACATTCTGTGGATGCTTATTTTTGTACTGTAAAGTATCAATTAAACTGTTTTTTTTTTAAAGCTGGATCCATTAATGCTTGGTTCAAATGTCTAATTCATTTCCTCAGCTTAAATTTACTTTTTCAATCTCTTAGCTTATATGGGTAAGTCACTGTGACAGTTAAAGAATAATTTAGTTATCAGTGCTTCAGAGGATAATCTGCCTTTCTGCCCATGAGTTAAAACATTGTTTTATTAGTAATGTTAAAGGTTTTTTTGGGTTTTTTTTTTTTTTTTTTTTTTGCAGTACGCGGGCCTCTCACTGTCATGGCCTCTCCCGTTGCGGAGCACAGACTCCGAACGCGCAGGCTCAGCGGCCATGGCTCACCGGCCCAGCCGCTCCGCGGCATGTGGGATTCTCCCGGACCAGGGCACAAACCCGTGTGCCCTGCATCGGCAGGCGGACTCTCAACCATTGCGCCACCAGGGAAGCCCCCCACGTTAAAGATTTTTAAAATTTATTTCTTTAGCACTGGATTTATGTGCTAGTGATATATTTCCATTAATTGAGGAATATTTCTCAAACAGATGTGTGGTCTTTCTTTTTCCTCTCTTCTTCTGCCCTTACTTAATCTTTTGACATTTCCCAGATAGACAATTGTAATGATTCATTGCTCTGCCTCCGAGACTGCAGGCTTATAAGTAGAGAATAGTATAGTTATAAATCAAAAACTTCCAAGTACTGTGATCACATTATTCTTGCTGGTGTGGCTTGCCAATGAGTAGAGTGCATTTTAATTTAGCTTGTAAGTTTTATCATCTGAGAAAGATTCCTCCTGATGAAACAATTGAAAAAGAAAGATGACCATTATTTGTTTTTGAAAGTACTTATGTCTTCTAATAGTGATAGCCAAGTAAAAAGTTTTTTCCTAAAACTTGGAACTGGTAAGCCCTATTTCTTCATCAAGTGTTCTCATTTAATTTATATGTATAAAATAAAACAGTGGCACATAAAAATTAAAATCAAAATATGCATGTTATTAAAATATATTTGATTTTCTTAATGAGTCTTTATGGATAAGAGGTTATTGTGGTATTAGTTACCACAATGATAGCATCTATGGTATGTTTTAATATTTTTTCTGCATTGACTCACATAGTGATTATTTGCATTAATCATACCATTCTTCAGAAAGATGTTTAACAGAATATTTAGATATGCTAAAATTTAGATAAAACCACAGATTCTCTAAAACTCAAATTTTCTATAATATAAATCATGTTGAAAAATCTATCATCTGGCCCCAAAAGGTACTTGCTTGACTCACTCTAACCCAATCCTTCCCCGTTTCCCTTGTCAAACGGTCCCGTTTTTATGGATAGCCAACATAGCATTAAAAATTCAGAGCCTTCACCTAAAACCATTCTCTGTACCTATGAACTGGATCCTATTATTTGTTTTAGGTGCTGGTATAAGATAACATTTATATCCTACCATTCCATTGTAAGATAAGTTAACCAGTTAAAATTTTAAAGATGGGTGAATATTATTTCAAATGTTAGTGAGCATAGTAAGCTTTTGAGCTTGGTAAAATTAACTTTAATGATAAGCATGTCTGTGTTTGATTATGTATATTTTTTACTACCTTGTAAAAATATGTATATAGGGCTTCCCTGGTGGCGCAGTGGTTGAGAGTCCGCCTGCCGATGCAGGGCACACGAGTTTGTGCCCCAGTCCGGGAAGATCCCACATGCCGCGGATCGGCTGGGCCCGTGAGCAATGGCCGCTGAGCCTGCGCGTCCGGAGCCTGTGCTCCGCAACGGGAGAGGCCACAACAGTGAGAGGCCCGCGTACCGCAAAAATATATATATATATATAAACTATTAAGCCTAAACAAATAAACCATAGGACCTAGGGCAGAACCTTCATAAAACAGACTCAGTAAGAACAGTTTGTCAAAGAACATGCAATTTCTACGAGAATGCCTCTCCCCCTTTAGATTGATAAGAGAGGAAGAGGCAGTCTAGTAAACTTGAGAGCCAAGTTGGAATTTTTATGTTGAACAATATTAAATCGCTAATATGCTATCATTTTGACCTACAAAAATGGCAGTTTCATAGGGCTCAACGTAACAGTTTCCCTTGATTAAAACATCAACAACAACTTGGGTAGTTTCCTGCAGAATTGATCTTGACAACTTCAAAAATTCTAAATATTAAGATACTCATGCTTGAAAAGCACGTTTAAATCTGTATTGGTCTTTTAATGAAATCCCTCCTAGCATCTTGTATTATATGAATTAGAATTATAAAACTTCCGTAAAAGAGCCGTAAGGTAGTATAAACGAGACTTATTTTCCAAAAGTAGAGATGAACATATTATGAGCTATAATACATCTAACATTAAGAAATAAGACTTAAATTTCTGTGATTAAAAAACTTCCGACAAACAAAAGTCCAGGACCAGATGGCTTCACAGGCGAATTCTAGTAAACATTTAGAGAAGAGTTAACACCTATCCTGAAACTTCCTGGAAATTGCACGGGAAGGAACACTCCCAAGCTCATTCTACGAGGCCACCATCACCCTGATACCAAAACCAGACAAACACACCACAAAAAAAAATTACAGGCCAGTATCACTGATGAACATAAAAACAAAAATCCTCAACAAAATACTAGCAAACCGAATCCAAGAACATTGTAAAGGGATCATAAACCAGGATCAAGTGGGATTTACCCCAGGCATGCAAGGATTCTTCAGTATATGCAAATCAATCACTGTGATACACCACATTAACAAATTGAAGAATAAATGCCATATGATCATCTCAATATATGCAGAAAAAGCTTTTGAGAAAATTCAACACCCATTTATGAGAAAAACTCCAGAAAGTGGGCATGAAGGGAACCTACCTCACCATAATAAAGGCCATATATGACAAACCCACAGCTAACATCATACTCGGTGAAAAGCTGAAAGCGTTCCCTCCAAGATCAGGAACAAGACAAGGATGTTCACTCTTGTCACTTTTATTCAACATAGTTCTAGAAGTTCTAGCCACGGCAATCAGAGAAGAAGAAACAAAAGATCCAAATTTAAAAAGAAGTAAAACTGTCACTGTTTGCAGATGACGTGATACTGTACACAATTACTTACAAAATACTTTTTAAAATACCATTCCAAAGCATAAAAATGGGGTAGATCAACATTTTAAAAGGAAATTTATGCTTACCTAGAAGTGTTTGTCATGTGCAGGCAAAATCTTCATCCTTAAAAGTAACTTTTATGATATTTAAATTCAGCTGATTGTATTAGCATTTACTTCACTAATACCTAGTGGTCCTATTATATAGAAGACATTTGAGAGAATTTTTTAATAATGAAAATCACTTAAAAGGATCATAAAACTTAACAAATTTTTAAAAATTCTATAGCTACCACAGATGGATTATTTCTTTTAATCGCCACTTCTAAAATAATAAACTAGAATTTAGCACGTGGTAAAAGTTCTCCATGTTTATGCCTTTTTAATATGAATTCCAGCCAGACCAATCTTACTGTTCCCCAAATATACTATTCCTTTGTTCCCACTCTTCATCTACCTAGATCCAACTTCTTTAACATAGAATTTAAACTCCGCCTTTTCTGTGACACCAATACTTTATCTTTTAAACTATTCTAGCATTAGTTACCTGGTGCCATTATGTTGTCATTTCTTCCATTCCTTCAGTAAGACTGTAACTCCAGAGTCAAGATGGATATAGTAACGTGTTATACACAAAGTAGGTATAGAGAGGCTTGACCATCAGCTAACGGATTCTGGCTTTATTTTCTCCCATCTTAGAAACAAAATTCCTCTATCTCTAGCATTCCCAAAGCTACTGCTTCGTTTATCTTCTCCAGACCTGAACTGTTCTTGTCAAGATCAGCAAGAGCTTCCATACTGCTAAATCCATTGATGAGTTCTGAGTTTTCACCCTACTTGACCTATGGGCAGTATTTGACGCAGTTGATTTAATGCCTCCCTTTTCAACCATCTCCTTCACTATGCTTCCAGGAGATCACCATTTCCCATTTTCTCCCTACCTCAGTAGCCATTCCTTCACAGTCCTGTATACTGGATCCTCTTCACACCCTCAGTCTCTAAACAATTTCCCAGAGGTCAGTTCTCAGAACTTTAGGTGATATTACTTAAGGAGTGAGTATGAATTGTCACATGGCTTTAAACATTATCTATATTTTGATGTCTACCAAATTTTTGTTCTGAACTTCTTCCCGAAAATTCAAATCCAGATACCTACCTGCGTACTTTAACATCTCCATTTGAATATCTAAAAGACATCTCAAACTTAACAAGTCTAAAACAAAACTAAGCTTCCCCACTACTGGCCACAAACAAAAACACCCACAGTCTTTTTCTCAGTAAATGGCGACTACATTCTTCAGGTGCTCAAATAAAAAATTTTTGACTCATACTTTTTGTCTTATATTTTAGTAAAACTTTTCAGCTTCATCTTCAAAATATATCCATAATTCAATAATTCAACCACTTTTCATCATCCCCTATGGGATCACCTTGTTCCAGAAGTCCACCAGCTCTTCCCTGGATTATGGTACTAGTCAGCTTCATTTTTCTCTGTAGTTCCAACATACTTAACACTTTTTATTTTCCTATTTTTTTAATCTTCCATCTCCCCCCATTAGAATGTAGTCTTTCTGAGGACAGGGATTTTTCTGTTTTACTCTCTATGGTATCCGCAGCTCCTAGAACAATACCTCTCAATTATTTGCTGAATGAACTAATAAATAAATGCTCCAGAAACTGTCAAGTACTAACCCCATACAAGGCAGGTGGGCAGCCCTGCAAATGATGAAAAGGAAAATTATTTTCCCAACTGCCTTCTTAGTGATTTGGACAGGAGGCTACAGATATACTTTATTTGGCTGTTAGCATGTTGATTTGAATAATGTTATAAAAAATTTAACCCACTTATGCAGCCAGATAAAGAGTGAGTTTAAATAGTCACATGGCACATAACCTGTGACTCCGCAGCAGGGTAAGAGTCTTTCTGTCCTGGATGCAAACTACTTGCAGACCTGAGTGCTTGCCATACCAGGTAGAACATAAGCTTTCACTCGCTGTGAGTCCTACCGTTCTTCATTTTTTTGCTTTATGCTGGGGGAAAATGTCAACTGCAATTTGTCATTGTACTTATACTATTTGTTATAGTAGAGAGAATTATTTCTTTGGAATCCTATCTCTTTCAAAATTGGAAAATGAAAAGATAAACTAAGAAAGCCATGTATTTTTAAAAAAGATTGTGCTTTTTGTGGAAGTCAAAAATATTCTTCTGTGTTCAGACAAAATGTGACTATGTCATAAAATACTACTTAAAAATACTACTTAAACCGTTGTGAAATAAACTATATTAAAAACTATTGCCAGTACCTAGAAATGTATATATGAGTGCCAGTATAAGTAAAATCAGATTAATTAATTAAATGGAAACCTGAAATTTCAACAGGACTTTAATGAAAATTTTTAAAATGATAATGCTGTGAAATTCAGATATATATTAAGTGAAAAAATTGTACCAGAACATTTAACAGATGGTAAGTTTTAAAAGCATATCCATTGAATATAGCAGAAATTACATGCCAAAAAAATAAGCTTTTGAAAATAGAAGGCTAAGTAGGAAAACTTATCTCCCTTGGTATATCAAGATATGGCTGAGAACTTATAGAGGAAGTTTATGAAAAGTGTAATTTGTGACATTTTCTATTGCAGTTGAGAGCACAGGTATCAGCAAACCACCTAGTTAATTATATTTTGCTTACACTGAGAATTCTAATGTAACGGACTCAGAAACATACCTATGTCATGTTCATTACAAGAAAATGATTTACTGATTTGATTGAGGAGATCTTAAAGTTTGATATAGGCTAATATTAATAAAGTTAATTAGTATGATAACAGAAAGTGCTGTTGTGATGATCCATGGACTTACAAAATAAGACTGAAATTAATGATGTTTTGCAAGGACATGGAACTTAAGTCCACTCATTTCATTCCCTGGGAATGGCTTTATGCTAAATTTTAAAAATAGAATACATTCTGGATATAGCCATTGATATCATAAACTGGAAGTGTTTTGTGGGTTATCTTATAGACAGGTCAGTGTTTTGTTTGATAGATTCGATGTACCATATGGGAACCTGCTATATGACCGGAGGTTAGATGGCATTGTACTTAGAGATCTTTAGACCTATTGAAAGAGATTAAATTTTATACATAATTTAAGAGAAAATGACCATTAGCCTAATTTCAAAGACTGAAATAAAGATGGCCAATTTTGACTGGCAGTTCAATCTGTCTTACCAGTTTGAATATTTTTCTGCAAAGACATTCAAAACTGAATATATGACTCAATTTGTTCATTCTCAGGATAATTGTGATTTGGGGAAATGTATTTGGCAACATTTATTCTGGTTCATTTTCTTATGCTAAAAATGGTTTCCAGCGAAGGAACGATTGGCAACTACATTCCCAAAATTATAGGGTTGACGACTAAATTCTAGAAAACTTTTTCTGGTTTTAAATCTTATAAAATGTAAAAGTGCTATATGTTTTACCTTTTCATGTTAATAGTGATAGTAAAAATGAGATATGAGAAAAAAGTGGAATTTATATGGCTGCCATTCAATATGGTATCAGAATCTAAATATGACAAAATTTTGGAATACCTGAATTCTATGTAATACTAGGAATAGTTGTCCTAAAATATAAAAGCTATTATACAGGTATTTGATCCATTATGAAGAATTTTGGGGACTATGAAACAGGATAAAATGAAATACTTTGTCTTTAAAGGATTCAAAGATAAAATTTTACTGAGCATCATAATGGAAATATCTGACACTTTATATCTTAGTAAAGAATGGTACCCAAGATTCTTTTTCCAAATTCAAGGTAAACCAAGAAAGAAAAAATTTTCCATTTTCTAATTTAAAATATCTCCGATATTATAAATGTTTATATTATATTAAAGGCTTACACCCTCATACATTAAAAATAAAAAGGTTTGATTCTCTATCTGGCAGTTGTGTTTTGTTATTTTTTGTTTTAATTCTTAACCTTCTTTATTCTACTTTCTGTCTAGTCAAAGTTCTTGACTTTTGACCATAGCTTTTTCATAACTAGGTATGTTTTGTTTTGTTTTGTTTTGCCTGATAAGGCATAGGGTCAAGGTGCTGCTAATAAAAGAATTAGACTCTCCTCTATGAGACTAGATTAGATATTAATGTTTGGAGTGGTAAGATTAGTTTTAACTAAGTAATTCAGGAGAAAAATAGTGACAGCCATCTCTGGTATAGAGAGAGTAAACTAGAACTAAGAACCCACATTTTCCTTACCTCATCTCCTTCCATCTCACCCCCACCTAGGAACACTATCACTAAGAGAGAAAAAAATGATGGAAAAACATTTGGTTGAAGGCCAACGGGTCCAGCACTTTCAAAACACATTCATACACAAGGGACACAGAGCTGGAGCACTTACAGACTACAAAATTAAAAATGGAAACTATAGAGAAGTCATACATGGGCACGGCTATCCAAAAAAGAATTCAAATAGAGTAATGAAACGGGTAGGACTTGTACAATTAGATGTATAGACACATTAAGCTACAGTTATCAGTGTGGGATAGATGCAAGAATATATAGATTGACAGAATATGAAACAAAAACATTTTAATTCCAGCAATTAGAGTAAGGTAATATTTGATTTCACATTACTAAGGAAAGATAGACATAGTCTTTAAATGGTCCTCAGACAATTGCTTAATTATGGGAGTGGGGGCAGTAAATTCCCTTTCTTACTCCGGATACTAAAAGATATTTAAGATGATTAAAGGGTTTAAAGACTATCATCCGAAAATGACCCTACTTCTGAGAAGCAGTGGTCATGTAGTGGATGATAGTGGTGCTGCTTTTATCTGAGTGTGATGAAATCCATGGTTTTACTCCAGCTAACTTGACAGATGAATGTGCGGTAAGTAATACCACGTGTGGTCCTGTCCACCTTGCAGTCAGCTGATGTTCAGGCCATTGTTCTCTCCAGGTTTTAAGGAGGACTCAGTCTCCAGGTCGGAAAGGATGTAAGGCTACTTCCGTTGGATAGGCAGACCGGTTGGAGGCAAATTCATGAACAGGGGTTAGTATAGTGCCCAAAGTTTTAACATAATAGACAACTGCTAGGTCTTTAGAGCATTTATAGATTCTCCCACCCAGCAGACACCTGGAATGGTCTACCATACAATATTTCAAAGGGGCTTAATTTAAGCTTGCTTCTGGGAGCCACTCTGATCCATATCAGGGCAACTGTCAAGGCCTTATCCTAAGTTAAAGTAGTCTCTTGACATTTTAGCAATGCTCTTTTTTAATGGATGATTCATTTTCTCGGTTTTTCCTATTGATTGTGGCCTCCAGGATGAACATAGTTTCCAATTAATTTGCAATGCTTTAGATACCTGTTTGATTATACTGGAGACAAAAGCAGTCCTATTGTCACTTTGAAGGGTGTTAGGGAATCTAAATCAGGGAATAATTTCCATAAGGAGGACTTTAATCACTCGGAGGCTTTTTCTGTCTGGGTGGGATATACCTCCACCCATCCTGAAAAAGTATCCAAACACTAGCAGGTATCTGAAATTTCCTGCAGCTCAAGGCATTTGAGTAAAGTCTATTTGCCAATCCTCGGTGAGGCAGGTTCCTTTGTGTTGAATCCCCATCTGGGGAGGTCTGACAGCAGTCTTCAGGTTATATTTAAGCACAAATCATGCAATTCTGAGTGACTTGCTGGATTATCTTTTGTAGGTTAGACCCCATTATATACTTTTTAGTCCATTGTAAGGTGGCATCTCTCATAATGGGTACTATTATGAATGTGCTGCAGCACAGCGTCCAAGAGTGTCTCAGGGATCAAAACAACTCCTTGTGCACTACATTTCCAGCCAAGCAAGGTGTGATCAAGAGTGAAACCCCATTCTTTGTCCTTTTCTACAAAGGAGATCTTGGCCCAAAAGAGGGATTGGAAACTCTGACATATGTAAGAATTTTTGTTTCGGGGTGAGGTCTCCTAGTTAGCATTCTAGAGATTGTAAGAATGAATGATTTCATACTCCTCCGGATACTCCCGTGACCAGGACGGATTGAGATGTTTTCTGTGCCACTTTGATGTCTACCACAGACTACGTTGCACCCGTATCTATCAGAAAGTCAATCAGCTCATTCCCCAGGACTCCTATCGGGAAATGGGAATTAGATGCCTCAAGTCCAAGGGAGCCCCTGGGCCTCTTCATTCATCAGAGTGTCCCTCTCTTTCTACCATATGAGAGGTTCCCGTCTTTTATTGTTCTTATGTTTTAGCTTATGGCAATCCAATGTCCTTCCTCCTTACAGTAAGCGCATTGTTCCTTCCCCAGTGGTGGCTTACCTCTCTTCAGGTTACTCGCCTCCCAGGAATCCAGCGCCACTACCAGAAGAGTGGCATTTCTGTTAATATTTGTTTTATGTATTTAGGTGCTCCTATGTTGGGTGCATATGTTAATGAATGTAATATCCTCTTCTTGTATTGATCCTTTTATCATTATATAGTGTCCTTCTTTATCTTTCTTTATGGCCTTTGTTTTAAAGTCTATTTTGTCTGATACGAGTGCCGCTACCCCCGCTTTCTTGTCATTTGTTTACCTGAAATATCTTCTTCTACCCCCTCACTTTCAATCTATGTGTGTCCTTTGCCCTAAAGTGAGTCTCTTGTAAGCAGCATATTGTAGTCTTCTGTTTTATGTTTTTTAATCAAATCTGCCACTCTTGATTGGAGCATTTAGTCCATTGACATTTAAAGTAATTATTGATAGATTTAAAATGGCAAATATAGATCTTGTTTTCCAGTTGATTTTGTATTCTTTGTTCCTTTCTTTGTTTTCCCTTTTGTGCTTTGATGGTTCTCTTTTGTATTATGCTTGTGTTTTCTTTTCGGTTTTTGTGAATCTATTGTATGTTTTTGATTTGTGGTAACCCTGCTTTTCAAGTATGTTAACCCATTACTATATCTATTTACTTTAGACTGGTAGTCCTATAGGCTCAAACACATTCTAAAAAAAAAAAAAAGTACATTTTCTTACTCTCCTCCCCCACATTTTATGATTTTGCTGTCCTCTTTTACATTTTCATGTTTTCCTTTTGCTCTTCATTGTAGTTATCATTGCTTCCACAAAAACTTTTTTGATTTTCTTTTTAAATCTGTATACTGGCTTATTTAAGTCATTTACTTTCCAATTGTTATTTTCTCTTTCCTATAGGTTCTTGCTTCTTTTCTATTTAGAGAAGACCTTTCACTATTTCCTTTAGGATATGTTTAGTATTGCTGTATTCTTTTAGTTCTTGCTTGTCTGAGAAATTCTCACTTTCTATTCTAAATGATAATATTTATTAATACTCTACCCAGCAAGATTAACAAACATAAAGGGAGAAGTTGACAGGAATACAGTAATATAGGAGACTTTAACACCCTACTCACATCAATGGACAGATCTTCCAGACAGAAAACCCATAAGGCAACAAAGATATTAAGTTACACAATAGAATAGTTAGACTTAAAAATATCAATTAAGACATCTCAGACATTTTTTGGATATATACACATTCTTTTCAAATGCATATGAAACATTCTCTAGGATTGACCACATACTAGAACACAAAACAAGCCTCAACAAATTTAAGGATAGAAATTATTTCAAGCATCTTTTCTGAACACAATGGCATGAAACTAGAAATCAACCACAGAAAGAGAAATGAGGGAAAAAATACTTACATGGAAACCAAACAACATGCTACTGAAAAAACCAATGGCTCAATGATGAAATCAAAGAGGAAATTTAAAAATACCTTTAGACAAATCACAATGAAAACACAACAATACAAAATCTATGGGATGCAGCAAAAGCAGTCCTAAGAGAGAAGTTAATAGCAATGCAGGCATTCTTCAAAAAACAAGAAAAATCTCAAATATACAACCTAACCTACCACCTAAAAGAATTAGGTTTTGTCACTCTTTTTCTAAAGTAAACAAAAGGAAGGGAATAAAGATCAGAGAGGAAATAGAGGTTTAAAAATAGAAAAAAAAAATCCATAAAATCAAGAGCTAGTTCCTTGAAAGGGTAAACAAAAATCGACAAACCTCTGGCCAGACTCATCAAGAAGAAAAGAGGACCCAAATAAAACAAAGTAAGAAATGAAAGAGGAT
Organism: Globicephala melas; assembly: GCF_963455315.2. NCBI lineage: Eukaryota > Metazoa > Chordata > Mammalia > Artiodactyla > Delphinidae > Globicephala > Globicephala melas. The sequence goes on from NC_083322.1 coordinate 57,492,196, forward strand.
AAATAACCGATACAACAGAAATGCAAAAAAAATAAAAAATAACAGAATACTATGAAAAATTTTGAAAAATTATATGCCAAGAAGTTGGACAGTCTAGGAGAAATGCATAAGTTTCTAGAAACACACAGCTCATCAAAACTGAATCAAAAAGAAATAGATAATTTGAACAGATCAATCACTAGAAGTGAAATACAATCTGTAATTTAAAAAAAAAAAAAAACTCCCTGTAAACAAAAGTCCAGGACCAGATGGCTTCACTGGGGAATTCTACTTAACATACAAAGAACTTCTTTTGAGCCTTCTCGAACTCTTCCTAAAGACTGAAGAGGGAACACTCCCAAAGTCATTCTATGAAGCCACCATCACCCTGATACAAAAACCAGACAGACAATACCAAAAAAAAAAATTACAAGCCAATATCTTTGATGAATATAGATGCAAAAATTCTCAACAAAATATTAGCAAACCAAATCCAACAACACATAAAAATCATACACCACAATAAAGTTGGATTCATCCCAGCGCCACAAGGATGGTTCAACATAAATCAATGTGCTACCCCACATCAACAAAAGACAAAAAAGCACATGATTATCTCAATAGATGCAGAAAAAGCATTTGATAAAATTCAACATCCATTTATGATTTAAAAAAAAAAAAAACTCTTCCCTCCTTATAGAGGGAACATATCTCAACATAATAAAGGCCATTTATAACAAACCCACAGCCAACATAATACTCAATGGTGGAAAGCTGAAAGCCTTCTTGCTAAAATCTGGAACAAGACAAGGATGCCCACTCTCATCACTTCTATTCAACATAGTATTGGAAGTCCTAGTCACAGCAAACAGACAAGAAGTAAAAACATATCCAAACTGGAAGAGAAGAGGTAAAATTGTCATTATATGCAGATGACATGACATTATATATAGAAAACCCTAACGACTCCACACAAAAATGACTAGAACTGATAAATTCAGCAAGGTAGCAGGATACAAGATTAACATACAGAAATCGGTTGCATTTCTTTATACTAACAATGAAATATCAGAAAGGGAAAGTAAAACAAACAAACAAAATCCCTTTTAAAATCACATCAAAAAAATAAAATACTTAGGAATAAACCTGACCACGGAGGTGAAAGATTTATATGCTGAGAACTGTAAAACAGTAAGGAAATTGAAGATGATTCCAAGAAATGGAAAGATATCCCATGCTTTTGGACTGCAAGAATTAATGTTGTTAAATTGGCCATACTACCCAAAGCAATCTACAGATTTAATGTGAGCTCTAGCAAATTACCCATGACATTTTTCACAGAACTAGGATACTAAAATTTACATGGAAGCATAAAGACCCAGAACTACCAAAGCAATCTTGAGGAAAAAGAACAAAGCAGGAGGCATAACCCTCTCAGACTTCAGACAATAGCACAAAACTACAGTAATCAAAACAGTGTTGTATTGGACAAAAACAGACATATGGATCAATGGAACAGAATAGAGAGCCCAGAAATAAACCAACACACTTACAATCAACTAATCTTCAACAAAGGTGGCAAGAATAGACAATGGAGAAAAGAGGGTCTCTTCAGCAAGTGTTGGAAAAGCTGCACAGCCACATGTAAATCAATGAAGTTAGAACACACCATCACACCATATACAAAAATAAACTCAAAATGGCTTAAAGACTTAAATATAAGACATGACACCATAAAACTCCTAGAAGAGAACATAGGCAAAACATTATGACATAAATCATATAAATGTTTTCTTAGGTCAGTCAGTCTCCAAAGGCAATAGATATAAAAGTAAAAATAAACAAATGAGACCTAATCAAGCTTATAAGCTTTTACACAGCAAAGGAAACTACAAACAAAACTAAAAGACAACCTATGGACTGGGAGAAAATATCTGCAAATGATGTATTTCCAAAACACACAAGTAGCTCATAAAACTAAACAAGAAAACCCAATCAAAAAATGGGCAGAAGACCTAAAAAGACATTTTGCCAAAGAAGACATACAGATGGCCAAGAGGCACATGAAAAGATGCTCAATTTCGCTAATATTAGAGAAATGCAAATCAAAACTATAATGAGGGAGTTCTGAAGATGGCAGAAGAGTAAGACACGGAGATCACCTTCCTCCCCACAGATACACCAGAAATACACCTACACGTGGAACAACTCCTACAGAACACCTACTGAATGCTGGCAGAAGACCTCAGACCTCCCAAAAGGCAAGAAACTCCCCATGTACTAGGTAGGGCAAAAGAAAAAAGAAAAAACAGACAAAAGAATAGGGACGGCACCTGCACCAGTGGGAGGGAGCTGTGAAGGAGGAAAGGTTTCCACACACTAGGAAGCCCCTTCGCGGGTGGAGACTGCGGGTGGCGGAGGGGGGAACTTCGGAGCCGTGGAGGAGAGCACAGCAACAGGGGTGCGGAGGGCAAAGCGGGGAGATTCCTACACAGAGGATCGGTGCCGACCGGCACTCACAAGCCCGAGAGGCTTGTCTGCTCACCCGCCGGGGCGGGCGGGGCTACAAGCTGAGGCTCGGGCTTTGGTCGGAGCGCAGGGAGAGGACTGGGGTTGGCTGCGTGAACACAGCGTGAAGGGGTTAGTGCACCACGGCTAGCCGGGAGGGAGTCCGGGCAGGTCTGGAGCTGCCAAAGAGGCAAGAGACTTTTTCTTCCCTCTTTGTTTAATGGTGCGCAAGGAGAGGGGATTAAGAGCGCTGCTTAAAGGAACGCCAGAGACGGGCGCAAGCCGTGGCTAAAAGCGCGGACCCCAGAGACGGGCGCGAGCTGCGGCTAAAAGTGCGGACCCCAGAGACAGGCGGGAGACGCTAAGACTGCTCCTGCCACCACCAGGGAGCCTGTGTGCGAGCACAGGTCACTAACTACACCCCTCTCCCCGGGAGCCTGTGCAGCCCGCCACTGCCAGGTTCCCGGGACCCAGGGACAACTTCCCTGGGAGAAAGCACGGCAGGCCTCAGGCTGGTGCAACGTCATGCTGGCCTCTGCAGCCGCAGGCTCGCCCTGCACTCCGCGCCCCTCCCTCCCCCCAGCCTGAGTGAGCCAGAGCCCCCGAATCAGCGGCTCCTTTAACCCCGTCCCGTCTGAGCAAAACACAGACGCCCACCAGGGACCTACACGCAGAGGCGAGGCCAAATCCAAAGCTGAGCCCCTGGGAGCTGTGAGAACAAATAAGAGAAAGGGAAATCTCTCCCAGCAGCCTCAGCTCCACAATCAACTTGATGTACCCTGCATCTGTGGAATACCTGAATAAACAACAAATCATCCCAAATTGAGGAGGTGGACACTGAAAGCAAGATTTATGATTTTTTCCCCTTTTCCTCTTTTTGTGTGTATGTGTATGCTTCTCTGTGAGATTTTGTCTGTATAGCTTTGCTTCCACCATTTGTCCTAAGGTTCTTCCGTCCATTTTTTTTCTTAATAATTATTTTTAATTTAATAACTTTATTATATTTTACTTTATTTTATTTTACTTTATCTTCTTTCTTTCTTTTTTCCTTCCTTCCTCCCAACATCCCTCCCTCCCTCCCTCCTATCTTTCTTTCCTTCCTTCTTTCTTCCTTCCTTCCCTCCTTTCATTCTTTCTTTCTACTTCTACTAATTCTTTCTCTCTACTTTTTCTCCCTTTTATTCTGAGCCGTGTGCAGGAAAGGCTCTTGGTGCTGCAGCCAGGAGTCGGTGCTGTGCCTCTGAGGTGGGAGAGACAACTTCATGACACTGGTCAAAAAGAGACCTCCCAGCGCCACATAATATCAAAAGGCGAAAATCTCCCAGAGATCTCCATCTCAACACCAGCACTCAGCTTCACTCAACGACCAGCAAGCTACAGTGCTGGACATCCTATGCCAAACAACTAGCAAAACAGGAACACAACCCCACCCATTAGCAGAGAGGCTGCCTAAAATCATAATAAGTCCACAGACACCCCAAAACACACCACCAGATGTGGACCTGCCCACCAGAGACAAGATCCAGCCTCATCCACCAAAACACAGGCACTAGTCCCCTCCACCAGGAAGCCTACACAACACACTGAACCAACCTTAGCCACTGGGGACAGACACCAAAAACAATGGGAACTAAGAACCTGCAGCCTGCAAAAAGAAGACCCCAAACACAGTAAGAAAAGCAAAATGAGAAGACAGAAAAACACACAACAGATGAAGGAGCAAGATAAAAACCTACCAGATCTAACAAATGAAGAGGAAATAGGCAGTTTACCTGAAAAAGAATTCAGAATAATGATAGTAAAGATGATCGAAAATCTTGGAAATAGAATAGACAAATGCAAGAAACATTTAACAAAGACCAGGAAGAACTAAAGATGAAACAAACAATGATGAACAACTTAACAAATGAAATGAAATATACTCTAGATGGGATCAATAGCAGAATAACTGAGGCAGAAGAACAGATAAGTGACCTGGAAGATAAAATAGTGGAAATAACTACTGCACAGCAGAATAAAGAAAAAAGAATGAAAAGAACTGAGGACAGTCTCAGAGACCTCTGGGACAACATTAAACGCACCAACATTCGAATTATAGGGCTTCCAGAATTAGAAGACAAAAAGAAAGGGACTGAGAAAATATTTGAAGAGATTATAGTTGAAAACTTCCCTAATATGGGAAAGGAAATAGTTAATCAAGTCCAGGAAGCACAGAGAGTCCCATACAGGATAAATCCAAGGAGAAATATGCCAAGACACATATTAATCAAACTGTCAAAAATTAAATACAAAGAAAACATATTAAAAGCAGCAAGGGAAAAACAACAAATAACACACAAGGGAATCCCCATAAGGTTAACAGCTGATCTTTCAGCAGAAACTCTGCAAGCCAGAAGGGAGTGGCAGGACATACTGAAAGTGTTGAAGGAGAAAAACCTGCCACCAAGATTACTATACCCAGGAAGGATCTCATTCAGATTTGATGGAGAAATTAAAACCTTTACAGACAAGCAAAAGCTGAGAGAGTTCAGCACCACTAAACCAGCTTTACAACAAATGCTAAAGGAACTTCTCTAGGCAAGAAACACAAGAGAAGGAAAAGACCTACAATAACGAACCCAAAACAATTTAGAAAATGGGAATAGAAACATACATATCGATAATTACCTTAAACGTAAATGGTATCCAAGATGTAAAATGTAAATCCAAGAAGATATAACAATTGTAAATATTTATGCACCCAACATAGGAGCACCTCAATACATAAGGCAAATACTAACAGCCATAAAAGGGGAAATCGACAGTAACACATTCATAGTAGGGGACTTTAATACCCCACTTTCACCAATGGACAGATCATCCAAAATGAAAATAAATAAGGAAACACAAGCTTTAAATGATACATTAAACAAGATGGACTTAATTGATATTTATAGGACACGCCATCCAAAAACAACAGAATACACATTTTTCTCAAGTGCTCATGGAACATTCTCCAGGATAGATCATATCTTGGGTCACAAATCAAGCCTTGGCAAATTTAAGAAAACTGAAATTCTATCAAGTTTCTTTTCTGACCACAACGCCATAAGACTAGATATCAATTACAGGAAAAGGTCTGTAAAAAATACAAACACATGGAGGCTAAACAACACACTACTTAAAAACGAAGTGATCACTCAAGAAATCAAAGAGGAAATAAAAAAATACCTAGAAACAGATGACAATGGAGACAAGACGACCCAAAACCTATGGGATGCAGCAAAAGCAGTTCTAAGAGGGAAGTTTATAGCAATACAAGCCCACCTTAAGAAACAGGAAACATCTCGAATAATCAACCTAACCTTGCACCTAAAGCAATTACAGAAAGAAGAACAAAAAAAACCCCAAAGTTAACAGAAGGAAAGAAATCATAAAAATCAGATCAGAAATAAATGAAAAAGAAATGAAGGAAACAATAGCAAAGATCAGTAAAACTAAAAGCTGGTTCTTTGAGAAGATAAACAAAATACATAAACCATTAGCCAGACTCATCAAGAAGGAAAGGGAGAAGACTCAAATCAATAGAATTAGAAATGAAAAAGGAGAAGTAACAACTGACACTGCAGAAATACAAAAGATCATGAGACATTACTACAAGCAGCTCTATGCCAATAAAATGGACAACCTGGAAGAAATGGACAAATTCTTAGAAATGCACAACCTGCCAAGACTGAATCAGGAAGAAATAGAAAATATGAACAGACCAATCACAAGCACTGAAATTGAAACTGTGATTAAAAATCTTCCAAAAAACAAAAGCCCAGGACCAGATGGCTTCACAGGCGAATTCTATCAAACATTTAGAGAAGATCTAACATCTATCCTTCTCAAACTCTTCCAAAATATAGCAGAGGGAGGAACACTACCAAATTCATACTACGAGGCCACCATCACCCTGACACCAAAACCAGACAAGGATGTCACAAAGAAAGAAAACTACAGGCCAATATCACTGATGAACATAGATGCAAAAATCCTCAAGAAAATACTAGCAAACTGAATCCAACAGCACATTAAAAGGATCATACACCATGATCAAGTGGGGTTTATTCCAGGAATGCAAGGATTCTTCAATATACGCAAATCTATCAATGTGATACACCATATTAACAAATTGAAGGAGAAAAACCATATGATCATCTCAATAGATGCAGAGAAAGCTTTCGAAAAATTCAACACCCATTTATGATAAAAACCCTGCAGAAAGTAGGCATAGAGGGAACTTTCCTCAACATAATAAAGGCCATATATGACAAACCCACAGCCAACAGTATCCTCAATGGTGAAAAACTGAAAGCATTTCCACTAAGATCAGGAACAAGACAAGGTTGCCCACTCTCACCACTCTTATTCAATATAGTTTTGGAAGTTTTAGCCACAGCAATCAGAGAAGAAAAGGAAATAAAAGGAATCCAAATCGGAAAAGAAGAAGTAAAGCTGTCACTGTTTGCAGATTACATGATACTATACATAGAGAATCCTAAAGATGCTACCAGAAAACTACTATAGCTAATCAATGAATTTGGTAAAGTTGTAGGATACAAAATTAATGCACAGAAATCTCTTGCATTAATATACCCTAAGGATGAAATATCTGAAAGTGAAATCAAGAAAACACTCCCATTTACCACTGCAACAAAAAGAATAAAATATCTAGGAATAAACCTACCTAAGGAGACAAAAGACCTGTATGTAGGAAATTATGACACTGATGAAAAAAATAAAGATGATATAAATAGATGGAGAGATATACCATGTTCTTGGATTGGAAGAATCAACATTGTGAAAATGACTCTACTACCCAAAGCATTCTACAGATTCAATGCAATCCCTATCAAACTACCACTGGCATTTTTCACAGAACTAGAACAAAAAAATTCCACAATTAGTATGGAAACACAAAAGATCCCGAATAGCCAAAGCAATCTTGAGAACAAAAAACAGAGCTGGAGGAATCAGGCTCCCTGACTTCAGACTATAGTACAAAGCTACAGTAATCAAGACAGTATGGTACTGGCACAAAAACAAAGATAGATCAATGGAACACAATAGAATGCCCAGAGATAAACCCAAGCACATATGGTCACATTATCTTTGATAAAGGAGGCAGGAATGTACAGTAGAGAAAGGACAGCCTCTTTAATAAGTGGTGCTGGGAAAACTGGACAGGTACATGTAAAAGTATGAGATTAGATCACTCCCTAACACCATACACAAAAATAAGCTCAAAATAGATTAAAGACCTAAATATAAGGCCAGACACTATAAAACTCTTAGAGGAAAACATAGGCAGAACACTCTATGACATAAATCACAGCAAGGTCCTTCTTGACCCACCTCCTAGAGAAATGGAAATAAAAATAAACAAATGGGACCTAATGAAACTTCAAAGCTTTTGCACAGCAAAGGAAACCATAAACAAGACCAAAAGACAACCCTCAGAATGGGAGAAAATATTTGGAAATGAAGCAACTGACAAAGGATTAATTTCCAAAATTTACAAGCAGCTCATGCAGCTCAATAACAAAAAAACAAGCAACCCAATCCAAAAATGAGCAGAAGACCTAAATAGACATTTCTCCAAAGAAGATATACAGACTGCCAACAAACACATGAAAAAATGCTCAACTTCATTAATCATTAGGGAAATGCAAATCAAAACTACAATGAGATATCATCTCACTCCAGTCAGAATGGCCATCATCAAAAAATCTAGAAACAATAAATGCTGGAGAGGGTGTAGAGAAAAGGGAACACTCCTGCACTGCTGGTGGGAATGTGAATTGGTACAGCCACTATGGAGAACAGTGTGGAAGTTCCTTAAAAAACTACTAATAGAACTACCATATGACCCAGCAATCCCACTACTGGGCATATACCCTGAGAAAAACATAATTCAACAAGAGTCATGTACCAAAATGTTCATTGCAGCTCTATTTACAATAGCCCGGAGATGGAAACAACCTATGTGCCCATCATTGGATGAATGGATAAAGAAGATGTGGCACAGATATACAATGGAATATTACTCAGCCATAAAAAGAAACGAAATTGAGCTCTTTGTAATGAGGTGGATAGACCTACATAGAGTCTGTCATACAGAGTGAAGTCAGAAAGAGAACAACAAATACCATATGCTAACACATATATATGGAATTTAAGAAAAAAAATGTCATGAAGAACCTAGGGGTAAGACAGGAATAAAGATACAGACCTACTGGAGAACGGACTTGAGGATATGGGGAGGGGGAAGGGTGAGCTGTTGACAAAGCGAGAGAGAGGCATGGACACATATACACTACCAAACGTAAAACAGATAGCTAGTGGGAAGCAGCCGCATAGCACAGGGATATCAGCTCGGTGCTTTGTGACCGCCTGGAGGGGTGCTATAGGGAGGGTGGGAGGGAGGAAGATGCAAGAGGGAAGAGATATGGGAACATATGTATATGTATAACTGATTCACTTTGTTATAAAGCAGAAACTAACACACCATTGTAAAGCAATTATACCCCAATAAAGATGTTAAAAAAAATATATATATATATATATATATAATGAGGCATCACCTCACGCTGGTCAGAATGGGCATCACTGAAAAGTCTACAAATAATAAATGCTGGAGAGGGTGTGGAGAAAAAAAGAACCCTCCTACCTCTGTTGGTGGGAATGCAAATTGGTATAGCCACTGTAGAGAACAGTATGGAGGTTCCTTAAAAAACTAAAAATAGAACTACCATATGACCCAGCAATCCCACTCCTGGGCATATATCCTGAGAAAACTATAATTCGAATAGATACATGCACCCCAGTGTTCACTGCAGCACTATTTACAATAGCCAGGACATGGAAGCAACCTAAATGTCCACTGACAGATGAATGGATAAAGAAGTTGTGATATATATACACAATGAACTATTACTCAGCCATAAAAAACCAATGAAATAATGCCATGTGCGGCAACACGGAAGGACCTAGAGATTATCATACTACGTGATATAAACCAGAGAAAGACAAATATCATATGATATCACTTATATGTAGAATCTGGAAAAAAAAGATGCAAATGAACTTATACACAACACAGAAATAGACCCACAGACATAGAGAACAAACTTATGGTTACCAAAGGGAAAGGGGAGGGGGAGGGATAAATTAGGAGGATGGAATTAACATATACACACTAGTATATATAACAGATAACCAACAAGGACCCACTGTACAGCACAGGGAGCTATACTTAATATTTTGTAATAACCTACAAGGGAAAAGAATCTGAAAAAGAATAGATATATAGAAGTATAACTGAATCACTGCTGTACACCTGAAAACATTTACAACACTGTAAATCAACTATACTTCAATATTAAAAAGTAACAGAAAAAAATAAAAAGTTGCATTTTGCTTTGCAATTTCCTTTTTCTGTCATTGTTCCCTGTTGCTGAACACTTTAAAAGCAACATCTACCAATTGAGAACTGTTCACTCCAAATGCACCATTTAATTTTTGCAAATTTCTCCTGATATCTGAGGCACCTTGCCCAAAAAATGATCAAATTTACCATTCTCATATTTTCAGGGGCCTTGGGATCTGCATCAGTATAACGTCCGTAGGCCTGATAAATCCTTTCCAAAAATTCAGAGAGGCAGACCAGTGGAACCGTTGCCAGCCCACTCTCGGTCCACACAGCCCGTGGCGCCGGCCACCCGCTGCCATGGGAGTGCAGGTGGAGACCATCTCCCCCAGGGTCCGGTGCACCTTCCTGAAGTGCAGGCAGACCTGCATGGTGCACGACACGGGGATGCTTGAAGATGGAAAGAAATTCGATTCCTCCCTTAAACAAGCCCTTTAAGTTTGTGCTGGGCAAGCAGGAGGTGGTCTGAGCCTGGGAAGAAGGGGTTGCCCAGTTGAGTGTGGGTCACAGAGCCAAGCTATCTCCCCAGACTATGCCTACGGTGCCAGTGGAGCTTCTAAAACTGGAATGACAGGAATGGCTCCCCATCCTTGGATGTGCCATGGAAGGATCTGGTGCCTCCAGATGCACACAGTGAGTCTGCAGGGAGCTTTCCCTGATGTTCCACTACACTCTTTGTGTAAACATCTTCCCTGACTGAATGTGTTCTGTCACCGGCTTTGCTCTTCCCCTTTCTCCTCGTATGTACGTTGACCTGAACTATACGCCATAAACCTCAAGTTACTCATTTTAGTTTGCTTTCGTTTTGGGGTGAAGATTGAGTTTCAGTCGTTTGGATCTAGGTTTCCATTTAAGTATCAGTCAAGTATTAACAGCACAAGTTATAGATTAACTTTAGAATAGGAACTGGTGCATGGGGGTGGGGTGGAGTGTGTTCAAGAATCTATTTTATTTTGGGGGATGAAAGTTTTATCTATTATATATTAAACATTCTTGCTGCTGCTGCGCTGCAAAGCCATACCAGATTTGAGGTGCTTTTAAGGGCCAAATTATTCTCCAAGTTGAGAGATGTCCTTGGGTTGAATTAGAAGCCCTACCCAAAACTAAAATGGGATGCCCAGTGCCTCCACTGCCCCACCCCTGCCCTCCCCTTAAACCCTGTGCCTTTGACAGCAGATCGTTTTCACTGAGATGGTGGACACTACAGGTATCTGTCCCCAGGCCATCAGGGACCTCTGAAACCTTCATGGCCTGGCTTTTTTGGTTTTTTTTCCCCCATCCTGTGATTTTTCTAATGGATATTCAGGACTCTTGTAATCTCACAGCTATACAAGCTCCACTTCCCAAAATTTAAAAACTGTAATTGAAAGTTAAATTGAGGGTGCTGTTTGTAGACACTTACCACCCATGAAAGCCCAGCCACCATGACAAATCCCATCGTCTTAAGAAAGTGATGTTGGCCATCACAGCTTCAGCAGCTCCTGGTTTTTAATGCTCAGCTTCCCCCCTCTCTCACCTTTGCTGTCCTGTGCGGTGATTTGGTGAGAGAAACTGATGCCTATTCCCCCACCCCTATCCCCACCCCCTGCATTACATATGTTTCAAGTTTTATTATTGCAATAAAAGTGCTTTTATGCTGGCTTTTCTCAAAAAAAAAAAAAAAAAGAGGAGTCTTCATTTGGTTTTTGCTGAATTTCTTGAGTTTTGTTCAAACTCTTGCTTTGGTACCCCTTTTCAAAGCCCTGCCAAGATGCACTTACGGTAGAGCTCATATAAGGGCATTCCTCACTCACTGGGGTCCCAATTTGGCTCAGCTGTGGGTACTGCCAAGTGGGCTTCAGGTGTATCATTTGAGTCTCTTAGGTAGAGATGGTACTCTTCTTCCCTGGCCTTATCAATAACCATTCTTCGTTCATCTCCTGTAAGCATGTCCTCCCTCTAAGGAGGGTTGCGATCTTTCCAATTTATAAGCCTGAGGTGGAGAAAGGAATATGGATCCACGGAAACCCAGCTGGTTTCCATTTGCATTAAGGCCTCCTAGAGGCTATCGGCACAAGGGAAATTGCCCTGCTCCAGAAGCGGCTCCTGGTTCAAACTGAGTGCCTTGTGGAGGGCTTAGATGGGAATACCAGACTAGGTCCCTGCGCCCAAGGAACTAACACAGGATTTTCTAGTTGCCCCTATCAGAAGGTGGGGCAGTCTGACCACTTCCTGATCCCCAGCACCGGGAATTGGGGCTGGGTCGGAACAAGAGGCAGTGGAAGGGGTGGATGTATTAGTATAATGGCTGGAGCAGCTGGGACAGTCAGCTCCACCAGAGGTTGGAGCAACATATCCTCACCCTCATTCCCTTTCTTTTCGTCTTGTATGACAGATTTTCCCTTGGTTTCTTTTACCATAAAGGTGACGACTGTCTGACTTTTCCTCACCCTGATGTAATAGCACAAGTGCTGCACACAGAGGATCATCATTCTTCCCGGCTCCTTCACAGAATAGCTACAGAGCCATTCAAAGTCCACCGTAAAACCATAAATAGCAATTGATCATCTCTAACCATTAAAAGAATGCGTTCTTCCCTTGACATTAGCCAACCAGGCTGAATTTTGGAATGGTGATTTTGGTGATTTTAGGAACCCAGTGGAAACTTTTTCTCCCTGAGAATATCCCGCTTTCAGACAAGAACAGACAGGTTTTTTGTTCTTGTTGTTCCTTTCCTCCACTGACATCAGTCTGTAAGTGGAGAAACGGTACCAAGACAAAATGAAATGAAAAACCCGAAGAACAAACAGACAACCCTCAACAAACCCTCAAGTTTGGTCTCAGGGTTTTACATATCACAAGAAACATCAACTTAACCCCAAGGCAATGTGACTCCTTGGAGAGCTGTTGGATCCAGACCAACAACACAGGAGACCACAGACGATGTACTTGACACAACAAGGGTGACAGTACATGGTGCACAGGGTCCCAAGGTAACCTATCCTAAACCCCTTGTGGAGATCCTAACAGGTACTGTGGCCACACATCGTTACAATAAAAAATCTTCCGCTCAGTCATGGGTTCATAGCTGTAATCACATCACTTAACCAAAATGTGCTTCAGAGAACTTGCTTTAGGAATAGTTGAAACATTCCCCATTTTTTTTTTTTTTTTTTTTTTTTTTTTGTGGTACGCGGGCCTCTCACTGCTGGGACCCCTCCCATTGCGGAGCACAGGCTCCGGACGCGCAGGCCCAGTGGCCATGGCTCACAGGCCCAGCGGCTCCACGGCATGTGGGATCCTCCCGGACCGGGGCAGGAACCCGTGTCCCCTGCATCGGCAGGCGGACTCTCAACCACTGCGCCACCAGGGAAGCCCCTCCCCATTTTTTAAAGACAGAAATACAAGACAAACAAAACACAAATGGTGCACACAGATGCTAGCACTCAAAGAAACAAACAAACTTGTTCACAAATCGGGTAAAATTCCAAGAACTATTTTCTCTCTCCAACAGGGTACTTCACTCAAATACAAAACAAATTAGCTCATTCCAGAGGAAAAAGCCCCAAACAGAGGAAAAAGAGTTTCTGGATGTACAAACCAGAGTGACTTACCCTACTGTATTGAGCCCATCAGCTTCCAGATGTCGATTCCTTGCTCCAACTGCCAAGCCCTGGGTCAGCCAGTTCCGTTTCGGGGAATTTTGAAGGGAAGACCCTCAGGACAAGTGGTCCTGGCAGCTGCTAGGGCCTTACCTGAAAATTCCCCAACTGGGGATGGCTGCCCACCAGCAGCAAGGCTCCTAGCTAGCTTCGTCAAAATTTGTTCACTAAGTTCAAGCTTGTACTGCTCACTGCACGACCAGCCAATAAGTCAAGAGATGAGCTCTTGAGGCAAGGAATAGCGAATTTTTTGGAAAGCCAGCAGACAGAGAACATGGCGGGCTAGCGTCCCAAAGAACCATCTTCCCCAAGTCAGCATTCAGGCTTCTTTTATACTGAAAGGGGAGGGGTTAACGTCCTGGTTCCAGGCAGAACCCAGAGGGGGTGTTAATTTATTCCTCCTGCGGCTGTTCACAGGTGGGCCTGGTCAGGATGTTTAGTTTGAGCTAAACAAAGGTATTTTAGCTAAATGCGTATTACCTGGGAGGCAGGGTTCCCAGATATGGGCCTTTATGTATAACTTAAGCTTATAGGCAACATCCCTTTAGTGATTCACTTGCAATAGAATACAAAGTTTCTTCCCTACTACAAGTAAATATTTCAAGATGAGAAAAGATCTACTAAGAATGAAACAAAAGATAAAACAGAATTGTTACATCCCATTACATAAAAATTTAAAACCAATATGCCAAAAGATATTAATAGAAAAAACACAAGCCAGAAAATTTTAGAACATGAGTATTTGACAAAAATTTAATGTCCTGTGTATATATAGAGCTCTTAAAGTTTTGAAAAACCAAGATATTTTCCAAATTTCAGTTGGTTCCTGATTAATTCTAGACAGAAGGTCACTTCATTCAGATACCTTGATGTACATTACGCAAATAATTTAACTTGGAAGAACATCAGGAAATCACAGTACTCAAAGCTAGGCTTTCTATGGATGTTTTTTGGGAGTTGAGGGAGGGGAGGATTAATTTTAATGGCCACTATATTTAGTTTGCCTTTCTTACACATTTTGCAGACTAATATTAATTAAGACTAGGTTATATTGAGCAGAAATCTGGAACCTAAATGGCCCATCTGTCTGAGAGTACATATTCCATTCTTTTTTTCTAAAGAGAATCTTGGCCAAGCTTTAGAGTACTCCCTCAGAAACTCCTGATCCTTAGACTCCTAAATTATCCCAAAAGGTGTCGCTCCTACACTTACTCGATGTCCTATTGTGCTACTACTTTTTCCCTAGATCTCTGGAATAGTAGAACTCCAGGTGTAGGATATCCAGTTTTGAACTTTCAGTTATCTAATACCTATCAGCTATGGGTTTGGCTTGGGCCAAGTGTGTAAAGGAATATTAAAGATTTGGTTTTTACCACTTCCTCAGATCCTTTAAAAGGTACCTCAGAATTAAGTCAGGCAAGCACCCAGAAAAGACCACCAGTGCAGTAGCTTCCTTCTGTACCCCCAGGATTTGCCTTTGGTTTGAAGCCCTTGGTCAGCATTGCAGGACACGCTACAAAACCATTACATGAAATTTATCATCACGTCACTGTAAGAATGTTGTTGATTACGTTACACAATGGCCTCTTTCTATGGACTCTCAAGAGTTATTTCATTCTGGCCTTAGCACTGGATATTTGTGCTTCTCCTGAACAGTTAGTTCATTTGCTACTATCTTATGGACACTGTGAGTTGGCTTTTCAAATATGCTGATAAAAAAACTAGAGCTAAATTTGTGCTCCATCCCAGAATACAGGGCACTTTGGTCTCTGTTATTTATATTAGCCTCATTCTTGGCCCCTTTTCCCTCTCATCTACTTCAAATGATGTTATCTGACTATACTTTTGCCCAGCCCTGTAAGCCATCTTATGTCCTTTCTTCGAACAAGGCAGTGTGGTGGTCATAACTGTCTTCAGACCATACCACCCAGGATAGCAATAGAGGCATACCCAGCTCATAAAATGTTCCACAAAGCGTTCACAGTTCTCCATCTAACTCTTCATAAAAACAAGGCTGAGAGTTCTCCTCCTGTTCCCTCTACCTTATTTCTTCCTTCTCAGCCAATACTGTTTCTTTTTTTTTTTTTTAATTACCAAAAATTCTAGTGGTATCTGTGCTGGTTCCTTTCCTAACTCC